>NC_051854.1:36350027-36975027 GCF_905115235.1 Hermetia illucens
CTTCTGGTTTTGACTCTATAGTCAACTCGCCGATCGATATGGGACGCAAGGTCGGGATTCTCCTTCTGGTCAGGATGACTACTTCGGTTTTTTCCAGCGCAAGGTTGAAACCGTGAGCAGTCATCCATCCGCTTACCCGTCGCATCAATATGCCAAGTCTGCTTTGCGCCTGTTCAACAGTGCGTCCGGCAACAAGTGCCGCAACGTCGTCTACATAACCGACCAGGCGCGACTTTTTGGGCATATCGAGTCTTAGCAGACTATCGTAGGAAGCGTTCCAGAGATCCAGCCCTAGGACGGATCCCTGCGCTACTCCCGATGTGATTTCCATCCTCCTCCGGCCCTCTAGCGTCTCATAGAACAGGGAGCGGTCTTTCAGATAATCCCTCAGTATCCGCAAGAGATAGCTTGGCACGTGAAAGGAGTTCTCTAGTGTGCCTAGTATATCTGTCCATCTTATGGAATTGAAAGCATTTCTGACATCAAGCGTTATGAGGAGCACTATCCGTCGAGATCGGCGGCTGTGTGCCCTGGCTCGATTAAATGCATCTACGATCTCCATAACAGCATCCACTGTAGATTTCCCTGTTCTAAACCCGAACTGCCTTGCGGATAAGTCCCCGGCAGCACGGATCGCTTTAGCGAGTCTACCCCTGATGAGCTTCTCGAGCACTTTTCCGGCCGTGTCAAGCATACACATCGGTCGGTATGCAGACGGGAGCTCCGGGTCTCCTTTACCCTCATTGATCAACGCGAGTCTGGCCACTTTCCAGCGACAAGGAAAAATGCCCTCCTTCAAGCACGCGTTGAACGCTTCGAGCAGCAATTCTGGCCGCTGGCGGAACACCAGTTTGTAAACTTCCGCCGGGATGCCATCAGGACCTGGCGCCTTCCTGTTTTTCATAGTGAGAACCGCTTCTTCGAGTTCTCCCATTGTGAAAAGGGGGCAATCCACGACGCTTTCCGCGCTATTTACATCAACCCGTACAGGGTGTCTGGGGAACAATGCTCGCACAATGCGGTCCATCTGGTCGGTGCTCAATATGCAGGGCTTCCGCAGAGCCCCGATTTTCCGAGTTACAAGCTTATAGCCAAGTCCCCACGGGTCGTCATTCACCTCATTAACAAGATTTTGCCAGCCGCGAGCTTTGCTTTTATTTATAGCACTGCGGAGTCTCCTTTTTGCTGATCTATATTGTGCCTTTATGGCATATGCCTCCTCGTTGGCGTACAAACGTTGCGCTAAACGGCGGAGCTTATGACACTCCTTCCGTAGGTCGGCAATTTTCGCTATCCACCAGTAAATAGAAGGCTTGTCGCGCCTGGGGCCTCTCCGGGGCATGGAAGCCTCACACGCCGTCGTTATCAGATTCATCACTGAATTCACGACGGTGTCAGCTGCGACACCACCACCCCCCGGAGTGCCCCCCAGCGAGGCCCTACCTGCTCCAAGAGCTTCGACGAACCTTCCGATGTTCACCCTCGCGACATTCCACACGCAGGGGGAACGTCGTGTTGGTGCTCGCCGGCAAGTAGCGTCAAACACTTCGAACGCAATGTACTGATGATCACTTGCCGAGAAGTCTTCTAGGACTCGCCACCCGTCCACCGATGATGCCAGAGATTCCGACGTAAAAGTGATGTCAGGAATGCTTCCTTCACAACCTGGGCACCGAAAAGTTGGCGTGGATCCGGTGTTTAAAATTACGAGCCCGGTTCTCGCCGCCATTTCCAGAATCCGTTTCCCTCTGGAGTCTGATTGAGGCATGCCCCATTCAAGAGCCCTGGCATTAAAATCACCGCCAACCAGGATTCGTCCCTCCGTGCTCGAAACGGCGTCCTCCAGAGCATCAAGCTGGCGCTGAAAGTCCGGAATCGACTCATTCGGCGTCAGGTAAACGCTAAAAAACGTTATCCCTACACACCGGATCCAGACAAATCCGTCCCCCCGGCCTTCGGCAAGAACACGAAGTCGAACTTCGTCCCGAACCCAGATGGCAGCGGTGCCCGATAAGTCGTGATACCATAAGACGGGTCCTTGTTTCGGTATTGCTCGCTAATCAGCACTAGATCAGCATTTACTTCCGCAGCGAACTGTGCTAGCAACTGGTGAGCGGTTGCACTCCGGTGCATGTTAATTTGCAAAATGCGGATCATGGCGTTCGCACCCTAGCCTTCTCCAATTCCGCCCTGAAGATCGGACACCGTCCCGAGCCCGCAGTGTGTGCCACGCTTTCGCCAGACGCGCCACGATCCCTGCAGAGAACACAACTCTCGCTATCCTTGTAAGTCTTCGCTTGATGACCCGCTTGGCCGCATCTCCGGCATGCTGTCCTCCTGTCCGGACCCTTGCAAGCTGCTGACGTGTGTCCATAGTCCAGACACCTGTAGCACTTGGGGACTATCCGCATTCGTACCTTGCATACTACCCATCCGATTTTGATTCTTCCGCTGTTAAGGAGTTTCCTCGCATATTGCTCGGGGACTTCCACCACGGCGAGCTTTTGGCCTCGAGCATTTACAGAGGTAATACCTACCCGGGCATTGGTCACCTCTGGACATTCACGCTTTAGCGCCTCCTCTACTTCGGCCTTTTCTGTGAGGCAGTCAAGATCCTGTATTTCTAGACAGCACATGGGTTCTAGGCTGGAAATAAGAGCCTTCTCCCCCAATAGCCGCTTGATCGCTTCGCAGAACGTGCTCTTGTTGGTCGTCTTTGGACCCAGTTCGACGAGAACTCCACCACTCCTCGTTTTCCGTATCGAAGACACTTCTGCTCCGTTCTCCTCGGGTTTCATCCTGTAGCGGATTTCACTAAGGACTTCCGCAAATGTCTTGCCTTCCGTCGGCTTAATGAGCAGAGCCGACGGTCTAGTCCTTCTTCGTTTCCTCGTTTTTTCTATGCCATGCTATCTACTAGAAGAGCCTGGCCCTGTTACCAAGTCAGACGATTCCATTCGCTTATCCGTAAGGGACCTTAAGTTCTTCTTTCTTCGCATTTGTTGGTGGTCCACTTTACATCTTACTGTCAATCGTATGTAAACCAAAATGCCAAGATTATGCATGGATTAACGGTTGTATCCAAAAACCGGCTGGCGAGCAGAAAAAAATATGAGGGAGGAGAGGATTATGAGATGAAGTGCGGAGACTTTGACGAGGTAAAGCTATTTGAAGGTGCGATTTATCTGTAAAGGTTTCAGAATTATATTTATTTAAAGAGACATAGGTTGACATTAACAATCTTTTAGGTTAAAACAATAGTGAGGAAATGGGATTTAAAAAATGTAAAAAAATTATATTGAAAACAGTGCCTGCCTTTCGTCAAGCTCATTTCTCATACAGGGTGCGGCAGCATAACTTCCTTTTTTCAAAACTCAATAAAAAGTATTGTATGCATCGGAAAATATTTATTTATTTTATATAATGTAGGTACATCTCTATGTTGGCAATTTCTTCTTGGATGTTGGTCTTCAAATCTTGTAGGGTTCTTGGACGGTTCACTTAAACACGGGATTTCAAAAAACCCCATAGAAAAAAATCACAAGGGGACAGATCGGGAGAGCGTGCCGGCCATTCCAAATCGCCTCTAATTGAGATAAGGCGCTCTGGAAAGTGTTCCCTCAAAACAGCCATCGATGGTCTTGAAGTGTGTGCTGTTGCACCGTCTTGTTGGAACCAAGTGTCCCCCAAATCCAAATTTTCTAGCCGTGGGAAAAAAAAATTCTGTAGTATGTTTACATACCGGTCCGAATTCACTGTCACTGTAATCTCATTTTTCTCAAAAAACCAGGGACCAATAATTCCAGCTGAGGAAATTGCACACCACACTGTGACTTTGGGTGAATGCAAAGGCTTTTGATGCAATTCTCGAGGGTTGGTGTCAGCCCAGTAGCGCATGTTTTATTTGTTAACCGACCCACACAAATGAAAATAGGCTTCATCGCTAAAAAAAACAATAACACCCTCGGGAACGACATCAAGAAGAAGCTCACACGCGTTCATCCGAGAATTGAAGTCACGTTCTGAAAGTTCCTGCACTATCGCCATCTTATAGGAATGAAAATGAAGATCATCACGAAGAATTCTTCTCGATCGGATAGTCCAAGAGCAGATGCGTGTTTGCGCGCAGAACGCCGTGGCGATCGCAACATTGACGCTCTCACTGCTTCAATGTTCTCAGGTGATCTAACGGGCCGAGGGACTCCAGTTCTTCCTTTTGTCGCACTTGCAGTTTGTCTGAATGTAGTGACCCATGTAACAATTGATTTGCGGTCTGGGACGGTAGCCAACGGGGCTAAATTAAAGCGATTCCGAAATGCACGCTGTGTTGCAATAACCGAACATCCGCTTGAAAAGTAAGCCTCAACGGCAAAGGCACGCTCCTCATTATTCCAACGCATGATGGCGACTGAACCGTGTCGGGACAAAACTTGACAGTATCCCCTCTTGAACGAGACCACTAGCGCTCCGCTATGACATCAACTAACTGAGTGGCGCGCATTTAAAAAAAGGAAGTTATGCTGCCGCTCCCTGTATAATTCGTGGACATTGGATCAGGTGACCAAATTCCGTTCTCACCGATGACTTATTGAAACACGTTTGCATGGGCATATGTGTACATATCGCATCAAATTGTACTTTGTTCTCTATCATTATTCCTATTTTCGACCTGAAAGTAATCAGCACTTGTCAATAAGTAGGTGTTATTAAATTCGTTCCTTGACATCCTTTCTAACAAATACAATTATGTACATAGATTTGCATCCTGCACGGCAATATTTGTTGGGAATTATTTTGTCAGCATCGATTGGTGTACACGTAAAAATATTCAGACGTACTCGTTCCCAGTAACGTATTTCCGATAATATGCACGTAGGTATATATACACATATGTATCCATATGCACATAAGTACGTATACAAGAGCGAAGTGCCATAATCATAACATCGGAGCTAAGTAAAAAAGCGTGTTTCCCCCAATATGGATGCCTCCTCTTGGTTTAAGCGGATTAAAGGATTTGAATTTGGTACCCGAAACACCGAAAAGTACGCTTAAACTATTTTCGTAAAGGCAACATTTTATTTTCACGTTTTCCAACGAATTTTACTGCAAAGTAGGTAGTTTATCCGCGACTTCATATTTCATCAGTTCAGAAATATCACAGATTCCTTAATCGATTGATTATTATCCTGGATAGTCGATGGCAGTCGGGGGATGCTATGTAATGTCGAAATCATAGCAGAATTGATTTATCGATGAAAAAATTCATGCCACTGGTGCTGTTGCTGGGATTCCAATGCTGTGAGTACTTCAGCCTTCGGGGAAGCTGTGAACGCATAAAAATATCGAGGAGACAGCTGTAGTTGTGTAGTTTATCATGTTTGATACCGGATCCAGAAAGGGGGCTGTTGAAAGTACATGTTACTATACAATATGTAAATATCTGTGTGCTTATGATTAATGGACGTGCTACATTTTCACGTCGTTAGAAATAGTGAAAATGTTTCCGCATTATACAGCAAAAAGTCACACCATTTTAAAGTGTGGACTTAGATAAGGGTTCTAGAGTAAATAATGCAAGGTTCACTGTGCTGCGTTAGTGTACGTGGCCTTTCGTCCCCACTTCCACTTTGTCGACTAAAAAAGGACATACATAGATGGTACACAATCTATATGTGCATACTATAGCTATTTATGGTACAACACCTCTTAAAGTAATAAATGACCAATTTGAAGAAATTGAATTGGTAATTCTGATGTGGTTAGTCCTGCGGACTTCATACGAGTAATATCTAAATAGGAAACACAAAATGTACAAACACTGATTGTATATACATCGACCTTAAGATAATAAAACCTTATTAAAATCGGTTTACTGTCTGTCTGTCTGTCTGTCTGTCTTTTTTTTTTTCATCGTTGGAAGGTGGAAAGGTTCAAAACCTACTGCTGGCTCCTGCCAAACAGTTATGTGAGACTTCTACTCACTAAAACCACCTCCTTCTTCTTCCACTCTCCCCACGGTACTGCTATAAGCATTGCATCGTGGGGCTGGATCAGTTCTTAACTGCGGCGCATTATTGTTCGCTCCCTTTCTTGCTTTCTTCGCAGTTCTTCATGCCTTAGCTGTTCATGAATCATTTTCAGCTCAATTACCACTTGATTTCAAGCCTCCGTTGATTCCAACATAAACTCCACTATATCTTCAGGTGTTAAGCGCTTGTCTGCGATCGCCTCCAGCCTAGTTCGGTGTGCTGTAAACCTTGGGCACTCAAACACAACATGCTCCGCATTCTCAGCCACGTTACCACATCTTGGGCACCATGGTGACTCGTCGTGTCCAAATCGATAAAGATAAGCCCGATAACCTCCATGTCCACTTAAAAACTGTGTTAGCTCGTAGCTTAGTTCTCCGTGATTCCTTTCGATCCATCTTCGAATGTGTGGAATGGTACGGTAGGTCCAACGGCCAGTTTGTGCCTCGTTCCATCTCTTTTGCCATTTTGCTATGGATTCTCGCCGTGCTAGTTGCCGTCGAAGTACAATAGACTCACCGATTGCATACATATTGTCGTAGAGATGCCGACCTTCATCCGCCATGATGTCTATGGGGATTGTCCCTGCCAGTACATATGCTGCTTCTCCTGATATCGTTCGATAAGCACTGCATACCCGGAGTGCACTTAGTCGATACGCCATTCCTAGTTTTCCGCAGTTTGATTTGTTTTCCAGAACGGTTGCCCAAACTGGAGCTGCGTAGAGTAGCACGGAACTAACTACCCTTGAAATAAGACGACGTCGACTTTGTCTTGGTCCACCAATGTTCGGTAGTATCCTCGAGATCGTTACAGCGATGGAAGATGCTTTAGTTGCAGCGCACTCAATGTGTTTTTTAAAGTTGAGTCTTTTGTCAATCATTACTCCCAAATATTTAAGCGACTCTTGGGAGTAAATTGTTTTTTCACCAACTTTAATTTTCACGGTCGAGTCTTTCCTTCTTTTGCTGATTAGTACTAGTTCCGTTTTATGTTCAGCAAGTGATAGACCGGACTTTTTCAACCAGGAATTGATCTCCCATATCGCTTCATTTGCATAGATTTCGATCTCGTCTAAGCGTTTTGCCACTATTGTTACCCCGATATCGTCCGCAAAGCCAATAGTTGTCACGCCGTTAGGAAGGCGTAGCGTCACCACTCCGTTGTACATAATTAACCACAGTAAGGGACCTAAGACAGACCCCTGTGGTACGCCGCACGTCATTGGGAATAATTTCTCTCCATCGTCCGAGTCGCAATATAATCTTCTTCCAAGAAGAAATGCAACAACGATGCGTACAATGTACTTTGGAACCTTTAGTTTGGTTAGAGCCTCTACGATTTTTGTTCACTTTGCAGTGTTGAAAGCATTTTTTACATCGAGTGTCACCACTGCGCAGCATTTGTCATCTTGTATTGCAGCGCGAGCCAGACCAGTCACCATGCTGATTGCATCGATGGTTGATCTCCCCTTGCGAAACCCGAATTGCTTGTCGGATAGGCCTCCTTCCTTTTGTTGTATAATACTCGTTCAAATAGTTTACCAATGGTATTGACCAAACATATCGGTCGATATGAGGAGGGGTCTCCCAATGGTTTACCTGGCTTCGGAATAAGTATCAACTTTTGCAGCTTCCATTGCTCGGGGAATTCTCCTTCCCTAAGGCATGCCGTGAAAACTTTGGCAAACATACCTGGTGCTGTTCTGGCGGCTACCTTCAGGGCAATGTTAGGGATTCCATCCGGTCCTGGAGTCTTTTTTTCAATCAATCTTTTTGCTGCGTCTAGAACCTCCTCATTTACCACTATCGGAACTTCGTCGGGATTTAAATGTACTGCAGGCAGACTTGTACCATTCAGATCCACTGGGAATAGAGTGTTCACTATATTCTGCAACAACTTTGGGCAAGTAATCGGTGGGGAGCGCTCGCCTTTTAGTGATGACATCACCGACCTATATGCGCCACCCCATGGGTCAGAATCAGCTTCAGTACACATCCGCTTGAAATGTTCGGATTTGCTCTTCGTGATAGCTACTTGCAATTTTTTCCTCGCGTTCTTGTATTGCATGTGCAGCTTAACGAATTCAGGTTGATTTCTTCTGCGCTGGGAGCATCTCCTAGCTCTGAGACAGTTTTTCCGACATTTTTCAATTTCTGAATTCCACCAGAAATTGGGATTTCGTCTTCGGAAAGCGCTACGCCGTGGCATAGAGGCATCGCATGCCCGCTGCAATTTTTCCGCCACCTGTAAAGCTTTTTCTTGTTCGCTTCCCGATATTAATGTGTCATCTAGAAGTACCCCCTTGAACATTTCTTCATCGAGTTTGTTAGTTACCCAGTTCATCGTTATTCTTTTTGGTGGCTTCATATAATTCCTACGGGAGGTTTGGAAGATAATAGCCTGATGATCGCTGTGTGTGTACTCTTCGCTAACATGCCACTGTCTGTCTGTCTGTCCGTCACACGCAGGTCTCTCGGAGACGGTTGTAGCGATTGGCACCAAATTTGGTAGAAAGGTGGGAACTGTGGGAAATAAAGTTAATAATAGTACATTACTATAATTTTTAGTAATTGACAGGAAAACCCCCCTTAAGTTCACCTTAGAATCACAAAATTTTGCAACAATATAGGCTACAGCATAGAGCATGATCCTGCCAAATTTGGTGAAAATCGCACTATTACTAACAAAGTAATACTAGGCCAAAGCTGTCGCTTCTCTGCAAATTCGAGACTATGAATGTCAATATCACATGAAAGTGGCTATTTTCACAAAATATGCATATTTTACGTGCTACATGCTAATGGGACAAATGCACACCCAAATCTCTTTATAAAAGAAATACACAAAACCTTTCATACCTGAAGCGTCTAGGTTCCGGTTTCCCGACTTGTTTTTTTTTTTGAGGAGGTGGAAATCTTCGAAAGACTCTGGCCTGGGCACGCAGAATGTGGGATTTTTACCCACTAAAACCACCCCCGACTCCCCCCCCTATCCCGTGGAACCACTTTTAGGTATTATCATCACGGGGCGGAGTTAACTTACTTTAGCTAGGTCCACTTTCATCTATCCGCGGGGTTCGTAACCGCGTCTTCCTCACTTCTTCTGATTTTCGCAGTTTATTCTGGATTACTGCGATCATGGAATTGATCGCATCCCAGGCTTCTTGACAGGCTACCATTCTGCGGACAAAATTTTGCGGTGATAGTACTTCACCTAGAGTTTCCTCTAGGTTTCTCCTTTCTTCCACGAACCTAGGACACTGGAAGAAAACGTGCGCTGGGTCCTCTGGGACCCCGCAGTTTGGATAATTAGGCGAGGTGTCCAATTTAAACCTATACAGGTATTGACGGTATCCTCCATGACCGGTGAGAAACTGGGTGAGATTATAATTGATCTCCCCATGCTTTCTGTCCAGCCACTCCCCGATGGAAGGGATCAATCTGTAAGTGCAACGACCCTTTTCTGACTGGTCCCATCGCTTTTGGTATCTGCTTATGGATCTCTCGCTTTCGGCTTTTTTTCACCTGAGATAAGGGAGGTTCTTTTGAATTTTATCTTTCGTTGTGCGGGTCTCCTGCCTTGTGGCTCCGTCCTTAGTTTAAAGGTGATTGTCTGGTGGTCGCTGTACGTGAAGTCCTCGCTAACTTGCCAGGACATGTCACGTGCTCACGCAGGACTGACAAAAGTCAGATCTGCAATTGAACCAGTTCCCCCTTTCCGATAGGTGTTTATATTGCCTTCGTTGGCCAGAACCACATCCAACTGGGCGAATGCTTCTAATAAGCACCGCCCCCTTGCGTTAGTCTCTTTGCTGCCCCACTCGATAGCCCACGCATTAAAGTCACCAGCTATCACCTTTGGACTTCGTCCCTTTGCGTCATGAACAAGATCGTCTAGCAGGTCTTCAAACTCAGGCAGTGTGAGGTTCGGTGGGGCGTGACAGCTATAAACGAATATACCGCTTATTTTTGCCCACACAAAGCCGCCTGATCCATGCTATATTGTATGGCTTGACGACCGCATGCCCATATCGCCGCACCACCAGTCGAATCTGTGACCCTCTGTCTGCCTGTCTGCCACAGGCACTTCCCTCTGAAACGGCTATATCGATTGACATGAAATTTGGTGAGAAGGTGGGACCTGTGGACCCCCAGACATGCAGTGAGTGATATCCTTCTACGTTGAGATTTAGGAGGGTCACCATACATGTAAAAGGTGGGTGTAAAATTTTTTTTCACCAAATATAGTCGGTTTTAGATTTGTGATTTGTTAGAAAGGCGGGGAGTGGGAGGGGTGAAAAGTGATGATTTTTTTAACGGACCCATTCTCAAAAAGTACCCAACCGAAAAATCTAAAAAAATGCATGAAGCTGCCTCTGTATGGTGTCCAGGCCTCAAAATACTCTTCATAACGATATCTGTTCAAATTAAGTTAATAATAGTATATTACCACCTTTCCATCGATGTCGGCATAGAAAACATCTCCTTGATTGGGAATGATTGTTATTTCTAGCCAGATCCCCCTTTGGTTCTTACGCACTAGACACCTAGGACACCTAGGAACTACTTCAGCTGCTCGGAAATGCTGTTAAATATTACTTTGAGAGGCCGGTTAGCAATTACTCTGTTACCTCTTTCTAGGCTTTTCATCCTGGTATCACTCCTTCGATTGTAGCATGTGATGTAACAGGAAACGGAAGTTCGAAATCTTGGTCCTCCACGTCTGCAAAACAATATTGCATGATCTGTATCTTCTTCTTGGCTTGGATAAATCGGGCATGCTGAAGACGTTGTGGCCAAATCCTGTACAAGTATTTCCAGTAGCCATCGTGGCCAGATAGCAACTGCGTTAGCTGATAGCGATTAATCGACCTATGGATGACTGGAGTCAGCTTATATGTCCATCGTCATTCCATCCATCGTTAATACCACAGGCCATACATGAATGCCGTTCCTAGCAACAAGATCGAATTAATGCCTTCAGAGGGCGATTCTTTGCTGACGTATCTAGGTCCATCAATATTTCGTAGCCTGTGTAAGAGAGCTGCCTCTGAAAGTGATGCCTTTCTCTCTGCATCTTACACTTCCATCTTAAATCTTAGTCGTAGGGACGCCTGCTGACACACGGTAGTAGTTTATTCCCGCATTGGTGTTCTATTTTTGTTTCCCGTCAATGAAATAGTTAGTCATTATGTTTCCTAGACAGCCCCGAATATTCATCCTGATGGACGATTGGCGAGTTGGGGGCATTTTTCACTACCGCACATTACTCTTGTCACCGTTCATCGCTATATTCACAGCCTTTTTTTAATGCAAACCGTATGTCAGATTACAGATTATGCTTCAGGGTAAAGTTGCATAATTCGGCAAGTTCTCACACATCCTCCTCATGGTTGCTGTTGGAAACCATCTTCGGGCGGGCCAAGAGTGTGTAGGGCCAGGCTGGGAGTATGCTCAACCAACTGACGAGAATCTGGTTGCGTGCTGGTCATGTGTTAGGGCAAGTGGATCTGGTGGGGGGATAAGCCGAAGTAGTCACAGTTCCTGCATTGGAGAAGGTGCTAATACGACCCCAAACCAAGATGGAACAGCATACGATGAGGGCGTAGATAATGGTAGCTTGGCCTCAAGTATGCGAACTGTGAACTGTGAATACGTTGGGCACCTTCAGTTTCAAATAAGTCACTTACCCTGGTGGCTGGATTAGCCACAGTGGATATTGTTCCCGGACTACTCGTGGGTCCAACTAACAAAAAAACAAAATAAACCGACGAGAGAAGAATAAGTGGTGATGGCAGGCGCATCATTGGATTACGAGCTGGCTGCCATGCAGCTAGAAGACAGTACCCGTCGTGAACAGTACAATCGGTACCATCTCTGTGCTGAAATCAACCGCCTGGAGCTTCCGGAGCGAGGCGCAGGCGGACTAGTGGTTTTTAGCCTGGAATCCACTGCCGTTAAGCTGGGTGAAGCGAGTACCATATATAGTACTCCTAACCCGAAACCGTTGACGTCGAGGGATCCCTCAAAGGTAACGACCGACAAGAACGGCGGCGCATCAGAAACCGGCTAAGAAGCGAAGGTTCACTGGAGTCCTGTTCCAAAGCCAGTAGCAGAAAGCCATATATATTTTCAACAAGATTGCTAAGAATAAGGAGACCGAACTGTTGACGAGCGGGATGAAAGGGACCTCGGTAATATCAGGCGATTGTTGAGAAACAATAGATGAGCACAAGGCGAAGCCTACCGCTCTTAAAAGCCTACCGCTCTTAAACGCAATTGACCTCAAGGCGACGTCCAACAAAAACACAAGCGGACCAGAGTGGGCAAGAGTTCGAACGCTAAGCAACTTCCGAAAAAAAGGAAGCAGCAACAGTCAGCAGACAAGTCACGAACTGCGAAACCCTTTAGCAACGTGGCCAGGAGCCACTTACGTATGGCGTTGGTGGATGACAATTCCGCTAGCGGTAAATTAGTGCCGGAGGTGTGGACCAGTGTTGAGGCCAAGCTGTCGGATATGTTCATTGAGCATCTCCTGGATGCCAAAAGGCGAACCCACGGCACCCATCCCCGGCTTTGATTCCTGTCAGGTAGTCCGTGGGTTCGACGTTGGCGACGTTTGAAAGTTGGCGAGGACCAATCCTCCAGGGACTTTCTCGGTTCGTGCGTCGCTAAGATCAGCGATGCCTAGGAGGGCGTTAAAATTAAAGTTATCCCCTACAAGATTGTCAGGAGACCAGTCGCTCGTATCTGGTCGCAGTTGCTCGTCCAATCACTGCTTCTTTAAAACCCCAGGATTGCCATGGACGACTGGGTAGTTGTCAAGAAGATGGAACTCCAGATAAACAGGCAACCTTTCCTGCTCCATATAAACGGATAGGGCCTAGAGGCACTGGAGAAGGTGGATTAGAAATTGCAGTTCGGAGTCAGGAACGCAAAGGTGAAAGTGTTCCGGTTTGTAAAAAGGGACGACGACCTGGCTCCAATCGATGCCACTAACGAGCTGTTGGGAGAGATGAGGATCGATCGTTTGACGGAGACTGACGAACCTTCCAAGCAAGCAGACCATGCCAAGGGTAACGCAGTTAAATCTGCAGCACTCGAAGTGCGCCTGGGCTAATTTGTTTGTCTTCCCCTTAGAGGAAGACATCGACATAGCAATAATACAGGTGCGTCGGAGGCGATCGAACCATCAAAGGGATCCAAAGCAAATTTTATAATTTATTCTACAGCACAGGAAACGCTAATCAGAATAGACCTAGAGCATGTATCCGCGCGAAGAAGAATCTACACGCTTTTCTAAGTCCAGACCTGAGTTTCAGCGACCCAGTCGTAGTCAAACTAGAGCAGGCAGGGGCAGAGAATGTGTATATTTCCTCAGCTGACATGGCTCACGAACGATCAGCTCCGCTAAAAGAACTACAACATTGACGACCACCATAACAATAAAGAAGGTCAACCTGTTAATAGGTTGCAACGCTTATGCACGGCGCACGTTTTGGATCAGCTCGGAAATCAACGAGAGATGTGAGTCATTCTTTGATTATTAATACAAATTTATCGGTGTGTAACAGGGGCAGTACACCAACCTTCCATTTCTCCTGCTCGGTGAACAGTGACGGTTGGGAGGAGGTCCTTGATATCACCCTACTAACCGACAATGGGGTCCTTAGGGTGGATAACTTGAGAGTGTCTGACCAGAGATCCTTCTCAGATCATAGTTGGATATTTTCAGTCTAGATCAGGTTCCTTCAGAGACCCCAGGAGGATTGACTGGAGCAAGTTTGGTCAAGTTATCAAGAAAAAACTCTCCAGTGCGCAAATTGGCAAGATTGGCACGACAGACGAACTGGAGTTAAAGGTCCGGACTTTGAAAAGGGCATTAGATTCTGCCTTTGAAGTCTCGTGCCCTGCTAAATACAACAAGAAGATATTGCCACCGCGGTAGAATGAAAATTTGTCCAGCCTCAGGAAGCTGTTTAGGGAAATCTTCAACATCTGCTGCAGGCATAAATATTGGCAGCTATGCAAGGACTGCCTGAAGAAGTACAAGTTAGCCGTCAAGATCGCCAAGAGGGGGTCTTGGTTGGACATTTGCCAGAACATCGAATGCTCCAGTGAATCCGCATGGCTCACTAAAATTCTGTCCAAGAAACATAGGAGCCCATCCTTTCTTCTGGTGAAACTTTGGAGTTCCTGGTTCAGACGCACTTTTCCGTCAGCGAGGAGGACTTTGAGCCAAAGTCTTCCTTGGAGGGTTTGCAGCTACCTCAACCATGCAACAAATCGGTAATTACCGACGATTATGGAGAGAACGCCTTTCTTTAAGTCCCAGCATGCCTACCTTAAAGGCAAATCGACAGAAATCGCTCTACACGGGGTAATAGGCAGGGCTGAGCGGTCACTGCAGTAAAAACGGTACACCCTAGCGACCTTCTTGAATATAGAGGGAGCATTAAACAACGTTATTACCAACGCTATCAAGGAAGCCTTGACCAGTATTGGATTGGATCTTACGCATTGAATTATATCTATGGTAAGAAACAGGATAATCCAGTCGGATCTGGAAGGCAACCACTTGACTAGAGCAGTGAACAGAGGCACGCCTAGGGGGGCGCCATCTTTTTTGGTGATCTGATTAATAGTGATGGACAAAATTTTTCCGAATATTGGACAGCAGCGGGTTGAAGGTTATGGCGTATGTCATTAATGAGTGAAATTCATGGAAGGAGCGTTGCGAAAGGTGTGCCTGTGGGCTGCAAGATGCGGGCTCGGCATAAACCCAACCAAAACGAAACTGATGTTATTCACCATCAATACAAGGGTACCTGAATTCCACCTACCGCGGCTGAATGAATAAATATTGGTTCTTTCCTCCAATGTGAAGCAACTGGGAGTGATCCTGGATTTAAATTGGAAATTGAACATAGAAGATTAAGGTTAACAAGAACTGTGTAGCCTTTTTTGCCTGCAAGAGAACCTTTGCAAAGAAATAGGAAATAGGGTCTCTGGCCGAGGATGGTTTTCTGGATTTACACAGCTGCGATGCGTTAATTCTTGACGTTTGGCTCTATTGTATTGTGACAGGCTTTCAGCAAAAACTACAATAGAACGAAGGTTCATAGGATTCAGAGAATCGCGTATGTAAGTGCTACTGAGGCTCTGCAGTCCTGTCTGGCGGATGCTCTCAATGTACCCCTGCATCTCCTTCCCTTGGACCTCCACATTAAATAAGTTGTAGTGCGCAGTGCCGTTAGACTACGTGAGTCTGGACGCCGCACAGCGAAGCCATAATAACATCCTAGTCAAAGTATCTCGGGAAATCTGGGCATTGCCCACGGACTATGCTACATGCAAGCTGAACTTCAGGGGAAAAATTTTCAACCAGGGTAGAGTGCAAGACCGCGGCATGTTGTAAGGCTATGACACAATATTCTTTATCGAAGGATCAAAGATGGTTTGTGGAGTCGGTGGGGGGGTTCTCTCGCATACACACAATGTGTGGGAGTCTTGTGTCTCATTGGCGACGGTCGAGGGCGATGGACGATAGCTTCAGTGCCAAATGCGTGAAAATGCATACAAAATTACGGCAGTGTACATGGGGCACTGGCACACAGGAGACCATTCCACCAGGGTCAGCATACCCTACAATTCGCATTGCCGAAGCTGCAAAGAAGAGTGGAAAACACTCAGTGACTTTCCTTGCGATTGCCCAGCCCTAGCTAGAGTCAGGCTACGGGCACTAGGTAAACCATTCTTTGGAGACCTCAGAGAGATTTCCAGCTGCAGGGTGGGAGAGCCACTTTCCTTTGTAAGTGCTACGAGGTGGCTATGAAGATTTGAGCCGGCTGGAGTCTGCCTCCCTACTTGGGTTCACTTATACCTACTTATACCTACTTACATCAGATACAGCATTTTCGCTTACGGCTGCCTACAACAGTCTTTATTTATGTAATCTAGAATGTTTCCCATCGTACCCAGGAGGCATTTTGGACGATATAAAGAGAGATACCCATGTCTGGTGCAGACGACATTTTTCCCTGTTTTCTCTCACTTTACTCGGACTATTATCAGGTCCCGGTGGTTTCTTGTCGAAACCGAAGTCGAAGTCGAATCTTACGAAGTGAACTCGAACTAATTGTGCTTGATCTGAATACTGTGGGTTTCCAGTCATATTGGTATATAAGGCAATGAAGCAGCAGGCGAGCTAGGAAAGGAAGGAGCAGAAATGCCGCTCTGGGGACTAGCACCTTTCTATGGAATCAGGAAGGCTTCACGGCCATGATACTCAAGAAGGAGGAGGAATAATTGACGGAATTATAATGGACAGGTTTCCAGGAATGGCGCAGTCTAGGGTATTTATGGGAATATATGAATCAAGCCTTTAGGTTCACAGTCAGCACACTGACAGACCAGTGTAGACTAAACTATAAAGTAGGGAACTTGGACAGTGTTTCTTCCATGATTGGAGTGGCAATAGTCATCTAAATACTCAACCTATCGTTCCAACATGCCGGTGCGGTTGGAAACCGGATTTCCCCCCATCGAGGCTTCCTCCTGCTGACTGGTTGGTAAAACATTCATATTGCATGCAGCTGCTCCCCGTACTTTTTGCTTTTCGCTTCTAGCTTTCCCTTTTCTGTTATAGGTTCTCTATTCCATGAAGTTTGTGATAGGTCTTTCTTCTTCTTTTCTCTCTTCCGCTTAGTTGCTAAGATACATTTTATTTTGGAAGTAGTCGTTGTAACTATCTTTGCGACTGGAGCCTAGTGTGTTTGTCGTCGTACAGATGATAACGTTCTTTAGATGGTTGTGAAGATCATTCGTCGATTCCTCATCTCCAGGTGCTAACAAGCGTTATTGCGGCATCCATTTCTCCCTTGTTGGTTATGGAGGGCTTTGTTACGAATGGCATCAGCGTTCAATCCCACCTGATTGTCAGAGGAGATTCTATGCAGTGTTGTAATTCGAACTCGGTGTACCATACTAACGAGATCCCTTACCTGTACTTCGAAATATGCCACTTATGTTTCCAATGCCGACAACAGCAGGTTTCATTTTTTGGTTGATTTGTGAACCTGCGCTGAGCACACCATACACACGCCGTACCGGTTACCAAGAGAAATCAGGTGGAGTTTAGCATGGTGGAATAAGTCCTTCCCTGATCTTAGGACTTTATTTTTGTTTTACTGTGGATAGTACACAGTAGCTTGCCTCAAACCCTCCTCTCTGGGATCGGGACCAGCACACTATGTAAACAACGTGGTGGAGTTGATTATAGGACTGATTGATATACTGTTATTGTGATTAACATTAACATTTTTTTTTCATCTCTCCTCGGGTCAACGCTATCAGCCAATGGAGAACTGCGTTATGAAATTGCTTCACGCATTAACGCAACCTTGATGAAGTGGCGTTCCACAACTGGTGTTCTTTGTGATCGACGTATCAATATCTTCATCATCATCAACGGCGCAACAACCGGTATCCGGTCTAGGTTTGCCTTAATAAGGAACTCCAGACATCCCGGTTTTGCGCCGAGGTCCACCAATTCGATATCCCTAAAAGCTGTCTGGTGTCCTGGCCCACGCCATCGCTCCATCTTAGGCAGGGTCTGCCTCGTCTTCTTTTCCTACCATAGATATTACCCTTATAGACTTTCCGGGTGGGATCATCCTCATCCATACGGATTAAGTGACCCGCCCACCGTAACCTATTGAGCCGGATTTTATCCACAACCTGACGGTCATGGTATCGCTCATAGATTTCGTCATTGTGTAGGCTACGGAATCGTCCATCCTCATGTAAGGGGCTAAAAATTCTTCGGAGAATTCTTCTCTCGAACGCGGCCAAGAGTTCGCAATTTTTCTTGCTAAGAACCCAAGTTTCCGAGGAATACATGAGAACTAGCAAGATCATAGTCTTGTACAGTAAGAGCTTTGACCCTATGGTGAGACGTTTCGAGCGGAACAGTCTTTGTAAGCTGAAATAGGCTCTGTTGGCTGACAACAACCGTGCGCGGATTTCATCATCGTAGTTGTTATCGGTTGTGATTTTCGACCCTAGATAGGAGAAATTGTCAACGGTCTCAAAGTTGTATTCTCCTATCCTTATTCTTCTTCGTGTTTGTGTTTGACCAGTGCGGTTTGATGTTGTTGGTTGATTCGTCTTCGGTGCTGACTTTGCCACCATATATTTTGTCTTGCCTTCATTGATGTGCAGCGCAAGATTTCGCGCCGCCTGCTCGATCTGGATGAAGGCAGTTTGTACATCTCGGGTGGTTCTTCCCATGATGTCGATATCGTCAGCATAGGCCAGTAGTTGGGTGGACTTGAAGAGGATCGTACCTCTTGCATTCACCTCAGCATCACGGATCACTTTCTCGAGGGCCCGGTTAAAGAGGACGCATGATAGCGCATCCCCTTGTCGAAGACCGTTGTTGATGTCGAATGGTCTTGAGAGTGATCCTTCTGCTTTTATGTGGCCTCGCACATTGGTCAGGGTCAGCCTAGTCAGTCTTATTAATTTCGTCGGGATACCGAATTCTTCCATGGCCGTGTACAGTTTTACCCTGGCTATGCTATCATAGGCGGCTTTAAAGTCGATGAACAGATGGTGCAACTGTTGTCCATATTCCAACAGTTTTTCCATCGCCTGCCGCAGAGAGAAAATCTGATCTGTTGCTGATTTACCTAGAGTGACGCCTCTTTGGTATGGGCCAATGATGTTCTGGGCGTATGGGGCTATCCGGCCTAGCAAGATAGTGGAGAATATCTTATAGATGGTACTCAGCAACGTGATACCTCTATAATTGCTGTACTGTGTGATATTTCCCTTTTTATGTATGAGACAGATAAAGCCTCGTTGCCAATCGTCAGGCATTGATTCGCTGTCCCATACCTTGAGCACAAGTTGATGAACCACTTGGTGTAACTGGTCGCCTCCATATTTAACCAATTCGGCTGTAATTCCATCGGCTCCTGGCGACTTATGATTTTTTAGCCGATGAATTGCACGGACTGTTTCTCCTAAACTTGGTGGTGGCAGTATTTGTACGTCGTCTTCAGTTGGCGGGATCTCCAACTCGCCGATGTTCTGGTTGTTCAGTAGCTCATCAAAGTACTCAACCCATCGCTCTAATATGCCCATTCTGTCAGAAATCAGATTTCCCTCTTTGTCTCGGCAGGATGAGCATCGAGGTGTATAAGGCTTCATCCTGCTGACTTGTTGGTAAAACTTGCGCGCCTGTTGCGGTTGCTCCCTGTACTTTTCTATAATAGTTCACAGACTTGTTGGTTCTCCCAGGCTTCCTTTTTCCGTCTGTGAAGTCGCTTCTACGCTCGACGGAGTTCGTGATAAGTCTCTGCGCGTGCCCGCGTTCTTTGAGAATGCAACATTATTCGGTATGCGGCATTCTTCCGTTCCGTTGCTAGCTTACATTCATCGTCAAACCAGCCGTTCCGACTCCTTTTGCGGCTGGGGCCAAGTATATTTGTGGCTGTATCCATGATAACGTTCTTCAGGTGGTTGTGAAGATCATTAGTTGATGCTTCATCTCCAGGTCCTCTGTTGACTGCAGTTATTGCGGCATCCATTTCCCTCTTGTAGGTGTCGCGGAGGGTTGTGTTGTGGATGGCTTCAGTGTTCACTCTCACCTGATTGTCAGAGGGGATTCTAGGTTGTATTGTTATTCGAGCTCGGAGCACCAGAGTCTATATTGGCCCCCCTATATGTTCTGACATTCATCAAGGCTGAGAGGTGGCGGCGTTCGATCAACACTTGGTCAATTTGGTTGAAAGTGGTCCCGTCTGGAGAGGCCCACGTATGTTTGTGGACCGCTTTCCGCGCAAACCAGGTACTTCCAACAACCATTTCGTGTGACCCTGCCAATTGAATAGTCCGCAGTCCGTTATCATTTGTTTTTTCGTGTAAGCTATGGGAGCCAACGTATCGCCTGAATACGGGCTCCTTCCCTACTTGGCTGTTATCATAAAATCCCCAAGTATGATTTTGATATCATATCTGGGACAGGCTTCGAGGGTCCTTTCTACTGCCTCGTAGAAGGTATCCTTCTCCGACTCTGCAGTCTCCTCTGTAGGGGCGTGAACGTTTATGAGGCTTATATTTCTAAACTTGCCTCGCAAGCGCAGAGTGCATAGCCGTTCACTTATGTTTTGAAAGCCGATAACAGCAGGTTTCATTTTTTGGCTGACTAAGAAACCTACTCCGAGCACATGGTTTACTGGATGACCGCTATAATATATGGTGTAGTGGCTCTTCTCCAGGAAACCGGTCCCTGTCCATCGCATCTCTTGCAAAGCTGTTACATCAGTCCTATTTTGGGGACAGGGTATCGGCTAGCTGCTTATCAGTTTCATCTCTGTACAGGGAGCGCACGTTCCATGAGAAAATGCGCAAATCGTTAATCCTTTGTCGTTGCCGAGTCCGTCGTTTTAAAATCCGTCCTATCCGAGGCTCCTGTTGTGACTTCGTAACAAGTTGTTTTCCGTGTAGGGTTGTCAGCCCTACCCAACCCCCAACCTGGAGGACCAGTTGGTACAATTTGTCCCGTTTTTAGGCGTTTTTAGGTATCAACGAACGTCTCAAATCTAAAATTTACCGCAATGTCGTCCGTCCAGTCGCTCTCTATGGTTCTGAGTGTTGGCCGACCATAAAAGACAATGAACGGCGTCTTGCGGTAATGGAGACGAAGATGCTACGTTGGACTAGTGGCGTCACACATTTAGATCACATCCGAAATGAGGATATCCGCGATCGTTATGGGGTTGCACCGATCGTGGAAAAGTTGCGAGAGAGGCGTCTTCGATGGTATGGTCACGCCATTCGTGCAAACGAGAATTCACTTGCCAAGATTGGTCTGAACATCGAAGTCGATGGTAAACGACCAAAAGGCAGACCTAAGCAACGGTGGCTTGATACGCTTGATGGGGATTTGAAAGCCTCGAGATTGCACCCAGATCAGGCATTCGATAGAGCCAAATGGCGAAGCCGATCACGATGAGCCGACCCCGCTTGTGAACGGGACAAAGGCTGAAGAAAAAGAAGAAGATTTTTTTTTCATCTCTGCTTTAGATCGGTACTGAATGTAGAATTAGAGCAATTACGAAATCCCCTCTTTCTTCCATAAATTCATCTTCGTTTCTGGATGTGGACACAGTACCATTGCCATTGGGTAGATTTGCTCGCCACCTTTCTCAACGTCTGCCAGTCTTGAAATACATTTTGAGGACATAGTGGTTCTAACCAAATTTGGTTCCAGGGTATATTGCGTGGTCCACTGGAATTTGCTGGCAATCCAGACAGGGCAGGGTATCTCAAGTGTCACTTTGGAAAGGTTACTCTCTTGGTTGTTTAAGGGGTGTACGAAATGAATGTGTTTGCTGTCTTTCCCACTTCAGAACATCCGTTCGAGTTCAGCATATCCCCAAAATGCTCCTCCATAGTCAGGATACAAAGTGTCTGCCAGGAAATCTTAATCTTTTTAGTGTTATCATTTTAATCCTTATCAATTTTAAAATTTCAGATAAACATTTATTGTGTATTCGAAGGTTAGGATGCTTAAATTCATTTGCCCTGCATTCTTACCCTCATTATTCTTCTGTTAATTATCGTTGAAATATAAAGAACGCTTGGAAGGATTTACGAACGTAAATTCGATAGTGACCGCTGAGCGCACGTAGATTCAATAAACACAAGAGCTTTTATTGGTACGCACAATTGCTATTGCTACGCTGCTATCGATTATTCCACAAAATTTTTAAGTGCGCTCCATCCCCACTCGAATGGTAAATGATGGATGGACGAGCTGTCTATAGCAATTCCATGCACTTCGCAAGTGCTTGTTTTCATTATCGAGAGGATCCAAAGGGATTCCGCGGCGCTTCGGCTCGCAGATTTGAGTTTCCCCGGCTTTAATTTGATGGCATGGCCTTTTGCTCACTCGCAGCCTAGGGTACGTCAACCATTGCAATCGCATGTCCACCCTCTCTACGCCCAATGGACGGGAAGACCAATTTTCCGGTATCAAAAGTCCCCCTCCATCTATTCGAGACGTAGGTATGAACCGTGGATTTTTGTTCTTTTGCCGTTTGGCGTGTTTTCCATTTAATGTTCGTATCTTTTGCATTCTTCTCCCGGCGCTTTACATCATTCACTCATTCACTCACTCTATTACGCACGGCTGCTTTTCAAATTTCCATTAGCGAAAACACAGTTAAAAACTGTGCGAGCTTAAAAATCGGCGAAGCTTAAAATTTTCGTTTCCAAAGTTTATGGCTGACGCGTGCGTCCTTTGCACGGAGCCAGACCTCCTTATAAGCCTGATGTGCAGTGCAGGAGAAAGGGATATTCCTAGAACTGTATTGACGGAGGAGGCAAGCATTCCGATAGAGTAACGTGTGTATCTCAGAAATATACGAGCTTGAAAGGAAGGTGTCGTATAACAGAGACGTACTTCTGCTGGGGGAATATATTCTTACACACAATTTTTATGGATTGAATGCAGGCATTTAATACCCTAAAAGGTGCAAGGATATGATGCATCATTGAATTGGGCCACCGGTTCGACTGTGGAGCAATAGTAGTTAATATTCCTCAATTTCAAGCAAAGTTTTTTCAAAATCTCACGCTAATAATCAGCGTTTATTATTGTCACGATGGACATATGCCCGCACAGAAGCCGAATTGAAGTAGGATGCTGGGACCTTGGAGAGAATTCCTCTCCCCCTTACGGCAATGTGCTTCTGTATCCTGGAAAGCTTAGTGGTAACAGTCGCGAATCCAGTATCAGGTTGCTTCTGACGGCTACCGAAAGGTTCTCTCTCTCTCTGTTGACCTGGGAGCCAGTTTCTTTTCTGACAGCAAGATTCAGTTCCAGTTCCTAGAGGTGACAATGTGATCGTGATAGGTGTCTCAATGATGGGCAATGATAACAACTTGCTCGAGCGGAAACATGGTGTTGACCCCCACATAAAGGTGCGAGGTTTCTGGATTTCTGCAGCTTCTACCGCCTTGTCATTGCGACAACTGACCAACACTGAACGAACGGGTGGTCAAAGGGTAGTATAGGTCCCGGGGCGAAACGTGGATTGGTACCCACGATGGAGCATAAAACCTGGGAAATGCCTGCTGAACCAACACCAACAGCTCTACTACCAAACCCTATCTCCACCTCCACGTGGTGACCGCTGGGAGCTCTTTCTTGACGAAAAGCTGCAGACGGAGAAGGATGAAGGCGAGTCTCCCGCGCCTAAAAACGGGACAAATTGTACCAACTGGTCCTCCAGGTTGGGGGTTGGGTAGGGCTGACAACCCTACACGGAAAACAACTCGTTACGAAGCCACAACAGGAGCCTCGAACAGGACGGATTTTAAAACGACGGACCCGGCAACGACAAAGGAACAACGATTTGCGTATTTTCTCATGGAAGGTGCGCTCCCTGTACAGAGATGAAGCCGATGAGCAGCTAGCCGATACCCTGACCCAATATAGGGCTGATATAACAGCGTTACAAGAGATGCGATGGACAGGGACCGGTTTGCTGGAGAAGAGCCACTACACCATATATTATAGCGGTCATCCAGTAAACCATGTGCTCGGAGTAGGTTTCTTAGTCAGCCAAAAAATGAAACCTGCTGTTATCGGCTTTGAAAACATAATCGAACGGCTATGCACTCTGCGCTTGCGAGGCAAGTTTAGAAATATAAGCCTCATAAACGTTCACGCCCCTACAGAGGAGACTGCAGAGTCGGAGAAGGATACCTTCTACGAGGCAGTAGAACGAACCCTCGAAGCCTGTCCCAGATATGATATCAAAATCATACTTGGGGATTTTAACAGCCAAGTAGGGAAGGAACCCGTATTCAGGCGATACGTTGGCTCCCATAGCTTACACGAAAACACAAATGATAACGGACTGCGGACTATTCAATTAGCAGGGTCACACGAAATGGTTGTTGGAAGTACCTGGTTTGCGCGGAAAGCGGTCCACAAACATACATGGGCCTCTCCAGACGGGACCACTTTCAACCAAATTGACCACGTGTTGATCGAACGCCGCCACCTCTCAGCCTTGATGAATGTCAGAACATATAGGGGGGCCAATATAGACTCGGACCACTTTCTCGTTGGCATGGTGCTCCGAGCTCGAATAACAATACCACCTAGAATCCCCTCTGACAATCAGGTGAGAGTGAACACTGAAGCCATCCACAACACAACCCTCCGCGACACCTATAAGAGGGAAATGGATGCCGCAATAACCGCAGTCAACAGAGGACCTGGAGATGAAGCATCAACAAATGATCTTCACAACCACCTGAAGAACGTTATCATGGATACGGCCACAAATATACTTGGCCCCAGCCGTAAAAGGAGTCGGAACGGCTGGTTTGACGATGAATGTAAGCTAGCAACGGAACGGAAGAATGCCGCATACCGAGTAATGTTACATTCTCAAAGAACGCGGGCACGCGCAGAGACTTATCACGAACTCCATCGAGCGGAGAAGCGACTTCACAGACGGAAAAAGGAAGCCTGGGAGAACCAACAAGTCTGTGAACTAGAAAAGTACAGGGAGCAACCGCACCAGGCGCGGAAGTTTTACCAACAAGTCAAGAGGATGAAGCCTTATACACCTCGATGCTCATCCTGCCGAGACAAAGAGGGAAATCTGATTTCCGACAGAATGGGCATATTAGAGCGATGGGTTGAGTACTTTGATGAGCTACTGAACAACCAGAGCATCGGCGAGTTGGAGGTCCCGCCAACTGAAGACGACGGACAAATACTGCCACCACCAAGTTTAGGAGAAACAGTCCGTGCAATTCATCGGCTAAAAAATCATAAGTCGCCAGGAGCCGATGGAATTACAGTCGAATTGGTTAAATATGGAGGCGACCAGTTACACCAAGTGGTTCATCAACTTGTGCTCAAGGTATGGGACAGCGAATCAATGCCTGACGATTGGCAACGAGGCATTATCTGTCTCATACATAAAAAGGGAGATATCACACAGTGCAGCAATTATAGAGGTATCACGTTGCTGAGTACCATCTATAAGATATTCTCCACTATCTTACTAGGCCGGATAGCCCCATACGCCCAGAACATCATTGGCCCATACCAAAGAGGCTTCACTCCAGGCAAATCAGCGACAGACCAGATTTTCTCTCTGCGGCAGGCGATGGAAAAACTGTTGGAATATGGACAACAGTTGCACCATCTGTTCATCGACTTTAAAGCCGCCTATGATAGCATAGCCAGGGTAAAACTGTACACGGCCATGAGAGAATTCGGTATCCCGACGAAATTAATAAGACTAACTAGGCTGACCCTGACCAATGTGCGAGGCCAGATAAAAGCAGCAGGATCACTCTCAAGACCATTCGACATCAACAACGGTCTACGACAAGGGGATGCGCTATCATGCGTCCTCTTTAACCTGGCCCTCGAGAAAGTGATCCGTGATGCTGAGGTGAATGCAAGAGGTACGATCCTCTTCAAGTCCACCCAACTACTGGCCTATGCTGACGATATCGACATCATGGGAAGAACCACCCGAGACGTACAAATTGCCTTCATCCAGATCGAGCAGGCGGCGCGAGATCTTGCGCTGCACATTAGTGAAGGCAAGACAAAATATATGGTGGCAATGTCAGCACCGAAGACGAATCAACCAACAACATCAAACCGCACTGGTCAAACACAAACACGAAGAAGAATAAGGATAGGAAAATACAACTTTGAGACCGTTGACAATTTCTCCTATCTAGGGTCGAAAATCACAACCGATAACAACTACGATGATGAAATCCGCGCACGGTTGTTGTCAGCCAACAGAGCCTATTTCAGCTTACAAAGACTGTTCCGCTCGAAACGTCTCACCATAGGGTCAAAGTTCTTACTGTACAAGACTATGATCTTGCCAGTCCTCATGTATTCCTCGGAAACTTGGGTTCTTAGCAAGAAAAATTGCGAACTCTTGGCTGCGTTCGAGAGAAGAATCCTCCGAAGAATTTTTGGCCCCCTACATGAGGATGGACGATTCCGTAGCCTACACAATGACGAAATCTATGAGCGATACCATGACCGTCCGGTTGTGGATCAAATCCGGCTCAATAGGTTACGGTGGGCGGGTCACTTAATCCGTATGGATGAGGATGATCCCACCCGGAAAGTCTATAAGGGCAGTATCTATGGTAGAAAAAGAAGACGAGGCAGACCCTGCCTAAGATGGAGCGATGGTGTGGGCCAGGACGCCAGACAGCTTTTAGGGATATCGAATTGGTGGACCTCGGCGCAAAACCGGGATGTCTGGAGTTCCTTATTAAGGCAGGCCTAGACCGGATACCGGTTGTTGCGCCGTTGATGATGATGATGATGAAGATTCAGTTCCAGTTCCTAGAGGTGACAATGTGATCGTGATAGGTGTCTCAATGATGGGCAATGATAACAACTTGCTCGAGCGGAAACATGGTGTTGACCCTCACATAAAGGTGGGAGGTTTTTGGATTTCTGCAGCTTCTACCGCCTTGTCATTGCGACAACTGACCAACACTGAACGAACAATCAGATTGATTACTTTACTATTAGCAGTAGATTTAAGATGATACAGTTGGTTTTAGAACATTGTGCTTCGCCGGCTCTCTATCAATTTCGAGCAAGTTTTCAAAAATGTCAACAAGAAGTGTATTTGGCTTGTTCTATGCAAGAGGCGTTTGCCGGAGAAACTAATAGCGACTATAAGAGTGGCATATGATGGTACAAAATATCACATGGTGTGTCAAGATAAAATCGCAAGGGAATTTGACGTCCAAAGCGGACTCCGCCAGACTTGCTTCTTGTCACCGATCTTATTTCTTCTTGTTATCGGGGACGTTCTTCATACTGCCTTGTGCGGAAGAGGTAGAGGATTTCAATGTTTGATGACATTTTTCTTAAAACACTTCGATTACTCTGATGACATCTGTTTGTTCTCTGGCCGAGTCATGGAACAGATGAAGCCGATTTTGACTGAAGGTAAATAACAACAAAACCAAGGTTCTCAGAATGACTGGCCATCGCTCCCTCCTTATCTGTATTAATGTACAGAGCATCGAAGGTGTTGATCAATTTATATATCTAGAAAGCGTGGTTTCTGTCGACGGTGGCACTGAACTGGGTGTTACCTGACTCATTAACAGCCCTAGATTCGCTTTCGCGGCCTTGTTTAAAATCTGGAAATGTAGTTATCTCAACACCAAGATCAAAATGAAAGATTACCCTTAGAAGATATTTTTCCTTGGCTAAAAGTATTTGGTAATATATACAAATACGTATTTCGGGGACCAACTGTCCCCTTTTTCAGTGATCAAAAAAGATAAAACACAACAGAACATATATATTACAAAATACTTTTAGTCAATAAAAAGGAAAAATATCTTCTAAGGTAATCTTTCATTTTAAGACTTCGGCTAACAAACTACCTCCTAATTCAAACCACCAAGATCAAGTTGAGAATATTCTGTGCTGCTATATCGGAGTGGCACAAGAAAGTGATTCTACCGCCAATGAAGGCTCCAAGCTCTCGACAACATCATTTTGCGTTGTATCATCAAAGGACCCTGTTCTACATTCCATACTTTTCTGGAGTGTCTTCTCAGTATAGCCCGATTATAAAACACGAGACTAAGCCTAAAGACAATCCATATACCACATCAAAGTTGTAGAAGTGAGTGAGAAGTGTTCATCCTGATCGAATCTGCAAGTACTTCTTCTTCTTTTTCTTTAGCCTTTGTCCCGTACACAAGCGAGGTCGGCTCGTCGTGATCGGCTTCACCATTTGGCTCTATCGAATGCCTGATCTGGGTGCAATCTCGAGGCTTTCAAATCCCCATCCAGCGTATCAAGCCACCGTTGCTTAGGTCTGCTTTTTGATCGTTTACCATCGACTTCAATGTTCAGACCAATCTTGGCAAGTGAATTCTCGTTTGCACGAATTGCGTGACCATACCACCGAAGACGCCTCTCTCGCAACTTTTCCACGATCGGTGCAACCCCATAACGATCGCGGATATCCTCATTTCGGATGTGATCTAAACGTGTGACGCTACTAGTCCAACGTAGCATCTTTGTCTCCATTACCGCAAGACGCCGTTCATTGTCTTTTATGGTCGGCTAACACTCAGAACCATAGAGAGCGACTGGACGGATGACATTGCGGTAAATTTTAGATTTGAGACGTTCGTTGATACGTCGATCACAAAGGACACCAGTGACAAGTACTCCCAGCGGCAAAAAGCTCCCGATTGAGAGAAGAGAGATGCGAAGCGAGTACATATAGAGACTAACATGCCTGACTATGCCTCGTCATACGACGGCCTGAAGACCTGACTGGACTCCACAAATTTCGATGACCCAATCTTTAATTGTGCCGACTTCTCAGACGCAAGCCACGTTATGGAGATGGATTCACGGGCTAGGTCTAGCTTTACAGCTTCCATCTAAGTAATCTCGAATTTTTTACAGAGCCTGCAAACTAAATCTAGAATGGGATCTAGTTTGGGATATATTATATTTAAGACACTAGATAGGGAGCTATCGTGATGAGCTACGCTTGGTATTGTAATTATTCCAAAGTTTCTGTTTAGCTTTGGTTGTAGAATTATCGTTTCGATAGCACTCATGCAAAAAGTAGAAAAGGCCCTACTGGTCGCACATTGCAGTATTCTTACCAGCAATTTTTGTGGCACTGGAGTTCAAACCCGTAATGCTTGCTTCATAGCGATCATAGAATCATGAACACTTAGGTTCGTCAGTCCTTTGACCGGTGGTGTAACAACCAGAATTGAAACATAGGATATTAGCAATACATTCAAAGTGATGGTTGTAAAATTTAAAGCCATTCGTCTATTTTTTGCTGGTTTCTTTCAATATATTGGCTGTGAACCCCACTTGAAGCCAATTTTATACGATGAAAAGAGAGCAAGAGCATCTATACCTACATTGCTTACCGATTGACGAGTCGCGATGAATAGATGACGAGAATATTTGGAGCAGATTTTCCGCCCCCTGACTCCAGATCAGAAGGTTGCGTGTTCAGATCACGTCAGGGTGACCACTTTAACGGTTGTTTTAATATGTCCAACGAATCGATAGAATTCCGACCGTGTTATTTATGCCGCGAACATGGGCATATTACAAAAGCCGCTTGTTTTTGAATCGACAAAGTCACAAATTATTGTAATTATTGTAGCTTTTAAGAAATCAAACGTTTGAAGGTGTGTTCACCGCCGCGGTTGGATACTGAAGAGACCGGCTTATTTCCATGCGGTCCTTACTGTCCCAACCGACGGCATTTTTCCACCGCTAATTCTCCACTCCCTTGGTGCGTTCTAAAATGAGTGAGTGGAGAGTTCCGTGCCATCTACCCGTCCGCATCCGCAACATTCAAAATAAATTTCGACTGCTGCAGATCCTGTCGCGCCGCATTTCCATCCTCCACTTCCACAAGCATTGCCGATATTTGGAGCAATTCCCCCGATCATTCCCACTGAAGTTAAGGAAGTAATACATCGAATGAAATCGGGGGAAGACACAGGACCTGACGGCATCTCATTTGAGCTCTGAAAAGAAAAGAATTGGGAGCCAACACTGTGGTTAAGTGAATTCTTCAATCGGGTTATTGAGGAAGGTAGAACACCTTTTGACTGGCAAGAAACTACTACTACTACTACTCCAATATGAAAAAGGAAAAGTAGTCCAGCAGAATGTTCAAATTATCGTCCGTTGCTATTCCATATCATGAAAATTTTTAAACGCATTCTTGACAATCGCGACATCGTTGAAATAACCGTGAACCCATTGCATTTCTGGATCTAGAGAAAGCGTTTGACAGTGAATCACACGAGCTCATTAAGTATGTTCTGCGGCAACACCTAGTACCAGAATAGTTCGTGCGCTGGGTTAAATTGATCTACTACTATCCGAAAAGTAAAGCTCGAAGTGTGACGGGCATATCAACATGGCTTCGTGTCTCTGTTATCGTTCACCAAGTAAGCACCCTCTCACCACTCCTCATTGTAAAGCCGATCTAGAGCAACAGAATGGATCTATATAAAACTGAATTTTTGCCGACCGACCCTAATGAAACAGGCACTATTGCTGGCAGTGCAATCGATGGCTTGATACGTTGGATGGTGATTTTAAAGCCTCGCAACTACTTCCAAATGAGGTTTTTGATAGAACAAAATGGCCAACCGATCAAGACGAGCCGACCTCGCTTTTGAATGTTGCAAAGGCTGAAGAAGAAGAAGATATGGGTAGGGACAAAATAGATGAATATTGTGAAGACCAGGCATTTCACTCTGAGGTACGCCATGCTAACGCGTCCTTAGATGTCGTTTGCTTTCCAAGTTTTTAGTAAAACTGGTAACTTTGAAGTCGTTGCGCGTCCAAGTGAGAAGCAATAGATCTGCAAACGATGAATGCTGGAAGTGACGTTGACATTTTGACTAGAAATGGGAATGCTTTAAGAATGGACTAGTTAATAGGGAGGAAGTCAGATAGGCAGAGATATTAAGGATAACAATGCTTTAAAATTGGTCAGTACACTTTACTGGACCTTTAAAATGATTCTGAATATTTAGCCCCAGTGGCTTTATTAGCATTTTGAAAATATCCATGGTGGAATAAACGTCTATCAGTTGGTGTTAGTGCCGAAAATTTAAAACAGAACCATTGACCCCTTGTCACATCGGCACCATAAGGGTGATGTTGGACAAGCTATTTACCTCTCAGAGTGGCAATATAGGTTAGGCCGAGACTTGGGTCGGGTAGATGTATGTGCTGGAAAGTGTAGCGCTTTGGTGACTCTAGGGGTCAAAAGTGCTTCTAGTTTCATCAATTGGATTTTATTCTAAGGGCAGTCTTGCTTGACTATCATCCTTTGGGAAAGACTTCTATGAAATGAGGCAGCCATTAAATTCGGAGGAAAGACAGGGTATAGTTCTTACAGCCAATTATAGGAAAACTAACATCGTTAACATCCGAATTGGTTGGTATGAGGCCGTTTCGAAATCAGTGAATACCTTGTGGTGATGATTGTAACTAAGATGAGTTTGAATCGTACGCGGCAGAAGATACCAGGGTTAGTTCATTTCTAGCCAGGATAATATATAGCATCTGATTGTAGATCTTATAAAAGTCACTAAGAGGGAATAGTAGAGAAAAAGGTGACAGTGTTGTATTTTTTTGAGAAGGATCGCTAGATTAATGATCCCAAATATTGAGAAATATTAGGTTGTTGCAAATGAAATGTCGGATATTTGAGTAAAATTTCAAAAAACTATAAGTTTTATGAAAATTAATTTTATTAGTCAAAATAAGAACCAGCAGCTTCAATGCACTTCTCCCAACGAGATACAAGGGCATTTATTCCAGTTTCGTAAAAGTCTGGGTTTCTAGAGCTAAGAAATTCTTCAAAGGCACTTTTGACAGCTACTTCATTGCTGAATTGTTTCCCCGCCAAAAAGTGATCCAAATGCTTAAAAAAGTGGTAGTCGGTTGGCGAGAGGTCGGGTGAATATGGTTGATGAGGAAGAGTCTCATATCGTAATTCATTTAATTTTTGGACCGTCATTCTGGAAACATGAGGTCGGGCGTTATCATGGAGCAGTATCACTCCATCTCTGTTGACCAATCTAGGCCGCTGAACACGTAATTTCTCGTGCATTTCATCAAGTTGGGCATAATATTTCTCTGCATTAATTGTTTCACCACGCTCCAAAAACGAATAATGAATAATTCCAGATGCAGACCACCAAACAGTTACCATTACCTTCTTCGGGTGAAGGCTCGGTTTTGGCATGTGTTGTGGAGGCTGATCGGCATCTAGCCATTGCGCTGATCTGCGACGGTTGTCGTACAATATCCACTTTTCATCGCATGTCACTATTCTGCGCAAAAAGGGATTGTTCCTGTTGCGGTTGAGTAGAGAACTGGATATTTCCATTCGCAGCGCCATGTTTTGCTCGTTGAGTTCATGCGGAACCCACTTATCAAGCTTCTTCACCTTTCCAAGCTGTTGTAAGTGCCGAGATACTGTCGAATAGTGTACGCCTATTTTCTCTGCAATGTCACGAATCGATGATCGGGGATCAGATTCCACTATCAAACGCAACTCGTCGTTGTCGATCGATGGTCCTGGGTGTCCACGAGGTTCACTTTGGAGGGTCATGTCGCCTGATCGGAATTTTTCGAACCCCCGCTGTGTCGTTCGTTCGTTTGCTGCGTCAGCTCCAAATGCTCTGCAAATGTTTCTGGTTGCCTCCGCTGCGTTGTGACCAAGTTTAAATTCATATAGAAAAAGTAGACGTTTTTGACTCCCTTCCATGTTTTCTTTGAGTTTTACTTGGAACTTCAATGACGATTGAAACTGAAATGACTCCTTGATCGAACGAACGACTATTTATACTCAATTATCACCCCCACCACCAAAGTCACCTTGCGGCAGTTTTAAACATTAAAATCATAACTACTCGTAACTTCACTTCATTGAAAAATCCGACATTTCATTTGCAACAACCTAATATATTGGGCGGAAGCAGGGATAGATCGATGATTATCGGAAATATTTCTATCATCTGATCATGGCTGTCATGGCATGATAGTGTTTACGCCTTGCTGGGCGAACTATTTCCGTGATTCGAGCTTTCGATGTCTTATGATGACCGCTCTATTGTAGGGAAAGAAATTTCTCCTCAGCAGTGTTGCGAGATTGAGGAAGTTACTTGGCTGGGATGGGATAACTAGTGAGATGGGCAAAGCCATCTGAGGGCGATCTCAGCTATGCTATGTTTATGTTTAAAGTCACCAAAGGATGATAGCAGCAGCCATCGATCATACAAGGCATATCTCCTTCCGGTTATTGGCGAGATCCTGGAGAAGGTTTAGTGACTGATTGTAAAATCATCCCACCCGTTGTCAGCTAACAGATCCACCAACATGCCTTAATGCGTGTCTAAAACTTTGTTCTCTGTTGTGTTAGCAAATATGTCCTCGAAATCTCTATAGACATCAAAGGCACATTTGATTATCTAAATTGATCAATTGGTCAATCAAATTGGTGTGACTGCCAGGAGTTAACTCTGAGGAGCAACTACTTCCATGGCAGGAAAGCATTTGTCAAAGGTGAGCGTGTGAGGATTAGTGTGGAACGTGGCTGCCCACAGGGATCTATAAAATTTATATGAAACCAAATGATGAATGCCTGTTGGGTGAGCTTAATTATTCGGATTCTTGTTGACGGGACCTGACTTGAGCTGGAGCAATGGGTTACTGAGTACAAGCGCATCGTTAATGAGTAGTCTCGTAAAGTCGGTATCGCGGAAAAAATTAGAGCGATGTTGCCGAAAGGCAACTCACGTTGTTCGTCAGTTTTCACATCTGGTTAAGCACAGGACGTGTTAAATAACTTGGTAATTACGTTGGGACGTGTAATGAGGAGCGAATGGGGTATAACAAGAGAGCTGCTGGATCCATATATGTGGGAACTCTTTGTTACATATTCTGCGTATGGGTCCCTTTGTTGAATGAGTTTGAGTTGTCGCTGCAGGTCATGAACCTGCTCTATGCTTACCAGCGAGTGGCATTTTTAGGATGCCTTCCTATATCTCGCACGGTTTCGACCGATGCCATGCAGGTATGGACGTGCTATGGTCTACAGGATCAAAAGGGGCATACCTTTGCTGAAAGCCGATGTAATCAGTAGCGACCAGGTGGAGGTTTTAGGTGCGGTCGATTATTAAATTAGAGTGGTACATCGAAGGATCAGATTAGATGGAACGAATTTAGTACGGATTTGGGAACTTGATTTTACCAAAGGATCTCGTGTTAGTATTCAATATTTGTTGTTTTCTTACTTTCTTGACTACAGCCGAACTTAGATGCATCATATCCAGGAGATCCAGGAGAGATCCTGCAGACTTGAGGATTTTCACCACAACGGGTTGAGGGGATGTACATGTCCATAATAAGCGAGACTGTACTTTGTTATAGGCTTGATTCCATAAGCAAGTAGAAAGATGAATTATCCTACTGCCATATGTCCGTTCTGAAATTACTAGGCGTTCTGAAATTACTACTCCCTCGACGATTACCTACCTTGACGTGGTGAGGGAGCTCAGTAAGGAAGATCCTCCAGGAAACGAGAGGTGACACCTGAAGCCAAGCGGTAATCAAAACCCCAAGCCAAGGTGTGACTACCGTGCCGAGGGCTGAATGGTCACAGGGGTTAAGATGTGGCCGTAAACGGTGAACTCTGGGTACCAGGCGACCCCCAGTTTCAACTAGCCTTGTCTCGGCAAAAAGGGGCTCTGCCGAGATCGACTTACTTTCCCCGGAAAAATTGAGGCCATGGCAGCCAACTATGAAAAAACAAAAAAACAAAAACAAAAACCTACTAAGCAAACACAATTAAACTTCGATCGTGACGATCCAACCCCGAGTGAAGGGGCAACCCTGAGCTCATCGATGGAGAACCTGAGTCTAGACTTGCCTCCGGGCAAACCGCCTCCGGGCAAACCGCCTTCGGGCAAACCGCCTCCGGGCAACGCACAACGAAAGAACTGTGCCAAGGTTGAGGGGAAAGGAGCGTTCGGGGCACCTGCGGCTAAGGGGAAACCAAAGCGGCAGCGGTCCTCGGACGATCCTAACTCTTCGACACAAAAGGCGGCAAAGAGGGCTCGGCCGGCAACGGCTAGGCCTTCATTTGCAGCCAAGGCTATCGAAGCCGATGGATGGGTCCTGTATGACGACTCTAATCCATCCGGCTACGATACTGAGCAGTGCGAACAGCTTAGAAGGAAACTCCTCCTAGCTGTAAGGACTGCGTCTGCGCAAGGTATTAAGCTTTGCTTTGAGTCGGTAGGTGTATACCGTAAAATGTTACGGCTGAACTTTGCCGACGGAGACACGAACGAGTGGCTCAGGCAGTACTGCTCCTCCCTTAACGATGTGTGGGAGGATGCGCGACTAACCTTGAAAAGGGTCTCTGAGCTGCCATCGATCAAGAAGTGCTTTCTCTGGCTTCCAGAAGAAGAGCGAAATGGTGTCGGGGTTCTGGAACAACTTGGTGTACAGAACAACCTTAACACTTCCACCTGGTTGCTGCTAGGCAGCAAAACAGGAGAGAGAACCGATAGGCCGGGAACTTTTCTCACTATCGGCGTTCCCGAACCTGATGTTAAGAAAGTTCGGGAAAAATCGGGTTGCCGGCTCTACTATGGGCTGGGGACCGTCACGTTACAAGTGTCGGCTCCTAAAACCATTGAACGGGACATGCAGCCCCCGGCATCTACATCTGAAACATAAATGAGGTGCCACATCTCCCAAGTAAATTTGCAGCATTGTAAAGCGGCGACTGCACTTATCAGTCGTCGGATCAATAGCTGCAAGACATTTATATACCTCATACAAGAACCGTGGGTTGTTGGTGGGGCAGTCAGGGGCCTAAACTTCCAACATGCTGACCTATTGTATGCCAATGGAAGCGATCGACCCCGCACCTGCATGGTAGTCTCCAAAGACTTCCAAGCTAACCTGGTTAACGATCTATGTGATGGCGACACCACATCGGCTAAGCTAACCATAAAAAGTCAACAGGGAGATAAAGAGATACTATGGTGCTCTGCATACTTCCCCTACGACGCAGAAGACGTTCCCAGTGGAACATTCATCAGAGCTATCCAATATGTCAAAAGTAGAGGCATGGGGGTAATAGCAGGATGTGATGTCAACGCTCACCACATATGCTGGGGAAGTTCGAACATCAATGCAAGAGGATCGAGACTACTGGAGTATCTAGTAGGAACCGATTTGCAGATCCTAAATGTGGGTAATGAACCCACTTTCTTCAACGTGGTCAGGTGTGATGGGTCACCTTATGTGGTTGTTGCCAGTCCACTTGGCAATCCCTGTGATGTGCCACCTTATGTGATTGTTGCCAGTCCACTCGGCAATACCTTATTCTTCTTTCTTTCTAGATTAGATTATGGTTAGTCGGAGCAGCTAAATGCCAAAACTCCAGACTAACCAGTTATGGGAGCAGCAATTGCCTGAACTCCACAATGACCTAATCAAGCAGTGTAAATTATGGGAGCAGCGAATTGCTTGGACTCCACAGAATGAAACACGTTAAGCTTGAGTTTGATAGTTCCAACGAACTACGTATTTTTAATTTATATTTCCTTTTTTATACAATTTTTACCTATACTTAGTAGGCCGGTACATATCAATTTACAGTATTTTAGGAAAAATATTACATAGTAGGCAATGATAAGTTTACAGTATTTTTAGAGAAAATAATACATAGTAGGCGATGATAAAGTGAATAAGTTTACAGTATTTTACACCTTACCCCTTTTGAAAAAAATGAATTGTCTTTAGGAACGGTAGACAATTCGTTTTTTCTTTATTGTTTATATTATGTATAGTTAGAAGTTTTTTTTTTTTTTTCTTTTTTTAACAATAATGAGTAATATTTTTAAAGTCTACTTATTGTAATAGTATTGTATTGGTATTGATTAATTAGGTGGTATATTTATATTTATAACAGTATAGGCAATTTCAAAGCAATTTTGTTTATTTATTTATTCGTCTTAACCTATTTTTGTGAATTTTAGATATTTTATTGTCCTGGTCTTTTATCAGGCAATTTACATTGTCAATTGATATTATGCTATAAGGACCTTCATACAATGGGTCTAGTTTTCGTCTGTTTTCGACGGATAACAAAACTTGATCTCCTATTTTCAATGATAATGGGTTACATTTTGGGTCATTTTGGTTCTTTGTCTTTTTCTTTGCTTTTTCTAGAAGTTGTTTGGCTTTGCTAATGGAATTTTGTAATCTGTATTTTAGTTCATTATTGTACAAATCGTAATTATATATTGGTTCTGGTTTTGTTTTAGAGAGTTCTGAGGGTATATTTACTTTTTTTCCAAACACTAACTCGAATGGTGTGTAACCATGTATGGAATTGGGTGACGTGTTGTAACAGAAAGAGTAGTATTGTACCCAATCATCCCAATCGTCTTTGTTTTCGTTAACGAAACTTCGTAGGTATTCGTTTAGACACTTATGGTTACGTTCTAGAGCTCCTATGGTTTCAGGATGAGCTGGTGTTGCAAATATTTGTTCAATTTTTAGCAATTTACATATCTCTGAGAATACTTGATTTTTGTATTCAGTACCGAGATCTGTTTTTATTTTGTTCATGGGTCCGTAGTTTAATATGAATCCATGGACAATTGCTCTTGCAACAGTGTTCGCTTCCTTGTTTGGAATAGGTATTATTATCACATATTTGCTCAGATCACACTGCATAGTTACAGCGTATTTATTACCTTGGTTGGTTTTGGTAAACGGTCCAACTGTGTCTATGGACATGGTATCGAATACTTTGGTTGGTGTTGTTGTTATCTCTAGTAATTCCCTATTTTGTTTTTGATGTTTATTTTTTGTACATGAACTACAGTTTTTAATATAATTAGCGATTGTTTTTTTCATGTTTTTCCATTTGTATATTTCACGAAGTTTTTTATACATTCTACTCTGTCCAATGTGTCCTGCTGTTGGAGTAGAGTGATTATTATGCAATATTTCTATTATTTTCGATTTGTCCGTTATCGTAATTAGTGGTTTGTATATTTGGATATCCATATTTTTCAAAGTATGATTCGCTAGCGTTTTAAATGCGGTTGTATTTAATATAGTGAATAATTCACTTTCGGCCGATAGTTTCAGAGTCTTGATCTGAAACCTATTATTTAGATATTTTTCCAACTCTGTGAGTTCCTGCACTAATGCGGGTTCAATTGATTGGTTATTATTTAGATTTATATACCGCTTTATTTGGACTTTATTTTTATGTATTATGTTTATCTCTATATCAGTATTTTTATTTTTATATTGCGCAATATTAAATTTCAATTCCGGTAAATGCATTACTTCATTAGGTGATAGAACCTCGAAAACGTGCAGTTGATCAGGCTGCATGTTTTTGTTAGTAATGTGGTTTTCTGAAGTATTGTGAATGAGTTTTGATTGATTTGTGTTTTTGGTCATTGCTCTTGTTTGTATTTGCAAGATATTTTTCAGGTTTGTCAGGTCTGTTATATCTAGTTCTATTCTAGATAATGTATCTGGGCCAATGTTCTCTTTACCTTTAATGTACTGTATGTCAAATTGATATTCTTCTAGATCAAGCCTCATCCGTGTTAGTTTCGATGATGGGTTTTTCATCCCAAATAAGTAAATAAGTGGCCTATGATCTGTTCTTACTATAAAATGTCTTCCATAAACATATGGTTTGAAATACATTATTGCCCAATGAATTGCTGTTAGTTCTTTTTCTATGGTAGATTTATTTTTTTCACCTTTAGTGAATGTTTTGCTAGCGAAAGCTATTGGCAATTCAGTTCCATCTATTGTCTGTGATAGTATTGCTCCACATGCATTTTCGGATGCATCTGTGGATATTGTAAACTCTTGTTTAAAATCAGGGTACTGAAGTATGGGCGGGGACATTAATATTGTTTTAAGGATGTCGAATGCAGTGCTACACAGTGGTGTCCATTCGAATTTAACATTTTTACGCAACAATTGATTTAAAGGTAGGGCAATTTCAGCGAAATTTGGGACAAAACGTCTATAATAATTACAGAATGCGACGAATCGTCTTACTTCGTCTGGGTTTTTTGGTACTGGAAATTGTTTAATGACTTCGAATTTTGAAGGATCAGGTTGTATTCCTTCGGCAGAGATCTGATGTCCAAGATATGTTACTTCTGATTGAAAGAATTTACACTTATCAGGGTTTAACTTTAAATTTTTGGCTCGTAAGCACTGAAATACTGACGTTAGATTTTTTAAGTGATGGTTTTTCGAACATCCAGTGACTATTATGTCGTCAATGTATAAGAAAGCTGTGTCGGGTGATAAACCTGATAATGCTATGGTCATCATTCTCTGAAAGCTATTGGGACTAATATTTAGTCCGAAGGGTAGGCGGGTAAATTGGTAATGTCCCTGGTTTGTAGAAAAAGCTGTGTATTTTCGCGATGATTGTTTTAGAGGTATTTGATGAAATCCAGATAGTAAATCTAAAGTGGAAAAATATTTGGCTCGACCCATTTGGTCAAGAATTTCATCTATTCTGGGAAGTGGGAATTTATCTGCTACCACTTTTTTGTTAAGATTACGAAAATCAACTACCAAACGCCATTTCTTATCTCCTGTTGATGACTTTTTAGGGACTAGTAGTATAGGTGAGTTGAAATGCGATGTTGAGTGCTCAATGATATCGTCGTCCAACATTTGTTTGACTTGACGATTTATTTCTGTTTTGTGGGCTTCAGGTATACGGTAATTTTTTGTGTATACCGCTGAGTTATCACTCAACTGGATATGTTGGCTATAAAAGTTGTTGGTGGTTAATGGCTCATTTTCCATATTAAAAATATCCGCGAATTCTCGGCATAGTGTTTTAAGGTCTTTTATTGCATATTCTGGTACGTGTTCTACGTTCAATGTATTTAACAATTTTTGCATTCTTTGTGTGTTATGCAATTTATCGGTATTGTTGTATACAGAATAATCCGAAAGGTGTTCCCATTGAGGGTTGAGGTTTTTGATTTTTACTGTACTTGAAGTGGTGTTTAGGATTTTAACTAGTGGGTTTTGAGGAGAAATAATTGATCCTGCTAAGAATATTCCGGGTTGTATTTCTTGTCCGGGTATAACTATGTCGTTTAAGAATTGATTGTTTAGTTTGCGTATTACTTCGCATCTGGGCGGGATTAAGATTGTGTTCCGTGTAGGACCATCTAGAATTGGAATTTCATGAAGAATATTATTGATATTAATTGTCAATATCCAGGTGTCATAGTCGATTATTGCCCTATGTTTAGTAAGGAAGTCTAAACCTAGAATTGCATCTGCGTCTAGTGGAAAGTCATTAGCAACTATTTGGAATGTGTGCTCAATTGAAAGAGTACTATCGAATTTTATATGGGTTTTTGTTGCACCAATTGATTCTTTTTGTACCCCAGTAATGCCCTGTATTGTGCATGTGTTATTTGGATAGTATATTTGATTATTGTCAATTTTTCCCCGTTTAAATATAGAAATGTCAGCTCCTGTGTCTATTATAAAGGTACATGTTGTGTTGCACATGTCAACGAAAGCTCGTACAAAGCTTGTGAGCGATGGATTTATAGTATGGAATGTGACCTTTCTTATTGATTTCCCCCCAACCGATTTTGGTTGGTTTCTAGCACCGACTGAGGGGGTTGGGATTCCCCCGAACTCAAATGGTTTATATTTTGTCGGTTGTTACTGTTGTTCCAGAAGGGTCTTCGGTAATTGTTGTTATTATTTCTGAACCTGTTATTTTGGTTGCGGTTATAATTTTGGTTTCTATTTGGAGTATTGTTTCTGTTAAAATTTTCATATGAATTTCTATTTGCGGTATTATTAAAACTTTGATTATTACGTCGGTTTTGGTTATTGAAGTTATTATTGTGATTGTTACCTCTTCTGTTTGTTTTGTAATGATAGACATTTTTGGGAATTGGTTTATCGACTGCAATTGCCTTTGCAATTGTGTCGGATAGATTTGTAAGATTACCGGCACGCAAAATTAATGAGGTTTCGCTGTTCGAAACATTTTCCGCTATTGTTTGCATTGCAAATTTTTCGGCTAATTTCTCTGCAGTTTCGCCCTCTGCGACTTTTTCTGATATAAAGGCTCTTGTCAATTGCCTTGACAAGTCCTCTATTTTATTTGTAAAATCAGTTAATTTGGTATTTCCCTGTTTACAACTTTTAAGTTGTGCCAGAACGGCATCAGACGATATTTTTATAGAGAATTTTACTCTCAGTTTATCGGTTAGTTTAGTTATTGTGTTTAATTCCTCGGATACCGTGTATTTGGCTTTGCCGGTTATCCGGGTTTTCACAAATTTAAGTAGAATACCTTTGTGTTCTACTGGTGTGAGTTCGTTCAATAGTGAAACTGACTCAATGAAGGATTCTGTTTCCTCTGGGTTTCCGTCAAAGTATTTGACTAAAGCTGTGGCTGTTTTAATGTCGAAAGCCATGTTCCCTAATTGTTGTTTGTCTAATATTGAAAGTATTTCAGCAGATAGTTGCTGTATTTCCTTGCAAACTCCCTTAATTAGAGTTGCTGTTTTAACGTCTGTTCGTATATTTTGTTCAGTCGACTTTGCGTCTATTAGTGTTTGTTCAATTAATTCGCGTTTTTCACGTATAGTTTTTTCACTGTAAGGACGATTTACACTTTTCCGTAGATTTATTAGTGTAATTTGAAGTTTCTCTTTTAGAGATTCTAATTTGTCCATTTAGAAAAAGCAAAGAATAACATTTTCAGACATCTACTTTTATATTGTTATATTGTCGTGCTTTCAATCATGTGATATAAATACTAACATTATTTAGAACAAACAAAAAAATCATTTATTATTTATTACTATTACATTTATTAAACTATCATAATTCTAATTTGGAACAAACATTTTTTTTTTTTATATTATTTTACTGATTAACTTTATTATTTTTTTTTTGCATTTTTTTTAAATAATTTATTTCTTTTTTAACTTTGGTTATTAAATATTTATACTTGTTGGTCTCTTCTGGTGTAGCTGCGATTTCCTCTAACCGTTTATATTTTATGAACTGCCGCTGGAGTTCTCTTCTTCGTCCTCCTTTAGCGCTGACAGATTCGTTATTGGATAGTCGTTTCGTACGTTTCTTATATTCTTCTATCGTAAGGCGTCGAGGTCCCGCAAGTTTATCATCAACCGTAGTTGTCGATGTTGATTCTGACGGCTTCCAGCGTGGTGGTTGCTCTCCAATTTTATATAGTGTTATGCCTCCATTGTTTTGCTCTGGTTTTTTGAGCAATTGCCAGATTTTCTGGTAAAGCTGGTCGAACTTTTCCCCAATGTCGTTCATTTACACGACCTTGATTTCCAAATTTTCACGATAATAAGTAGAAACGCTAGTAAGCAGAAGTCTTTAGACTGTTACTTATGTATGAAGTCTTTAGACTGTCACGGTCGCCATGTGATGGGTCACCTTATGTGGTTGTTGCCAGTCCACTTGGCAATCCCTGTGATGTGCCATCTTATGTGATTGTTGCCAGTCCACTCGGCAATACCTTATTCTTCTTTCTTTCTAGATTAGATTATGGTTAGTCGGAGCAGCTAAATGCCAAAACTCCAGACTAACCAGTTATGGGAGCAGCAATTGCCTGAACTCCACAATGACCTAATCAAGCAGTGTAAATTATGGGAGCAGCGAATTGCTTGGACTCCACAGAATGAAACACGTTAAGCTTGAGTTTGATAGTTCCAACGAACTACGTATTTTTAATTTATATTTCCTTTTTTATACAATTTTTACCTATACTTAGTAGGCCGGTACATATCAATTTACAGTATTTTAGGAAAAATATTACATAGTAGGCAATGATAAGTTTACAGTATTTTTAGAGAAAATAATACATAGTAGGCGATGATAAAGTGAATAAGTTTACAGTATTTTACACAGGCGAGAGGTCATCGACATCACGGTGGCATCTCCTGACATCGCGGCTCTGATCGGAGAGTGGAGAGTATCAAACGATATCACACTCTCGGATCACAGACGCATTGATTTCGTTAAGGGCATGGATCTACCTCCACCCACTCCATTTCGGAATCCGAGGAAGACAGATTGGGTAATGTATCAAACAGAATTGAACGCCCGAGTCACGATCCCTGGGAGGCGCATCAAATCCATTGCTGGAATTGAGAAGACAACCCAGATGATCACAAATAGCATGAGAGAAGCTTTCGAAGAAAGCTGTCCACTCAAGATGCCAAAGAAGGGTAAAACACCATGGTGGAACTCGGATTTGGCAAAACAGAGGAGAACGACAAGGATGCTCCTCAATCGTGCTCTGAAGGGTGAATCAAGCACTAGCTGGAATCGCTATAAAGAGGCACAGAAGGCTCTAAAGAAGAGCATAAGATCGGCTAAACGATCATCTTGGAGACGCTTTTGCGAAGAGACTAACTCTCTTGAGGCAACGTCAAAGCTGAAGCGGATTCTGGTCAAAGAACGTAGCCAGAAACTGGGTTACTTACGTTTACAGAATGGGAAGTACACAGAAAGCGATGAAGAAACGGCAAATCATTTGCTTGAAGTACACTTCACAGGCAGCATCCAAAATCTAATCTCGGGGCCAACAGGTGCATACAGTCCTCAACCGAGAGATTGGAATCTGGCATGCAAAGTAGTATCACTGGAGCGAATGAAATGGGCATTTAACTCGTTCCACAGATATAAGTCTGCAGGTCCGGATGGCATCATTCCTGCGCTAGTAGTAGAAGGAATGGATGCCCTGGGTCGACACATTCGGAATATATATCGGGCATGCCTAGCACACGCTTATATTCCAGTTAAATGGCGGGATGTGAAGGTGTTGTTCATTCCCAAACCAGGAAAACCCACCTACTCAGACGCAAAAAGCTTTCGACCGATCAGCCTAACGTCCTTTCTGCTAAAAGGACTAGAAAGATTAGTAGATCGGTTCATAAGGGATACACACATTCCTAAATGGCCACTTCACCATTGGCAACACGCCTACCAGAAAGGCAAATCCACGGAGACAGCACTCCATGAACTTACGGCAAAAATTGAAAAGGCGATGTCCGATAAAGAATACGCTTTAGGCGCATTCATGGACATCGAAGGTGCCTTCAATTATGCCTCATTTGCGGCAATTTGTGATGCGGCAAGACAGCATGGAATCGAACCGCTGCTAATCAGTTGGATCCTTCACATGCTAGAGTGGAGAAAAATCCACATATCGGTCGGCCAGAAGTCTATTGAAGCAGGATGTCTCAGGGGCTGCCCACAGGGAGGGGTTCTCTCTCCACTGCTATGGCTCTTGGTGATGGATACCCTGCTGTGGCTCCTGGAGGACAAAAATGTCTTCGCGCAAGCATTTGCGGACGACCTAGCCGTAATAATTACCGGCAAGTTTGCGGACACAGTATGTGACCGCTTGAATGCAACTCTGCATGTAATCCACAGCTGGTGCCTCCGCAATGGACTCACGGTGAACGCTAGAAAGACTGGACTAGTTATGTTCACTAAGAACGTCAGGTGGGGCAGCTATACACTACCCACCTTAGCAGGGGCGGAAATCCAGCTGGCACAAACAGTCAAGTACTTAGGAGTACATTTCGACTCCAAGTTAACGTGGAAGCATCATATCCAGGAACAATACCAGAAATCTTGCAGATTGCTCTGGTGCTGTAGGAATGCGATAGGTAAGACCTGGGAACTTTCACCTAAACGGATATATTGGATGTATACATCCATAATAAAACCCATTTTGATGTATGCATGCATCGTCTGGTGGCCAAGACTGAACTTTGCTAACAGCAGGAAGCAGCTAACGGAGAGAGACTTGGTTGCCTAAGTATTACTGGAGCAATGAGTACTACGCCGACTGCGGCACTTGAAGCTATCCTAAATTTACCCCCAATTCACTTGGAGGTGAAACGGAAAGCGGCCAACGACGCATATAGGCTCGATACCATTGGGGCGTGGAAAGGCGGCCAATCCAACGGGCATGCGTCTATCTGGAAATTCCTTGAAAAACATCCGGTAGCCCTGATGCCGACCGATCACATGGTTTCCAGATTCGTCTTTGAAAAGACATATACTGTTGTAATCACCGAAAGAGAAGAATGGTCGATAAGTGGCCATGAGTCTTTTCAGATTACAGACCTAATAATCTTCACCGACGGGTCAGTCATGGAGGATGGATCAGGTGCAGGGGTGTTCTCGGAGAATCCGATTATAGAACTGGCCCGACTTCTCGGTAAAATGACGACCATATTCCAGGCGGAGATATATGCCATTTCATTGGCAGCAGAAGAATGTCTGCGACAGAAATGGAGAGGTCGCACCATTCGAATCTGTTCCGACAGTCGGGCGGCATTATCAGCGCTAAATGGCAATAACATATCAAGCAAGTTGGTGTGGAGTTGTCATCAGGTGCTGCTGAAACTTGGTCGACTGAACGAAACATTCCTGATGTGGGTGCCGGGGCACTCTAACATCGCCGGCAATGAGGAGGCTGACAGACTAGCTCGTCGAGGGTCTGGATCCACAATGGTGGGGCCAAAACCAGCTCTTGGAATCCGACCATCTACTGTCAAGTCTACTCTGAAGAGTGAAATTGTAAGGATTCACGCAACCGAGTGGAGAAATTTGGACTCTTGCCGGCAAGCGAAAATCCTTGTGAAGGAGCCTAGGGCCACTAGAGCGGCATTTTTGTTGTCCCTTAAGAAGTGGGACATGAAAACCCTAGTAGGGCTTTTGACGGGACACTGCCCCTTAAACTACCATATGGAAAAGATTGGGGTAGTGGTTTCGGCTGTGTGCAGCCAATGTGAGGAGGAGGAGGCTCTGCACTTTTTATGCAGCTGCCCGGCATCCTCAGATCTCAGACGAAGACACCTTGGCAAGGTTTTCTTCAATGAAGAATCTGCACACTGTCTGCCTCTTGAGAATGTTCTCAGATTCGCTGAAGCCTGCGAACACCGTAGGCGGGAAGCCATTGAATAGGCAACTTACGGGGATAGTACAATGGGCCTAATAATGGCCTGAGTGCTCGGAGCTGCGGCTTCCCCCATTTAACTAAACTAAACTAAAACTAGGTAGATATCTGAGGTATACTGATAATATGGTTTCCAGATTTGTCTCTGAGAAGCCATACCCTGTCATAGTCACAAAAAGAGAAGAAGGGTCCATAAATGGCCACAAATCTGTAGGAATAATATAAATTCTCAACCGTTACGGATGTTCGTGTTCGATTTGCTGTTGTGCGGTTATCACTTGCACGGCACTAAGCAGTAACAAGTAGACAAACATTTAAACAGATTTTCCTAGTCGTTCATATTATTGGATTCATTTTCCTTCTTTCTTAATTCATCCCATCCAGTCTGAAGGTAGTAAATTTGCTTTCGGTAATAGAAGTTCTTATCGTCCAAACTGAATCACTAACTAATCACTGAGGTTGTTCTGAATGCGGCGGTACAATCGGTGACAAGGATTACGTAATATTTCAATGCCTGAAGACTTCATAACCGATGGTTTGACTAGGTCGCATCTGGTTTTGGGGGCTAATACATCTCTAGTTGTTGGAATGGGGTTCTCTCTATGCCCTTATCCCGTGTGATCATTTCTTCAACGAATTTCTTAACTGCACAGCCGGCCAGATCCCTTATTTTAGTATCATATAGAGGCCCTTAGAACATTAAATTTTGTAATCAATAATAGGATTGCACCAAACTTTCCAAAATCGTGGGCTATATTCTGAGTTTTATTGATTGACAATTTTTAAAATTGTGTTGTTTTCTGCATACCTGGGATTTGATAATTGTGACAATTACCTTAAATTTTGCCCTAATGGGTAGAGACGTTTGCACGAAGCACGACGTTGTACGAAGCAAAATAACATTTTCCGTAGCTATCCTAAACATATTCTTACAGCACGCACAGCTTTCTTGCGGTGACAATTTTTGGAGTCATTCAATCAACTCCCCTCGAAAGTAATATTGCATCTACGTCCTTTGCTTCTTTCTTTCATTGAAGCTCACTTTCGTTACAGGAAAATAATGTGCGCCAACCCATCCTCCCCCGGTTTTCTCTCCTTCGATGGTTTTTACGCTTTTACTCTCCCACTTTCCTGGCTTTGCTTCCTCCTATCCGGATACGCTCTATGATATCTATTCCGTTCGCGCTTAGTATGTGTGTGCCGAGTTACATTACAAGGATTACTGGAACAAGCTGAAAATCTCATCGAATCCGGGGAAAACTCTTGGGGGCCTGGGTGAATAATTGCAAAAATTGCAATGACTTTGGTCCTTTATCAGCCTGGATGCAGTAGCGGAGCGTAAGTTAGGACATTTGAGGGAGACCGGGTGCTATAAGTGTAGATAAGGAGATTGTCGGGAGGAAGGATCCAGGCGACAGCGGTGATGGTTTCGGTCGGGGCTTTTGCGCACGGTTCCTAGAAGTGTTCGGTGGTTGGATCGGTAGCAGCTTCGAAAATACGCATCAGAAAAATAGGTACCTACAAATCTCGGTAGTATACTAGACGGCGAGAATATGAAACAAACAAGGATGCTATGGAAAAGCTCCAAGGGCTAGAGTCAACCATTGCTTTCCTGTCCCGTTCTTTTCGGCTCCACCGTCAGATGATTAGTTTTCGAGCAGTATTCGATGCGATAGGTATCACTGTTACGTGGTCGTATCATTAATGTCGTCCTGAAAGTCCTATCCCCTAACTGACTAAGCTGCATCAATCTTGGCTTAGTGGTGCTGTGTGTTTTGTGTTCGTTTCTGATAGAATGCGAAATATGCCTCCGAAATCCCTCGGTGAATTGTAGATGTGACATTCCTGGAGGTCCTGAGATAAGATTTACAAGGATTGCAATTACGGAGCGAAAGCGCAGTGTCGCGTTTATCAATTTGACGGGATTTGTTAGTGTGGAGAAGGACGTGAATTGATTTGAGATTGGTTGTTGGTTTACCTTAAAAAGTTACATTGAGTGGCAATTTTTCTGCAGTAAAGTTACAAGGAGTCCAGTTGTAGATACAGTGAAGAATTTTCGTTGAAGGTGTGATAGTTTTTATGAGATTTGCAAGGAGGACGTGGATGAAGTTTGTGGATTATGCTGGTGTACTATGAGAAGTAGGCGGCTGATGCTGAATACATAGCAACCCCTAAACTAAGGTATGTTGAACGTACGTCTGTTTGACACATCTGGCTTACAAAACACCGAGACAAAAGCCATCCATTTTATCAAAATTCCCCGTGTATCTCCTCATGAAGTTAGCTTCCTATCAAGTTAAATTTTTGGTAGTTTTCCACTTGAAATGTACAATACAGGGCACCAAAGCATCAACAATATGTACTACATTTTCTCGCCATTCATTCTAGAAGAGGATGCTCTTGATATCTGAAGAGTACTACGGAGAATATGAGAACAACAATACATTGGACGAGGCAGCAAACAAAACTTTTGTCGGTTTTGATTGTGCAAATTTCCATACAGTAGTGTGTAGTGCCTCTCGAAAGTCCTGACAGCTTTCTGGCTATAGGAGTCTGTCAGCTTTTGGCAAACACCCCCACTATGCCGCTGGGTTGTGTTCGAGCGCGCTTGACTGCATTACAAAGTTGATTTGATTTTGACTGTTAGTGAATAAATTTTCGGGGAATGTCTTGCATATTCTTGAGTTATTGCGGAAAAGGGTTCTCGTGGAAGTCTGATGATTTCAGCAATGTCTTGGAGTGGTGCAAATTGAATTGCTAGGCTCCCCTAAAGTCTATCAAAGCAAACAACGCGCAGGGTGATTTCATTCTGTATTCAACACTTGCAATTCCAATTTCTGTATTGCTTGTCCTTTTCCTTCTCTCTTTCTATTTCCACCTCCTGCGCCCCTTCATCAGCGATAATACAGAAGCTCAGACAGACACGTTTTCCTTCGCTCCTGATTTCCTATAATTGCCTTATTTTATAAGACATTTCACAAAATTCCTGCTCATATCACAGTCTCGGTATCTCTCCTTCGAGCTCCTTCCAACCATATGATTTAAATTTAATTTAAAAATAAGACCGTCAATGGATGTAGGCTCAGGTATACCTTTGTGTACAGTTATAGGCGCACATGTAGGCAGTGCATCGGGCTGTGGGTTTTGCCATTTGAGTCACTTGTGTGTTCAAGAAAATGTGATTCCCTTTTTACGTAATGGGATGTAATGTAATGTTGTTATAGGTTCAGTTCGCGTAATTATCCTTAACACACAAGCAGGTCTGTACATATGAGCCGAAAGCGCGTTTTGAACAGAAAGGAGTTGATATATATGTTAGATTTGTGTACAGATTGTGGGCTAGCACTTCACGAGGGTTGCGTCCACGTATGGGTAGGGAGGTAGGTGTCAGTGGCCGCTCTGAGGAGCCCAATTAGCGCTTTGGTGCGTCGTTTTGATGCCACAAACTCCTAAGACCGTGACTGTTGTTATAGGAACAGGGAAGCAGAGTCCAGCCGGCTCGGATCTTCAGAGCTAGCCGGTAGCATTCACGAAGGAAAACAGCTCTCCGACCCTGTAGCTAGAAATCTCACTGAGGTCCCCAAAGAATGGTTTACCCAGTGTCCGCAGCCTGACTCGAGTCAGAGCTGGGCAATCGCAGAGAAAGTGCATGAGGGTTTCCCTTCCTTCTCCGCAGCTTCGGCAATGCGAGTTGTAGGGTAAGCCGAGCCTAGCGGCATGGTCCCCTATGGGCCAGTGCCCCGTGCAGACCGCCGTAATCTTGAATGCATTTGCACGCGTCTGGCACAGGAGCTCTCGTGATCGGGCTATGTTATAAGCGGGCCAAATTCTCCTTGATTTGGCACAGCTTGTAAGCCTTCGCCATCTCAGACCCGCGGCTGTTAGGTAGTGCGAATAGACTCGGCCCCCGACAGCCGGCAGCGGAACACCGACGGTATTCGCCGCCGAGGGACTGCCAAGAGCAGAGCCTTGCCTGGCAAATCCGTCAGCCCGCTCATTCCCCTCTATGTTCCTATGCCCGGGAACCCAGAGGAGAAAGACCTTGAGCGTGCCGCCCAAATGGTTGAGCGCGTCTCTGCACTGCCCCGCCAGCCGGGAAGATGTCGTCGTTGAGTACAAGGCCTTGATAGCCGCTTGGCTGTCGGTCAGAATGGCTATGTTACGCTTGGGGCTCGAATCACGCTCCAGCCATCGACAGACTTCCAATATCGCCAGTACTTCCGCCTGGAATACACTGGTGAAACCTGGGAGACCATACGACTTGGATACACCATGTGTATTCGAGAAAACCCCCGCGCCGATTCCATAGGCCATCTTTGCTCCCTTCGTAAAGAATACCGTGTCATAGTCTTGCAATACGCCGCCGGTCTTTCACTTTGCCCTGGTTGGAAGGTCCAAAGCAAAGTTTCTCGTGAAGTTCAGCTTGCGTGTGACATAGTCCGTGGGGGATGCCAAGATTTCTCTAGGATGTTGCTGTGGCCGTAGGACTTCGCTGCCCAGCATCCGGACCCACATCTGACGACACTGCACGCTGCAACATATTTGATGTGGAGGTCTAGGGCGAGGAGATGCAGGAGTACATTGAGAGCATCTGCAGGGCAGGACTGCAGAGCCCCCGTAGCACCTGCACACGCGGTTCTTTGAATCCTATTAAGCTTCGTTCTATTGTATTTCTTCTTCAAAGTCTGCCACCATACAATAGAGCCGTACGTCTGGATCGGACGCAGTACAGCGGTATACATCCAGAGAACCATCCTCGGCCGGAGACCCCATTTCTTTGCAAAGGTTCTCTTACAGGCATAGAAGGCTATACAGGCCTTCTTAACCCTCAGTTCTATGTTCAACCTCCAATTTAGCTTAGGATCCAGGATTACACCCAGATACTTTACATTAGAGGAAAGAACCGATCTTTGTTCATTCAGCCGTGGTAGATGGAATTCAGGTATCCTTCTCTTGGTGGTGAATAGCATCAGTTGCGTTTTGGTTGGGTTTATGCTGAGTCCGAATCTTGCGGCCCACAGGCACACCTTTCGCAACTCTCCTTCCATGATGTCGCTCATAATGGACAGAAACATCCCTGATACTAATATCACCAAGTCGTCGGCCACCAACTTCACCCCGCTGCTGTCCAATGTACGTAAAATTTTGTCAATTACTATTAACCAGAGCACCGGTGAGATGGCACCACCCTGGGGCGTGCCTCTGTTCACAGCTCTGGTCAAGTGGTTGCCTCCCAGATCGGACTGGATTATCCTGGTACTCAGCATGGATATAATCCAATGTGTGAGATACCCCTCCAATCCAATACCGGTCCAGGCTTCCTTGATGGCGTTGGTACTGACGTTGTTGAAAGCTCCTTCTATAACCAAGAAGGCAGCATGGGTATACTGCTTGCACTGCAGCGACCGCTCAACCGTGCCAATTACCTCGTGGATGGCGGTGTCTGTGGATTTTCCTTTGAGGTAGGCATGCTGGGGCTTAGAGAAAAGCGTTCTCTCCATAATCGTCCTTAAGTGAATGTCCAGGACACGTTCTAGGGTGTTCAGCACGATAGAGGTCAGGCTGATTGGCCGAAAGTCCTTCGCGGACTCATGACCGCGCCTGCCCGTTTTCGGTATGAAAACCACCCGTGCGCGCCTCCAGGACTGCGGTACGTATCCTAAACTGATGCAGCTCCGGTAAATCTCAACAAGCCACGGCACAACCCTTTCCTGCTGCTTCTGTAGCATGAGTGGCATTATGCCATCTGGGCTTGGAGATTTGTATGCGGAGAAGCTGTTTATAGCCCAGCCGATCCTATCCCTGGTAATTACCGATTTGATAGTCTCGCACAGCTGGGGTTGCCGCAAACCCTCCAAGCGGGGTTCTGACTCACAGTTCTCCTCGCTGGAGGGAAAGTGCGTTTGCACCAGCAGCTCCAAGGTTTCGCTAGAAGATTCCGTCCAGGAGCCTTCCGACTTTTTAAGGAAGGATGGACTCTTATGTTCCTTGGACAGAATCGTACTGAGCCTCGCGGATTCACTAGTGCTTTCAATGTTCTGACAATAGTCTAGCCAAGACCGCCTCTTGGCGGTCCTGATGGCCGACTTGTACTTCTTTAGGCAGTCCTTGTATGGCTGCCAGTATTTTTGCCTGTAGCAGATGTTGAAGATTTCTCTGGTCAGCTTCCTGAGACTAGAGAGATCTTCGTTCCACCACGGTGGCAGGGTCTTTTTGCTGTATTTAGCAGGGCACGCGACTTTGAAGGCGGTATCAAAAGCCTTCTCCAGAGCCCCGACCTTTGACCAATTTGTGCACCGGAGAGTTTGTTCTTAATTACCTGACCAAACTTTCTCCAGTCGATCCTCCTGGGGTCTCTAAAGGGCTTGGAGACCTCTGCGGCGAGATCTAGACTGAAGAGTATCCAACTGTGGTCAGAGAAGGATCTCTAGTCAGACACTCTCCAGTCTTCCACTCTAAGAATCCCGTTGTCGGTTATTAGGGTGATATCAAGGACCTCCTCCCAACCGTCACAGTTCTCCGAGCAGAGGAAATGAAAGGTTGGTGTACTGGCCCTGTTACACACCGATAGATTCGAAGTAATAATAAAATCAAAGAATGACTCACCTCTTTCGTTGATTTCGGAGCTGCCCTAAAGCGTATGCCTTGCATTTGGGTCGCAGCCTATCAGCAGGTTGGCTTTCTTTGCTGTTATGGTGTTCGTCAGATGTTGTAGTTCTTCTGGAGGAGCTGATCGGTCGTGAGCCATGTACGCCGAGGAAATATACACGTTCTCTGCCCCCACCTGCTCCAGCTTGACCACAACTAGGTCACTGGAACTCAGGTCCGGGCACAGGAAAGTGTGCCGACTCTTCCTCGCAAGAATACATGCTCTAGGTTTAGCCTGGCCGAATTATGCAACTTTAACCTGAAGCATAATTTCGGGTCATTTCCAAATTAGGTAGAAATAATTGGTTGATAAAATCTACTTTTGGCATTCTATTAATATATATAGTTATGTTAACTTTGGATGAGGATGAACTTTCAAAGACTGGCTGAATGGCAGTTCAAAAACAACACAAATATGATAAAGATCGACGAAAACGATTCGAACGTTTTTTGATAAAATAAAATCAAATTTTTCCTTTCTCAAAAGATTTATTCATGATAACTATCTTTGATCTTTTTACCTTTTCGCATCTTTCAGGCTAAAGGCGGATTCCGTGTGGAAAAAAATCTAAGCCAGTTGAGGTAATCCATTAAGAGACCTATTTTTCGTGATCTTCATAAGAATGAAATTGCTGGGCAGCCAAGATGCTGCTAATTTATCTAAATAGCAATCTAGAGGAGCAATGCCTGGTACCTATGGTGGATGGAATACAATCTCCCATTTCACCCTATTTCCAACGATTTGGATGTCCACTAATTATGTCATATATATGGTTGCCATGCCTAAAAGCCATCGCTCCAAGGTTTGCCGAGATGCCTGCACTCCTCTTTTACTGTTCTGCGCGAAGTGCTCTTGGGGCGGGTCGCTCGTCGGTCACCTTTAGAGAGTGAGTTCCAATGCAGGGCGTAGCTAGCAATGCAATTGTCTGCCCTCCTTAATGTGTGACCTATCCACTGCCACTTCCGCCTTCCGAGAATTATGTACGTGTGCCAGCCCTGGGCGTTAACCAAGTTCTTCGTTTTTAATAGTATGAGGCCTGCGTTATAGTCTCCTATCTTTATTGTACTCGTTTAAAAAGTGCGATTTGATGTTATTAACTCTTTGGGTTTGTTGCCATCATATATGGCAGTTATCTTGCCTTCATCGATGTGCAACCCAAGATCTCGCGCCGCTTGCTCGATCTGGATGAAGTTAGACTGTACATCTTGGGTTGTTTTCCCTATAACGTCAATATCGTCAGCGTAGGCCAGTAGTTGGGTGTACTTGAAGAGGATGGTGCCTGCTTCACGTCAACTGTTCCAGGGCCAGGTTAAAAAGGGTGCATGATATGGCATCTCCTTGCTTCTGACCGTTGTTGATATCGAATGGTCTTGAAAGTGGTCCTGCCACTTTTATCTGGCCTCGCACATTAGTCAACGATCAGTCTAGTCAATGTTATCAATTTCGTTGGGATACCGAATTCTCTCATGGCCATGTGCAGTTTTACCCTAGCTATCCTACCACATCTTATCATAACTGATGGCCATATTCCAACAGTTTTTCCATCGTTTGCCGCAGAGAGAAGATATGACCTGTTGCTGATTTGCCTGAAGAAGAAGACTCTTTGGAATGGTCCAATGATGTTCTGGGCGTATGAGGCTATCCTAGCAAGATATCGAAGAATATCTTAAATAGATGCTACTCAGCAAGCTGATGCCTCTATAATTGCTGTACTGCCTGACATCCCCCTTTTTATGTATGGGACAGATAATACCTCGTTGCCAATCGTTAGGCATTTATTCGTTGTCCCACAACTTGAGCATAAATTGATGAATGATGTAATTGGTCGCTCGTCCATCGGCTCCTGGCGACTTATGATTTTTAAGTCGATGAATTGCACGGACTGTTTCTTTCATACTTGGTGGTGGCAGTATTTGCTCTTCGTCTTCAGTAGGCAGGACTTTCAACTCACCGATATTTTGGTTGTTGAACAGTTCGTCAAAGAACTCAACCCATCGCTTCAATATGCCAATTCTGTCGGAAATCAGATTTCCATCTTTGCCTCGGCAGGGTGAGCATCGAGGTGTATAAGGCTTCATCTTGCTGGATTTGCTGGTAAAACTTTGGCGCCTGGCGTGGTTGCTTCCTGTAAGTTTCGAGTTCACAGAAAGCCTGGGAGAACCAACCATCCCAGGCTTTCTTTTTCTGTCTGTGAAGTCGCTTCTCCATTCGGAAGAGTTCGTGATAGTCCTTTCTACGTGCCTTTGAGAGTGCAGCATTGCTCCGTATGCGAAATCCTTTCGTTCTATTTTAAGCTTACATCTATCGTCACATCGGCCGTTTAGAATTTTTTTCTGACTGGGGCCAAGTATGTTTGTGATCGCATCAATCATAACGCTCTTTAGGTAGTTGTGAAGACCATTTATTGATGATTCATCTCCAGGACATCTGTTAGTGGCAGTTATTGCTGTTAGGTGTTGTGGAGGGCTTTGTTGTGGATGCTTCTGTATTCGCTAAACTATGGAAGTCGACGTATCACCTGAATATGGGCTCCCATCTTGACTCTCTGTCAGTCTTATATTGGGACAGGGTATCAGCAGCTGTACAGGGAGTATGAAAAAATGGGCTAATCGATATTCATCTTTCATTGCTGGGTTCGTCGATGTGTTGTCAATCCAGCCGGAGGTTCCTTTCGTGGCTTTTTAACTTCGATTTTCCATGTAGAATTGCCAGCCCTACCCAACCCCCAACCTGGAGGACCAGTTGGTACAATTTGTCCTCTTTTTATGTGTGGGAGATTCGCCTTTACCCTTCTCCGTCCGCAGTCTTCCCTAAGAAAGAACTCCCAGGGATCACCATGTGGAGCTTGAGATAGGATTTGGTAGTAGAGCTGTTGGTGTTGGTTTCATTGTGGGTACCAATCCACGTTTCGTCCTGGGACCTATACTACCTTTTGACCACCCAATTCTCATATAACAACACAGAAATATCATTAGCACAGAAGAATTTCAATTTGATCTTCTTCTTTTTCTTCAGCCTTTGTCCCGATGGTGTTGAGATAACTGCATTTGTAGATTTTATACAAGGTAGCGAGAGCAGATCTAGCGCTGCTAACGCAGCGAGAGACATACAATTCTGTGCCTGCGTCGTCAGAGAATACACATCCTACATCTACACAGACCAACGCCTGCGATGTTCTATCTATTAAGGCCGATAAGGAGACTATGATAACCCGTTAGATGGAAAGTTTGGTTTTGTTGGTATTTATTTTCAATTCAACTCTACTCGTCTCTCTTCCCAAATTCAGAACGATTTGGTCAAGGTCCATGACCCGGTAAGAGAGCAGGCCGGTGTGATCAGCGTGGTCGAAGTATTTGAAGAATAATGCCATCGTTCATTGAACACCTCCACGTGCTCCGGAGACAAGGTATCATGAAGAACGTCATCGATAACAAGAAGATATAATATCGGTGAAAAAATGCAACCTTGGACGTCTTATTCTTCCCAGATTTCACCTCGATGCAGTATGTGACGATTTGCCCCACCATAATGTCGCACTGATAATCGCTATTAGTTTCTTCGAAATACCCTTCTGCATAGAGCATGCCAGATACACTTCATATTGACGTTGTTGAAAGACTTCTCGAAATCGATGAAGAGCAGGTGAAGCAAAGGTCTAAACTTCGTACAATGTTCCAAAATTATCCATAGGGTGGTGATGTAGTCAATGCAAGAGTATCCAAAGCGGACGGAAACCAGCCTGCTCTCTGTCGATCAAGCTTTCGAGATGTTCTTTGTTATGTTTCAAGATTATTTTACCTATTGTCTTTGCGACGGCAGGGAGCACGCAGATACCCCTCCATTTGTCACATTCAAAGCGGGTGTCTTTCTTTGGAATCTAAGTGATCATACTCTTCCTTCACTTTCTAGGAGAGGTCCCGGATTCCCAAAATTTCCGGGCTAGGGGAAACGTTTGAGCCCAAGGGCTTTTCCCCGTTTGAAAGCATTGATGGCGAAGGTGATTTCTTATCTATTTGGAAGAAGAGTCCGTGTTCATATGTTACGATGACTAATCATTTTATCTACAAGAGTAGGAACTTTACCGGACGTGATACGGTCCGTTAAGAAACGTGGTTAAGTGTTCCTTCAGTTGCTAGATCAGGTGTTGACCGTTTACATCCTTCACATTTGCGACCACATGCAAGTTCTTCCGTGATGCGATAGATATTTCTGAGATCGTTACTTTCAACTTCTTGGGATTTCGCGTGGTATCGAAGTTTGAGCACTGCCATCACTTCTAGCGGTTAATAGAGCCTTCAACCCTTTCCGTTCCGTTCACAAATCCGCTTCCAGGATCCCGTAGTCAGCAAGAGATTACAACACCCCTTCGGAACGTAGCCAATGACCTGCATACCACCCGAGAAAAGAACATTTTTGATAGCGTGGTCATTAATATTCTCAAGCGGGTTACTTTGTGTATCTTGAAACCAAACTGACGTTATGGCAGGCTCTGTACTCAAAAAAATGTACCACCAGTAACGAGGCGGTAGAAGCCAGCCATTATCGTTACGGCTGTCAAGATCATGCTTCCCTCACCCACCCATCACGATAACATTGTCACCTCTAGGAAGCCTCTATGTGCGTAATTGCTCGTAGAAAGCATCCCTCTTCACTATATCGGAAGCATTCGTTGGCTCAAAGCATTGTAGAATTTTGATACTCATTAAAGTCGATCGGAATCTTGGAGTCAAGAGTCTGTCAAAAATCGGCCCCCAGGTCAAGAAAGCAAACCTTTCGGTAGCCGTCATAAGCGACCCGAGACTGGATTGCACTTGCACACATCCCAGAAACCAATTATAGTCCGTTTTGGATAGCGACAGGTCTAGGCGAGGTTAAGTCTTATTCGAGGCATAAACATTTCGGTAGCAGTAAAGTTTCAAAGTCTAAAGGCTGCTAGCGCTCTTTTTTGTCACCTCTTAAGACAAGCAGGGAATACTTTGAATGCATTCCTAAGACCTAACTCACAAGGCGGTACTTCACGAAACAGGTGTTAGACTTGACATCGGTTGCAAAGAGGGGTCAAAAAGTTCAAATTTTAAGTGAGGTAGGAGGAGTTGAAAAAAGATGAAGATGCCGCTGTGTATTTAGAATCTAGTTCGCAAAATATATTTTATACTGATATCTGTTCAAATATAGTTAATAATGGTACTTTACTATATTTTCGAATTTTAGGGAAAGACCCTGCTCATTTTTTTTTTATAAAGTATTGGAGAGGGATAAGTGATAGGTGTGGAAGGAATCGTACTATTATTAACAAAGTTGCAATAGGTCAAAGTTACTGATTTTATGCGAAGTTGTCTTATCTACGTTAAGATTAGTCTGACATATTAAATTTTATTATTAATTCGTTCCATTTTCATAAGCAATTAATCACCCAAAATTGTTAAAGTTTTCGGTTGTTAGGCTTTCCTTTTATAATTCAAATAATAGATTTCTACGGTTCACTTTCTACAGGACTGCAAACCCCTTTATTTAAAATTACTACTGAAGTGGATCTACGTAGATATATTTGTATACATTGGAAATAGACCTAAATTGGTATACACAGGATATGCTATGTCTGCACGTAACAATCAACAACGAATATACACTTAGGCTATCGGAAACTATGGAATATCTTGTCATGAAGGAAGAAGGACGTATTCATTTCCATGAAAGGCTTAGGTAGTGAAACTAGCAATGTTTTCCCATTTAAGTGAAATACTTCCAAAGAAATGATTAGTGATTTGAAGTGCTCTGAGCTTCTACAATTTGAATATATTGCGTTAAAGCCTAATATATATGAGTAAACTGGGGCTTTTATCTCCGAGTTATGGAAACTTTTTACTTTTCAAATGAAACAATCTTTTGGTATTTCCCATTAAGGAGCATTCATGCACCTAGTACATTAAGGACCATGTTATTTCAACAATACAAAAGGCTGTTTGTGGTCCATTAAGTGGGATTCGGTATGAGTAAGGCAGGACCATGAAAAGTAGGACGATATTCTGATTTAAAGGACTACAAAAGTGTAACGCCTAAGTAAGTCTTCCTGAAATTAGTACAATGGCAACGTTAATGATGAATGACCCCCTGTATATCACAGCATAACTGGTAGGAGTAGTCCTCCTGACTGCTTTCCTCCATGTGGAGCTAATTTATGTCATGTCGAAGATAACTTCTAAACCAGTTGCTGATCGCGATATAGTCAATCTAATTAGATGTTCGTTGCCGATCAGTCGAAATCCAACTACTAACGAGCATGTAACTGGGTTTGTCTTCACTACACCGAAGTTCCTTAACGTTACCGGCTAATACGCTAAGAGAATGCATTTCGCAGTATTCGAAAGCAACAGTTCGACACCACATTCACGTTGGAAACTATTATACTTGGCTTTCCAGACCCAAAAGTACAGTGCTGTGAGGGGGGAATATTGCTCTCCAGACTCCTCCATCGTACTTTGTTAGACTCAGAATGTGCGGCTAATATAGCTGGAGGCCAAGTCGAGCTAGAAAATGTGAGCTCTGGGAGCTTCGGCGACGCTATCGTCAATTTTAAAGGTTTTGTGTAAAATAAAGCCTTATTAAAATCGGTTTACTGTCTGTCCGGTTTTTTTTGTTTAAGGAGGTGGAAATCTTCCAACGACTGTGGTCTGGACACGCTAGAGTGTGCGGTTTTTCCCCACTGATACCATCCTCGACTCCTCGGAGAGGAGGGGGGGGGCAGTACGGATCCCTGTTGGACACCTGCGGAGACAACTTATTTTTTGGGCCCATCATCGATGTCATGCCTCGTAAGTAGCTATCGACAATAGCTGCGAGATAGGTGGGGGGATCACCAATCGTGGCCAGAGATTTTCGTATAAGGTTCCAATTGGTTGAATTAAGTGCATTCCCTTTGGGCTTCACCCGCTTTCATAATGCAGGAAAGATCCCCCCGGTCATGCATGCTTTGAAGAGCTCCGCGGACATAGTTTTCTTTGGTATGGCGGCCAGACCTGGGGCTTTGCTGTCGCTGAGGAAATAACCCCTGGATGATCTATTTAACAAGATGGTAGAACACGTGACTTGCGGAGATGGACGGCCTCTGATTCGTCCGATCACAATTTTATAATGGTAACCCCATGGGTTTATGTCTGCCTCCGAACAGAGTTCCTTAAAATATTCCCTCTTGCTCTGCTGGAAGGCGAGCTTGAGGTTTTTGTGGGCTTTCTTATATGCATGCTCCATTTGCCCTTAATCGATTCTACATACCTGTTGCCCCCTAAGTCGTTCGTTTGGCTTGGTTGCAAAGCGATCGAAGGCCAGCCAGTTCACTATTCCACCAGTAATTCGGTCTACTGTTGGGAAACGACCACCTCCTAGGCATTGATGCATCACATGCTTTAGCAATGGATTGTGTGGCATGGAGAGCTCTATCTATGGAGGTGTCCGCATTACTAGATTGATCTAGCCGCACATCTATGAATGTTTGTTCTTCCATTGCTTTTGCCAACCATCCTGGCGATTCTTGTCGATTTTGGCTTCCGACATGCGGGTCTCCCGCCCTGTCGCTTAGCCCCTAATTCAAAGGTGATTGCGTACGTGAAGTCCTCGCTAACTTGCGAGGACATATTACGTGCTATCGATAGGTATTTACAGCACCTTCGTTGGGCAGAACCATGTCTAATTGGGCAAATACTTCTAATAAGCACCACCCCTTCAGTCAGTCAGGCTATCACCTTTGGACTTCGTTCTCTTGGGTCGAGAGCAAGATTGTTTCGCAGGTCTTCAAATTCAGACATACGAATATACCGCCATAGTGTATTGTACGGTTTGGCAGCCGCATGCCCATACTGCCCCTCCACCAGTCAAATCTGTGATCCATTCTATACGGTTTACTTGTGATGGCAATCCCCCTCGCGGATTCGTAAGTGGATTGTGTAAGCAAATCCTGTGCGCCCCTGCAGTGATTAAGGTTTATTTGCATTAACCTCATTTTTTCATTGAAGTTAAAGACTTCCTAAATTTCGGGTATTTGTCCCTACGGACAATATGCTGATTATTCTGTCCTTCCTTTCCTCTGCATGCATTTGGGGTCTTTATTGCACTCTTTGGCAATATTTATTTATTTATTTAATGAAGACAATACACAGAAAGCAAATTTCTTATTACATATTGTCCTCAGAGGAAGGAGCAAGTAAATGGCATATTTTGCGCTTAAAGCTAGAGAGGGACGTAGAGTCAAAGGAACCAAGCTGTAGGGCATTGTAGGACCGGATCGGAGAGTGAAAGTAAATCTCGAGCTTGGCGAAGGGTACATCAAAAATGTCCGCATTACGTGTGTTATGAGACGAGGCGATACGGAGAGTAATATCCGAGTTGGCGGAGCAGTCCATCAGACCATTGCAGAGTTTGAAAAGAGTACACATATCAAGGAAGATACGGCATTGCTGTAGGGAGGGGAGATTGAGGGTGCGGAGTCGTGACGGATAATCAACCCGTGGAAGGTTCTTTTTGTAAAAGAGGGTCCGGGTGAATTTGCGTTGTACAGCTTCAAGAGCGCGGCCGTCACGGATGCGGTAGGGGGACCAGACTACACAGCAATATTCAAGGATGTTTTTGACAAGGGAATTGAAGAGTGTTAAGGAGGGCTGGATTAAGGTAAAGTCGGACGAGGAACGTAGGATAAAACCTGACATTTTGGAAGCTCTATTGATGATGTCAACGAAGTGGGAATTGAAACGAAGTTTATCGTCGAATATTACACCCAGGTCTTTGAAGGAGGTCAGTAGTGAAAGGGGTTGACCACTGAGAGAATAGGAAAAGGATGATGGGGAGAGTTTCAGGGAATAGCGCATCCAGTGACATTTGTTGACATTCAGTGTTCGCTTGTTGACCGAACACCAACGGGCTAAATTATCAAGGTTGGATTGTAAGAGAGCGCAGTCCAATGGAGACGAAACAGAGGCAAACAATTTAAGGTCGTCTGCGTAAAGCAAATACGGACAGGTGAGGATGGAGGCGAGGTCATTGATAAGAAACAGGAAGAGTAGGGGGCCAAGTGTAGAGGAAGGAGAGAAGGAACGAGATGAGTGACCATGAAAAGAAACTTTGCAGGAACGGTATGAGAGATAGGAGGAAAGCCAGGAGATGACTGAGGGAGGGAAATCTAGCGAAGAAAGTTTAGAGAGGAGAATGTTATGGTCAACGGTGTCAAAGGCTTTGGAGAAATCATTATAAACAGCATGTACCTCCTGTCGTGAATTCAAGCGTTTAGCAACAAAATTGGTAAAGACCAGAAGATTTGAAGCCGTTGATCTATGTTTCACGAAACCATGCTGCTCTTTGACAATGAGGTGACCGAAGTGCGCGGTCAACCAGTCGTTGACGTATCTTTCTAGGATTTTGGAGCAAGAGGAGAGAAGGGAAATGGGGCGGTAGTTCACAGTAAGGGAAGGGTCACCGCTCTTGAGGATAGGAATGATAAGGGCCTTTTTCCAGAGACGGGGAAAGTAGCATTCGTCTAGACTTTTGTTGTAGATTATACACAGGGGGGAGGGAAATGTGTTTTCTACAGTTAAGGAGGAAGAGATTAGGAAGCCCATCGGGGCCAGGTCCGACATTGGGATCAAGGTTACCAATGAGGAACTCAACCAAGAAAGGCGTAAGGAGAGGAATGGCTAGTGATTCGGAGGAGTCTGTGGTTATGAAAGGTGTAGAGGGTGAAGGGCTCGAGGGAGAAAACACTGAAGAGAAGTAGGTGCAGAGAAGGTCGCAGGATTGTTGTGGGGAGTTGGCAGTGGAGTCAGCGAAGCTGATAGAAGAAGGGACAGATTGAGTTGGATTACGAGAGTTGCGAGCGTGAGACAAAAGGGTTTTAAGTTACCGCGAGCAAGGGCGGCTTCGACGCTAAATAGGTACCTTTTACGCGCTTTTCTGACCATTGACTTCACAGTAGATCGTATAGCTTTAAAGTGAGCAAGGTCGGCGTCTTTTCTTCCCAGACCTTCGATATAGACAGACCGATCGATGCTGTCAGTACATGCCCTTGCGAACTGTTCCGACAGGTGAATTCTCTTAGACGGCCACAAATTTCAGCGGTGCTATCAGTTACAATGTGGCCGTTTGTGTGCCGCCATAAGCTTTCCTTACGCCTACGATGGATTCTTGTTAGAATTGTTGTTTCAAGGTAGTGCAGATCTGTTCTCTGGATGTAACCTCATCGAGATCCTTGCACTGTATATAAATCTCATGTTTTTGAGAACATACCGCGACGTTCTCTCTAAACGAGTTTATAACGTCGTTACGAAAGTCGTCAATTTTTCCCATGCTTGATTTTTCCAGCTGAAACCTAAGTTTCCCTTTCTGGCTCCTCCGAATTTTCCAGACATATCCGGGTAGATCGCTTATGTAGGGATCAGCTTTCACTTTTCTGATCGCATACGATCAATTACTTCCTCTGGAGATTACAATTGACTCTTTGGTTTCTTGTTCCTTTTTTTATTTATGACCTTAGTCCATCCATCGTTTTTATTTTCTTGGGTTTCGTTTCGCAGACATTCCCACTTTGGGTACATGTTTTTCCTCTTCTGAACATTTAGTTCTGATTGTTGGGCTGGTCAACGTAGCCTTTTTTCTTTTTGACGCCCATTGATTCCCTAAAGTTTCCCCCTGCAACCCCTCACTCTCTGTGCACTCTTTTGCATGACCGGTGGTGGATGACTTTGCCCTTTGGTGGCGCATGGGTCGCCCGTGACACTGTTGGGACAACAATTTTCGGTTTCTCCTTAGGTCTGCTTTCTTCTTCCTGCAACCTATTATAAAACACCTTGATAGCTCTCACAATGTTCTTAATGGCTCGGTGCACGTTGTGCTTGTCCTTGATGAAACCTGACCCGGAAGAACTGCCTTTTATACACTTTAGAGTTAAAATGGTTGAGCTGTCTGCAACCATTTTAGCTCTAAAGTGTATGAAAGGCAGTTCTTCCGGGTCAGGGTTCTGGTCAGGGAGAGCCTTGGCCGGGTTACTCGTTTTACAGACTCCATCGTCTTTATCTTTTGCTGAGCTTTCATGAGATAAAAGAACAAAAGAAAGTTTCTCTCTGCCGGTTGTCTTGCAGCAAAACGAATCACCCATTCTTTAAAACAACACAATTCACACATAAACAAGTCGGGAAATTGGAAGCTGAACGCTTCAGGTATGAAAGGTTTTGTGTATTTCTTTTATAAAAACATGTGAGTGGACATTTTGGCTTCGAAAAAGTATTAACTGAGACCTTTCATTTGATACCCCATATGACCATATTTGGTGAAAAATGTATTTCCCCTTTTACATGTATGGAGACGCCTCCTTAAATTCCACATAGAATCATGTAACTCACTATATGCGTGGGCGTTCACAGTTCTTACCTTTCCACCAAATTTGGTGTCAATCCCTATAACCGTTTCCAAGAAAAATGTGTGTGACAGAGAGGCAGACAGTAAACAGGTTTTGTTTTACTTAAAACCTCAAAAAACGGATGCCACAAATTAAAAAAAAACTTAGTTTCGGTCATCGTTTCCTAAGAACTCCCAATCAATTATCTTGATTTTTCAGCAGTGATCAGGAATGACCTTTTTGATCGATTCTTAGAGCTGACTGGGTTACTGTTTGGAATGGTAAAAAGTTCAGAAATTGTATAAGTTATCTAGCCTTCGTTTATATATCGCTATGATGGCTTCAAAACCAAGAAGACTGCTAAAGGCGTGGACTATTTAACATTGATAGAGCTTATAATTTTCCTGCTTGTCGAAGGTATTCCGAACTGTTAAGTTGTTGCACATGAAATGGCCGATTTGGCGATCAAGCGAAATTAGTTGCGATTTTGCTGTATCAAACCAGCACCAGTTGGCGCTGTTGGTGTCGGATAATGAAGTATAAATACTCCTAGATTTAATCAAGGAGTCATTTCAGTTTTGACCATCGTTGTGATAACAGTGGATAGAAAGGGAAAAAATTGGGAAAAGAACCAAGAATGTATACTTTTTCTGTATGAGTTTAAACTCGGTCATGAAGCAGGGGAGGCGACCAAGAACATTAACAGCTCATTTGTAGCTGATACGGTAAGCGAACGAACTACACGGCGGTAGTTGGAAAAATTCCGGTCAGGTGACGTATACCTTCAAATTAAGCCACGTGGATATCCAGGACCATCGATTGACAATGACTGGCTGCGTTTGCTAGTCGAATCCGACGCACGTCAGTCTGTGAGAGACATTGCAGAGAAACTTGCAACAACTTGGAAAGGTGGAAAAGCTCAACAAATGGGTTCCGCATGCCCTTACGGAGCAGAACATGGCGCTTCGAATGGAAATTTGCAGTTCTTTACTCTCCCGCAACAGAAGCGATCCCTTTTTGCACAGAATAGTGACATATCATGAAAAGTGGATATTACACGATAATCGTCGCCAATCAGCAGAATGGCTAGATGCTGATGAGCCACCGAAGCATATGCCAAAACCGAGCCTCCATCCGAAGAAGGTAATGGTGACTGTTTGATGGTCTGCAGCTGGAGTTATCCACGATTCTTTTTTGACACCCTGGGGAAACGATAAATGCACAGAAATACTGTGCCCAGCTCGAGGAAAACTTGAGTATTCAACGGTCGAGATTGGTCAACAGAGATGCTGTGATACTGCTTGAAGACAATGCACGACCTAATGTATTCAGAACAACGAGACTCTGCCTCAACCAAAATATTCACCTGACCTTTCGCCAACCCACTACCACTTTTTTAAGCATTTGGATGAATTTTTTGGTGGAAAAACAATTTAGGAACGAAGAGGCTGTCAAAATTGCCATCGACGAATTTATCAACACCTAACAGTTGGACTGGCATACATGCTCTTCAATCTCGCTGGGAGAAGTGTTTTGAATCGACTGGCACCTATTTTGATTAAATAAATTAATTTTCGTAAGCTTTCCAGTTGTTTCAAATTTTAGTACCAAAACGGCCATTTCATTTGCAATAACCTAATACATATAAACACTTTTACTACGTCTCGTATTATTATTATTCTGTTAAGGGAAGTTTAGTTTAGTTTTGTTAAATGGGGGGAGCCGCAGCTCCGAGCACTCAGGCCATTATTAGGCCCATTGTACTATCCCCGTAAGTTGCCTATTCAATGGCTTCCCGCCTACGGTGTTCGCAGGCTTTAGCGAATCTGAGAACATTCTCAAGAGGCAGAGAGTGTGAAGATTCTTCATTGAAGAAAACCTTGCCAAGGTGTCTTCGTCTGAGATCTGAGGATGCCGGGCAGCTGCATAAAAAGTGCAGGGCTGTCTCCTCCTCCTCCGCACATTGGCTGCACACAGCCGAAACCACTACCCCAATCTTTTCCATATGGTAGTTTAAGGGGCAGTGTTCCGTCAAAAGTTCTACTAGGGTTTTCATGTCCCACTTCTTAAGGGACAACAAAAATGCCGCTCTAGTGGCCCTAGGCTCCTTCACAAGGATTTTCGCTTGCCGGCAAGAGTCCAAATTTCTCCACTCGGTTGCGTTAATCCTTGCAGTTAAGGGAAAGTCGCACCGTGTCCTTGAAGAACTATTGTGCCCCTTTTACTGGTTACAGAGTACCTGTTGATCATAGTATCTCAAGCAGGCCTGTAACCGTTAGGAACTTTAGTATGTTCCCCACTTCCAGATGTTTCAGCTTTGCATCTGGTATTAAGTGTTCTCCCAGATGTATCGACCTACTTTGCACAAGTGCCGGACACTGTCCCAGGACGTGCATAGAGGTTTCGTCCTCCTCCTCACAGAACCTGCAGGCAATGTCCGTAGACATCCCTAGCTTCCCTAGGTAGTAGTTCAGCTAACAATGACCAGTGAGAATTCCCACTATGATTCGGAGGTTCTTTTTGGTGAGGTTTAAGGAATCCTTTGTACGCATGGGTTCGTATCCCCCAATAAGCACTCTGGATTGCTCCATCCCTGGTTACGTCTCGTAAGTCCATGCGGAAGTTTCCGTCAATAATGACTTCATATCAGCAATTTATAGCGCATATTCAATTAAATTTTCACACATTACATAATCTGAGATTCCGATCATGGAGATTCTCTACGCATTTCACATGCTTCCCAAAGGATGACATTTTCTTAATACACTTTCAATGTACATACAAACATATTCACCGTATATGTATGTACATCCCTCAACAATAATGGCAAGTTAATGCTTGCGGTCGCGGCGGTGATATGTCATTACAATGATATTGCATTAAATTTGATGTGGGATGGTATTTGGGGGCTGATAGCTTGAATGGCACAAGGAATATAAAGTAAAATCAAGAAGGACACATCGATAGAAAATGCGTTGATAACGCCAAATAGCTGTTGTAATGGGGGTAGTTTATTCAATTCTAGATAAAGATATTAGCATATCTGAACAGCAATATGAGCCATTCCGGATGGGGCTGACATCAATTTTAAAATATGTTCAGGAATTGAAGAGGGGAACCAGGAATTTATTTTTGCTTGAAAAAGTCCTCACGCTATTATACAGGATGCGGCAGCATAACTTCCTTTTTTCAAATCTCAATAAAAACTATTGTATGCATCGGAAAATATTTATTTATTTTTTATAATGTAGGTACATGTCTAAAGTTTTTATTTACATTGTTTTGAAGATCAAATCTGTTAGGTGACGTCCCCTATTCTCCATACATTGCGTAAACCGATTTCTGGCGTTTGTCATGACCCTTGTTAGCATAGCAGGTGTTATGTTGGCAATTTCTTCTTGGATGTTGGTCTTCAAATCTTGTAGGGTTCTTGGAGGGGGGATGAGCTTCATCGCTAAAAAAAACAATAGCACCCTCGGGAACGACATCAAGAAGAAGCTCATACGCGTTCATCCGAGAATTGAAGTCGCGTTCTGAAAGTTCCTGCACTATCGCATGGAAAAGGGATGAAAATGAAGATCATCACGAAGAATTCTTCTCACAGAACGATCGGATAGTCCAAGGGCAGATGCGTGTTTGCGCGTATAACGCCGTGACGATCGCAACATTGACGCTCTCACTGCTTCAATGTTCTCAGGTGATCTAACGGGCCGAGGGACTCCGGTTCTTCTTTTTGTCGCACTTGTAGTTTGTCTGAATGTAGTGATCCATGTAACAATTGATTTGCGGTCTGGGACGGGAGCCAACGAGGTTAAATTAAAGCGATTCCGAAATGCACGCTGTGTTGCAATAACCGAACATCCGCTTGAAAAGTAAACCTCAACGGCAACGGCACGCTCCTCACTATTCCAAAGCATGATGGCGACTGTGACCGTGTCGGGACAAAACTTGACAGTATCCCCTCTTGAACGAGACCACTAGCGCTCCGCTATGACATCAACTAACTGAGTGGCGCGCATTTTAAAAAGGACGTTATGGTGCCGCACCATGTATTTGAGTTGGGCGAGAACTCCAAAAATCAGATTTTCTAGTTCAATGAGCGATTGAATTAGGTCTTCGTCTCGCTTTCAATCTCTCTTGTTTTGTTGTTATTTTAGATAAAGCACAAAATCAATTTTTATTTATTTATCATGTGATATCGTTTCGTGAGTAACAACCATGATTTCCTCGTAACTTGTTTGCTGATTCTCATTTGGGACCATACAAGGTTTGAGATTTATTCAGATTACGTAGGAACTTCTATCTCATTAATATGTATTTTGCCGACTTGTATGCTACAGCGCAATCGTTTCCGGAGTAAGATTGCCAATAACTTGACAACACGAACGTTATTAGATTTAATACTACTGACCTTGGTGGACGCGAAAACGGGAGTGGTCTTAATAACGAAACGCAGGAAAAATAACACTGTAAAAGTGGAGGTCGGTGGACATACGGTCGTATCAAAGCCGGCTATCAAATACCTGGGGATAATAATTGACACCAAATTGAGTTTTAGGGAACACCTAGAGTATGCATGCCAAAAGGCAGCCAGTGCCACCACGGCACTTGCAAAAATGTTGCCAAATATTGGTGGGCCGAAACATTGCCGGAGGTTGGTGCTAGCCGGAGTGGTGCGCTCCATCCTGCTCTACTCGTCGCCTGTGTGGGCAGAGGCGCTTGCAAACTCTCAGAGACGGAAGCAGGTGAACTCGGTTTACCGGCGGATGGCTTTGAGGGTTTGCAGTGCTTTTAGAACCACATCAGATGAGGCAGTATTGGTGGTGGCAGGCATGATCCCGGTTGACATTCTGGCCAAAGAAATGAGTGTCCTGTACAATGCAAGACATATGGAGGGGCATGCACAGCGTATAAATGCGGCAACTTCAGAGTCGCTTGATCTCTGGCAACGCAGATGGGACGAGTCTGCGAAAGGTCGGTGGATGCACAGGCTCATTCCCAACATTAGGGTGCGGTTTGAGCGAAAACATGGGGAGACCAACTACCACATTACCCAGTTCCTCACGGGGCACGGTGGTTGCTACAGGCAGTATCTGCACCGCTTTGGGTTGGATGATTCTCCGAACTGTCCCAGATGCGATGGCAAACCGGAGGATCCAGAGCATGTGATGTTTCACTGCCCACGATTTGCGATGGAGAGAAGGAGCTTAAACCAGGTGCTGGGCAGGAGCGGGACCCGGAAAGATTGGTTACTGAGATGCTGGAGTCCGAGGAGAAGTGGCTTGCGGTTGGCTCTGCAATCATCCAAATGCAGAAGGAGTTGCTGAAGGAACAAAGAAGGAGGAAAGCTGGAAATAGGAGAAGGATGAGTGCCTAAGAGCAAACCTACCCCGCGAAGTAATACCTCAATGGTGATCCCGCGGGGCTGAGGCTGGAGAGACCGGGGTTGGTTTTAAGTGGGTGTGAATCCCACATGCGCCCGCTGTAGTTTCGCCATTCGGGCGGCGGAGCTGCGGCGGACGTGTCTTTCTAAGATTTTCCACCTCCGTGTACGCACAAAAAAAAAAAGATTTAATACTAGGAAGGAAACTCAAATGATTATCGTATTTAGTTTACTCCTTGCTACATAGTTTACTCCTTGCTACATACCTTATTATTTGCTATGAGCACTAGAAAATTGTAATGTACCTGCTAAGGATTTCTTGTTGCAAATATGCCGTATAAACGGGCTGTCCTTTTCAAGGTTCATTTGTACAACTCGTGATGGAATTCCGATTGTGTGGATTTAATCATTTTCATCAGAATCGGCTAGTTCGATTGAGCAGATTCACGTAAATAGTTTGCGACGTGGTGTTATGTGGTTTTGAGAGTGTGACTGAAGTTTCATACTCAACCATCCAAGTGGTACTGAATGGTTGATTGCGACATTCCTGTCAACGGGCCAGAAATTTCCAATAAAATTATAAATTCCGATAAATATTATGCAGGGCTGTTCTCGGGGAATCCGATTAAACTGGCCCGACCCCTCGGGAAAACGATGAGCATATGCCAAGATATATGCCATTTCATTGGCAACAGGAGAATGTCAGTGACAAAAATGGCGGAGTCATACCATTCGTATCTGTTCCGAGATTCGGGGAGCTTTATCAGCACTAAACAGCAACGACAAATCAGCAAGTTGGTGTGGAGTTGTCATCAGGTGCTGCTGAAATTTGCCGACTGAACGAAACATTGTTGAGGTACTCAAACATGGCTGCTAATGAGGAGGCTGATAGACTGGCTCGTCGAGGGTCTGGATCCACAATGGTGGGCCAGAACCAGCTTTTGGTATCCGGTCATCCAGTGCAAGGATTCACGCAGCCGAGTGGAGCAGGCGAAAATCTTTGTGAAGGAACCTGGGGTCACCAGAGCCGCTTTTTTGTTGTCCCTTAAGAAGTGGAACATGATCACCTTAGTAGGGCTTTTAACGGCACACTGCTCCTTAAACTATCATATGAAGAAGATTGGGGCGGTGGTTTCGGATATGTGCAGCCAATGTGAGGAGGAGGAGGAGACGGCCCTGCACTTTATATGCAGCTGCCGGGCCTACTCAGATTTCAGGCGAAGACGCCTTGGTAAGGTTTTCTTCAATGAAGAATCTGCACACTCTTTGCCTCTGGAGAATGTTCTCAGATTCGCTAAAGTCTGCGAATGCCGTAGGCGGGAAACCATTGAATAGGCGATTTACGGGGATAGTACAACGGTAATAACGATGGCCTGAGCGCTCGGAGCGGTGGCTCTCCCCAATAAACTAAACTAAATGTTAAATATCATATCTTCAGAACTGTTGATCGGAATTGTTATCTTTTTGAAGGTTTTGTTGAAAATAAACAACGCATTAATCTATATTGGATCAGGGACTTGAAGTAAACAATAATATAGAGCATAATATTCGAGTTGGTTGTCCCGCCAGCTGAAGAAGACGAGCAAATACTGCCACCAGTAACTATGGAAAAAATCATCCATGCAATCCATCGGCTTGAGATTCATAACTCGCCAGGAGCCAATGAAATTAAAGCGGAACTGGTTAAATACTGAGGCGACCAACTACACCAAGGTGTGGGATACCGAATCAAAGCCTGATAACTGACAAAGAGGCGTTATCTGTACCATATATTAAAAGGGGGACATCACGCAGTACAGCAATGATAGAGGTATTACGTTGCTGAGTACTTGACTATAAGATATTCTCCGCTATCTTGCCTGGCCCGAATATCTCCATAGGCCCAAAACATCATCCGCCCATACCAAAGAGGTTTCACTTCAGACAAATCAGCAACAGATCAGATTTTCTTTTTGCAGCAAACGATGGAAACATTGTGGCAATCAGTTCTACCATCTTGCACCATCTTTTCATCGACTTCAAGGCCGCTTATTTTAAATAGCCAGAGTAAAACTGAAACAGTCATTACAGAATTCGGTATCCCGACCGAATTGATATGACTGACTAGGCACATTGCCCAGGGTTCGCCTCGGTGAATTGTCTCCAACATCAACAACGGTCGAATACAAGGGATGCTCTCTCATGGATTCCTCTTAACCTGGCCCTGGAAAAAGTGATCCGTGATGCTTAGGTAAATGCGACGGGTACCATCTTTTTCCAGTCCACCCAACTACTGGTCTATGCTGATGATATTGACATCAAAAGAATACTAACCAGAGTTATACAAACTCCGACCCTCCACCAGTCGAGCTCTATCTTCTTTGCAACGAGAAGGACCCGAATGTAATGGCAACATGACTTTATCTGTCAGCGCTCCTCAGCATCTGCTCGACAATGTTGTCTGGAGAGAGATCCCCTGTGCTTAAAAAGAACTGCCGACGAATTCCATTCCACCATCCACAAGAAACAAGGAAACTGGACGCTTCAATTACGACAGGTTTTGAGTATTACTTTCATAAAACATTTGAGTGGACATTTTTTCCATTAGCACCTAGACCCTAATATATGCATATATTATGTGAGAATATCCACTTTCGCGTGATACTGACATTCGAAGTATTGAATTTGCACAGAAGAGACAACTTTGATCTACTAAAACTTTGTTAGTAATAGTGCGATTTCCCCCAAACTTGACAGGATCATTTTCTCTAGGATGAACTTAAGGAGGTTTTACAATCAATTACTAAAAAATAATAGTAATATATTTAACTTTCTTTGAAAAGATGCTGGTATAGAGGATATTTTGGGTATCATATAGTGGAACCTCTTGATTTTTTTCAGATCTTTCGGTTGGGTAGTGTTTGAAAATGGCTCCGTGAAAGAAATGATCATTTTTGACTCCTCGCACTCCCTACCTTTACAACAAATGCCAAAACTAAAACCGTCTTAGAAAAGTACTAACTGAGACATGGCTATATTTAGTGAAAAAACAATTTACATCCCTCTTTCGCATGTATGAGAAACCCGCCCCCTCCCCCCCTTAAATTCGGCGTAAAATGATGTAACTCACTGTATACGTGAGCGGTTACAGTTCCTACCTTTCCACCGAATTTGGTGTAAATTGTTATAACTGCTTCCGAGAAAAACACGTGTGACAGAGAGACAGACAGACCGACAGTAAAGCATTTTAATAAGGTTTTGGTTTAATAGTTAGTCTCACCATGCTTCCGATTCAGCCACGCTTCTAAGTCGTTAATGAGTCGCACAGTCCATCTGCTTCTAGTTTTATTTTTTCAAGAGAGTTGCCACTCATCTAATGTACGCTGCCGTTCTTCACGAGCAATCACCTCTTTTGACTCTCCTTCTTTGCGCTTGTACATGGCTCTACGCTCCTTAACCAGAAAGGCAACGAGAATCACTGCCGCGATCACCATCACTGCCTGTTTAGAGACTGTGCGGTACGCAGATGCCACTCGCAAAGTTCCTTGCCTCTGTGCTTGTGCAAGATGGTTACGATGTATTTCCTTGCCAAGAACGATACCTCTGCGTCGTAGAGCAGAGTAGACAGCGTTGAACTCATCTGGAAGCGTTGCCTGCTAGACGTAGGATTCCCAATATTTGCCATTAGCCGACTTATATCCGAAACTACAGCTGTAGCCTTGTCCGCTGCTGCCTTAATAATAATAATAATCGTTGGCGGAACAATCCATGTTGGATCAGGGCCTTGAAGTGTGTTAGAGCACTTCATCCAAGACCGTAACGGTACACTAGGCGGCAATGTGGTCAGCATTGCGCTCACCCGAGATTATTACCCTGATTTGACTCAGGTACTCATTCACAGCTGAGTCGACTGGTATCCGACGTCAAATCACGATACAAATTCCACTGCCACCAGCGAGATTTGAACCACGACCTTCCGTACGATAGCCTTGCGCTCTAACCACTGCCTTGATTTGCTTTAAAAAGCTCATCTTTGAATCAAGAGTCAGTCCAAGGTACTTTACCGTTGGGTTTGACTACATTATCGACTCGCCGATCGATATGGGACGCAGGGTCGGAATGACTACTTCCGTTTTTCCCAGCACAGTCATCCATCTGCTTACCCGTCGCATCAATATGTCAAATCTGCTTTTCGCCTGTTTGACAGTGCGTCCAGCAATAAGCGCCGCGACATCATCTGCACAACGGACCACGACGCGACTTTTCTGGCATGTCGAGTCTTAGCAGATTATCATGGGAAACGCTCCAGAGGTCCTGCCCGAAGATTGATCACTGCACTACCTGCGATGTGACCTTCATACATTTCTGACCCTCTAACGTCTCATAGAGCAGGGAGCGATTCTTCAGACAATCTTTTCATATTATCGAATTAAAGGCATTTCTGGCGTCAAGCCTTACGAGGAGTACTACTGATCGAGATCGGTGGTAGTGTGCCTCCGCTCGACGAATGGCATCCACGACTTGCATGACAACATCAACCGTGGATCTCCGCACTCTAAAGCCAAACTGCCGTTTGGATAAGTTTCCGCATCGCACGTATCGCTTCAGCTAGTCTACTTCTGATGGGCTTTTCGAGCACTTTCACAGCAGTGTCAAGCATACAAAGTGGTCGGTATGAAGGCTTAGCTTAGGGTCGCCTTTCCCTTTGCTGATCAACGCACGTCTCGCTTCCTTCCAATGAGAAGGGAAAATGCCCTGTTTCAGGCAAGCATTGAATACTCCGAGCACTAGGTCTTGCCGATGTTGCAGCACCAGTTTGTATACCTCTGCTAGGATGCCATCGGACCCTGGCGCCTTCTTATTTTTCGTAGAGAGGACTGCGTCTTCTAACTCTTTTATAGAGATCAGTGGGCTGTCCTCATTACCCCGTACAGGGTGTGTATGGAGTAGTGCCTATATAATGCGGTCGATCTGTTCGGCCTTAAGTGAACAGGGTTTTCGCAAGGCGCATTTGTAACCGAGTTCCCACGGGTTCCTAATCACCTCGTCGACTAAGTCCTGCTAGCAGCGAACCTTCCTCCTGTTTATTTTGGGAAGTCTACTTTTGGCCGATCTGTACTTTGTGATTGACGTACATGCCTCCTCCCGGTCATTTAGACGTTGGTCAAGCGGCGGAGTTTGTGACACTCCTTCCGGAGCTCCGCGATTTCCGGCGTCCACCAATACATAGACGGCTTTCCACTTCTCGATGCCCTCCTGGGCGTAGGAGTTTCGTAGGCGTCGTTATCAGGTTTACTACTGAATTTACGACAGTGTCAACTGCAGTGCCATCATCCCCAGGAGCGGATTCCAGGGCGACCTTCCAAGAGTTCCGACACCAGTGATTCTGACGCGAAGGTTACATTGGGAACGCTTCCTCGGATCCTGGGCGCCGGAACGTTGGGATGAATCCGGTTTTTAAAAAGTCCCATTTTCGCCGCCATTTCGAGAATTCTTTTCCCTCTGGAGTCTCGGTGAGGCAAGCCCCATTCAAGTGCTTAGGCATTGAAGTCGCCCCCAATAAGGTTCCGCCTCTCTGCGCGACTGCTATCTACGCCACAAACTGCAGATTGTGGATTTTCTCAAAGGTTTTTAGGCTAATGGGATATTTTAAAACAATTTCTACCAACTAGCCCCCTCCCCCTTATTCATTAGGGGTCAATATTTCGACTAGTGGCTTATAAAAGGCTATGATAATTTTGAATTGTGATAGTATAGAAGTGGAGGAAAAGGAGCTCTGTAGTATGCTATTTGCGAATGCGAAATTCAAGCCAATTTCCATATATATTTTAGCATAATAAATTCTTTTAGTTATGATTGAACCATTAATTAATTAAATTTTCTGATACCATCGTTTCAGGATTTCATATCATCTTCCTATGCTAACCGCTTCAAGTTGGAAACATATGAACTTGAGGGATGCGCTCAATTTTCATATATCAACAAATATAGATGTCAGTAGCGAGAATATATCTAAGTAGAATGTGGTTACTTCTGGATTTGGTTCAATTTTGAATCGCATAAATATTATTAAGGGATAGTCTCCGAAAATAAATTAGTTACACGTTAGGATTTAGGATTCATCATATCATGGACGTTTTAGCTGCATCGTTATTCATGTCACTACTCCTCTCCGTGAAATGTGTATATACATCCTCCCAAGCTAACCAAGGTAAGACTTTTTTGGAAGCATGTACTTAATGTAGATAGACGGTATCAAATTTATTATTATATACATTCATCATACAGGGTGCGGCAGCATAACTTCCTTTTTTCAAAACTCAATAAAAACTATTGTATGCATCGGAAAATATTTATTTATTTTTTATAATGTAGGTACATATCTAAAGTTTTTATTTACATTGTTTTGAAGATCAAATCTATTAGGTGACGTCCCCCATTCTCCATACATTGCGTAAACCGATTTCTGGCGTTTGTCATGACTCTTGTTAGCATAGCAGGTGTTATGTTGGCAATTTCTTCTTGGATGTTGGTCTTCAAATCTTGGAGGGTTCTTGGACGGTTCACATAAACACGGTATTTCAAAAAACCCCATAGAAAAAAATCACAAGGGGACAGATCGGGAGAGCGTGTCGGCCATTCCAAATCGCCTCTAATTGAGATAAGGCGCTCTGGAAAGTGTTCCCTCAAAACAGCTATCGATGCTCTTGAAGTGTGTGCTGTTGCACCGTCTTGTTGGAACCAAGTGTCCCCCAAATCCAAATTTTCTAGCCGTGGGAAAAAAAATTCTGTAGCATGTTTACATACCGGTCCGAATTCACTGTCACTGTAACCTCATTTTCCTAAAAAAAACAGGGACCAATAATTCCAGCTGAGGAAATTGCACAACACACTGTGACTTTGGGTGAATGCAAAGGCTTTTGATGCAATTCTCGAGGGTTGGTGTCAGCCCAGTAGCGCATGTTTTGTTTGTTAACCGACCCACACAAATGAAAATGGGTTTTATCGCTAAAAAACAATAGCACCCTCGGGAACGACATCAAGAAGAAGCTCACACGCGTTCATCCCAGAATTGAAGTCACGTTCTGAAAGTTCCTGCACTATTGCCATCTTATAGGGATGAAAATGAAGATCATCACGAAGAATTCTTCTCACAGAACGATCGGATAGTCCAAGGGCAGATGCGTGTTTGCGCGCAGAACGCCGTGGCAATCGCAACATTGACGCTCTCACTGCTTCAATGTTCTCAGGTGATCTAACGGGCCGAGGGACTCCAGTTTTTCCTTTTGTTGCACTTGCAGTTTGTCTGAATGTAGTGACCCATGTAACAATTGATTTGCGGTCTGGGACAGGAGCCAACGGGGCTAAATTAAAGCGATTCCGAAATGCACGCTGTGTTGCAATAACCGAACATCCGCTTGAAAATTAACCTCAACGGCAAAGGCACGCTCCTCACTATTCCAACGCATGATGGCGACTGAACCGTGTCGGGACAAAACTTGACAGTATCCCCCCTTGAACGAGACCACTAGCGCTCCGCTATGACATCAACTAACTGAGTGGCGCGCATTTTAAAAAAGGAAGTTGTGCTGCCGCACCCTGTATATATTTTATTATAATTTAGTTGAAGAACATTTTCAGTTTGCTAGTCTATTATAAAAACTGCGATAGTTCAACTACTGAAAAGATAACAGGTGAAGATAATGGTTGCCTAATATCTCAAACTTACTTCGATAAGGCTTTTCATGCTTCATCCCTTGTTAGCTAATATATATAAATATAGCAAAATATAATACAACCAATTGACAATGCTCGAATCTATGCAGATAATACATCACACAATGCAGTTGGACAGATTCAAAATTAAATGAATTTCCTGTCCACAGATACAAATCTGCAAACTACGGAGCCGGAACCAGAGTTTATAGGGACGATAAACAATGTAACATATCCATCTGGCCGGGAAGCAATCCTGGCTTGCTCGGTGCGGAATTTAGGAAAATATAAGGTAAATGCCATGAATTCAGTGTCATATACATAGATAAGCTATTTGTACGGATCATAACGGATGGATTTTATTATATAATATACATTATGTATAATATATGCAGTACAGTATATAAAATACTCGCATGAATAGTTCGATAAATCATCAAACCATGGACGCCTTTTCATTTTGAAATGCAGATGTATGAATTAAAGAAATTTATCCGGCAGTCGAGTGATTAAAATGATATGTCTTGTCTTATACATACACATCTAGATACCACAAATCTACCAAAAAATCGTAAAGATCCATCCATACATATATATACATGCCATGTTACCGCATCAGACTCGAAAGGACGTAAGTTGTAAAATTGGAATCTTCGATGTTGTCCTTGACAAAATAATCGGATTGTGGTAGTGGTTGAACCGAGGGTGAACTTGAGAACATTTACTGTAGTGTAGGGGTGGGTCTGATCACCTTTTACGCTCTTCAAGCGTTTTTGTAGCCGTGAGTTTGCGTTGGGACTACTCGTTTAAAAAGTCCTTAGTTTTAGCAAATACACACAAATATTTACCTTTCAAACTGATAAGTTATCGTTTGTTCTGTGGGGACAGAAACCAGAAATCTCCTCTTGTTTACTACCATAGCAACTTTTGATGTTCGAAAAGGTACATTAGTAAATTTTCCTATTTTTCGTAGTAAATCTAACAGAGTAATTTCTATTTGTGTTTTGTTGACCACATTCCTATATTAATTTGGGAGTTTTCATGAATATGAGGTATTTGGGTGAGACAAACGAAATCCTGGCTTGAATTTCCGCAACTACGAGGATAAACTTTCAGCTCACATTGAAAGTTGGTGAATAGCAATTTTGAAATCAGCTTCGAATGCATTGTTTGTCTTTTGAGCGCTTTGATCCGTCACGTGTCATTATTACAAAATTAACGTGTCTATACTGATGCGTGTGGAAAAAAATCATCGATGCACTCGACAAGATATAGGCCCCGAAGTACATTGTACGCATTGTGGTCGCGTTTCTCCTTGGGAGATGACTTTACTGCGACTCGGACGATGGGCTTAAAATATTCCCGACAACTTGGGGAGTGCCACAGGGTTTTGTCCTGGGTCCCTTGCTGCGGTTAGTTATGTACGATAGAGTGTTGACGCTACGCCTACCGGACAACGTGACAACTATTGGCTTCGCCGATAATATCGGAATAACAGTGGTTGCAAAGCACCAAGACGAGATCGAGATCTATGCAAATGAAGCGATGTGGGAGATCAATTCCTGGTTGAGAAATTCTGGCCTTTCACTTGCCGAACATAAAACAGAAGTAGTTCTCATTAGCAAGAGAAGAAAGAACACAACTGTGAAAATCAAAGTTGGCGAAAAAACAATTTACTCCCAACGATCGCTCAAATACTTGGGAGTAATTATTGACAGAAGACTCAACTCCAAAAGACACATTGAGTACGCAGCAACTAAAGCGTCTTCCATCGCTACAACGATCTCGAGGATACTACCGAACATTGGTGGGCCAAAGCAAAGTCGACGTCTTCTGCTCTCCAGGGTAGTCAGCTCCGTGCTACTCTACGCAGCTCCAGTTTGGGCAACTGCTCTGAATAACAAAGTGAACTGCCGAAAATGGGGAATGGCGTATCGGCTAAGTGCACTCCGGGTATGCAGTGCATATCGGACAACATCGGGAGAAGCAGCATATGTACTAGCAGGGATGCTCCCCATAGACATCTTGGCGAAGGAAAGTCGGCGACTCTACGACAAAACGTATGCAGCCGGAGAGTCTGCAGCTGGCACGGTGGGAATCTATCGAACGGTGGCAAAAGCGATGGGACGAGTCCCAAACTGGTCGTTGGACATACCGCATCATTCCGGATATTCGGAGATGGTTTGAACAAAACCATGGGAAATTAAGCTACAAGTTAACACAATTCTTAAGTGGACATGGAGGTTATCGTGCTTATTTACATCGATTTGGTCACGACGAATCACCATGCTGCCCAAGATGTGGTAACGTGGCTGAAAATGCGGAGCATGTCATATTTGATTGCCCCAGGTTCACCGCGCACCGAACAAGAATGGAAGCGGTCGCAGACAGGCGTTTAACACCCGAAAACATTGTGGAGTTTATGCTGGAGTCAACGGATGCCTGGAACCAGGTTGTAAGGGAACTGCAAGCTATTCATCAACAGCTTAGGCAGGAAGAACTACGACGAAAACAAAAAAGAGAGAGAACCATAATGAGCCGTAATTAAAAGCTGATCCAGCCCCGCGACGCAATACTTGATAGTAGTTTCGTGGGAAGAGTGGAATGAGAAGGAGGTGGTTTTAGTCATTATAAGTCTCACATAACTGCGTGGCAGGAGCCAGCAGTACGTTTTGAACCTCTCCACCTTCCAACGCCGGAAAAAAAAAACAGATCGACAGACAGACATTGAACCTCAATCATTGTAGGGTCGCTCAAAATTGACTAAGATCATCTACGAATCCGAGGTGGAAATTGCCATCATTAGCGCACCCAATAGAAACCGTCACGGTGACGTGTGGGTTATAGATTCGTCTGGTGGAGCGGCGATATGTCTTGTTATCGACGCAAGGGGTCGCAGTCCAAGGATGATTGCTGGTGACTTAAATGCTTGGGCCCGTGAGTGGGGTAGCACAGAGACAAATGCAAGGGGTCGCAGTCTATTAGACGCTTTCGCACAGTTGGATGTCCTTCTGGCCAACGAAGGATATGTAAACACCTTTCAGAAAGAAGGGTCTGCCTCAATCGTAGACCTAACTTTCGTCAGCCCTGCACTGGCACGTGGTATATCTTGGTGCGTCAGCAAGCACTACGCCCACAGCGATCACCAAGCAATCTTCTTTGGGCTATGGGTGAAATCACCGGGCATAAGACCATCATACCCGAAACCGAGAAAGATGTCAGGCTGGTCCGCTAAAGCTCTGGATGAGTAGACCTTCATGGAGGTGTGGTTAGACCAACCTAATAAAGCAGGTGCCTCTACGGAAAGAGCTGCCCATGTGGCCCAATGCATCGCCAAAGCATGTGACACGTCCATGCCGAGGAGGTGCTCATTTCCCAGTACAAGACCAAACTACTGGTGGAATGTTGAACTGGCCAGCCTTCGATGAGTCTGTCACCGAGCCAGAAGAGCGGCTCAAAGAGCGGTAGGCAGAATCGACCACGGACAGACAGAGCGCGCCTATAAGAAAGCCCGCAACACCCTTAAGCTCGCCATTCAACGGAGTAAGAGGGAATGCTTTAAGGAGCTCTGTTTAGAAGCCGACGTAAACCCGTGGGGGAGCGTCTATAGAATCGTGATGGGGCAATTCAGAGTCCGATCATCTTTGCAGATCACGTGCCCTTCACTCTTGTTAAAAATTATCCACGGGTTATTCCCTCAGCAAGAGGAGGGCATAGATAGCTTCCAGCGACCTCTGAACGACACGGCAATACTTGGCTACGCCGATGATATAGCGCTGGTTGTTGTCGCAAAGCATCTCGAAGATGCTGAGTTATACTCATGCGAAGCGATCAGTGCTGTTAAGGGTTGGCTAGAGAGTTCTGGTCTGACACTTGCGGAGGAAAAAACGGAAGCGGTCCTCATCACCAAGCGCCGTAAAAGAAATTTTGCCCGCATTGAAATTGGGAATCATATCATTACTTCTAAACTTGCGATCAAATACTTGAGAGTGATGATAAATGGCAAGCTTAGCTATAAGCCACACGTGCAGTATGTCTATGACAAAGCATCCACTGCGAGTATAGCCCTGGTAAGAATGATGCCGAACGTGGGAGGGCCACGGCATGCTTCCAGGTTGCTTATAGCTAGGGTAGTGAGTTCGATCCTGCTCTATTTAGCTCCAGTTTGGGGAAAGGCATTGCAAGTTACATTTAACGCTAACAAACAGGGTGTGCTCGGCATTCAGGACTGTCTCAGATGATGCACATTTGTCATTTCTGGAATGATGCCCATTGACATCTTGGCAGATGAGATGACGAATATATATAATGCGAAGTGTATCTCTCCTTTATCGAAGAAGGCCGAAAGGGAGAGATCGCTAAATAGATGACAAGAGCGTTGGGAACGCTTGGGAAAGGGTCGGTGGACACACAGGCTCATCCCTGCCATTAAGAATTGGTTGGAGAGACGGCACGGTGAGATTAATTATAATCTTACTCAGTTGCTCAAGGGGCATGGAGAATATCGTCAGTACCTGTTCAGGTTTAAACTAGATACCTCACCCGATGGTCTAAACTGCCTCTGAGTCCCAGAGGACCCAGAGCATGTATTCTTCCACTGTTCAAGGTTTGTGGAGAAAGGAAAAATCTAGAGCAGACTCTAGCAGAGGTGCTCGTACCAGAGAATCTGGTGCGAAAAATGCTAACATGTTGGGAAGACTGGGATGCGATCAAATCCATCGTCGTATCTATCCAGAGCAAACTGCGAAAGGCAGAGGAGACCAGAAAAGTGCGGTTATGTATGCCGCGTAGAGACGAAAGGGGACGAAGGGGAGCTGACTCCGCCCCGTGATGTAATACCGTACGGTGGTTCCACGGGGCTTGGGGCGAGTCGGGGGTGGTTTTAGTGGGTGAGAATTCCACACGCTGGCGTGTCCAGGCCAGTGTCTTTTGAAGATGTCCACCTCCTCAAAAAAAAAAAAAGATGGACAGACGGACAGACATTGAACCGATTTTAATAAGGTTTTGTTTTGCAAACAAAATCTTAAAAACGGTTCGACCGCGCGCGTGTAGCCATAAGTCTCCGGACCTGAGTGCCGCGATCGAGAGGAAGGATCCACGACGAATCACAATCCTGATCATAGTTTCTTCTGCCTCAAATATTTATTGAGGCGCGGCCCCTGAGGTTTCCTCTCATCCTTGACATCCTCAGGCCATTATTTAGAGGATGTCCCTAGTAAGGTTTTGCAGGCTGAAGGAGGAAGAGAGAGAGAGAGCTCGGAGTCGCGTATATTTATTGTTGTCCTGTTTCTGTTTGCGGATAAAAATATTTAGACCATTAAAATACGAATTGCATAATTACATAATCTACTACTTCATTTTATTCGAGATATCAAAACTCGTCGTGTCCGGATGGCTCAAGTGGTTAGAGCGCTGGGCTATCGTAGCGGAAGGTCGCGGTTCAAATCTCGCTGGGGGCAGAGGAATTTGTTATCATGATTGGATGTCGGACACCAGTCGACTCAGCTGTGAATGAGTACCTGAGTCAAATCAGGGTAATAATCTCGGGCGAGCGCAATGCTGACCACATTGCCTCCCACAGTGTACTGTGGTGTACCGTTACGGTCTTGAATGAAGTGCTCTAACACACTTCAAGGCTTTGATCCAATATGGATTGTTGCGCCAACGATTATTATTATTATTATTATCAAAACTCGACCGAATTTTCCTTTCAAAATTACTTTGATAGTTCGTGGTTCCTTCTGAGGCTGGATTTCGATGCGTCACATTGCGTACGGTTAGCAATGAACCACGCCTCTTGCACTACCAAACTCTTAACCCTCCAAAATGAAAGCAAATCCGTTTTCAAAATCACTCGCTGTTCCGCGGAATGGGCACAGATCAAAATCGCTTTACGCCTCTTCTCGCTCCGGCCTTAGCCTTCATACCATCTGTGCCAGCTTCTTGGATGCGTACAGTAATTTTCTCAAAATCGAGCTAAGAAAACGACACTTTTGGTTTACATTGTGATATCAGAAGAGCTGGGACTCAACACTGTGGCTCTTTATTTAATCGGGTTATTCAGGAAGGAATAACACCATCTGACTGGCAAGAAAGTACCACTGTTCCAATATGGAAAAAGAAAGGTAGCCCAGCAGAATGTTCAAATTACCGTCCGATCCGGTTACTTTCCCATACCATGAAGATTTTCGAACGCATTCTTGACAACCGTATTCGCGAAATCGTTGAAACAATCGTAAATCAAGCCGGATTTGTCAAAAACTGCGGAACTACTGACGCAATACACGCTGCGCGGTTGGTCGGTGAGAAGCATCACCTTCTTTACATTTCATTTTTGGATCTAAAGAAAGCGTTTGACAGTGTCCCTGGCGAACTCATCTGGTATGCTCTACGACAACACTTAGTGCCAAGAGAACTCGTGCGCTGGGTTGCTCTACCACGATCCGAAAAGTAAAGTTCGAAGTATGGCGGGTGTATCAAAACCGTTTCGTGTCTCTGTTGGTGTTTATCAAGGAAGCGCCCTTTCACCACTTCTCTTTGCTCTTGTTATGAGCCCTGTCACACGGGACATCCAACGTCTAGCGCCCTATACACTATTTTATGCAGACGATGTTTTCCTAGCATCTGTTAGCAAAAATGATCTCGAGCAACTTGTCCAAAAATGGAATTTTCGCCTCATGCAACACGGTCTCAGATTAGATCTGAAAAAACTGAATTTTGATGACTGTTTTCCCCGAAGTAGACACAATCACTGTCAATGGCAGTGACCTGCCCAGAACTGAGCGATTTAAATTTCTCGGGTCAATGCTATTAGCTAAAGGAGAACCTGGATGATGTGGCGTTCCACAACTAGTATTGTTTGTGATCGACGTATCAACGAACATTTGAAATCTAAAATTTGCAGCGGTGTCATCCGCCCTGTCGCTCTCTGTGGTTCTTAGCGTTGGTCGACTATAAAAGAGAATGACCGGCGTCTTGCGGTAATGGAGACGAAGATGTTGAGTTGGACTAGCGGCTTGACACGTTTTGATCAGAGGGGCATCTTCGACGATATGGTCACGCAATTCGCGCTGACTAGAATTCACTTGCCAAGATTGGTCTGAACATCGAAGTCGATGGTAAACGACCAAAAGGCAGACCGAAACAAAGGTGGCTTGATGCGCTGGATGGGAGTTCAGTCCAGTGACCACTGGCACATGTTAAATCAGGGTTTTGTAGGTAAGTCAATACAGAGCTTAAGACTTATGATAAATAAGATTTCAGCAAACTGCTCCAGGAAGTTACGAAGGAAATTACCCCCAACGTGGTTCAATATCTTTCCAATTCGATACATCGTGTTACAGTTGTAATTGAGTAAAAAACATTAAAATAGAAGATATATTTTTTTTAAAATCATTTATTTTAAAACCAGTGACTTACATTAAATACATAGGGTTTGTTTCTTATTACTAGCCTAAATGTAGCTTATGCGTCATAATTAAATATTAAAAAAAACAGGTGGCTATTACAATGTTTGGCCTGCCCGACCTTCTCTGACATTACTTTTTACGATGTATTTACTTTACACATAGATTTTGACAATTCATGATTAAAAAACTGGACATATATTTGAAAGAGAGACAATGGCGGGTTTTAATGCAGAGCTCACAATTTGGTAAGGCCTTAAGAATGTGGCCAATGGGGTGGAGTTACCCTCCAGATAAAGTTGCCTCATGAGTGGATTGGGGTGATTCTCCGTTCTTTCGAAGAATCTTTCTAACAGGTTGAGAGCGAACTCTCGAAGAGGTTTAACTTTTGCTCGCCTGTACACTTCGGCGTTGCGGCCGCACTTCTTGGTTTTCCAATTGTACGACAAGCCGACGCAGTGTCTCAAAATTTTGCGCTCGAAGGACTCGCACTTCTTCATAGCTTTGGTCGAGCAAGAGATCCATGTAGGGGCTCCGTAGCAAAGAATCGGTGTTATGAGGGCTTTGTATAGGGTCAGTTTAGATTTAGTGCAAAGTCCTACTCTTTTACGAGAGAGAGTAGATTTTACTTAGTGCACCGCGTGCTCTGCTGAGAGCAAGATTAAGGTGGGGGTCTAATCGTAGGTTTTCATGAAATAGCATTCCCACGTATTTCATTTGTTGTGAACTGTTTACTGCGGTATTCCCGATGCGTAGCTTTAAGCGTTTAGCTTTTCTGTGGATAGATCTAGATCCCAAGTATCTGTATTTTCTCCGAAGAGTAATAACCTGTGTTTTGGGCTCGTTGATTTTTATCCCCCAGGTCTGGTAGTACTTGCAGAGATCTGTTAAATATTTTTCTATAGCATTAGCTGCCTTACCGGGTCGGAGGCTCGACGAGAAGATAAGCGTGTCGTCAGCGAACTGTAATAGTTCTGTGCTGCTCTCCGGGATTGGAACGTCGGCCGTGAAGATGTTGTAGAGTGTAGGTCCTGAAATGGATCCCTGCGGTACTCCCGAAGTGACCGGTAGGAGATCGGAATAATCATTTCTCACGCTGACGTAAAAATGCCTATCTTCGAAGAAACTTATTATAAGTCTGATCACCGATATAGGGAAATCAAGGCTGATTATTTTGAAGATAAGTCCGTTGACCCACACGGAATCAAATGCCTTTTCGAGGTCTAATGCACACACTACTGTGGGCTTGTTATTGACGTTAAGTCTGCTACTCACTGAGTCGTGAAGGTAGCTTAGAGCGTGTTGGGTCCCGTGCTTTGTCCGGAACCCGAATTGATGGTTCGGAATAATATTTTTCCGATCGCAATGTTGGACTAATCCCACTGTCCATACTTTTTCGAAGAGCTTGCCCAAGTTGGAGAGGAGAGAGACTGGTCTGAAGTTTTGTGGTTCGTGGGAGCCGCCTTTTTTTTTAATGGCGATTATCTTTGCTACTTTCCAAGTAGTGGGAAAGTAACCCTTATTGATGCAGTTGTTGAAGACTGCAAGAAGGAAATTCATTGATGCCCTAGGGAGGGTTTTGATGACAATATTTGCTATGTCATCTGGTCCAGTTGATTTTTTGCCGTTAAGGCTTTTAGTGATGGCTGCGGGCTGTGATAAGCTCAAAAAGGTTTTTGGATCATTCCCACCAAAAATTAGGTATTTAGATTTAGACTGGAGATCGCTCAAGATTTGTAAGTCTTGGCCCAGTTGTTCAGAGGGAGAGTTACATTTTATGCAGACTGCAGCTATTAAGATGCGTCTATTGTCGTTAGTTTTAACTAAGGCCGCTGCCGCGGAACAGGTCTGCAGGTTTTTGATGGAGACTTGCTCAAATGCATAGTCTTTTCTGACTAAAAGGGTGGAACCGCTGTTGGTGTCGTCCCGGATAATGTTATATCCGGTAAAATTAACGTTGTGCCTGCTTTTTAAATGTGTCTCTGAAACACAGAAGAAGTCTGCTATCAGGGAATCGACCAACTTTTGGCGGTGGTACGTTGGGCACGTGAGACCAAGGACGCGGAGTTAAATGTGACGACTTTTAACTCCATAAACTCATCAAAAGTTGGATAGCGGCTAATTGTCGCTGTTCATTTGTTTGGGCCGAAGCGAGAGTTTCGACCAAGTTTTAGAAGGCCAACTTGTTGCCTTCAGGGACTTGAGGGGCTGTAGTTCTAGGAATAGTGTTCCTAGTTGTTTGGATAAGAGGAGTTTCGGGTGCTGCAGCTCTAGGGAGAGTATTCCTAGCTGCTTGAGCGTAAGAAACGCCCGGTTTGGCCAAGCTTCGTGACATCTGAGTCACCGCCTGTTTGGCTTTCATGGTCTCGGCATTTTTTTTTGTCCTGCCAGCTTCCTTTCTGGCAACCATGTCCTTGTATACCGGGCTTCCGCGGTAGTTGACGGGGTGTCCGGACTGGCCGCAATTGCAGCAAGTTGAGATTTGAGCATTCCCCTCGCACATGGGTTTTCGTGCACCTCACGCATCGGTGTACGATGGAGCAATTGATGGCGATATGCCCGAAGTTTTGGCAGTTGTAGCACTGCACTTCTTGAATCGGCTTGACTTTCTTAAGCGAAATTTTCTGGTGAAGGATATATTTCACCTTAAATGCTTCGTTTAGATCTTGTTCTGGCTCGAAAGTAGCCATGAACAGCCCCGATTGCGACTTCAACGGAAGCGCCGGGTTCAGGCTGTGGGCCAGTTTGTCGGCTCGCGTGACTAGATTTGAAACGCTTTTCAACTTTAGGTGCGGGTACTCTTCGTTGAGTTCGCGCATTATGTCAGCCGGGTCAGTCTCTCTATGAAGACCACGGATGACCGAAGACTGAGTCCTTAAAGCCGGAGGGGTACTGGTCGTGGCATGCAGTCCCTTTTCCTTAATAAGGTTGAAGATCGCTGCATGATCCTCAAGACTTTGAGTAAAAATGAGGGTCCTTTCGGCCCTTGTCTTTTTTAGGGTTCCTTTTAACCCTTTCTCTTTTAATATCCTCAAAAATTGAGGAACATTAATTTTATACCCCGTGATGGGCGGAATTTTTGCCTTTTTTGGGCGGGTAGCCTGGGGGGAGGGTGCCTGAGGGTTTGCCGGAGGGGCATTAACTCTATTTACACTCACCTTTTCTTTGTTTCTTTTTTTCCTCCGCTGGACGAAGTTGAACTCACATCGCACATCTCTCCATTTTGATGATGTTGTTGATCCTTCTGCTCCTTCAATTGTTGCTCGTGTTGTTGTTGTTCATGTTGATGTTGATGTTGCCGTTATTCACGATGATGTTGTCGTTGCTACTGTTCCGACGTTGCGATTGGCATCCTCCCTTCGAGGGATGCCAAGCGATCCTCTAGCCGCTTTATAATTTTTTGCTGGCAGTCCAACTGCTGGACCATCGCAGCCTTTTCTTGTTCTATCCCCTCGATTTTTTCGAGGAGGGTCACTTTCATTGCTTGCAGCTGGGGAGCTGCCTTCTTCTTCCGATGACATCTCCTCGGGGTGTATCATCTTACACCTCTTGGCGGACATCCTGTCCCCAAGCCCGTATTTGCTGTTGTGCGCAGCAGCTCTGGAATGCAACAATATTTTTTTTTAATTTAATGTTCTTATAAAAGTTACCCTTTTTCGGACGTGAATGGCACAACTGTCCAGAACGTATACTTTCTTCTGGATTCTTGTTCAGCTCTGCTCTTAATAACCGTTCGCTTCGAGAGCTCGGAGCGAACTGACTCAAAATAGAAGATAGAATTTGATTGGGTTCCTACCTTTTTTTTACTGAAATAATGTACCAACACTATTGGTAGTCACATTGCACAATATACATACCAAATACAACAACAGGATTTGTGGGAACCTTTTCTTTTTACTTAAACATAAGCGTGGGTTATGCAATGCAGTGGAACTTACTATACTAAGATGGTCGATGAGTAGGTGGCGCTAGAAATGCACGGCGCAAATCAGTGGGAGAAAAATGCAAGCCTCTCGGAAAGTCTTGGGGGATCAGCAGCACATTGCCAGGGATAGATAAGGATGGGGCTTAGGTGTGGGTAACGCTGTCCCGTTTATGGGTTTATGGCAACCATTCATCATTTTCACTTAACAATTTTTGCCTCAAATCATTCATTCAAACGGAAAACTAAATCAGATATTTAATGTAAATAAGCTGGGTTCATGGAGGAGGTCTATTGTTAAGATTCTGCAAAAAGCTTTTAGTGTAAAATGACTCTTTCTAGAAATATGAGTGGGTACGGAGCGTACGACGTCTTTTGCTATTTCAAATAGTTTTTCATCTGCTTATAATGTTGCTTCTTTCCGCTTTAGTTGCTCGTATATGCGGATTAAGTGTAATTATTTATTGAAAGGAAGCTTAGTCGCTAACTTACAAAAGATTACATGTTATAATTACAAATTTACGTACGTCACAGAACTGCATTACCATTTATGTAGAGAGAATTCGTACTTATTAGAAGGATTTGTTCTAAGTGAATGCCAACTTCGGGCTTTGATGTTGCCTTAATATGTTTTCATCGTAATGATCCTTACAATATTTTTCATATGGCATTTTATTCATAGATACTAAATTCCACAGGTGGGGTGGTTGCGAGCATCCGATCAAACTGTGTTAGCGCTGCAAGGACGCGTGGTAACTCATAATGCTCGCATAAGTGTCGTTCTCGAGGACATGCACACATGGAAATTAAGGATACGACAATTAAGGGAGTCGGACAGGGGCTGTTACATGTGCCAAATAAATACAAGCCCTATGAAGAAGCAAGTTGGATGCATTGACGTTCAAGGTAGGTGAAAAGTCGGGATCTCAAAAAGCCATAAACTGACCCTCATATGAATCATCATCGTACGAGTATCATTTATTGCTAAACTCGCCTTGACATGGATCGCTTCTGCCAGGGTCTAATCCGGTCTTTAGATGCAAACATTTGTTTACGTTAAGAGAAATCCTTGCATGGGTTTATGTTCATTAAAGGGCAGCTTAGTCCCTTTGGATGGCGTAAGGTAAAGAATGTATTCACGGCCAACTCCTCTTTGGTGTTGAACGCTTTATTTTGATGAAGAACTGACAAACCTCTCTCAATAGCAAATCCTTACCGGTTCAAATCTAAGCCTACGTTTCGTTCCTGGATTTGCGACTTTGATTTATTCCGGATAATTTTAGATGGATTTTCATGGTCTTCATGATATATAATTGCGTTTTTTTTGTAGTTCCTCCGGACATTATAAACGAAGAATCATCTGCAGATCTAGCTGTGCAAGAAAGTGAAGATGCAACACTTACCTGTCGTGCTACTGGTAATCCTACGCCAAGGGTCACATGGCGACGGGAAGATGGAGATATGATTTACATCCGTAAACCAGGAAATCGGGAATTGACTAAAGGTGGGTTGGACACTTTGTGCCTTTTGTATATCATTCTACTAATAATTTGTTTTTTTTTTCACAGTCGAGTCCTATAATGGGACATCTTTACACCTCACACGATTGGAGAGAAAGCAGATGGGAGCCTATTTGTGTATAGCTTCGAATGACGTCCCACCGGCTGTTAGTAAACGGGTCTCACTCAGTGTGCACTGTAAGATTAGCGAAACTATACATAATTATTGAATGATATTAGTTTATTTTGCATAAGTTTTCAAGATGACCTGCAGCATATTTATTGATGTAGAATGCAAAAAGAAGGTAGTGTGCATCCCGACTATACCATCTATCTATCATATTACTTTATTCCGGTGCTTGAATACAAACTGCTCAATGTTCTAATATAGAGAATTCTTCTTCTTTTTCTTCAGCCCTTGTCCTGTCCATAAGCGGGGTCGGCTCGTCGTGATCGGTTTTGTTATTTTGTTTTATTAAGACCCTGATCTGAGCCTCATCTAACGTATCAAGCCACGTTGTGTCAGGCGCCCTTTTGGTCGTTTACCGTCGACTTTGATGTTCAGACCAATCATGGCAAGTGAATTCTCATTAGCATGAATTACATGACCATACCATCGAAAACGCCTCTCGCAACAAGACGCCGTTCATTGTCTTTTTAGTCGGTCAATACCCAGAACCTGAGGACGACAGATCGGATTATACTGCGGTGAATTTTAGATTTGAGACTTCGTTGTTACGTCGATTACAAAGAACACCAGTTGTGGAACGCCACTTCAGGTTGCGCTAATCCGTGAAGCAATTCCATAACACAGTTTTCAATTGGCTGATAGCATTGATCTGAGACATTTAAATCGCTCAGTTCTGGGCAGGTCATTGCCATTACCAGTGACTGTGCCTGTTTCATAGGCATCGGTCGTCAGAAATTCAGTTTTATTCAGATTCAATCTGGGATCGTGTTGCATGAAGTCACCATTTTCCATTCTGCGCTCTTCTAAGTATTCCGTCAAAACAGCCATCGATGCTCTTGAAGTGTGTGCCGTTGCATCGTTTTGTCGGAACCAAATATCCTCTAAGTCAAAGTCCTCTAGTCGTGGAGAAAAATCCTGTAACATGTTTACATATCGGTCCGAATTCACTGTTATTATTATTCTGTTAAGGGAAAGTCGCGCCGCGTCCTTGAAGAACTATTGTGCCCCTTTTACTGGTTATAGTGTACCTGTTGATCATAATATCTCAAGCAGGCCTGTAACCGTTAGGAACTTTAGTATGTTCCCCACTTCCAGAAGTTTCAGCTTTGCATCTGGTATTAAGTGTTCTCCCTGATGTATCGACCTACTTTGCACAAGTGCCGGACACTGCCTCAGGACGTGCATAGCGGTTTCGTCCTCCTCCTCACAGAACCTGCAGGCAGTGTCCGTAGATATCCCTAGCTTCCCTAGGTGATAGTTCAGCCGACAATGACCAGTGAGAATTCCTTTGTACGCATAAGTTCGTATCCCCCAATAAGCACCCTGGACTGATCCATCCCTGGTAGGCCCGCCCATTATAGTTCCCTCAACCGTTTCTCTTCGTTTCTTAAATTCATAGCCATGAAACCGTTTCCGATTCCACAGAAGGGTTCTGGCCCTGTAAAGGCATCCCTGTTCCCTTCTTGGCTAGTTCATCCGCTGCCTCATTGCCTTCCAATCCAGCATGGCAACCCAAAGTATCCAGACCTTGTTGGACGAGCCGAGTGTATTCAGTCTCTCAAGGCATTCCCATACCAGTTTAGAGTTCACTTGGTTGGACCTAAGTGCCTTGATCGCTGCTTGGCTATCGGGGGGAATAGCTATGTTCTGCCCCCTGTAGTTCCTTTGCAGATTAAAGGAGGCACATTTGTCTATGGCGTAAATTTCTGTCTGGAATATGCTAGTGTACCTGCCCATTGGCTCAAGGTACATTTTCCTTGGACCAATGACACCGGCACCCGCTCCATCTGCTGTGAGGGATCCGTCAGTGTACCAAGTAATTAGTTGCTGGTTTAAGCCGTATGTCGCAGCCACGCTCTCCCAGTTTGCCTTGTTACTCCAACGTGTTTCAAACTTCTTATCGAAGTGAAACCTCGTTGTCATGTTGTCCCTCGGTATCAGTAATTCGGGATACCGCCTAGAAAGGATATCAATCTTCCTTCGATTTCGGCAGCTCCCCGCCTCACTCATACTACCGGCCATCCTGAATATTGATCTCCTTGCCTGCATCTGTATGTGCAGATGGAGAGGGGTTAATCCCAGAAGGACCTCCAGGGATGCCATTGTGCATGTCCTCATTGCCCCACTGATACAGACGCAAGCCAGCCTTTGGAGCTTATGTAATTCCCTGGCTTGTGTGCTGAGTTGGGTTCTTTCTGCCCAGATTACCGCTCCATAGGCAATCATTGGCCTTACGATTGCAGTATATATCCAAAGTAGAATCTTCGGACTGCAACCCAATTTTTCCTGCTATGGATCTGCAAGTCATCAGAGCCTTCGTGGCTTTTCGACAAGTGTTTCCGACATGTGTCTTCCAGAGTAATTTTTGGTCTAGCGTGATTCCCAAATATTTGACCTATGTTTCTCGTTTCACCTCCATATCGTGTAATGTTATGGCTTTCAGGTGATCCAGCTTACGCCTCCTAGTGAATGGTACTATGGTGGTTTCGGTTGGGTTGATCCGCAGTCCCACCTTCCTGCACCAGGCACTAGTAACCCTTAATCCAGTTTGGATTCTATCACATAGGGTATCTTCATATTTGCCCCTACAGATTAGAACAATGTCGTCCGCGTAGCCCTGGACTTGTACTCCAGTACTAGTTAACACGTCCAGGAGTTCATCCATTACCATACTCCACATCAGCGGCGATAGTACTCCACCCTCTATTTGTCTGCTTCCTAGCATTTTGCCCATCCAGAGTGCCAGGGTGTTTCCCACTCCTTTGCGGCTCAGAGCATCCTGTATTTCTGTTTGCGATGTGTTGTCGAATGCTCCTTCGATATCCAAAAACGCGCACAGTGCAATTTCTTTTGTTTCTATGGCGTCCCGTAGTACCTCTGTCAGCTGATACAGAGCAGTTTCAGTTGACCTTCCTGCCCGGTAAGCGTGTTGATAGTGATGTAGGGGATTACGCTTTAGAACGTTAGTTCTAATATAGTTGTCTATTACCTTCTCCACCGTTTTGAGTACGAACGATGTTAGGCAGGTTGGTCTGAAAGATTTAGGGTGAAAAGGATCCTTTTTACCCGCTTTCGGAATAAAGACCACTTTTGCCCGTCTCCATGCCCTTGGTATGTAACCCAGTGCTATGCTCCCCCTTACCACCCTCAGAAGAGACTCTAAGATAATTCCTAGGCCTCTCTGGATAAGTGCTGGGAAAATGCCATCTACTCCGGGAGATTTCATTGGTTGAAAAGTTCCTACTGCCCATCTTAGCCTAGCTTCTGAGCATACCTCTTTTGCTAGTTTCCAGCTCTCTTTCCTTCCCCTTTTATTCGTTGTTGGGGTGTCAGGCAGATTATTGTCGCCTGCCGCCGGGGGGTAGGACCCCAGGAAATGAGTTTTGAGAAGCAGGTGTACCCTGTCCTCCTCATTCTCGGTGAATGTCCCATCTTCCTTTTTCAAGCAGACAGAGGATATTCCCCCGTCTTTGGCTACAGCCTTGTACAGCTTCTGTGATCTGTTCAATCCCTTCACAGAATTCCCTAAAGCTGTTCCGTTTCGCTTCCCTGATCGCGTTGCTATACGCAGTCAGTGCATTTTTATACCTCCGCCAGTCCCCGGTTTGTTTTGCCCGGTTAAAGAGTTTTCGTACCTCCGTTGTCATTCTTGCTAAGTTCCTGTTCCACCATGGTACATCGCTTGATGACTTGACTGTCTTGGCCGGACAGCTGGCCTCATATGCGTCAATGTGTTGATTGTGTTGAGGTTTTCCACCACCGTTTCTAATTCCAATTCGCTCCTGATGACACCGCCCCCTTGAAGGTGGGCAATGTTGTTGCTCAGGTGCGTTGTGTAGGATTCCCAATTCGTTCTCTTGGGATTCCTTATTATTTTTTTTATTTCGGAGTTACCCTCAATGTCGAATCTGATTATCCTGTGATCAGACATTGAGGGTTCATCCGACACCCTCCAATTCCTGACCATCCCGTTCATTAGGGTATTTCCTAGAGTTATATCTGTACCTCTGGTCTGGTGCTGGTCACAAATGTTGGAGTGTTCCCTACGTTGTATATTTCTAACTTATTACTAAGAATAAATTCGGGAAGGTACTCATCTCTACGATTAGTGTCACTGCTTCCCCACACTTCGTGGTGGGCGTTGGCATCGCAGCCGAGAAGAAGTGGTAACGCCCTCTCCTCGCAATACTCCGTCAGCTTTGCGACTTGTTCCGGTGGAGTCCGGCTCTCGTCTCCTGGGAAGTATCCCGATGCTACAACTGCCTCTCGAGTGCTCCTCCCGGCTTCCAATGAGACCTGGATAGCCACAAGTTCCCCGGTTAAGAACTCTGAAAGGCATATGTATTTTAAATTACGTTTGAGAATTATGCAAGCTCTTGGTTTTTCACAAGAGGAGTCCCAAATTACCTGCGTGTCTCCTCCTTGCAGACCGTGAATCTGCCCCCAGTACATCCAGGGCTCCTGAGCCAGCACTATTCCAATGTTCTCCTTGGAATTTGCCCTTGTAATCACTGCAGATGCAGCTCTCGCATGGTGGAGGTTTATCTGGGCTATCCTAGTGCTGGCCATTGGCTCCGTTATTGTTTGGAGCTCTTCTCCACTGTCGGAGTGTCACCCTCCTCCTCCGACATGGCGCTTTCCTGCGCGTCGCTGTCCACCCCGAGCCCTAGGAGTCCTAGGTCTAGGTCGTCCAGCTTCTGTTCGTCACTGGGCAGCAGGTCTATTTCCCTGGTTGATCCAGCTCTTTCCACCTCTATGGCTTCCGCGACTTCTTCAGGGACCTCGGTAAGCTTTCCACCCGATGCCTCCTCCGAGGTCTCTTTCCTTGGCTTTTCCTTGTGCACATGCACGGGTATGTTGCCAAATCGGTAGTTGATATGACAACTCCGACGTTTAATTGCCTCTAGGGATCGGTCATCTACCCCGATCGTGAGGAGTTTACCTTTTCCCTCCACCTTGCTTCTGAAGACTCTCCATAGTCGAGTATGGAGATCTTCATTCTGAGCAATTAGGAGTCTCATAAGGTCTTCTGTTTCTATTGCCGTGGCCTTTGGCAGAAAAACTGTCACCATGTGGGCTCCTGGTATATCATCTCAAGCACATGTTGACAGTTCTACCCCTTCCCAGCCTGGCAATCTAGGGATTATGGTTTTAACCCATTCTGCGGTGCCTTCCGTCGCGTAGTCCACCAGTATAAGGCCTGGTCGAAAGCGTATCCCGGTGAACACCAGTTTCGACGTCCAACCCTTTATCATCTGCTTGACGACAAGTTCCTCGATAATTTCCTGTTCCTCCCGAGTGAGTATTTGCTCGGGAAACCTTTTTGGCAGTATGGCCAGTCGAATGCCCTTGACCACTGTTACTGCGACTTCATTTTCCTCAAAGGACCAGAGACCAATAATTCCAAAAGTCGCGTCAACCCAGTAGTGCATGTTTTGTTTGTTGACGGATCCACACAAATGAAAATGGGCTTCATCACTAAAACAATAATAGTGGCCTCAGGAACAACTTGGAGAATTGTAGTCACGTTCAGAAAGTCCCTGCACAATCACCATCTTGTAAAGATGGAAGTGGAGATCATTATGAAGAATTCATTTCACAGAACGATCGGAAAGTCTAACGGCAGACGCATGCTTCCCGCAGAACGCCGTGGTAAACGCAATATTGAAGCTCTCACCATTCCAACATTCTCAGGTGATCTAATGAGCCGGGTTAGTCCAATTCTTCGTCTTGTAATACTTGCAGTTTTGTCTTAACGCAGTGACCCACGTAACAATTGATTCCTTGTTCGGGGCTGGGGCGGTTCCGAAAGACGCGTTGGGTTGCGATCATAGAACATCTGCTCGACATGTAGGGCTCAATGGCAAAAACACGCGCCTTACTGTTCTATTATAATTGGCGACTGAATTGGGTTTGGACCACAGTACATTTAATAAGCAGGGTCCACACTAAATGGACCGGATTGATTCTTGTTTGTGTTTGTTTATCATATCCCAACAAAAAATGGATGCATCCGAAAGATTGATATTGAGCACATGTAATTTTTTCCTCCTCACTTCCTAGGACCGCAAACATGGATTTATGGCCGAGAATGTCACGCGTGTTTGTTTCCACCAAGCTTTTCATAAAGGCATTTTGAAGTATCATTCGCTCACTGATTCTTTCCATTACCATTATTCTGAAATGAATCCTTAAGGAAGCTCTGCCTTTGGTTATCGTTGAGATGTGCGAAACCATAAGCAGCTGCACAATATCTATTGTAATGACAGATGCTGCCATGAACTGCATCACTTACATGGAACTAACACCAGCTCTTATGCGCGGAATTTGATTTCCGCAACTCCCGTCGCGGCCGAACGTGTGCAATACTTTTCCGTCTCCATAAAATTTCAAAGAATGTGCCGGAACTTGAATCTTTTGTATATAGGCTTCTTGGTCGGGATAGATCTTTATAGGCGTAGTCTGTAGGTTAGTCATTATTTTAAATCTTCGTATTACCATTGCTTCGCTTTTAAAATAGATTTTAACGCCTTCATTTCAGTTGCACCAATGGTTCGAGCACCCAGTCAATTATTGGGTGCCCCCCTTGGATCAGATGTGCAATTAGAATGCCAGGTGGAAGCCTCACCAGCACCTGTGTCCTACTGGCTGAAAGGTGGTAGAATTCCCCCAAATGGATTTGCCAGCGTAAGTAGCGGTTCATCAGAATCAGGTCAACCCCGACCCGAGATGTTATTAGATGGGTAAGTCAACTTCACCTCCTTTACTGTTAATTTGAATTCACTTACAAGAATCTAATTTATAGTCCTAAATATGGCATTATCGAGGAACGGAATGGTTATCGAGGTGTAATGCGACTGGTGGTGCGATCGTTTTCTTCATCAGATGTTGGAACATATCATTGTGTTAGTACGAATTCTTTGGGAAGAGCTGAGGGTACTCTTCGTTTATATGGTTGGTATTTTTTCTTGAACATGCTTTTTGCAATATGTCTTTTACGATTTTGAAGAAGTCCTTGTTATTTTTTATAAAAATTTATGCTTTATTTGAAAAGAGTCCGAAAATAATAGGTCACCAAAATTAGTAACCATCACTAACCAGTACTTCTTCCCATCTTTTGGACAACGTTACTATTCCACGTTAGATAAACGACCGTTTTGAGGTGATCAAACGATTTTTTTGGATATGAAGAAATATTTGCCCAGCCAGGTCTTAGCGATAATTTGGAGGAGGTCGGAGCGCACTTTCCAATTTAGCGTTCCCGAATACCTCCAAACACAGAACATAAGCTTGGAATCATGAACATTCAGTTTTGGAGAGGATATTGATGTGCCAATCTTTCACGCTAAGGATTATTTTAATGTGCTTACTTTCAACTCATACGACTTCCAATGTCCTTCCTTTTAACTCATATTTAAGCTTTCCGAAATTATTGGATGAAATTCATAAGCAAAGCTAGTGTGGCAAGGATCTTTTCAAAGAAAGAGCTTTAATTGACGCTTCCAAGTTTTTCCATGTGACAATGCGTTCTCTATCTTCAATATTAAATTTTTTTTTCCGTTGAAGCGTTTACATTATTAACATAGATCTCTGTAGCATAATAAAAATAAAATCCACAGAGTGGCCTACGTAGATGTTTCTCTCTGGGGAGCAAAGAAGGTCCTCGCTGTCGCTTGATTGGCCCTTTACAAAGATCTTTATGATAAATTGGACATGTGGAACGTAAGAGACATGTATACAGACTTTTCAGGACACCATCGTATATATGAATGTCATCATCATCATCATGGCACTACAGCCTTGCGTCGGGCCCTGGCTGGCTGGATCGTTGTCCTCCAATGCTCCACGTGACCGCGTCCTACAATTTTGGAAGCCCAGTAGTTGCTAAGCGTCCGTATATATTGTGTTCTCCCACAGTAGTTTTGGTCTTCCTCGTTGTCTCGCTCCATTGACACGTCGTCCGTCCATAACCTTTTTAGGCATGAGGTCGTCGCTCATTCGTTAGACATGCTTTCCCCATTGACAGCGTTGTTGTTTAGCTAATTTCGAACACTTCTCATAGTTGTACCGGATGCGCCATCCATCACGGTTGCGAACTGCTCCGAAAATTCTCTGAAGGACTTTCCTTTCGAATGTGTTTAGCAAATTTTCGGAGGCTTAGGTTAGAGTCTAGGTTTCGCACCCATAGTATAGCACTGGTCATATGATGGTTTTAGATACGCGGAACTTTGTGTTTCTGTGCACATGCTTTGGTTTCATTATTTGAGGGATCGAGAAGGAAGCCTTCTTCGCTAGCTGTATCGTCGGTTGACCTTATCAGTCTCATTGGCGTCCTTTGTCAGGCTGCTATCCGGATATATAAGCTATCTACGAATTCGATTCTGAGATTCCTTACGAACGAATGAGCTGGCGTCCTACTTCTTGATTATTTTTATTTTGTCCTCATTGATACGTAGTTCAACTTTTTTCGTAACAAGAGTATACAGAAGTTCCTCTGCGTCAGTCAATTTTCGACACATGATGTTGATGTCACCTGCATATGCTAACAATTATCTCGACTTAAATGAGTAGCGTCCCACTTGTCTTGGTAACCATTGTTCGGATAGAGTATTCGACTGCTAGGTTGAAGAGTGTCCTTTAAACCAGTACATGTTTCAAAACGATCAGTCAACCTGTTTTCGATCCTGACCTGTGAGATGGAGTTAGTCATAGTCATCTTCGTCAGTCCTACTACTTTAGTTGGTATACCAAATTACAGCATTATGTTGTACAGTACTTCACGATCTATGCTGTTGTATGCGTTTTTGGATTCGACAAAAATTTACTACTCGGCCTGAAGTCACCTTGGTGCTCACCAAGGAGTCGTTCGGCGTATGATCTTATTCTATTCTTCAAAATTTTCGTAGGACGAACAGATTAGTGTATTCTTTCTGTAGTTTTCTGAACGCAAATTATCTCCCTTTTTGTGGATGGAACAGATGGTGCTCCTGTGCCAGTCGTCTGGGATCTCCTCGTTCTCCCAGATTCGCAGCGGTAGTTCGTGTATTGCATTTACTAGATCCGTTCCACCGGATTTTAACAGTTCGGCTCGGAGGATGTGTAGTGGGGCCAGGGCCACCAATACCGGCTACTTTTAAGGGGGCACCAGGTATCGAATTCTGAAGCTCTTCAAAATAGGACGCTCAACGTTTATTGATGCTGTCGACATCGCTGATGCTGTTTCCATCTTTGTCCTTGCAGAGGTTAATTCTGGGTTGAGAACCTTTCTTAATTTTATTCATTAGCCTATATGCTTAGGCTGGTGTTTCTATTAGCTTCAGCAACGGCTCGTCAAAATATTTCCGTTTCTTACGTCTAATAATTTCATTCGAAATTCGCTGTAGCTTGTCATACATTTTTTTTGGCTCTGGTTTCACGCTGGATATATTGTCTATAGGTTTCGGTCTTTGCGTCTAGGGATATTCTGCATTCATAGTCAAACCAGACAATTCTCGTTTGCCGAGATTTGTATTCCTCGACCTTCTTTGCGACTTCCTTGATGGTGCCTTTAAGTTCTCCCCAGAACTCGTGTACATCTGTGTTGCGAATATAAGTGACAGTTTTTTCTTCAGAGGGGCTGTCAATGACTGTACCGTACCAATGCGCAGGAGCTTATCAGCCGCGAAGATTTTCGTAGGGCTGATTCCCTATTGGTGCACTGAGGATATTCTGCACCGTTGTGTTGCCTTCACCAAGTGATGATTTGAATCGCAGTTTGCTCGTCGATAGAATCGCACATCCAATACACTGGACGCCCATGGTTTGCCAATGGGGACGTGATTAATTTGTTTCATGGTATATGCGTCTGGTGATTTCCAGGTCTGTTTGTGAATGCGCCGGTGCGGAGAAAATGTAGAGCTTACGACAAGATTTCTGCTGCTGGTGAATTCAATTAATCGTTGACAGTTATGATTGCATCCCTCATAGGGGCTGTATCCTCCAGCGGTTCCCCGATGCCAGGTTTCATTTCTGACTTTCGCATTAAAATCCCCCACCAGTATTTTGACATCGTTTGTTGCGAGTAAGCCAAACAGTGTCTCCAGGCGTGCATAAAACTCGTCTTTTACATCACTTTCCTTGACTGATCAGAGGTTGAAAAATCGAGTCATGCTGCGAAATGCACAAAACCTTTCGTTGATAGGTTTGAAGTAGATGACATGCGGCTTGAGCTGTTTGCTCACTGTAAATGCAACTCCAAACCCCTTGTGACCCGATGGTTTGCCATTTTTGAAAATTCTGTGCGAATTCATATCGCTTATTTCACTACCAATCCAATGGCCTACAAAAAATTTTGATCTATTGAAGGAGGTCCTGGGCGGCCCCTGGTTTGTTCAGAGTGCGTACATTCCAGGATCCGAAAGAATAGTTCGTTAGACGTTTGCTTGGTCGTCCGTCCAATCCGAGGCAAATGGTCCAGGTTTCTTGACATGGAGTAGTTTTCACATGGATGGATTGACGGTATATATCTATGGTAGAAAAAGAAGACGAGACAGACTCTCCCTGAGAGGGAGCGATGGCATAGGTCAGGAAGCCAGGCAACTTGTAGGGAATTGGTGGACCTCGGCGCAAAACCGGGGTGTCTGGAGTTCCTTCTTAAGGCAGACCTAGATCGGATACCGGTTGTTGCGCCGTTGATGATGATTATGGGTTGTTGGTCCATCGCAAAGCCCTATGAAGGAGTCGCTTCGGTGATAGCTGCTTCAGATGGTTCGATACGTGCCAGAGTTCACATAACTATGTTGCAGGTCTGGCTACGTAGTCGTGTCGGTTAGGTGTAACGTATATGCATGTACTGAAGAAAAGTACCTCTCGATCTGATTCAGGCGCTTTTCACTCTCAACATCCGTCAGGACCTATTTGTCCCTTCTATTAGTTCCTTGCATGGCCAGTACCTTTCGCGATATACCACACCCTCCGCCCTGTTCGAAGTAAACTTTGGAAGAACAATGTTATTATTATTGCCTTCACTAACTTATCGTGAAGTGGCAACTTTAAACAGTTTAAATAAAGCGCATGGTCAGAGACCGTTGTATGGTTGACGTACTGTGTTCCAAGTTTCGAATGGGAGGGTATTGAAGGACCAATAAAGATAGTCGCGTTTGGAGACGGCGTGTCGTATGAATCCATCTTTGCTGGGATTTAGATTGGAAGAATACAGCTAGAGAGAGAGAGGGGGGAAACGAAAGAGTTGGGGAAGTAGGTGAGCTCCTACTTAAGGCCTCAAATAATAGTGTGCCATAATGACTCATTTGAGATGAAACAAAATTTTCTACAACAATCTTTCTGGCAAATCCCCCTTGCACTTGAAACCTGCATTTTCAAACCTTACTAACCAAAACGTTATCTTTCACTTTCAGAAATAAAACTGCATCCTGGCTCCTCGACATCACATGACGATCAGATGAACCTAATTGGAGGTAACAGTAGTCAACATGAAAAACGAAATTTTTCTACATTCAATTTACTTCAGTTTTTCGAACAGGTCTAGCCGAAGCTGCTCATGGGAGGGGCAATCCAAATTCGTCTACCACCCAGAAGTATTCGAATCGATTTCACTCAGTTGCGCTACTGCTGATTGTCGCGGCAACCAGTTGTCAATTATATTTTAGATGATAACTTCTCGGGTGATAAGTTAAGTTCCTTTTTGGTTTCCGTGCGAATCCGAATTCTGTTTATTCTTTGGTTGTGAAGTTTATGTTCGTTGGTTATCTAATTTATTCAATTGTTAATTGTTCCTTTACCAGTTATCGCTTGTCTGATTTTAAGGAAAATCTAGTTGTTCCTTTATAATGCTACGAAAGAAACATTTTCATATCGGAAAAGACGCCATCTCGGTCAGAATCATGGTAATATAATGAACTACGAATAAATGTATTACTCATCATCGTTTTAAGATGCATATTTGATTAATAATGAAATAAATAAATGTATTCATTGAAAATTGATTTGCATCCATGAATTTTCAGGAATAAGTGGGAAGATGATCCATGTATTATTATTATTCTGTTAAGGGAAAGTCGCACCGTATCCTTGAAGAACTATTGTGCCCATTTTACTGGTTATAGTGTACCTGTTGATCATAGTATCTCAAGCAAGCCTGTAACCGTTAGGAACTTTAGTATGTTCCCCACTTGCAGAAGTTTCAGCTTTGCATCTGGTATTAAGTGTTCTCCCAGATGTATCGACCTACTTTGCACAAGTGCCGGACACTGTCCCAGGACGTGCGTAGAGGTTTCGTCCTCCTCCTCACATAACCTGCAGGCAGTGTCCGTAGATATCCCTAGCTTCCCTAGGTGATAGTTCAGCCGACAATGACCAGTGAGAATTCCCATTATGATTCGGAGGTTCTTTTTGGTGAGGTTTAAGCAATCCTTTGTACGCATGGGTTCGTATCCCCCAATAAGCACTCTGGACTGCTCCATCCCTGGTAAGCCCGTCCAATATAGTTCCCTCGACCGTCTCTCTTCATTTCTTAGATTCATAGCCATGAAACCGTTTCTGATTCCACAGAAGGGTTCTGGCCCGCGTAAAGGCATCCCTGCTCCCTTCTTCATCCGCTGCCTCATTGCCTTCCAACCCAGCATGGCATGGAACCCAAAGTATCCACACCTTGTTGGACGAGCCGAGTGTATTCAGTCTCTCAAGGCATTCCCATACCAGTTTAGAGTTCACCTGGTTGGACCTAAGTGCTTTGATCGCTGCTTGGCTATCGGTGAGAATAGCTATGTTCTACCCCCTGTAGTTCCTTTGTAGATTAAAGGAGGCACATTTGTCTATGGCGTAAATTTCCGCCTGAAATATGCTAGTGTACCTGCCCATTGGCTCAAAGTACATTTTCCTTGGACCAATGACACCGGCACCCGCTCCATCTGCTGTGAGGGATCCGTCAGTGTACCAAGTAATTAGTTGCTGGTTTAAGCCGTATGTCGCAGCCACGCTCTCCCAGTTTGCCTTGTTATTTCAACATGTTTCAAACTTCTTATCGAAGTGAAACCTCGTCGTCATGTTGTCCCTCGGTATCAGTAATTCGGGATACCGCCTAGAAAGGATATCAATCTTCCTTCGATTTAGGCAGCTCCCCGCCTCACTCATACTACCGGCCATCCTGAATATTGATCTCCTTGCCTGCATCTGTATGTGCAGATGGAGAGGCGTTAATCCCAGAAGGACCTCCAGGGATGCCGTTGGGCATGTCCTCATTGCCCCACTGATACACACGTAAGCCAGCCTTTGGAGCTTATGTAATTCCCTGGCTTGTGTGCTGAGTTGGGTTCTTTCTGCCCAGATTACCGCTCCATAGGTAATCATTGGCCTTACTATTGCAGTATATATCCAAAGTAGTATCTTCGGGCTGCAACCCCATTTTTTTCCTGCTATGGATCTGCAAGTCATCAGAGCCCTCGTGGCTTTTCGACAAGTGTTTCCGACATGTGTCTTCCAGAGTAATTTTTGGTCTAGCGTAATTCCCAAATATTTGACCTCTGTTTCTCGTTTCACCTCCATATCATGTAATGTTATGGCTCCCAGGCGATCCAGCTTACGCCTCCTAGTGAATGGTACTATGGTGGTTTTGGTTGGGTTGATCCGCAGTCCCACCTTCCTGCACCAGGCACTAGTAACCCTTAATCCAGTTTGGATTCTATCACATAGGATATCTTCATATTTGCCCCTACAGATTAGAACAATGTCGTCCGCGTAGCCCTGGACTTACTTGTATTCCAGTATTAGTTAACACGTCCAGGAGTTCATCCACTACCACCCTGTGGACAGCCTTGAGTGGTGTTCATGATAATAGAATTTGTACCTGTTTGTACCTCTATTTGTCTGCTTTCTAGCATTTTGCCCATCCAGAGTGCCAGGGTGTTTCCCACTCCTTTGCGATGATCCATGTAAGGAAAAGGATTAGTAAAGAGCTGAAGTGAAGTCACTCATCACTTGTACAATATATATATACATATGGTATACCAAATGGAACCAGTTTACAAGTACTGTTCCCCTGAAATGTCCCCCAAAACCCTTGTGTGTGTGTGTGTGTGGTGGGGAGAAGCTACAGCTTCTGAGCACTCAGGCCGTGTTGGCCCATTGTACTCGCGTCCCCCGTCTAACGGTATATTCCGGATTTGTTAACGTATCGTAGGATTTCCGTTAGTGGATGTGATGCTACCCGTCGTAATTGGAGAACATCGGCACCAAAGATTTGATGCCTGATGCGTCCATAGGCGGGGCATTCACATAGGAAATGCTCCGTGGATTCCGCTTCCTCATTACAGGAGGGACACGTATCATCTTCGGTAATTCCTATTCTGAACATATGCCCAGCTAGTGAATTATGGCCTGTCAGAATGCCCACAATACACCTGCAAGTCCTCCTGCTTTTCGACAGGATAAACTTTGCGGTACGTATGTTGGGTTCTGGCAGGAAAAGTTTGGTGTGTCGAGCAGCATTAAGGCTCTGCCACCTGTCATTATGGGAAACTTGTTCCCAGTTTTTGAAAGCAGATTTAGCCAATGCTACTGATACCCCAATTGCTGGCTCCGGTCCCGGCATAGGGGAGATTGACCCCTCTTTCGCTAAAGCGTCCGAGATTTCATTTCCCTCTATGCCACAGTGACCAGGTACCCAGAGTAGTTCCACCGTATTGAATCTAGACATAGAGTTCAAACGGTTTCTGCATTCCTGAACGATTTTCGAGGTGATCAAAGGACTGCTCAATGCCCTCAGTGCATGACTGTCACTGCAGATTGCGATGCGCCTGCCCTTCAACCGCTCGTCAATCACCCAGTTTGCAACCCTTAGGATCGCATAAACTTCGGCTTGAAAAACCGTTACATATTGTCCCAAAGGAAAAGCCCACTTCTCGTTTTTATTCGAGAGGTAGACTCCGGCTCCAGAACCCTCTTCTGTTTTCGAGCCATCCGTGTAGAAGTCTTCCGTATATCCCTCCACGCATTCCTCTGGGTCTTCCCAGTCCTCTCTACGCTTCAGGGTAACTACATATCTTCTACCAAACAGATGTATGGGGACACGAGAATCGGAAGGCATTGTAAGAACTGGATTCAGTCCTCCCAGTAACTCTTCCAATGCTCTGTGCCCCCCACATCCGTTGTTTCCCCATAGATTTAATCGAATTAGTCTATGAGCTGCTCTCATTGCAGTGCTTTGAATAAATATATCCAGGGGCTGCAAATTGAGAAGTGCATTCAGAGCTGCGCCGGATGTCGTGCTCATGGCACCAGTGATACCCAGACAAACAGTTCTTTGCAGTGCAGCTAGTTTACCGTGAAAACCTTTTTGTCTCACTTTAACCCACCACACTACGGATGCATATACGAACATCGGCCTAATGATGGCAACGTATATCCACATTACCACATGAGGCCTGGGTCCCCATGTCGAGGCAAATGTCCGTCTGCACAGCCCATAAGCTGTGAGAGCTCGTTTCATCTTTACCTCTGCATGTTTGTTCCAAAGAAGTTTTCTTATCTAGAGTGACTCCCAGATATTTCACTTCTTCGGAGAGTTGAAGGGTAGTACCCCTCATCTCAGGGAGGCAAAGTCCATCCAGTTTTCTCCTTTTTGTGAATAAAACCATTGTGGTTTTATTTGGATTAACTGACAAACCATGTCTAAGGCACCAGCTGTCTATCAAATCAACGGCACGCTGTATATTCCTACACACCGTTCCAAGATCCCGATCAACAGCAAGTACAGCCACGTCATCAGCATAAGCTTGAGCGTGTATTGGCAAATTTTGCAGTTCGCATAGCAGTGAGTCGATCAGCATACTCCACAGAAGCGGCGAAAGCACACCTCCCCCCAAAACCCTTACTGTACAAGATAATGCTCTTGCCAGCCCCCATGCATATCTCGGAGAGTTTGGTTCTTAGCAAGAAAACTCTCCCCTACAGGAAGACGATTCCATGACGTATGTAACGATGAAAGTCATGGGCGATATCACGATCGGCACCATCATCATTAATGGCGCAATAACCGATATCCGGTCTAGGCCTGCCTTAATAAGAAACTACGCCTACGCCAGCGCGCTATCTTAGACAGGATCTGCTTCCTTTTCTTTTCATACCATAGATATCGCCCTTATAGACTTTCCGGGCAGGATCATCTACTTGTCTTAGACCGTTGTTAATGTTGAATGGTCTCTGTGCCAGTATTGGTTCGTCACCTTCAGTTGACGAGATCTTTAACCCGTTGATAGTTGTTGATTCTTAAGCAGTTCATCGAGGGCACTCCAGGTCGTGTTGTAATTCGAGCCTGGACAGCCATGCTAACGAGATAGTGATCCAAATCTATATTGCCCCCCCCCCCCCCCCCCCCTATATGCGCTTACATTCAACAAGTCTGAAAGGTGGCGGTATTCAAACAACACATGGTCAATTTGGTTGAACGTATTCCCGTCTAGAGAGGCCCACGTTTGTTTGTGGACCGCTTTCCGCGCAAACCAGGTACTTCCAACAAACACTTCGAGTGACACTTCTAATTGAACAATTCGCAGTATGTTATCATTGGTATGCTTATATAAGGCATTGGAGCCAACTGCCGACTTGGCTGTCAAAATCTCTAAGTATGATTTTGATATTACACCGGAGACAGGATGCGGGAGTTCGTTCTACTGCCTCGTGGGGTATTCCGAGCACATGGTTTGTTGGGTGGCCATTGTAATATATGCCCTAGTGGCTTTCCTCCAGGAAACCGGTCCCTGTCCAACGCACCTCCTGTAACGCTGTTACATCAGCCTTATATTGGAACAGGGTATCGGCTAGCTGCTTGGCAGCTCCATCTCTGTTCAGGGAGCTCACGTTCAATGAGAAAATGCGCAAATGGTTTTTCTTTTGTCGTTGCCGAGTTCGTCGTTGTGTTGTCAGTCTAGTCCGAGGCTCATTTTGTAGCTTCGTAACGAATTGTTTTCCGTGTAATGTTCTCAGCCCTATCTATCCCCCACCTTGGAAGACTAGCTGATACTATTTGTCAAGTTTCTAGATGCCTTCAACCTTCTCCGTCTGCAGCTTTTCGTTAAGAAGGAGTTCCCACCGGCCACCACGTAGAGGAACCTCTTGTCGATGAATTATTGGAACGTTTACGCCGCATTCTGTAGGTCGAATGTCATAAACGGACGGTGTTTTGTTGGCAGTCTTTGGTATGACTTCTTAAGCTACCGGGATCTGGTTAAATGCTTTTATAGGTCTATTGTTGAAAATGCTGTTTGGGCGGAATCTTGGATGTTCTGAACTGGGTACTTGGTGGCGAAGACTGGTTGCAATAATCTCTACACTCGTTATTCTTTTTAGGTACCATATGCAAGTTTGGAGCCCACAGACTGTTTGATGGACATGCCAATCCTACCGGGATCATGGTGTTGAATTCGTAGGTTTTAAAGCAACTGATGGTTTTGGCGTTGTGATTATATGATGCTTAGTTCGGTAACATGCCATTTCTCCAGTTCCATCCGGATGAGTTATTTCTGGAAACTCATGTATGATATCGTGATAAGGGGTTCCTTCAGTACTTGTTGTGAGGGTCGGGATTGTACATTCTGTTATCTCTCCTTGTCAGGTAAGGTGAGTTGCTTAGTCGTGAAGACATTCGTGCGCGACATCTGGAACGAGTCCATAATGTGCTAAATCTGCTCCAAGCATGGGTTTAGAAACATCCATCTCCATGGGAAATCCCACCGAAAACCGAGGTTGAGTGTGGAGTTAGTGATTCCGTAGATGATAATTGGTGGCCGAAATTTCGAACCGTGCTTCCTGCTCCTTGGAATTCTGAGCGCGGATACACGTATACATTGGCACCTGCGCCTATGAGGAACCGTGTTTTCGTATTTTTGTCGAACATAAACACACGGCATGAAGTCAATGAAACAGGGCCGTTTGCCATATTTAACGACTCTAGATGGTGTTTTCCGAAGTCTAGTTACACGGTTTCATGCATTTTCCAGTGATACCAGCATATACCTTGGGGACGAAGACTTTCGGATCTGTGCTGTGAATGCGATCAAGAATGAGAGCGTCGACGTTTAAGACTGGTAGAATTTGCGGTTGGAGTTATACTCTTGTCTGCTGGTGTGTTCTCCGCATTCTCAATGTCACTGCTTCTACATTTCCCTTGAAGCCGGCCATTTTCCTTTTTAAAACTCGGGTCACCACTTTGGGAATTGCCCGGTTAGGTTGATAGCAGAAGTTGAATAAAAGCCGTGTGTATAAATTTGATATGTTTATTTAAATTCAATATCGATCCTGCTTCTCATTGTGGTGTTCACAAAGTGAGAGCTGTAACTGGACTCTCCTTTTTACCGAGTGACTGCTTTACTAAACCTTCTAACCCTTTTAGAGATTAGACCACTTCGGTAGAAAAAAAGGTAATTGAAAGTTCTAATTTCAGACAAGTGTCTAGAAGCAACTAGCACGGCCACGTTACCAAATAGGAGATGAAATTCTGGACTCATTTAGGGGCTGGCAGCCTGCTAATTTTGAAACTTTCTTACTATGGAGACGTCAACCGCGGCTGGTATGGAGGCTGATTGCAAGACTACCACTATTGTCCTTTAAAAATTACGCACACTGCTTGACCAGGGTATTAAGGGCCTCCGAAATGCTTGCTTTCTCCAAATTGAGTGAGAATTCAGGAGATATATATAGGCTGGCCACGTTGAGTCTAAGTGAAATGATGGGACTCGGAAGACTACTCCTTTCGTTCTTGTGGCACTGCGCTTTTGTACTTTGGAAAATTAAGTGGTTGCAGACCCGAACTGCTGTTGACACCTGTCTTGATCAAGAAGCAGGTTGTTGGCACTATCTTTGCTGTGGGACTATGATCCCGATTAAAAGGTATCCCAGTTTTGCATTGCTATTAGTCAACGGAGATGTGAATATAACATGAAGGAAAGATTTCTCTAACTTTTATCGCTACGTCATCACCGATACACTATTGCAGAACAGAGCCTAACTGGCAACGAAGATTAAATTCACTATATCGCGATCAACTGCAACTTGCTTTGCGTGTCACTACTGCATCTGCCCGGAGGGGAACAGAACATCAAACTCGCAAATTCAATACAGGCACTTACCGAAGTGCTCCTATTTCTGTCGTGTATAAAGCTGTCGGTCACGTCCTAAAAGGACGTTACAAGAAAACGTAGAAGTGAATCGATGAAAATAAGGAACTGAGCGCTCTGTTAACTTGTAGGAATGGGGTTGAGCACGACAGACTAGAGCTTTGTTACCAAGGTAAAGTCTGAGAAATGCAGACTAGCGTACACAGCTATAAACGGTGTTCCGCCATTGCATTGATCAGCGAATCAGATGCCGACACAAATAATAACGATTTGACCACCATATAGTGCACCACGATAGAGTTTGCAGGTGGTCATGGGCCTATTGATGATTACTTGACAGTCACCACGCTCCCTGTAGTCTCTGCTGAGTTGACACTGCTATTTATTCGTAAAGCCTGGGAATTAGACATCACTCCCAATTAATGGAAGAAGGGGATGATCGTTCAGATTGCGAAGAAGGGTATCTGACTTGAATGCGGCAACTGGTGTGATATCTGCGTGTTTCTTACCTTCGTAAAGATATCAAATAGAATCATCCTGATACGACTTGGTCGACAGAGAGCAGGCTGGTTTTCGCACTGGTTCTTCCTGTGCCGACCACATTAATGTCCTTCGGGTCATTGTGGAGCAACGTGCAAAATTGAGGTCTTCGCTAAACCTGTTCTTCATGGATTTTGAGAAACCTTTCGACAGTATGAACAGAGAGTGCATCTGGATTACTTTACCTAACGATGGCGTAAATGGTCTCGTCATTCATCGGAATTTTAATTCAAAAGCGGAAGTCATCATTGTCGAACTCTGTGTGCAATATTATTTCTTCTTGTCATCGGTGGGTGGTGCTCTGAGGTGGCGGGGAGGAAGACGGGGCGGCAACCCTGTCGGCTGAACCAAAACCAAGTGGCCGAGGAGAACCTCCACGTGGTGGCACCGGGAACCGCTGTATCGCATTGGCTTGCCGGCCGTGATGCAGTGGGCGAATGCTCCAAGGCCTAGCTAGGGCGATCAGACCCGAGTCTGCACGGGGACTCATCTGAAGTGGCTTCGGTCACCAAACCTTACCAGGGGTATACTGGTACCATGGGAACCGAGGTAGCCCCTAGACTCTTATACTTCAGGAGCATTCCTGTCGTATCGGTTGGTTGCGGTTGGCTCTTTAGTGGGAGTTTCATGGGGGCTGTGGTTGTGCTCGAGCGAGAAGAGACCTTCGAGCCTCGACGTGGTGTTGCGTATCAACACGGGTGCCGTACTCCTTAGTTCGGTAGAGATTTAGGTAGGTCTTGCATCCACCAGTATGAAAGTTAAGCCATGTACTTGCATAGACTGGTACCGTTGTTGCTTGTCAAAGCGGGGCTCTGATTGTGGTCCCAAAATCAATCCGTCTCTTAAGAAGACCGTAGGATTAAGTCCCCACGACAGGTACCTACGTTAAAACCCAAGGACTTAACTGTCATCGGTGATGGTCTCAACACAGCCTTGTCTGTTGGTCATGGAAGGGTTTAATGGACATTTCATGTCATCTTCCTTCGAACACCTTGATTACGTTGATGAATCTTATTCTCCGATTGATCCATGGACCTAGACGAAAAGACTCTGGATTTGGAGTAAAAGTCAAATTAAGCCGGATTGAAGCTAATCTCCAAAAAGTTAAAGTTCTTAATGTGGCTAGTGATAGCGTTCTTTCTATTTACATTACAGGGCAGGGGTCGAACAGTTTTCCGATGGTGAGACTGAATTCTATGACGCCCGACAGTGCTAAATCCGCTTTCGCTGCTTTGTCTAAAACTTTGAAATGGAAGTATCTAACACTGAAATCAAGTTGAGGATGTTCCGCGCCAAGATTCTCTCAGCTTTTATATTGGAGTAATATACGGAAAACGGATGCTACTATGGCTAAGAAGATCAAATTTTCATCTAGCTCGGGATACTTTGGCCTGAGACAATAACAAATGATATCTATTTCTAGCTCACGGACTAGATGCCCTTCCATGGTTCATAAGGAGGCGTACGTGGCAGTGAATACGTCACACATTGAGAAAGGGCAGGAACTCTATTTCGTTTTATTTTATGCCTAAGCATGGTTGACTCGCTACACGCCACATAGGGTTGTATGGTCAGAATATATAGGTATATACAATCTAGGATCTAATAAGAAATGGTAAAAAAACATAGAAACGCCGATAGATAATGTAAATTTTTAAAAATTCGTTTACAAATCATCTATTCCTTCTGACGCAAGTGGTGCAAGTTGCTCCTGTTCCGGCCTACATGTTCTTCTTCGATTCTTAAGAAAGCTCATGACCTCCATTATGAACTTGCACTTTTTTAAGGGGAGGCTTTGAATCTACCTCTTCTCCTAATTTCCTTAAAAGGGAAAGATTTGGGGACTACTTTTTGACGGTTTTGTCCTGCTTTTCTTAAGAGTTCTACATTGGGCCTATAAATCTTTCATTAGCCGAATGTTTTGATTATAGTGAAGGGGGGACTTGGAGCAACTCGACGGACGTGCCTCATTTCTTTGGTAAGCTTAGTCCTAAACTATGTGGTTTTCATGCTCATTATAATTCACACAAAGATCACCTCTCAAGGCAGAGCTGGGACAGCGTTTGTTACCCTGCCCCTCTTCTGAACTGGCATGTCAGGCTAAGCATCTGCTAACGGTTTATAAGGTCGCGAGCATACATTTATACTTACTATATTTAAAAGGTAAATGAGAGTTATGAATCCGAAATTAAAAAAAACATAATAATAATAATCGTTGGCGCGACAATCCAATAGGATCAGGGCCTTAAAGCGTGTTAGAGCAGTTCAAAATCATAAGTAACAACAAGTATGACATAACAGAAACGTCATCAAATTTACGGAGGGGATCCGAATTCCTTTTTTTTTTGATTCCTAGATGGTGTTCGGATCAGTTTGTTGTCCTGACATACGTCGAATACATTGCCATCTGCTGCTCGTGTTTGACAGGCAAGTCCTGGCAAAAACCATGCAATTACAATCGGGTATCATAAACTTTACCCATGCGCATTCACACGTGTCAAGCTTTCGATGGACGTTCTTTTATAGTGAATCTATATGTATAAATAATAAGCCGAGATGAGTGACATAGTCATATCCCGGAATTTCAATCGTCCTTGATTCCTGAATTGTGAGCTAGTATGTATGCTTGAATCATTTGATAGATTTGCGTTTTCAACAGATGCAGAATTTGTTTTAAGGGACTTCCTGATAAGTCAAATATGGTGTTTGAGTCAAAGAATGCAGGTATTCCAAGCTTTTTATATTATAATATAAATCTTTGGATAGTTCGAATTATTTCAAAACTAGTTCAAATCACCTCTTTCAAATACACTCGGAGTTCGTCTTTCATCTTTTCTCGGAAGCTCCTTTCAGGAAGGACTAATCTATGTTCTAGAGCAACATGGAATGTGGTCATCTGAATCTTCACGACTAGATATCTTAAAACATGTTCAGGTAGTGTTGAATTATGGTAACTTACTTTCTGGCAAATTAGGTTGGTGGATTTATATAGAGGGACCATAGTTGCATTTGTCATTTGTTGGAAGGGGGGGGGGGGGGCGAGGGTGCTGGTGTTGTTACATTTTACTGATATTGATTATAGTAACGCCAGTGAGTAACTTTACGCAGCTTCTCGTTGTAATAGTGTATTTACGCATATATATATCAACGCAGGATAGATAACATTTTAGTCTTCGTCAAGTTCCCATTGGAAAATGCCATGAGTCAACATTTAAGCTTGATTTTTTGCATGATTTTGTGGGACATAAGTTTTCCCTAACATTATGGAGGATTTGCTTGCTCGTTTGGAAAGCTTGTGAAATAAATTTTCACTCGATAAAATGTTGTTCTATTGATTTGGTTTTATTTTTTGTTTGATTGATTGCTCGTTAATGTTGATTTTTCATGTTTGATGTACTAAATTCAAAATCCGGATCAATTACTGGAGACATATTCAATTTAGTTGCAAACATATCTATGTAGGTTTTTGATATGGAACTAAGGTCGGAAATATTCAGATGCTTACACAGAAAGCTGCAATGTAGGTTTCAGTAACCGGTAATGTGCAACGTGTATTTATTTTTTGTGCGTGTGAGTCAAGCCCTTGCTTGGAGGTATGCAGCCCCAGGCGTGCGAGATTATCTAATCAGCAATTACGGGGGATATAATCGGCTAGACTATAAATAGTGTCTTTGCATAATAATCCGAGCCCAGATGGCATAATATCAGTCACGTTACGAGGCCGCAGGAAAGAGTTGTACCATGGCTTGTCGATATTTAGCGGAGCTGTATTTCTTTGGGATACATACCAAGCACACCCCCTTTTTCGTGTTGAAGATCCTAGGGCTCAATTCCAACACGCCTACCTCAAAGGTAAATCCACGGAAACCGCTCTCCACGAGGTAATGGTTGAGCGGTCACTGCTGTACAAGCAGTACAGGCAGTAGTCTAACTGCCTTTCTGGATACAGAGGGAGCATTCAACAACTTTTGTACCAACGCCATCAGCCTTGACCAGTATTGAGTTGGAAAGGTATCATACATATTCAATAATATCCATGCTAAGAACCAGGATTCTCCAGTCTGATCAGGGATGTAGCCATTTGACGAGAGCTGTCAGCAGAGGCGCGATCTCTCTGGCGCTCTGGTTGATAGAAATGGAGGATATTTTACGCATAGGCAGAAGCGGGGTGAAGGTGGTTGCATAAGTTGATAACTTGGTGATATGTGTGATATGGTAGACATCATGGAAGGAGCGTTGGGAAAGATGTGCCTGTGGGTCACATGATGCGGATTCGGTATAAAGCCAACTAAAACGGAACTGATGCTTTTCACCACCAAAACAAAGGTAACCGAATTCTACCTACCGGGGTTGAATGAAAAAATATTGATTCTTTCCTCCAATGCAAAGTATCCGGGTGTAATCCTGGTTCCAAGGCTAAATTGGAGATTGAACATAGAACTGAGAGTTAAGAAGGCAAAGCAATAGAGTCTCCGAACGAGGATGGATCTCCGGATGTAAAAAGATGTGGTACGTTCCATCCTAATGTACGGTTGAACTGTATGGGAACTGTATAGGTTCGAAGCAAAAGGTACAATAGAACGAAGCTTAATAGGGTACCGGATAATAGTGTTATCGGAGCTCTGTAGTCCTGTCTGGGAGATACAAAGTATTCCTACATCTCCTTCCTCTCGATCTTCACATTAAGTACGTTGTAGCGTGCATTGCTGTCAGACTTCGTGAGCCCGGATGCTGCATAGCGAAGCCCTACATCATAGTAACATCCTAGATTGCAGTACCTCGGGAATAGTGGGCATTCCTCAAGGACTATGCCACCACTAAGCCGAATTTCACGAGAAGCTTTCCAACCAGAGCAGAGTATTCTTCAGCGACGAATCAAAGATAGTCTGTGGAGTTGATCCGGGAGTTTTCTCGGATACCCACAGGTTATCTGAGTCGTACTCCAAGGTTTCGCTGGTGTATACCACCAAGAGGAAGTATTGGCGATACTGGAAGTCTGTGGATGGCGGGGGCATGATCCGAGCCCCAAGCGTAACATAGCCACTTTGATCGACAGCCAAGCGGCCATTAAGGCTTTCTTCTCAGCGGGAAAATACCTTAGGCTAGTGGGGCAGGACGGGATGACACTGAGCAGTCTGGGTGGCACTCTTTAAGTCACCCTCCTCTGTGTTGCCGGCTATAGGAACATAGATGGGAATGAGTGGGCTGACGGACTGACCAGGCAGGGCTCTGATTTTGGCAGTCCTTCGCCGGGTATAGCCTGATCCGGCTGCCAAATGTCAAGGATGGAACCAATTCGCACTACTTAGCAGCCGTGGAATTTAGATGACGAAGGCTCATCACCCGTGCCAAGTAGAGGAGGATTACAGAATATAACATTACGGCAGTCTGCACTTATCAATGGCGTATAGGGGCGCCAGACTCGGCGTACCTTACGATTCGCATTGCGGAAGTGTGAGAAATCCTCAGGCATTTCCTTTGCAATTGCCCAGCTCTAGCTAGAGCCAGGCAACGGACACTAGGTAAACTATTCTTTGAGCACCTTAGGTGAGAGAAATGCTTTCATTCGTGAGTGCATCGGGCCAGCTCTGAAAATTCGGGCTGGTCGAACTCTGCGTCCTTGTTTTTATCACAACAATTATAGTCTTGGGAGTTTGTGGCATCAAAACAGTGCAAGGCAGCGCCAATTGGGCTCCTCGGAGCGGTCACCTATACTTTACTTTACTAAGACGTTTAACTTTCAATTTCTCGACGTGCTGTTTGTCCGGCTTTTTTTTAAGCTGGAAATCTTCCAAAGGCGCTGGTACACATGTGTCAGCGTATGGGATTTTTACCCAACAAAAGCACCTCCTAAGATTTGTTTTCTTCCCTGCGGAATATGCTTCTGTGGAATACTGTCGCAGCTGGGGCTTTGAAGCATAAACCTATAGAGTTATTTACGATTACCGTCGTGCCGCGTGAGAAACTGCGTGAGATCATAGTTTATCTCACCATGTGTTCTCTGTGTCCACACCTTGATGTTGGGAATCAATCCGTGAGTCCATCGATCGGTTTCCGCCCATTCCCAGGGTTTAAACAACACCACTAACCTTTGTCTTATTTATGCCTCGGAAAAGACCTCCCCGCCGAGCATGCTTTAAACAACTTTGCGAATATGTCCGGCCTCGACTTAACGGCCAGCTTAAGGACTTTGTTTGGAATGCCGTCGCCGGTATTTGTTATCCCCAAGCTTACCGCAAATCTCCAGCCCTTCTTTTGTCGTTCCTGAGGGTATTACAGCCACTTCTAATTATATATATAGACTGTAACCATTTTCAGTGGGATATCGGGACATTTTTACGTAATTTGCGGAGTGGAATGACCTCTAAATCTCCCCATCACAACCCTGTGTGATGCTTTCCTATGGGACTATATCCATCTCAGCGCTTGACGCAGTTCCTCTTGCTTCGCTGTATAGCCTGCTTCAGGTTTCTTCGAGCTTCCTTGTAAGCTCCCTGCTTCATCGCCTGGTCTCGCCTGGCTCGATGACACGCTGGCCGATGATAAAAAAAACATTATTCCACTAGTTGGACCTTCTACTGGAGACATTATAACGTCTCGGCATCGTCGCGATACGCTCCGTGATTTGGGGCGTGGGGAGGCTCTTTCTGAGGGTGTACCTAGTATAGTGTCGAACCACACATTTATGAATATTTGTTCGAAAATTGCTTCCGTAGACCAAGCTGACGTTTTCCTCATTCTTGGACGGGCGATTTTCAACCACTTGACTTGCTCTTCAGGTCAAAGACTATTTATTGCCTGGTGATCATTGTCGGTGTAGTTTTCAATGACACTCCAGGACATATCGCGAGCTAGCGAAAGACTGAAAAAAGTCAGATCCACAACCGAACCGGACCCCCTTTTTGGTAAGTATTAGCCTGATCGTCGTTAACCAATATGGTATCTAACTGCCTCCAAGAGACAACGCTCTCTGGCATTCGTCAGTGAATTTCCCCATTCTGTGTCCTATGCGTTGAAGTAACTGGCGATGACTTTTGGTTTGCATCCTTTTGCATCCAAAACCAATCTGACCAATATGTCTTTGAGTTCTGCCAATGTCAGGCTTAGAGGAGCATAGCAGCTGTAGACGTGTATGCTTTCAGTGGTGAAAATGCTAAGGAAAGCCTATGGGGGAACACAAATCGCCATCATCAGCCTACCAGTGGAGAACGCATTCAAACTGTTAGCAGCAGGGAGAGTGAGAATAGGCTGGGTTATGTGTCGCTCTTAGGAAACAGGTGGCGTTAAAACGGTGCTTTAGATGCCTTGGCTTTGGCCACATTGCGAAGTCATGCACTAACCCAAATGACAGGTCAAAGCAATGCAGGAGATGCGGAGTGGAAGGTCATATCAGCAAGGACTGCGGAGCTGACCCAAATTGTCTACTGTGCAAAGGAAAGGAGGGTGTGGACCATCGGCACATTGCGGGCAGCAGCAGGTGCCCGGGATACAGAAGAGCCCTTAGCACAAATCGCAGATGAGGTTGATACAAATCAATCTCAACCACTGCGAGGCGGTGCAGGATCTACTCGTGTAAACCATCCGCGAGAGAAACATCGATGTGGCCATACTAAGTGAACCATACTGAAACCGCGGTGATAGCGTTTGGGTCAAAGAACAAATGGGTCAAGCAGCGCTGTGGACTTGTGGAGAACAAGCCTTCCAGGAAATAATGGGGCACCCGGAGGAGGGCTTCATCAGAGCGAAGGTGAAGGGCATCCACATCTTCAGCTGCTATACTCCACCCAGCGCTACACTCGTCGAGTATGAGCGGATGCTTGCTGCTCTTGTTTTGGAAGCAAGAGGACGTTGGCCGATTTCAATGCGTGGGCTCTTGAATGGGGCAGCCGGATAACTAATGTGAGGGGACGTGTTCTCCTCGAAGCATTCGCGGAGCTGGACGTGGTACTGGCGAATGTTGGGTCTTCGTACACTTTCCGGGGAAGGGGCCTGGGGTCTATAGTGGACCTGACATACGTGAGTGCCACTTTAGCCATTAGAATCGCTTGGCATGTCAGTGAGGACTATACTCACAGCGACCACCAGGCAATCTGCGGATTGAGTTTTCGCAGAATGCCGGGTGGTATGCTTGGCTGGACAGTGGACAGTGAAAGCTTTCGAGGGGGACACGTTTTCCACGGTGCTCAAATGCGACATATCCCTGAGTGGTACGGCTGGAGAGAAAGCCACCCAGATCACTCGATGGGTGACGGAAGCATGCGATGCTACTATGCCCAGAAGGCGATTGCTCCCCAGTAGGCAACCCAACTACTGGTGGAACAACGAAATCGCAAGTTTGCGAGCCGCATGTTTTCAGGCAAGGAGGCTTTGCCAAAGGCTTAAGGGAAAACCCGGTGGCGACGGTCGAGAGGAGGTACACAAACAATTGCGTGGCCGCCTAAAGGAAGCCATTCGGAGGAGCAAAAAGAACTGCTTCAAACAGCTGTGCGACCATGCCGACATAAACCCTTGGGGTGAGGCTTACAGAGTGGTGATGAAAAGGCTGCGGAAATCACCCCAGGTGATCTGTCCGCGCCTCCTGAAACAGATTGTTACCACTCTGTTCCCTCACCACGAAAATAGGGGAAGGCAAATTTTTGTCCAGCTAAATGACGGTATAATACCGCCTGTAACTGTGAGGCAGCTGCGGGAAATATGTGGTAGGTTCGGTGACAACAAGGCCCCAGGTTTGAATGGCGTCCCCAACCGAGCTTTGAAACTGGCAGTGAAGACTAGGCCCGAACTTTTCGCCAACACCTTCGAGGCGTGCCTAAAAGAAGGAATATTTCCTGCCCAGTGGAAAAAGCAAAAGTTGGTGTTGCTTCCGAAGCCTGCAAGCCACCTGGAAACCCAGCGTCGTATCGTCCTATCTGCCTGTTGGATACAATGGGGAAGATGATGGAGAGAGTCATCTACAACAGACTCCTGCCCATCGTCAAAGCCAGCAATGGTTTGTCGGAACGCCAGTTTGGTTTCCGACGCGCCCACTCTACGGTGGACGCAATTGGCATAGTGGTAAACCTGGCAAAAGGTGCACTGATTTCTGGCGGCTGCTGTGCCGTGGTGGCGTTGGATGTCAAAAACGCATTCAACTCGGCCAACTGGAATAGAATTAAACGGGCGTTGGCTGACATAGGTGTCCCCGGATACGAATACGATACGATACGAATTTGGTGGAAAACTACCTCTCAGAGAGGACTCTCTGGTACGGGACGGATGAGGGCCCCAAAGAGTACATTGTCACAGCCGGGGTACCACAGGGATCAGTACTTGGTCCCCTGTTGTGGAATATCATGTATAATGGGGTGCTTGCTCTTCCCGTCCCAGAGGGGACTACGATTGTCGGCTTTGCTGATGACCTAGCTGTGGTTGTTGCAGCAAAACACCCAGACGATGTGGAGGTTTACGCAACAGAAACAGTGAGAGCGGTAAAGTCCTGGCTAGAAAAGGCCGGGCTGACCTTGGCGGACGCGAAAACGGAAGGAAAAACGCAGGAAAAATAACACTGTAAAAGGGAAGGTCGATGGACATACGGTCGTATCAAAGCCGACTATCAAATACCTGGGGGTAATAATTGACACCAAATTGAGTTTTAGGGAACACCTAGAGTATGCATGCCAAAAGGCAGTCAGTGCCACCACGGCATTTGCAAAAATGTTGCCAAATATTGGTGGGCCGAAAACTTTGCAGGAGATTGGTGCTAGCCGGAGTGATGCGCTCCATCCTGGTCTACTCGTCGCCTGTGTGGGCAGAGGCGCTTGCAAACTCTCAAAGACGCAAGCAGGTGAACTCGGTTTACCGGCGGATGGCTTTGAGGGTTTTGCAGTGCTTTTAGAACCACATCAGATGAGGCAGTATTGGTGGTGGCAGGCATGATCCCGGTTGACATTCTGACCAAAGAAATGAGTGTCCTGTACAGTGGAAGACATATGGGTGTGGCTTGAGCGAAAACATGGGGAGACCAACTACCACATTACCCAGTTCCTCACGGGGCACGGTGGTTGATACAGGCAGTATCTGCACCGCTTTGGGTTGGATGATTCTCCGAACTGTCCCAGATGCGATGGCATACCGGAGGATCCAGAGCATGTGATGTTTTACTGCCCACGATTTGCGATGGAGAGAAGGAGCTTAAACCAGGTGCTGGGCGGGAGCGGGACCCTGGAGAGCTTGGTTACTGAGATGCTGGAGTCCGAGGAGAAGTTGCTTGCGGTTGGCTCCGCAATCATCCAAATGCAGAAGGAGTTGCTGAAGGAACAAAGAAGGAGGAAAGCTGGAAATAGGAGAAGAGTGAGTGCCTAAGAGCAAACTTACCCCGCGAAGTAATACCTCAATGGTGGTCCCGCGGGGCTGGAGAGACCGGGGGTGGTTTTTAGTGGGTGTGAATCCTACACACACCCGTTGTAGTTCCGTCGTTCGGGCGGCGGAGCTGCCGCGGACATGTCTTTCTAAGATTTTCCACTTCCACAAAAAAAAAGACGTGTATGTCTATCTTTGGCTGTTTGTCTGTCTATGTATCTGCTCTCAGGACTGCCTGAGATAATGAAGTATCCGTCACCTCGGGAATGGTCCCGATTAGCATTTTGGCAGATGATATGACCATCTATAATGTGAAGTTAATCTCCCCTTTATCGTGGACGAAGGACCACGGAAGTAAGAGATTTGTAAATAAATAGCAACAGCATTGCGAACGTTCGGGAAAGGGTCGGTGGACTTTACCTGATCCAGACCAAGTATTCTTTTGCTTTCCAAGACTTCTGGAAGAAGGGATGAGTTTAGCGGTAAGTCTAGAAGGGGTGCAAAAATCTGGTGCGGAAAATTTTAATATATCAGGAGGATTAGAAAAGGGGGTGGTGGGCTATGAGGCAGAGGAAAGGTACTAGGCAAATAAATAATGGTTTATAATTTTTCATGTTATTATTTATTTTCAGATTATGTTTGCCTTAAAAATAAAAGCCTTGAAGTAATAAACAAATGCAAATACGAAAATATCCTTATCGAAGTGTGCACTATCTTTCGAAAAACAGAAATTCGAGAATTACCAACTAACAGATCTCAGCATAAAAATATCTTTTTTCTTCATAGTAAACACTTATGCTGAAGAAAGTAACATAATGGATGTAACAAGTTTTCACAGATGTAACCAAAACAGTCGAAACGGGAAAAGGAAAACGCGTTTAGAAAATTAATTCCGAATGTCACATCAATATTTCGAAGTTCATATATATACATATATATAATATATATTATTTACATTAAATTTGAAGTACATAAAGCCATTAGCTTGCTAATTACAGTTTTAGCAACAATCCATTGTAATTTGCAATATATTTACTTTAAAAACAATTGTAGTCGTCTTTGAGTCAATCACTTTATATAATACTGCTCTTATATACACATAGTCAATTACAGCTATTATCTTACTCCTAAGTGAAATTCAATTTTACTTTACAACAGACTCCGGAATCAACAAACTAGAGCTCCTACTTGATCTATGGGTAATCCGTGCCGTCCTTGTACTAGAGTATAGTCGCCGAAGCTGGGGGAATCCCCTCCAAATGTCGTGAAGGTGAGACCGGAAGCCACTTGCACCTTCGCACTGAATTCTCGTATCCAATTCTAAGGATTTAGGTCTAGATCTAAGTATTCTACTTTCTTTGTTGCTAAACGTACTGCAGATGTGGGTGTTGCCTTCTCTTTTGCTGTAGCAATTAATTACGCTATTTAGGTGAAATACAACTAAGGAAACGATGAAAATGGGAGCTGTTAAAACGCATCTTATGAGACATAGTGTCACATTAGTTTTATGCATAGAAAACGCTGTTGTGTAATAAATACTAAAGTAGATAAACATATTGACATATAGACTAAAAGGTAGTGATGTGGTGACATGTGATGATGAGCTTGGCCCGCGCGCTGCATTGCTGCTGGGAATTCCCCTGGAAACAGAATGAGAGACACCTGTTTAATTATTATCTTTTGACTGCTCTTAGCTTCATTTGTTCGGAAATTTAGATGAAAACCTTAGGGCTATAGAATTGCAAGTGGTTATTTCGCCTAGTTTGGTAGAGTATTATATTAAACATTGTGCACAATTGACCAACCTAGGGGGGAGGGGGTGGGGGGATCCCCTGACTTCTAATAAAGTTACAAACTATCTTTTTTGATGAAAGATGAGGGAATATGCACCTAAACTTACCGTATTCTGTACTGCAAATAATAATTTGGTTAGTAAAGTTAATACCTTCTGATCGGCACACTCTTTTCCCGCAAGTTCCCATCGGGTTAAGGTCTAGTGATTATGGTAAAATTTTCAACTTCCTGAGAACAATAAGGACTAAATATTCTCGTATCGTCATCATCATCAAAAACGGTGCAACAACCGGTATCTGGTCTAGGCCTGCCTCAGTAAGGAACTCCAAGCACCCCGGTTTTTCAACGAGGTTTACCAATTCGATATCCCTGAAAACTGTTTGGTGTCCTGACCTATGCCGTCGTCCCATCTAAGGCAGGGTTTGCTTCGTCTTTTTCTTCCACCATAGATATTACCCTTATAGACTTTCCGGGCTGGATTATCCTTATTCACACGGATTAGGTGTTCCGCCCACTTCAACCTGTTGAGCCGGATTTTTTTCACAACCAGACGGTCGTGGTATCGTTCATAAATTTCATTGTTGTCAAAATCGTCCATCCTCATGTAGGGGGCCAAACATTCTTCAGAGGATTCTTCTCTCGAACGCGGCCAAGAGTTTGCAATTTTTCTTGCTAAGAATCCTGAGGAATACATAAGGACTGACAAGATCATAGTCTTGAATAGTAAATGTTTTGACCCTATGGTGAGACGTTTCGAGCGAAACAGTTTTTGTAAGCTGAAATAGGACCTGTCGGCAGTCAGAAACCGTGCCCGGATCTCATCGTCGAAGCTGGTATCGGTTGTTACCTTCAGTAATGTACAGCTCAAGATATCGCGCCGCCTGCTCGATCAGAATGAAGATAGACTGTTCATCCCGGGTTGTTCTTCCCATATTGTCAATATCGTCAGCGTAGGCCAGTTGGTGAGTGGACTTGAAGAGGATGGTGCCTCTTGCACTTATGTCTGCATTCCGAATCGATTTCTCTAGGGTCAAGTTACAGTCTGTTACATAAGAGCGTGGTCACTGTTAAATAATAACAATAATTGATTTTTCGAAAATTCGCAAATTTATTGATAATTTGGTCGTCAATACTCAATGCAAATACCTCAGTAGCAAGTCCAATCTCCTGCATTGTCAATTATGGCCTGGCACCGTCGGGGCATACTTTCCACTAGTTTTTCTGCAATTCTACCGGAAAAGACCTCCAAATTTTCCGAATGTGTCGAGAAAGTTGATGTAAATTACATGGCTTGCGTCTGCGAAGCTGCATTTTCACCAGAGCATCCGGTGACTGAGATGGCCAATCTAAAGTGACAACTCCGTTTTGCGCCTTCCACTCGCTACACGCTCGACTCCGATGTTTCGGATCGTTGTCCTCTTGAAGGATCCAGCTTTCATTTTTCTTGATATACCATATCTTAATAGATGGTAACAAAGCCTTTTAATATATTTTATTCATTTTTTCGGCATTTAAATTCTCGGTAAATAAGAACAAAGTACCGAAACCTTTGTTTGAGAAGCACCGCCAAACATGGACCTTGACGGGGTGTTTAACAGTCCGTTGAAGCATCCTACTGGTGGAGGTTGTCCAAGCGTGTTTGATGCTCGGAAATGCCCAGAAGGAGGATTCATCAGAAAAAATTACGTTGCTCCAATCGCCGTCCAAGTTTTCCTTCGCCCATTCCACTCGTTTTTCAACGTGTTTTGCACTCAACATTGGTTTTTCCAAAATACTGCGATATTTCAGTTTATTGGCAAGCAAGTGCCTGCGAATCGTTCCGTAAGATATGTCAACACCTTTTGCTTTCAATTTTACAGCAGCTCCACGTAAAGTCAAAGTTGGATCTTTCGAGAACAATGCGAGAATCTTTTTTCGTCTTTTTTTGAGACTTTGCTTGCACTTCCGTGATCAGGAAAATCATCAACGTTACCGACCTTTTTATAGCGATTTATCCACTTGCTAACGAACTGCTTCGACTTTCCCATATATAGAAAAATTGCCTCAAAGCGAGAGGCGTAAACAGCACTAATTTCGAAAAACTACTCAATTGAAGACTAAATTTGACAGAGAGCTGACTTTTTACAAAAAGCATGAAGGACTGAGGTGCCCTCTATGTCATAAAAAAAGAAACAGGACGCTCTGATTATTTATCTACGTGTAACAGTGACCATGCTCTTATGTAACAGACTGTAAGCAGGATGCATGATAGGATATCGCCTTGCCTTAGACCGTTGTTGATGTCGAACAGTCTTGAGAGTGATCCTGGTGGTTTTATATGGTTCCGCATAATGGTCAGGGTGAGCCTAGTCAGTCTTAGCAATTTCGTCGAGATACGGAATATTCTCATATACTTCTTTTCTAATTTGTGTATTAAGACCTGAAAGGATCAAAATTGATGACGCGCAGAGTAACACAACCGTTGTAGTGTTCGCTTGCTCAATTACAAGAGTCTTTCTTTGCTCTTAGAACGCATATTGTTTCATCTACAGAGCCATTACGCTCACCCACATCCTACACAGTGGAGTTTTTAGAGTGGGAAACTGGAAAGTCTTTAGCAACTCATCTTTTTTAACCACAGTTAGATACTTTTTTATGTGAACCCGAAGATGCAGATTTCGAAAGCTTTCATATTTTTCAGGAGAATCGACTAAACAAAATTAGTCAAGCTATTTCCACCCGAGCTGTCGGAAATGACCAACTCTAATATTGGCATTTCGAGAAAATTCAGTCCGAGGGTACAGACCCTGGAGAAGACTATGGAAGCTATGGAGGTGTCCTGCCTTAAAAACGCAGTCCCACAGAAGCTGTCTTAACACATATAAGAGTGTTATTAGGACTGACAAAAAAGTAGCCAATGAACACAGAATTGTGTCCTTTCTGAGGAGCTCGGACAGGACATGGAAATGGGTTTCTGGGGAGATAAAATAGCTAAACGGCATAGCACAGAGTGGGAATGTAATATGCTGGCTATTACGACAGAAGATATTATATAAATCCTTACCAAAGATAACATGGGATATTAACAGTGTCTAGCCATACTCTTCATTCCGAAGATGGAGAAGCGAAACCACAAAGGAAGGAAGGACTTCAGATCTATAACCTTGGTATCTTAAGTTTAAACCTGGAAATAGGACTAGATAGATCATCGTCAAGCAGATTTCAGCGTGTGTGTCTGGAAGAAGATTTATTGAGGTAGCCACAGACGATGAGAACGATCGAGGGGACAATCCATACACTGTTATCCGTAAATGTGCGCGGCTAATTTCAACGCAGTTGTGTACTGGCAATTTTAGACTGTCTATGAGCATGTTTTTGTATATCTCTTGTGCGTGGACCAGAATAGCTATGGGAAAGATACGTGGAACATAAAACAAGACAATGGGAGAGAGTTAGGACAGTACCGGTAGTTTTTGGGAGTGAGTAAGCGAGCTCCCGCCTGTTGACACTCTTTTCCCGGAGTGCTTCATTGATGGATAATTTGGGCAGCGATGCCGACTCCAGACTCCCTCAATTCCCAACGAAAATTTGTTCAGCTTCGGCCAGCTTAGGCAATAACCACGAGGCGGTTTTTCGTTTGAATATAGTTCGCACCCATGACGTGTTTACAGATTAATCTGGGGGAGCGAATAATATCCCTGAACGACTCCGGTCATGCTAGTCTCAGGGCAGCGGTGAGTTGTCTCTGGCCTGGACGAAACCGCTGTGTTTTTTTAGCTTTAGGTGTTAGCCCAAAAAGAGGAGTTCAGGAACGAAGATAGCGGGAGAAAGTTTTTTCTCCAATCGGTCAGCTGTGTCAGTCTCAGCTCTTCCTAATATCTAAATAAAAATTTTGAAAGAAAATGGCTACTCGTCGACAATCGGTTTCGACAATCATTACACTTGATCAAGAAGAAGCAGGAAGATGTTAAAAGTGAAAGAAAGATAAAATTTAGGACGTCTAATGGATGCCTTGAAAAATGGGCGGAAAGTAATCTGGGCAAAATTCATAGGGAGCAGGATTCGCAAGGATTATCCTTTGTTCAGCTTAAAGCAAGAATAGCGGCGCTGTCCGAGTTTATCAAGGACCAGTCCATTAGGATGTTTTACACCAGGTTGTAGCAGAAAGAAAGAGTTCTCCAGGAAGTCGTAATCGGATGCCTCGACATAGGCGACACAAGTGGCACCTAACTTCCACTTGCACACCAATGCTGAAGTATACTGATGAGGAATAGTCAGCACTGTTGAGATTTTTTTAAGAGAGAGTTAGACTAACATTTGCGGCGGAAGAAACAGGAGAGGTCCTTACGGCGATAAGATGATGATTACGGCCATCAAATAATTTGAAGTAATTATCGTCGCGAAGCTCCATTTTAGGCAAGTGCAAGTATGGCTCTGACGAAAATGATGCTCAACTTAGTAGGGATGCAGTATACTTGCTTATGACCAGGGTGGAGAGCTTCACTTTGCTCTATGCAGTGGCAGCTTGGAAAAGGGCACTGCTTTTATTATGAAACGAACTTAAACTGAGTGCGTTTTAGAGGAGAACATCGCTAAGGATATGTCTACCTTCAGGATCGTCTCAGGTGATGCAGCATTCACCATCAAAGGCATGATGCCGATTAACAGTTTGGCAGATGCTATGACGAACATATACTGTAGTTTGTGTATCAGGATAAGTCTATCTTTTCTTTATCGCAGGCGAAACGGGTACTCCCAGTGTAAGCGTAACTTGAACACCTCCCCTGATTTTTAGTGGGAAAAAATTTCATGCACTCGCGTACCCAGACCAGGGTTTTTTTTATGATTTCCGCTTCCTTAAAATAAAATGTAATATTGATAACGAGCTTCCCTAAAAACCATTATTATGTACTAGTCTGGGAGACTATCCGATAATACCAATTCTAAAAGTCAGGATAATTGCGGGAAGGTTGGAGAACAACCAACTTATATAAATCGTCTGCTGAGAAATGCCTCATGGTGGAGTTATTTGATGTAAATCTTGTTTATTGGATGGGTTTTGAAGAAGCTCGATAAAATCAGAGTTAATGCAGGATGCGGTGATATTTTTCCAGAATTGAGGATTCAGGGTAATTTAGGGAAGTTTAAATGAATTATACTTGTGGTTTGCATCAGTGTGGCCTAAGTAAAACGGGTACGGCATTATTTACAACGTAGAGTATCACACCGGACAGGGGGCAGAACATAGCCATTCTCACCGATAGTCAAGCAGCGATCAAGGCACTGAGGTCCAACCAGGTGAACTCTAAACTGGTATGGGAATGCCTTGATAGACTGAATACACTCGGCTCGTCCAATAAGGTCTGGATACTTTGGGTTCCAGGCCATGCTGGGTTGGAAGGCAATGAGGCAGCGGATGAACTAGCCAAGAAGGGAGCAGGGATGCCTTTACACCGGCCAGAACCCTTCTGTGAAATCGGAAACGGTTTCATGGCTATGAATCCAAGAAAAGAAGAGAACCGGTTGAGGGAACTATATTGGGCGGGCCTACCAGGGATGGAGCAGTCAAGGGTGCTTATTGGGGGATACGAACCCATGCCTAAAAAGGATTGCTTAAACCTCACCAAAAAGAACCTCCGAATCATAGTGGGAATTCTCACTGGTCATTGTCGGCTGAACGGCTGAACTATCACCTAGGGAAGCTAGGGATATCTAGGGACACTGGCTGCAGGTTCTGTGAGGAGGAGGACGAAATCTCTATGCACGTCCTGGGACAGTGTCCGGCACTTGTGCAAAGTAGGTCGATACATCTGAGAGAACATTTAAAACCAGATGCAAAGCTGAAACTTCTGGAAGTGGGGAACATACTAAAGTTCCTAACGGTTACAGGCCTGCTTGAGATACTATGATCAACAGGTACACTATAACCAGTAAAAGGGGCACAATAGTTCTTCAAGGACGCGGTGCGACTTTCCCTTAACAGAATAATAATCATACCGGACTTGGAACTCTAGCCGATAAATGGTCAGAGATTAATATTGTCCATTAGTGTAAAGTGTTTCGACGTAGTGATGGATAGAAAATTTAACTGGAACCGAAACGAAACTCCCCGGCATACAAGTGCTTTGCGCTCATGCTCTATGGTTCTGAACCTTTCATTACGTCTTTTTATATATGCACATATACCGTGGCGTATAATGCTGATCAATTGTGAAAACTTGAACGCTGGACTGACAGGCCTTATAGATACAGGAAACTGAAGCTGAACCTACAGATCTGTGTAACCTGTGTAACTTCAACTGACTATACCCCAAGAAGGCTTAGCCTTATTCTAACTAGAAGTATATGGAAGAATTTTGGTAGTACAAAGCCCTGATCCCGGTCAAAATGGACTGCGAATTTTTAGCTGAGCTCTATTGGGAGTTGCACGATCTTGGGGGGCTGTTTACCCTTCCGACTCATAGGAGAGGTCTTATCAATCTGGGAGGTGTATCAGTTACTTAAACGTTTGTGACTTCTTATTGAAGCGACTATAAAAGCATTAGAGGACTCTACTAGATCGTCTGAGTCATATGAGCATGACTGGAAACTAGCGAGCTGACGAGCTAACTATATAAGGCTCAACATTGCGTGCAGTTGTGGAGAAGAGAGGGAAATTCTTATAAATTTCATTTGGCATTGGGCGTTGATGCACGATCTAAGGGATGGTTCTAGGGACAAGATTCCAGAGCTCTTAGTTCTCAATTGAGTTAAAAGGTCAGGACCAGGGAGGTACTCCTAATAAGTTTTCAAGTCTAAATTTAAGGTTAAGTTGGTTTGTGGTTTTAAAACGCAATTGCGTTGGCACTTAAACCCACCAATCATGATTAATCCTGATAGAGGCGTTATTTTAAATCTGATTGAATTGAATTCTTCCAAGAGCTGAATATATCTTTCTGGGTGCTGACCTGAGACTTTTTGATGGTCCTGGACCATTCAGTAACCTCTGCGGTGTTTTTAACAGGAGGACAAAATGGGACCGCGAGGGACGCGAGGGGTGGCTTGCTTGGGACGTGTGGTTTTTTACATAACAGGGTGAGTAGAGAGGTGAGGACAATGAACATTGCTTTTGGAAACACGACTAGTTTCCATCGAGGGAATACAGAAGGAGACTTGATAAGTTGAGCTGATCGTTCTTCCCCATTGCCGGATGCTGATAGCAGAGGAGTCTTTGAGACTAGAAATTCTTTCGCTAAAGGCGTTTTTATCGGCGCCTAATATTCAGTAAATAACGTGTAATTGAGAATTAAATCTAGAAGCGGATCTGGTAGCAGTTTCGAATCCTCTTTAGTTTCCCGAAATTCCAAAAAAGTCGTCACTATGGTTCCAAAACCGTGGTTACCTCCGAGCGTTGCTGTTTGAAGCTCCCACGGGGGAGACCGCAATTTGATGGAACAATTAGCAAATATTTAAAAAGGATGCTGTTCGGACTGTTGAGGACGAGAAGATAGTGATTGAGAAATGGCGGCCAGGGAGGGGCTCGTTTCCAACCAAAACAGTATCGAAGAAAAATATTCAACTAGCCATAAACGGAAAAGAAAAAAAAAGAACGTTAAAATAACGCATTTGAAGGAAGTAATGTGGCATATACATATATTAAAACAAGTCAGGAAACCGAAAGCTGGACGCTTCAGGTATGAAACGTTTTGTGTATTTCTTTTATAAAGACATTTGAGTGTGAATTTTCCCATTAGTACCTATTATTGACTTTCGGGTGATATTGACATTCACAATCTTCAATTTCCAAAGGAGTGATAACTTTGACCCATTATAACTTTGTTAGTAATACTGCGATTTCCACCAAGTAGGTAGGTAGGATCAAGCTCTATATTATAGTCTACATTGCTGCAAAATGTGATGCTAGGATGACCTTAAGTAAGGTTCTACAACCAATTACTGAAAATTATAGTAATATACTATTATTAACTTTATTTGAAGGGATATCGATATGGAATATGGTATTTCGGAGCCTAGCAACCATATAGTGGCGGCTTTTTGATTTTTTTCAGATTTTATCGGTTGGGTAGTTTCTGAGAGCGGCCCCGTTAAATTAATGATCACTTTCGACCCCCCGTAATCCCCGCCTCTAAGCTTCGGAAAGTACTAACCGAGATCTTTCATTCGATACCCAACATGACTATATTTGGTGAAAAAAATGTACACCCCCTTTTTGCATGTATGGGGACTTCCCCTTAAATCCCACGTAAAAGGATGTAACTCACTCTATGCGTGAGCGTTTATAGTTCCCACCTTTGTACCAAATTTGGTGTCAATCGTTGCTACAGTCTCTGAGAAAAATGCGTGAGACGGACAGACAGACAGACAGTAAACCGATTTTAAGGTTTTGTTTTACATTGACATTTTTAAATTAAAAAAAAATTGTTATTTTTCGAATGTATTCTACTGAGTTAAGGCAAGATTCCCGAAAAATACTTTGAAGCACTTCCACATTTTATATGCTATTATGATATTAATTTTTTTATTTTATTAATAATTATCACATTCAGTGGAAATTAAGGAGAACTTCGAAATCTGGAATTACAAAAAAAAAAAAATAGATCGTAGACAATGCGCCTGAAAACAAAGCTAAAACCACTCGATTGTGAACCTTTTCTCTTGACAAAAAAACAAAAACAAAAAGGGATACCAATATCTTTATCATAACTCCAATAAACGACAAATTTATTCGAAAAAAAAAAGAAGAAAAAGATTTGCTACCCACGATTTATGAAACAAACAGGTTACAGATTATATAATTAACCATTAAAAATTAGTTTCAAAAAAAAAAATTAAAGAGATATTTTTTTACTGGAGATAATTACTTGAGAAAGAAGAGAAACAGACAAAAGTGTAATCTTGGTCCACTCGATTATTTTGGGTTCCCACTCATTGCATTTGAAGTGGCAAGGGGTGAACGTTTAGGTTTGGGTGGGCCGCCGCAGGGCCACATCATGTCATCTGGCTCCTCATGAAGAAGAAAGGAAGACGGGGCCACTCGTCGAGTAGGTACCAGAATCGGCTCAAAGCTAGTGCTTCCCCGTCCTTCCCGCGCGCGTAAGGTTTTTGTGATTAAGTCCCCTTCCTTATTAGGCCTTTTGGCCCGCCTCGAGACAACATGTCTCCATTAGAGTAGTTTACTACGGGTGGGTTTAGTTTTTTTTTGTATTGAGTCAAGGCACGTGAATATAATCTCTGTGTCCTGACAGGGAGATAATGTCTGAGAATCAAGAACTTCTAGCATTCGGGTTAGCTCTAGCACATGACATCTGGTTCCACATATTATCTCGCGCAATTGGTATTCCCGACTGGCAAACCTGTTAGGGGAGTTTGGTTGGTTGATGGGCTTGGTGACCGTGTTGGTGCCAAAGTGGTGTAACGCCGTATTCCCTTCGCAACACTTGCCTCTTCCTCCTCCTTCCTGTTATCATACGTCGTGTTGGAAGTCATGAAGCGTACAGTAAAAAAATGTATTTGTATGGTCAAAGGACGTACCGGTAAGTACGCCTAACATGCTTTGTCGATTTGCATTTGCATCAGTGGAGCTGAAATAACCCTAAATATCGAGTTTGACTGTTCAATTTCCTTCCAACACAATACAGTATCTTTGCGTTATTGTGGATATGAGCAATTTGATCCCTTTTTGCAGTGAAAGTGCTCACTGGGCACAGCTAATCACTTTGTATGCGTTTTCATATGTCCTTCCCCGCGCTTGACTGGGTTCCGTTCTGCAATTTTCTCGTATTTCACTAGTCCTATCTACACAGTTCCATTACAGCTTCATAGTTGTGCCCTGAAAAAGCAATTTATTCTAGGGCCGAAAGGATATCCCAGCCGACCTATATTTGAACGCCTGCTCATTTGCTCCCTAACATGATTTTAGTGGAAAAATTATTACCAGAGGCTACCATAATGCGAATATCCTGTGGATTTTTAAATACCTACTTTAAATACAGTTTATATTTACCATTTAGAACGTGCACTGAAACGCTTTTGCTCCTGGCGTTAGACGGATTGCATTGGTATTGACCGGAATCCGAAGGTCTCGCGTTCTTTATGAGCAGAAATGATGTTGTGGTTTCCCCTTTGATGGTAACCACCGAAACGCCGCCTCTTGGCGAATCGTAATTTATGATCTGGAACAGAATAAAGTTATTAAAGTCTGCAATTATGGCTTAATCACGTTAACCGGCTTAAATTTATTATGTGCAAAATTGATTTTAATTCCTCGTAACAGTTAATCTTATGCAAAAAGGGAATCGGCTAATTAAAAATCAATGGGTGAGTCGTCTCCCAGGATAACAACTACACGGTCCCAGTGCTCGCCGTGGCACTGCATTTATTTGCATGAAAATATAGGTCCAGGTTTACTCACTGCATTGTTATGATTCCAGAATATGTAGGCTGGGGGCTCTGGAGAGTTTAAAATCACACATGTCAAATTTATGGTGGAGCCAGCCTCAATATATAAATCCGGGGCACCTATGATTTCGGTCGTCGGCTCTGCAAATGGAAATCAGGGAAAATTATACAGTCATTTCGTGAAATTTAATTAAGAGAAATGTATGGGGCGTGCCGCACATCCATTAAATTTCGTAAATTAATGCTTATTGTAAAGAATAGTCAAATTTAGTGAGATTAAATTGAAACAACATGTTCACTAAATGAAACAATTTTACTTTATTATTTTCAAGTTAACAGCACACGCTATTGAATTGGAATCAAAAAGCGAATCTATTAATTGTATTGCTGCAATTTTTGGCAGTCACATATGTTATGTTTCCAATATGTTACATGGAGCGTTATGGCGGAATATCATATTCTCTATTCAATTGAACCAGACCTTGAGATATTAGAGCCCAGAGTAATACCAACTCCAAACTATCTTTCATAATCGCAATCTAAAAAACTGCCAGAGAGAGAGAGAGAGAGGCTTGAAACTTTAAACTGTAATTTAAAATCACTGGACTCCATCTCGACCAAGTTTACCGAAGGAATGGTGAATCCAATTCAGACCCCCATGCACCCCTTGGTGGGTTGCAGCGCATCAATTACACCTACGCCAAATGCACTTCAGCTCTCCCAGGACTACCTGAGATGATCCCACTCCTTCTCTACTGTTCTGCGTCAAGTGTTCTTGGTGCGAACCACTCGTCGGCCATCTTGGGAGAGTGAACTCCACTGCATAATGTAACCAGCAATGCAAATGTTGTCCCTCCTTAGTGTGTGAACAATCCACTGTTACTTTTGAGGGGTGTCAGGTTTGTGGGCGACTAAGTTCTTCTTTTGTCAATATCAGGCCAGAGTACTCCGATAGTATGATGCAGGCAGGTATTCTCAGAGGGGGCTCGATTTCCATGTTTCATTCCCATATAGCAACACAGGAAGATGTAATGATACGAGTGGATATTGGAGATCAGGTGTGTAAAAATGGTCTTTATTATGTCCATTGCCACGTTTGTCCTCAAAATGTACTGCACGAGTTGAAGCAGGCTGATGTTGAGCTGCCTGATGCACTGAGTGCGTGTTCGGGTTCGAGTCTCGAAGCGTAACAAATTGCTCTCGAACCATTCCTTCAACTCATGAAGCGTCCGTCGCCCTAGCATCCCGCGTGGAAGGATCAACCCAACACACAGGATCTCTCCTCGCCGCCTCATGCCACCGTCAGTCGTCACGGCGTGCTGGCAGGTCAAGCTCAGCTGAGCTCCATTGACCTGGAGGTAGCGTGGAAAGAAGGCGATGAAGGTCGCGAGACCCGTGATCTCGTCGATGTGACATGTTGTTGATAAAATTTAAAAAAAAAAATAAAATAAAATTGGAAACGACCAAAAGGAAGTCCAAAAAAAAACGAAACTCTAAGGCGAAAAGAGGCAATAAATTGGAAAAAGAAACAAAGTATATATATAAAAAAAAAGTAAAATGATTGAATCAAATGAAAAGAAGAAACGAAGAAAGAAGAAAAAAGAACAAGGCAAAGGAAAGGAAATAAATAAAAAAAAATCAATTAATATAATAATCAAAATCGAACCAATTATTCAAACATTCGCGATAAGAAAAGAAAATTAATTACCAGGACTCCTCTCTCTCTAAATTGTCAGCTCCTGTAATTAACTCCCGCAAAACTCTCGGATGACCAAAAAACCATCCCAACCTCATAAACTTTTTCCATCTGTGTGCAGAAAACTTCCACACACAGTGTTTTTTTATGAATAGACAACAATCGAGTTGCTCCCCGTCGAAGAATATTAAATAAAAAAAAAAAAACAAGCAAAAAGGGATCGCGAGAATTCAGTCTTCCTCGTCTGAAGTCAGAGAACAAAGTGAAGATGAATCATTGAGGACGGAACGGCACAGCATATAGCCGACTACCTCCGTATTCCATCAAGGACTCATCTCACCCGTCACTTCATCCCTACGAAGAAGAAAGAATATTTAATTTTCTTCAAATTCTGAAACAAAGAGATAGCCATTTCACATAAAGGTAGGGAAGGACACTCCTCAGAAGCTCGGACGGCAATACCTTTCAGCTTATAGCCGCAAAGGCCCGTAGATCCAGAGGCTTCTGGGAGGCAATCACCTACGAGACGTTAAATCTCAAGACAAACACAAAAAACGACTAGGTCTTATGGCATTCTACTAAGGATAGGACAGGAAACTCTACGTTACAAGGTGGGAAAGGAAAATGAGGCTTAGGAACACTTGCTTCCGGGGAAAAAGGCGTGAAACCTAAAACTAGAAATCTGAAAGCAAGTGTACGTGGAGCCTAGCCGGGAACAATATTGAGAATCGAATGATTTTCTATCCGACACCATCAAACGAAGTTGGGAGCCGGAATAGGCTATTTTCCACTTGATTCAGAAAACCTGCAAACAAGAAATTAGGCCTGAATCCAGGAAATGTAGGGCCCCACGTTGGGCGCTATTTGTAATGATAAGAGTGGTTATAGGTGATCAGGTCGATCATCCTGAGTGGCCGATAACGACCTAGAGGGCAAAGCTGTCCCAAAAATCTAAACAAATTGGCTAAATTGATCGTGAAGGTCCACCCACAAAGATTGAAGCTCCATCAAAGTGCTCGGTCGACACGTTCTTGCACGCCTCTGTGCTAGCCAGGCACGGGAATGTGACGGGGGGGGGGGGGGGTCCTTTGAGCGCTTTGATCCTTCACGCTTCACTACTACAAATCAACGTGTCTATTCCGATATGTGGGTCCGCACCGGATTCTAAAATAGACGCTAATTAGGATTTCGCGACGGCCTATCGAATGATAAACAGAACGCGAACTAAAATTGGAAATTAGAAAAGAAAAAAAAACGGCTCGACCGCGCGCGTGGAGCCGTAAGTCTCCGATCCTCAGAGGCCGCGCCTCATACAAGATCTGAGGCGGAAGAGACAATAATTGAGACGGTGATCCGTCGTGGATCTTCCCTTCCTTGATCGCGGCATTCGGATCCGGAGACTTACGGCTCCACGCGCGCGGTCGATCCGTTTTTTTTTTCTTTTCTAATTTCCAATTTTAGTTCGCGTTCTGTTTATCATTCCGGTGCTGACCTACGTATCGGAATAGACACGTTGATTTGTAGTAGTGAAGCGTGAGGGATCAAAGCACTCAAAGGACCCCCCACATTCCCGAGCCTTGCTAGCATAGAGGCGTGCAAGAATGTGTCGACCGATCACTTTGATGGAGCTTCAATCTTTGTGGGCGGACCTTCATGGTCAATTTAGCCAATTTGTTTAGGTTTTTGGGATAGCTCTGCCCTCTAGGTCGTTATCGGCCACTCAGGATGATCGACCTGATCTCCTATTGAAACTCTTATTATTACAAAGAATACTATCACGGAACAGTCTCAACTTGATCTTGGTGTTGAGATAACTACATTTCCAGATTTTAGAAAGGTAGAGAAAGCGGATCAAGCACGTTGATGCGACGGGCAGCATTCAGGTTGGTGCTACTGTCGGCAGAATTGACGTTTCCTAGATATATAAATTGATTAACGCAATACACAGGTGAAGCAAACAAATGTCGTCAGCGTAGTCCAGTTGAAACATGTCATGATCCATTGAACTTCTCCACGTCCTCCGGACAAATGAGCATGAAGAAATAATATCGGTGACAAGATGGAATCCTGGAAAACTTCACCTGCACCTCAAATTCCTCTGAAATTTTTACTCGTTGCTGCATGTGATATTTTCCGCTCTGATCCTGCATACGGCATGCTCGAAAGCTCTTTCGAAATTAATGAAGTGGAGATGTAAACTTCGTGCACGATTCCAGAATGATTCCTAGGGTGTTGATGTGGTGAATGTAGCAGGATCCCGAGCGGAAACCAGCCTGCTCTCTCTCTCGGTTCAGCTTTCGAGATGTTCTTTGATGCGTTCCGGGATTATTTCAGCTATTATCTTTGCGACGGCAGGGAGTACCCAGAAACCGCTTCAATTGTTGCACCCAAAACGGGCCCCGTCGACCTCTTCAGCTGCTCGTCACCGTGGATAAAGAGTCGACGGTTAAGGTATTTTACGGGATCATCGAAACCCTTGCGACCAGCGCAATAGAGGGTATTTTGAGGCCTAGACACCATATAGTCGGAGCTTCGGTTTTTTTGGTTTAGTGGTTTCTGAGAATGATTCGATGAAAGAAACTATCGATTCTCAATCTCCGCTTTCCCCGCTCTTGCAGCAAATGGGAAAAGTGAGATTAGCTTTGGAAAGTACCAATCTATACTTTTCATTTGATACTTTACGTGGTTATACTCGATGCAAGGAAAAATCTTACACCCCTTTTTGCGTGTAGTAGTACCAACCACACCACCCCTCTTGTGGTGGCACAGGGGAGATGTGAACCACCGACTGCTTCGCCTGCAGTGTAACGCCTCCGCCGAAAGGGATGCAGATAGCCATTTGGAGATGCCTTGGCCAGATCCAAGCTCGTGAAAACACGGTAGCTTCCCAATGAATGTACAAAGTGATGGATGAGTGGAAAAGGGTATCGGTCGGGAATTGTCTGAGTATTCAGACGCCTGTCATCTCCGTAAGGCCTCCATTCGCTGTTTGACTTAGGAACTATATGGAGTGCAGATAACCAACACGTATTGGAAGGTCTACAGATACCCAGTTTCATGAGATCATCGAACTGTTTTTTTGCAATAGCTACCTTCTGGGGTGATAGGGGACGCAGCTTTGAGATAATCGGGGAGCCGTTAGTATTGCTGTGGTACTACATATCGTGCTTAACCGGTTGGGAAAAACTACTTTTAGTAGTTGCGATTGTCGGTAATGTCTTTGAAAACAATGGAAAGAGTGTCTTGTGCCCAGGTGGAAACGACGACTTTAAAAAGGTTGCGGACTCTATTGGGGATTTATTCTGCAGGTCCACAAACTGCTCATAGTGACAGAAGAAGTTTGCGCCTAAAATGAGGGTGTTAATGTCAGTCAAAAACAAGCCGAAACTCATGTCCACTTGCCTGTAGCCATAAATGCGGATGGGAGATGAGTCGCGACGGCCAGTCGTAGAAGGTTATTGAGTATTAAGGTGTTTGGACGGGTTACGCGAAGAACCTGAAACCTTCGCGACTGTGTCGACTGGAAAGCAATGTCTGCTCGAAGGGGCGAAAATTACAAGGCGATGTGGTACTGCGCTTCGTGTAGCCGCCACCGAGACACGCAGCGAGTCAAGTTTTTTGTTGTATTGAAATTGAATCTGGTGACATATTTGCGAACTTGAGCTTCGAAATTAAGGTGGTACCAGCAAATTGTCAGGGCCGATAAAGGTCCCGGGGTTTGACTACACAAACGCCCTCTTCGGAAAGCAGACTTCAGCCTTGACTGCGATCGAGATTTACCTCCCGAACGCAAAGTACCTGCCATCGCCGTCAGTTTGGAGACGCCGTCCGCAAGTATATTTACCATTGACCTAAGGTCTTCGACCTCCCGACATGTGTCCCTAGACATTTTCGCGAACACGTGGCATGCGAACACCTCGTGGAGCTTGCCGGCCAGCACCTCCAGAGTCCGCGCAGGCTAAGATAGTAGTAGTGTTTGGGAGCAGCTGGTTGGGGGTATGATCGCCCAGCGTCAGCTCGTTCATCCAGTGATTCAGCTTCGCTTCCTCGCTTACTGACAGTCGGCGTATGAGCTGCTCCTCTAGCTGTGATTAAAGCGCGTGGCGTCCGTTGCCACGCCTTCGAGCGCCAATTGCACTTCCAATTGGCGGAGCTACGACGCCGTATTGCGCTGCCAAAAGGGGTTACCTTAACTGCGACCACCGCCAGAGGGGGATTGCGCCTCTCGTCGTTGCGCTGCGATTTTACACTTTAATTTTTGATTTACTAAACACCCTAAGTTCTTATTTTAATATTTGAATTGAATACAATGTCAAAAGCAAGAAAAATTTATGGAGTACTGAGGCATTCCCATCGAAATCAAAACCTGTGGATGTAGGTGTACAGTACATAAGAGTACTATTTAACGTTGACAAACTTAGCGTAAAATTTTCAAAAATTTTGTTTAAGAATCGAGGGATTCCTAAGTCCGCCATCCACTTAATGGCAGACCGGACCAGTTGGAAGGCAACATGCTTTCACGGTTGCAGTCCACGGAACCCTCATCCTTGGGCAAGCACCCAAGTTGCAAAATTTATGACTTACGGTTTCATCCAGGGCAGAGGGAATGCAAGAGACACCATCCTCTTTAAGTCCACCCGACTACGGGCCTACGCTAACGATATTGACATTATGAGAAGAAAAACCCGAGCTGTACAGCCTACCTTCATTCAGATCGGGCAGGCGGCCCGAATTCTTGGGCTGCACATAAATGAACGTAAGACGAAGTACATGGTGCCAACGTTAGGACCAAAACCAACCAACTAACAACATCGAATCGCACTGATCAAACGAAAACAACCAAGATAGGAGAATACAACTTTGAGACCGTTGACAATTTCTCCTATCTAGGGTCGAAAATCACAACCGATAACAACTACGATGATGAAATCCGCGCACGGTTGTTGTCAGCCAACAGAGCCTATTTTAGCTTACAAAGACTGCTCCGCCCGAAACGTCTCACCATAGGGTCAAAGCTCTTACTGTACAAGACTATGATCTTGCCAGTCCTCATGTATTCCTCGGAAACTTGGGTTCTTAGCAAGAAAAATTGCGAACTCTTGGCCGCGTTCGAGAGAAGAATCCTCCGAAGAAGTTTTGGCCCCCTACATGAGGATGGACGATTCCGTAGCCTACACAATGACGAAATCTATGAGCGATACCATGACCGTCCGGTTGTGGATAAAATCCGGCTCAATAGGTTACGGTGGGCGGGTCACTTAATCCATATGGATGAGGATGATCCCACCCGGAAAGTCTATAAGGGCAATATCTATGGTAGAAAAAGAAGACGAGGAAGACCCTGCCTAAGATGGAGCGATGGCGTAGGTCAGGACGCCAGACAGCTTTAAGGGATATCGAATTGGTGGACTTCGGCGCAAAACCGGAATGTTTGGAGTTCCTTATTAAGGCAGGCCTAGACCGGATACCGGTTGTTGCGCCGTTGATGATGATGATGGATGTAGGTTGGGCTGCTGTCTTGCTGTTCCTTATAAGCTGAATGGAATTGATTGGGTCGATGCAATTTGGGTGGCGCCTTACCGCTGCATTCAAAGGCGAAAGACGTTGTTGTCGTTGGCGCTACTGATTTTCCTTCCGCTGATCTGGATAGTCCTGATGGCGCAGTTAGCCCGGTTGAAGTTACTCCCTGCGACTATGCACAATCCATTAGAAGCGAGCGGGCGGAACTGCAAATGCTTACAAGTCTAAGGAAGCCGTGGAGTTCTCTTGTTGGCCTGGAGAGGTAAAATCACAATGCGTGTGGATCGACTCGCGCAAACCATAATGGAGGAATGAAGTTGAACGATTGCTACGGTCTCTCGGCTCATCCTTCAGCCTTCAACGAAGATTGGCAAGCTGCTCCGATAATGAGTGCGTAGTGGTGGCGGCTCTAATTGCGGCGCACAGGGTTACAAATTCGGGTGGCGGGGCCGCGACTAATGTACAAACCGAATATTGGAGCACAGGTTGCGAAAGGCACTTCGAACATGAAAAGTTCTGTCGATGAAGGTGTACTTGCAACCGGACGAGTGTGGAATGTATTCGGGTTTACACCACACACGCGAACTCCACTCTCCTTTCAATTGTCGGTATAAATACGGAGAATTGGAATCAGACCATACATTATTATATTGTCGCAGTCACCAATATCAAGCCCACCATCTATGTTCAGTTCGGCCTGTCAGTTACACCGGATACTATGCATTTGACCGGCAGCCGAAACGTGGTTGGGATGCATTAAGCTCGCAATCCACGTACAATTCGGCCTGTCAGTTACACAGAATAATCCGCATTTGACTCGCGGCCGTAACGTGGTAGGGATGCATTTGGTCTGTCCGGTTTGACTGTTCAGCGGCTGGTGATCATAATTAAAAATGATTCGACCAACCGGGCAGACATGTTTGTTTAGGATATGATCAAGGATATCATGTTTTGTTTAGGCTGTGAGCGAGCATCTCAACGTTTTCCTCGTCCAGAGTTGAACTAATTATGTTGTGGCAGGCCGGTACGTGGATGGTATATTCAGTTCAGCCCTTCCGGCGTAACCAACAGAGTGAACTGTACGTGGATGGGGGGCTTTATACATTAAAGTTTAGGAGCACTATTATTACCACTCTTGCTTTACACATAAGACCACACCGATAATTCACATTGCAAATTATATCCTTGTTGCACGTGTTGCGTTGAATAGATAAACCAGGATTGTGTTAGGAGCGTCCGCTTTCGCTGGCGGTCGGAAGCAAAAGGAAGCGCACCGCGCCGACCTGATTGAGTGCATCGGGGGAGGTGTTTACACTGCAGGCAATGCAGTCGATGGTTCACGTCTCCACTGGGCCACGACACTAGCAATAGGAGTAACCGTTTCCTAGAAAATAGGTGTGGGAGATTTTGTTTTTTTGTTTAGATCACATAAAATCCATTAAAATGAAAAATAAATAATACAGAATAAAACTCCGCCGAAGCCAGTCCCAAGCCCGGTTGTGAAAGGAGGAGGGATGGATAGCTTCTGAATGGCTGTACGCCACCGCAGCGCCTCAAGGGGTAGGTGAGGAAAGTGCAGGAACTTTGTAGTCTTGCAGATTACTCACTAAGGAAGCTATCTCAACAAATGGCAGCTAGGGATAAAATGCACCACCAAAAATGAGAAGAAGGAGAAATTTAAGGTCCGGTACGGATAACCGGCGGAATTCGTCTGACTTGCTGACTGGGTCGGGCTCTCGTAATGGACAGCACGGCGTCGAAACCGCTAGTCGTGGGGCGGTTCGACGTCTAGGCGCCACGACGACCAGGAGCACAGCTCCGCCTGTTGCAGCTGTTTCGCCACAATCTGTGGCGACCACCTCAGCAGGTTCGCGTAGGAAGCGGATGAAATGGACTGAAGAAATGAACCTCTTCATCATCCGCTCCTACTACGAAATAACGGCGGGGGCGGGTAAAACATCTTACCGCCCCTTGTTGCACCAGAGATTCGTCGAGCGTTTCCCGCAATTCGCGCACGTGACTGTGCAGCGAGTCGCAGACCAGTACCGCTTTATTACTCGCAGCGACACAATCCCGGCCACCATCAGGGAGCGCGTTCGATTGAAGTCATCGGGGAAACTGGTGACCGAGAGTCGATGGGGGCAGAGGGGGCGGCATCAACAACATCACGCCGCACTGCAGGTAACAGTTTCAGTTCTCGCCGAAGCACTCTTCTCCACCGTCCAGCTGAGGTTTCCTCTGAGGTTCGGGACGAATTCCAAAGAGCGTGTATAGAATTCTCGGATATGGATCCTTTGCATAGACCAGGTATTCCCAGGCTCTATGCATCTCCAGCAACTCCGGGAATTCTATCTCAAATCAATGATGAGATTGCATCTCGACTGTGTGCTGATATGTCGCTGCTGCAACTACAATCACTTGTGTATTGTGGTGCAGTTGCGGCTGTCAGATTGCATGGTCAAAAGATTCGCTTTCGTGTTATTGGTTTGAGTGACAAAAGGGATCCACCATGGAAAATTCGTCTGGAACGTCGGCGAGACTCACTAAGGCAGGACATTGCTAGACTGATTCAGATCAGCACTGGCAATGCCAGCGGACGGGTGAGAAATAAAGTGCAGAGGGTTTACCGGAACTATGCCATCCCCTGTGAGACACCCGTAGTTGAAATTCTGGACACACTGAAACAGAAACTTTCTGTCATATGCAGTCGGTTACGACGGTATGGCGAAAGTTATTCCAGACGTGTCCAGAATACAACATACGAGAGGAACCAGCGGAGCTTTTTCAGATCTCTCAACGAATCCCAACAGAGCGCCTAGACAATACAGTTCTCGGTGACGGAAGCGAAAGAGTATTGGGGTGGACTTTGGGGGTTACCCGCCCAGCATACTGAACATGCTGAGTGGATCATCGCCGAAGGCACCCGCCATGCCAATACACCTGGCATGAATTTTGCGGATGTTACCGAAGAGGAACTTTGACGAGCCATAAACAGCTCGAAGAACTGGAGGGGCCCAGGTCTGGATCGGGTGCAGAATTTCTGATATAAGAAATTTACCAGCGTACACAGTCGATTGGCACGCAGTATAAATGTGGTCATGAGTCGGCCGGAGGAATTTCCACCTTTCCTCACTGCAGGGATTACCTACCTTATCCCTAAGAAGGACACGGTGCAGGACCCCGCAGACACAAGACCGGGCATCTTCCAGGGGGATTCATTGAGTCCTCTTTGGTTTTGTATGGCACTGAACCCCCTTTCATGGCTACTGAATGATGCTAGAGGGCATGGTTTTGCAATAAAATATGGCCTACGTGCTAAGTGCGATTTGACACACTTGATGTTCCTAGATGACATCAAGCTGTATGCTGGTACTGACAACCATCTGAGAAGTCTGTTGCGAATAATAGACATGTTCAACCGTGATATTCGGATGGAGTTTGGATTAGACAAGTGTCGAATCTAAGCCATCTGCAAAGGTCATCACGAGCCGCATGCCGGACATAGCATTGGTGACCTCCACATCGAAGCTATGACCGAGGCAGACTTCTACAAGTACCTAGGAATTCTGCAAGGAACCCATGCTCGAGTTGGTGATCTGAAGGATGCTCTGCTGTCCGAATTCCTGCGACGTGTAAAGCTGGTGATGAAATCGCATCTCTCGGGGAAGAATAAAATAAGCGCGTTGAATGTATTCGCTATCCCTTCACTGGCTTATGCATTCAGAATATTGCCGTGGACGAAGACCGATCTGGAAAACGTCCAGCGGCGGATACGGACAACTATGTCCAAATTCCGAATGCATCATCCAAAGTCTGCCGTGGAGCGGATGAACCTGCCTCGTGACATCGGAGGTAGGGGCGTGGTTGACGTGGCGGCACAACATCATCGCTAAGTCGACTCGCTGCGCGCTTATTTTTACAGCAAAGAGCAAGCGAGCCCCTTGCATGCGGCTGTCTGTGGACTGACTCCACTTAACTTGAAGGATCGATCTTTCAATCTTCTGAGTGGGGTGAAGTCGGACCAGGAGCGGATCGATGAATGGAAGTCGAAGGCAATGCACGGTAAACACGTGAATTGTCTTTGGCAGCCATTTGTCGATTTGCATCTGTCGAACAGATGGCTGTGTGCTGGGCAGCTCTTTGCTGAGGCGGAGGGGTTCATGTGTGCCATTCAGGATGGCGTGGTCGCCACCCGAGTTTATAAAAAGCTCATCATGAAAGAACGGGTGGAGAACGACCAGTGCAGAATGTGTGGTTCGGCAGAGGCGGTTAGAGACGTTGGACCATCTCATTTCTGGCTGTATTATTATGGCACCGGTGCAATACATCACCAGGCATAATGCTGTATGTAAGGTTATCCATCAAAACCTTGCATATAAGCATGGGCTGATCACGGGAACATGTCCGGTTTACCGATATGAGCCGTAAGCAGTACTTGATAGTTCTGCTTACAGCATGTATTGGGACCGGCAAGTTCTGACTGATCGCCACACTCTACACAACAAGCCTGACGTACTGTTAGTTGACAAGACGGGTCGCTTCGCGTATATTATTGATGCTGCTATCCCCCATAATAGCAACATTGAACGGAAATACGTGGAGAAGAAGGTGAACTATGAGCCATTGGCTCCGGAAATCAAAGGAATTTGTCGTCTCGGGCGGGTGGTTGTAGTTCCCATAATATTGTCAGCTACCGGTATTGTATCTAAATCCCTGACAGCTTCCCTTGATGTCCTGGGACTTTCGCACAGTCTGGTTCAAACCATGCAGAAGTACACCATTCTGCATACGTGCTCGATGTTGCGGGGAGTACTCGACGGATTCTCCCACTGACCTACCATCGGCCACCACCACCAGTGCCCCTTTAGTTTTTAAGTAGGTAGGATCGTCCGAGCCTAAATGCTTGGCACTTAGTGCTAGTATTAGGTAAAATCCGGCATCTGTCGAGATTGTGATAACTCGGACATAATAATAGAAGTATTCATATTGTCACTTGTGTAATTGTCACTTGAGTCTGAGAAAAAGACTTCCTCAAAATCCCACGTTGGGCGCCGTTTTAAATGATTTTTTTATACTAGCGAAGACTAATGTCTTTAAGTGGCACTATCTTTATAATCATTTTCAACTTAAGAATTAAGTACAATTTAAATGTTCATATTTCACAAAAATATGCGTGGATTTGTATCTTTTTCTCTGATGAGGGGAAGTTAGCACACTTGCGTATGAGTACTTGAATACGCCTTATACCGCTTTATCGTATTCATCGATTTCCATGAAATATTTCAAGATATAATATGTAGGTTCCATCATTAATCAACAGATTTGTATTTGAAAATACCACGATGCCTTCTATTTTCACGGTTTGCAGCTGCTATCCCAAAACTTGGTAAGAAAACGAGGTGATATCTGTTTCAAAACGTATGTATCTTTTTTTCAATCGATCGGCCAGGGATACAAATCAAAATATAAATATCTTATTTAACAAAATATCCATTCACTAATTCCCAGCAACAGAAGCAAGTTATTTAAAGCCATTACTCAAAAGAACGCTTCAACTGCAAATATACGCTTTTATTGCCTCCATTTATATTCCAGGTACGAGGAGTAGTACACGAATATGGGATATGTACTATAAGACGTATGTGTACGCACAATAAATATATTATATTTCGTGAATTATGAGGATAAAATACACTGCCGTCGTTATAAGAATCTCTTTTTGCATATAAGAGGAAACAATAAAGATATTGCCCAACACGCATGAGAGGCTGAGAAGCAAGAGTAAGTGAAAAGCTTCCATTTTACAGCAAAAATATATTTTTCACTTCTTTATAGTGAAATATTATATCCTATTAGGACCAATACACGTGTGTTTCTTCCTCTGTTTTCTCGGCATCTGCTCCTGGAAAAGATGAGATTATCGGGTGCACCGTAAAGCGACTATAGATAAATTTCTGTATACTACAATATACTATGTAGGACGAAGCTGCGGTATCCGCGGTAAATTTAATTCGCCAATTCTTGTGCCAAAAATTTTGGTGCCACATTAACATCATCATTGCCTCGGAAGACTGAGTTCAGCATCAGTGGAGCGTGGTATTAAAGGATTGATTGTTAGCTCACTTTGGATTGTTGATTGATTGATTGGCGTGAAAATCAAAGTGCCATTTATCATTTGAACCATTTTGAATATAATCCTGTTTGTCTCTTTGAGTTTGATTCAAATAAATCTTATATTATAAGGCAACGAAGTGGAATCCCTGCTATGTTGCACTCTTGATTGTATTAATCGTTGTCCTTGACCTCAAGACCTTTTCAAAGAGACTAAATAATCCAGTTAAATGAATTGAATTGGAATTGAAATAATAATAATATTCCATGATCTGACCACCCTCCCGGAACTGTGATTGTCTCGCCCTTGAAAAGGTGTAGGGTAATGTGGGGAATTTTGAACCACTTTGGCGCGGCAGGATTCGCGGCATTTGAAATTTATTTCGAATGTCGCGAATACCAGCGGACAGATGACGTCACCGGCGCTCTACTCAGTTCAGAACTCGCTACAAGAGTGAAGAACAGAGTAGGTGACGTAAAACGTCAGATAGGAAAAAGGATAGTTGGTTGGCAGTCACGGTGAAAGGAAAGATTTTCGTGCAGAAAGAAAACAGTTTCATACGGAAATCAGTATTATTTCTAATATCTCAGAGTTATAATAAGTGTAATTTATAATAAGAGTAATTTCTTGAAATTGTGTATTGAACTTTGCAACATACGAAAAATATGTCAAAAACCTATTTCGAATAATAATAGAATAAAAGGTTAAATACAAGCTCCTAAATTTGATTGAGAACTCTTATATTGGTGACCCCGGAGCGAACATCGCCGCATTAAAATACGTTTAGAACCAAACTGTCCCAGATTCCACCGAGGAACAAAGCGCAGAATAAATTCTCAAATGGAAAGCCTATCGAAGATGGAGGAAGAAGTGCAGCTTTAAGAGGAAACGGTGCTAGCAAGATCCCGTGAACATGCACCAAACTGCGTGAGAAGCCACCGCAGCCCCCGCCCTCAAGACCAGCGTCATCGCCGCAGGATTCGAAGCCGCCGCCCTCAAGACCAGCGTCATCGCCGCAGGGTTCGAAGCCGCCGCCGTCACTGCAGTCTCCGCCGTCAAGACCAGCGTCAACGCCGTAGCCGCCGTCACAACCATCAACAAGGCAGACACCGCCGCGTTATTATTGTTTGTAGTTCTATTGAAATTTTGTTGCTTTAAAAAAAGTGGTAAGAATAAAACAAAATCGCCGCAAGAGACGGTGTCGAGGCGTTTGCATCGTCATTTTCTTTTCGCTTGCTCTCCGCTCTTTTAGCGGTTTTTTTTTGCTTTAGTGTGCATCGTTGGTGTCGCTTTATTTTTTCGCTCTACATGCATTTGTGGGTTCGGCCTGCCGTGTCGACTAGATTAGTTTCAACGCGTCTTCGCTTTAACACTCGCGTCGAAAAGAAGTTTTCTTTTTAGTAGTCAAGATGTCGATCGACAACAAAGACGCGGCAGGCCCATCGGACCGCAAGTGACCGCCCTCGCCGTGCGCGTCCCTTCATTTTGGCGGCGGAGCCCCGAACTGTGGTTCGTGCATTTGGAAGCACAGTTCCAGATGTCCGGGATCACAGCGGACGCGACCCGTTTTAATCACGCGGTGGTCGGCCTTGACGAGGAGTCCATTGTGCTCGTGTCTGACGTAGTGAAATCGGCTTCATATTCACTGCTCAAGACGGAATTAATCAGGCGCCTGTCAGTAAGTGAGTCAACAAAACTGGATCACTTGCTGGCAGGCCTAATGTTGGGAGATCGGACTCCTAGCCAATTGCTGCACGAAATGAAGCAATTGGGTGGGAGTAAGATCGACGACGAGTTGATGAAGTCCCTTTGGCTGCGTCGGCTCCCGGAAGGCAGCCAGGCGGTCCTCGCGTGTGTCTCAGGTTCTTTGGAGGCACTGGCAGCTGCGGCCGACAAAGTGCACGTACGCCCGACCATAGCGGCCGTTCAACAGTCATCGGACGAGGTTATTGACTTAAGGCGCGAAATAGCCGCCTTAACAGCCAGTGTGGCTGAGATGTGGGCGACGCTGGACGCTCAGCGTTCGGGCGCAAGATCACGAGCTCACTCGTGGTCTGCCACCCGAAAAGGGCGATCAGGTAGCAGGTCGTCAGGACAGTCCACGGACCGAGGGATTTGCTGGTACCACCGCAGATTCGGCGATAAAGCCACCAAGTGTACTATCCCTTGCAAATTCACGCTGGCCGCAAAAAACTAGGTCCACGGGGGGACCTGGCGACGGCCACCCAGAATGCAGCGCCACGTCGCCTAACAATTTACGACCCTCTCAGCAGGTGCAACTACCTTATCGATACTGGTGCGAAGGTTTCGGTTCTTCCCGTACCTCGGCAACATCAACTATTTCCACAACCGCTCAAACTGGCGGCAGCAAATTCCTCCCGCGTAAACACATACGGGTATAGGCAAGTGGACATGAGTCTTGGCTTGCGTAGGACGTTTTCGTGGCGTTTCATCCTGGCGGATGTCAGCTTCCCCATGCTAGGCGCAGACTTCCTGTGTCACTATGGATTGCTGGTAGACTTGCAAAACAAGTCTCTTATAGATTCCACGACCAACCTTAATTCGTCGGGACAAATGGTATCTCACCCAGGCAATAATCTTTCCGTTCTTTTAGAAGACATTACCGACTCTTGTGTTCGGGCACTTCTCCAAAAGTTCAGCCAGATTACTACCGAGTGTAGTCTCTCCAAACCAGTGAAGCATAATGTGCAGCACCACATTATCACTACTGGTTCCCCGATCTTCTCGAAGGTGCGTCCTCTACCATCCCAGAAACTGGCTATTGCACGGAAAGAGTTTGAACAACTCGTTCAACAGGGTATCTGCAGGCCCTCAAACAGCTGTTGGTCTTCCCCACTGCATATGGTCCCTAAGCGAAACGGCGAATGGCGCCCATGTGGGGACTACAGAAGGCTAAATGCACAGATTGTTCCTGACCGATATCCAATTCCATTCATCCACGACTTTGCGCATCACTTCGCGAATTGCCGCATCTTTTCGACCTTGGACTTAACCAAGGCTTACCCCCAAATCCCAGTAGCTCCTGAAGACATTCCAAAGACGGCAATATGCACACCCTTTGGACTCTTCGAGTTCACCCGGATGACTTTCGGATTGTGCAATGCGGCGCAAACCTTTCAAAGGTTCATCCACTCGGTCCTGCGAAACCTCGACTTCTGTTTCGTATATTTGGATGATGTTTTGGTCGCTTCTTCCACTGAGTCTGAGCACTTACCCCATCTCTAGTGCATTTTACAACGTCTCTTTGAGGCCGGTTTAGTCCTAAACGTTGAGAAATGCAAATTTCTCCAAAAACAGGTGAGATTCCCCAGTCATTTCATTTCCCCTGAAGGAATACAGCCCGACCTAGACAAGGTGCAAGTGATAACAAGCTTCCCGCGTCCAAAGACAGTGAAGGAGTTGAGGAGGTTCTTGGGCATGCTAAACTTCTACCGTCGTTTCCTGCCCAAGGCTACCCATCACCAGTCCATTTTGAACGCGTACTTGTCTGGCCCCAAAACTAAGGATACACGAGAGATCGTGTGGTCTGAAGAGGCTATCCGCGCGTTTGGCAAATCCCGTCAACAACTGGCCGACGCTACACTCTTGGCATTCCCTCTGCAAGATGCACCCCTAGCCGTTTTTGTTGATGCCTCTGACATCGCAGTAGGTGCTGCCCTTCACCAAAAGGTGGACAGGTGGCAGCCGTTGAGCTTCTTCTCGAAGCAGTGAGCAGCATGACCAATCGGATGACCTCAAAGAATATTTAGCGGCCATAAAAGAGATTAAACTCGGCAAGAAAGCGTCGCGAACTGTTGCTAATGGTCATGGCTTATCAGAAGAATAATACGCTATTTGAAGAAGCCGAATTAAATGTTGCCACTGCTAGCGAAGAATTAATGTTGGATATGTTGAAATTATCCTCTACAATAAGTGCCAAGCTGGTGAGTTTTTTCAATAGATTTTTTTTTTAACTGATAGGTTGAGATATTCAACGTGGAACAGGAACGATCTTTGATGAAGTACATATTCAAATTCACCATGGCATGAGCATCAAAGAACTGAAAACCTTAGCTTTCAATTATGCCAAAGTAAGTAACATCAAGACATGTGGATATCGTCAGCATAGGCGAGTAGTTCGATGGACTTAAAGAGGATCGTACCCCTTGCATTTAGCTCAGCATCACGAATCACTTCCTCCAGGGCCAGGTTAATGAGGACGCATGATAGGGCATCCCCTTGTCTTGACGTTGAATGGTCTTGAGAGTGATCCTGCTGCTTTTATCTGGCCTTCCACATTGATCAGGGTAAGTCTAGTCAGTCTTATTAATTTCGTTGGGATACCGAATTCTCTCATGGTCGTGTACAGCTTCACCCTGGCTATGCTATCATAGGCGGCTTTAAAGTCGATGAAGAGATGGTGCAATTGATGTCCATATTCCAACAGTTTTTCCATTGCTTGCCGGAGAGAGAAAATCGGATCTGTTGCTGATTTGCCTGGAGTGAAGCCTCTTTGGTATGGGCCAATGATGTTCTGGGCGCATGGGGCTATCCGCCCTAGCAAGAAAGGGGAGAATATCTTATAGATAGTACTCAGCAACGTGGTACCTCGATATCAATTTTTATGCATGAAACAGATAATGCCTCTTTGCCAGTCGTCAGGCATTAATTCGTTGTCCCATACCTTGAGGACAAGTTGATGAACTACTTGGTATAACTGGTAGACTCCATATTTAACTAATTCGACTGTAATTCCATTGGCTCTTGGCGATTTATTTTTTTAAGCCGATTAATTGCACGGATTGTTTCTTCTACATTTGGAGGTGGCAATATTTGTCCGTCGTCTTCAGTTGGCGGGACCTCCAACTCGCCGATGTTCTGGTTGTTTAGTAGTTCAGCAAAGTACTCAACCCATCGCTCCAATATGCCCATTCTGCCGAAAATCAGATTTCCCTCTTTGTCTCGGCAGGATGAGCATCGAGGTGTATAAGGCTTTATCCTGCTGACGTGTTGATAAAACTTCCGTTCCCTGTACTTTTCGAGTTCATAGACCTGTTGGTTCTCCTAGGCTTTCTCCGTCTGTGAAATCGCTTTTCCGCTCGCCGGAGTTCGTGATAAGTCTCTGCACGTGATCGCGTCCTTTGAGAATGCAACATTACTCGGTATGCGGCATTCTTCCGTTCCGTTGCTAGCTTACATTCATCGTCAAATCAGCCGTTCCGACTCTTTTTGCAGCTGGGTCCAAGTATATTTGTGGTCGTATTTATGATAACGTTCTTCAGGTGATTGTGAAGATCATTTGTTGATGTTTCATCTCCAGGATCTCTGTTGACTGCGGTTATTGCGGCATCTATTTCCCTCTTATATAATTCTGGGTGATGTTGTTATTCGAATTCGGTACGCCATGCCAACCAGATAGTGATCGGAGTCTATATTGGCCCCCTTATATGTTGTGATATTCATCAAGGCTGAGAGGTGGCGGCGTTCCATGAACACGTTTTCAATTTATTTGAAAGTGGTCCCGTCTGGAGACCCCCACGTTTGTTTGTGGACCGCTTTTTGCGCAAACCACGTACTTCCAACAACTATTTCGTGTGACTCTGCTAATTGAATAATCCGTAGTCTGTTATCATTTGTATTTTGATGTAAGCTATGGGAGCCGATGTATCGCCTGAATACGGGCCTACTTGGCTGTTAAAATCCTCAAGTATAATTTTGATATCATATTTGGGACAGGCTTCGAGGGTTCGTTCTACTGTTTCGTAGAAGGTATCCTTCTCCAACTCTGCAGTTTTCTCCGTAGGGGCGTGAAGGTTACTAAGGGTTATATCTCTAAATTTGCCTCGGAAGTATGCATAGCCGTCCGCTTATGTTTTCAAAGCCGATAACAGCAGGTTTCATTTTTTAGCTGACTAAGAAACCTACTCTGAACACATGGTTTACTGGATGGCCAGGATAATATATGGTGTAGCGACTCTTCTCCAGGAAACCGGTTCCTATCCAACGCATCTCCTGCAACACTGTTAAATCAGCTCTATATTGGGACAAGGTATCGGCTAGCTGCTTGGCAGTTCCATCTCTGTACAGGGAGCGCACGTAACAAGTTGTGCTTCGTGTAGGGTCGTCAGCCCTACCCAACCCCCAGCCTGGAGGACCAGTTGGTACAATTTGTTCCGTTTTTAGGCGCAAGAGACTCGGCTTCATCCTTCTCCGTCTGCAGCTTTTCGTTAAGAAAGGGCTCCCAGCGATTGCCACGTGGAGGTGGAGATAGGATTTGGTAGTAGAGCTGTTAGTGTTGGTTCAGCAGGTCTTTCCGAGGTTTGATGCTCCATTGTGGGTACCAATCCACGTTTTGCCCGGGGACCTGACCATCAAGAGACGTACAAACTGCCTTCATCCAGATCTAGCAGGCGGCGCGAGATCTTGGGCTGCACAACATTGAAGGCAAGACAAAATATAAGGTGGCAGCGTCAGCACCAAAAACCAACCAACCAATAACATCAAACTGCGCTGGTCAAACGGGAAGAATAAAGACGTGGATTCCTGCATCATTTGCAGCAGAAAATTGGCAAAGAAGCAGAACTGAAACAATACGATACCTTGCAACGAGTGCGATTAAGTTGCTCACTTGCAATATGTGCACATGATTGGTGGTTACTTTACAGGCGAAAACGGTGACTCCGAATAAACATCATCGAGTTTTTCTCTCCATTTTTCATCAAAATCGTATGTAGTATCATTATGAAGTCATAAATAGACGTTTTACATAAATATTTGTTCAATTTTTCTCAATTCGCAAGGTAATATTCCTCACGATTAAACACAAAACCTTATTAAAATCGGTTTACTGTCTGTCTGTCTGTCTTTTTTTTTTTTTTGTGGATGGAGGTGGAAATCTTAGAAAGACACTGCCGCGCCAGGTTGCAGCAGCGTGTGGGATTCTCACCCACTAAAACTATCCCCACTTTCTCCTTTTTCCTTCCCCGCGGGACCGCCGCAAAGCATTACTTCGCGGGGTGGACTGCGCTTTACGCGACCACGTCTTCCGTTCTTCGCGTCCTCCTTGCGCGCTCCGCTCTTGTCAGTTCTTCTTGTATTCGTTTGATGGCGGTGTTCACCGCACACCAGTTTCCCTCCGATTTCAACATTTCCCCGACGATGTTCTGCGGGCTTAGAGTGGTTTTCAGGGAGTCTTCCAGACTCCTCCTTTCTGAGAGAAATCGTGCACAGTGGAACATAACATGCTCCGGGTCCTCAGGTGTGCAACCACATTTAGGACACAAGGGAGAATCATCCAGCCTGAATTGGTGCAGGTACTTCCTGTAACCGCCATGTCCTGACAGGAATTGCGTCAGATGGTAGTTAATCTCACCGTGTCGTCGCTGGATCCACTCTTCTATACGGGGAATTAAAGTGTGGGTCCAGCGACCCCTCTGCGAGTCATCCCGCCGTTTCTGCCACTTCTGCAGCGACTCTCGCCTTGCCGCCTTTCGGGATTCTGCATCCTTTTCAAGAGGATTCATTTTCCTTGTCTCGTACAGGCAGCGTGTCTCACTTGCCAGAATGTCTATCGGGATCATTCCCGCAATAACACACGCTGCCTCGCCTGATATTGTTCTGAAGGCGCTGCACACCCTTAGCGCCACTAAGCGGTAAGTCATATTCACTCTCCTACGATTACTCTCACACGCTAATGCTTCCTCCCAAACTGGTGCCGCGTATAATAGTGTGGAGCGAACCACTCCGGCCACAAGTAATCTTCGACTGTACCTTGGACCTCCAATGTTAGGCATCATCCGCGCTAATGATACGCTGGTATTTGCCGCTTTCTCACAGGCATAGTCCAGATGTCCCTTGAAATTGATTTTAGCGTCAATCATCACCCCTAGGTATTTGATAACCGGCTTCGAAGTGATGACGTGACCACCAACGCGAATATTAATCGTGTTCCTTTTCCTACGATTGGTAATCAAGACCGCCTCCGTCTTTTGTTCCGCAAGGTCAAGCTGAACCATCTCCAGCCACGCTTTGATGGCGCTAATGGTTTCGTTAGCGTACATTTCAACGTTTTTAGGTTCTTTCGCGACGACAACCACAGCTAGATCATCTGCGAAACCGATTATCGTGGCCTCCTTTGGCACGGGAAGGACAAGGACCCCATTGTACATGACGTTCCACAGGAGAGGACCCAACACTGAGCCCTGTGGTACTCCTGCGGTGACGGTGTACTGCTTGGATCCCTCATCCGTGTCGTACCACAGTGTCCTCTCCGAAAGGTAACTGTTGAGGAGCTTAGTCAAGTAACTAGGGACACCCGTTTTCGCCAGTGAACTTTTTATCCACTCCCAGCTTGCGGAATTGAACGCATTTTTGATGTCCAATGTCACTACGGCACAGCATTTTTTAGATGACATCGCGTCTCGAGCCAGCTTCAAAACACCGTCTACGGCGTCGATCGTTGAGTGGGCTTGGCGAAATCCAAATTGTCGCTCCGATAGTCCATCCTTATATTCGATGATAGGGAGCAGTCTGTTGTAGATGACCCTTTCGAGCATCTTTCCTGCCGTGTCGATAAGGCAAATCGGTCGGTATGATGATAGGTGTCCTGGGTGTTTATTCGGCTTCGGGAGCAAAACTAGTTTTTGCCTCTTCCACCGGTCGGGGAAAACACCTTCTATCATGCATGTTTCAAACACGCTAATAAACCAGTCGGGTCTGGTCTTAACGGCGAGTTTAAGGGCTCTATTGGGAACAGCATCCAGACCGGGTGCTTTGTTATCACCAATTCTCCGGCAAATTTGCGTGAGTTCCTCCTCAGTTACCGCAGGTATGGTGTAGAGGTCCAGTGCTCGCTTGTGTTGTTTGCGCTGCCCTTTATCCGGGGGGAAGAGCGCCATCACGATATCGAGAAGAAGATGCGGGCAGGTCAATTGTGGTGTTCGCCCTCTCATCTTCTTCATAACTATCCTGTACGCTGTTCCCCAGGGGCTTTGGTCTGCCTCTGTGCAAAGCTCCTTGAAGCATTCTCGCTTGCTGGTCCGTATAGCCTGCTTTTTTTTTTTTTTTTTTTTTTTTTTTTTTGGGTAGGGTAGGTGAATGCATTTACGCACACAGTGTTGGACTCCCGATTCGGTACATCGTCGGACTACCAACTAAACACCTCCCCATCGTCAGAGAGCTAGCCTGGAACCGTTTGTCACATTACTTCGGGCCAGCCCCCGATCTCTCCCGCCTTGCGGAGCCTTCAAATCAGGGAATTCCTTTCACCAACGGGAGGGGAGAGGAGGAAGGGAACTGTCAGTTCAAGGAACTCCCTGCCATCCGGCTCCTCCACCGGTCGAGTTCTATCTTCTTAGCAACGAGAAGGGCCCGAACGTAATGGGCAACACGGTTCCAGCTGTCAGCAGTCCTCAGCATCTCTTCCACAATGTTGTCTGCAGAGAGATCCCCTGTGTTTAAATAGAGCTGCTGACGAACCCCATCCCACCTTCCACAAGAAAAAAAAGTGTGGTGGGCATCGTCCACAACTCCATTGCAAAACACACAGTCCGGAGAATGCGCCTTTCCAATCTTGTGCAGGTAAGACTGAAAACTTCCATGCCCACTTAAAAATTGGGTAAGGAAATAGTCAGTCTCACCATGCTTCCGATTCAGCCACGCACCTAGGTTGCCGATGAGCCGCGCAGTCCATCTGCCTCTAGTTTCATTTTGCCAAGAGAGCTGCCACTCGTCTAGAGTGTGTTGCCGTTCTTCGCGAGCAACCACCTCCCTTGGCTCATCTCCCTTGCGCTTGTATATGGCCTGACGCTCCCTAGCAAGAAGGGCAACGGGAATAACTCCCGCGATCACCATCACGGCCGGTTCAGAGACTGTGCGGTACGCAGACGCCACTCGTAAAGCTCCCCGTCTCTGTACTTGCGCGAGGCGTCTACGATATACCTCCTTGTTAAGAGCGCCAGCCCATACCTCTGCGCCGTAGAGCAGGGCAGACTGCGTTGAGCTCATCAGGAGACGTCGCCTACTAGACGTAGGACCCCCAATGTTTGCCATTAGCCTACTTAACGCCGAAACTCCAACCGCAGCCTTGTTCGCTGCTGCTTGGATTTGCTCAGAAAAGCTCATCTTTGAGTCAAGAGTCAACCCGAGGTACTTTACCGCTGATTTTGACTCAATTATCGACTCGCCGAACGATATGGGACACAGGGTCGGAATTCTCTTCTTAGTCAGGATGACTACTTCGGTTTTTTCCAGTGCAAGGTTGAAACCATGAGTAGTCATCCATCCGCTTACCCGTCGCATCAATATGCCGAGTCTGCTTTGCGCCTGTTCGACAGTGCGTCCAGCAACAAGCGCTGCGACATCATCTGCGTAGCCGACCAGGCGCGATTCTTCTGGCATGTCGAGTTTAAGCAGACTGTCATAGGTAGCGTTCCAGAGGTCCGGCCCTAGGATGGATCCCTGTGCTACCCCCGACGTGACCTACATCCACCTTTGACCCTCTAGTGTTTCATAGAGCAGGGAGCGATTCCTCAGATAGTCCCTCAAAATCCGTAAGAGATAGTTCGGCACGTTGAAGGTATTGTCTAGTGTGCCTAGAATGTCTTTCCATCTTACGGAATTGAAGGCGTTTCTGACGTCAAGCGTTACGAGGAGCACCACCCGTCGAGTTCGGCGGCTATGTGCCTCTGCTCGTTGAACGGCGTCCACGACCTGCATGACAGCATCAATTGTCGATCTCCCTGCCCTAAAACCAAACTGCCGGGGAGATAAATCTCCGGCAGCGCGTATCGCTTCAGCGAGTCTACTTCTGATGAGCTTTTCGAGCACTTTCCCAGCAGTATCAAGCATACATAGCGGGCGGTATGAAGACGGCAGTTCGGGATCGCCTTTCCCTTTAGGGATCAGCGCAAGCCTCGCAACTTTCCAACGAGCAGGGAAAATGCCCTCTTTCAGGCAAGCGTTGAATGCACCGAGCAGTAGGCCTGGCCGGTGTTGGAATACCATCGGGTCCTGGCGCCTTCTTGTTTTTCATAGAGAGGACTGCCTGTTCCAACTCTTTTACAGAGAAAAGTGGACAGTCCTCTGCGCTCTCCGCGCCGACGTCACCATCCCATACGGGGTGTGCAGGGAAGAGTGCCCTCACAATGCGGTCCATCTGCTCGGCCTTAAGTGAACAGGGTTTCCGCAGAGCCCCGATTTTTCGGGTTACAAGTTTGTAACCGAGTCCCCACGGATCCCCGTTCACCTCGTCGATCAGATCTTGCCAGCAGCGAGCTTTGCTCTTGTTTATTGCGCTGCGGAGTCTCCTTTTGGCTGATTTGTACTCCATCATTATGGTACATGCCTCCTCCCGGTCGCCTAGACGTTGTGTTAAGCGGCGGAGCCTGTGACATTCCTTCCGGAGCTCTGCGATTTCCACTGTCCACCAATACATGGAAGGTTTGCAGCGCCTCGATGTCTTCCTGGGCATGGAGGCTCCGCAGACCGTCGTTACCAGGTTCATAACTGAATTTACGACAGTGTCAGCAGCGGCGCCACCGCCCCCAGGAGTACCCTTCAGCGTGGCCCCACCCGTTCCCAGAGTTTCGACAAACTTCCCGGTGTTCACCTTCGCGACGTTCCATACACAGAAAGATCGCTGGGGTGGCGCACACCGAGAGTTTGTATCCACCACTTCGAAAGCAATGTATTGGTGGTCACTGGCCGAAAACTCTTCCAGAACTCGCCACCCGTCCACCAGCGACACCAGTGATTCCGATGCGAAGGTTACGTCTGGAATGCTTCCTTCGCAGCCCGGGCGCCGGAACGTTGGGGTGGATCCGGTGTTTAGAACTACCAGTCCTGTTCTCGCCGCCATTTCCAAAATTCGTTTCCCTCTGGAATCTGTGTGAGGCATGCCCCATTCAAGTGCCCTAGCATTGAAGTCACCTCCGACCAGGATCCGCCCATCCGTGCTTAAGATAGCGTCCTCCAATGCCTCAAGCCTCCGACGAAAGTCCGGCATCGTCTCATTCGGCGTAAGATAGACACTAAAAAACGTTATCCCTGAACACCGAATCCAAACAAAGCCGTCCCCTCGGCCTTGGGCAAGAACCCCCAGGAGGGTGCCGTCCCGAACCCAGATGGCAGCGGTACCTGATATGTCTGGGTGCCATGAAACTGGGCCCTTGTTTCGGTACTGCTCACTGATGAGTACTAAATCAGCTTTGGTCTCCGCAGCGAACTGCGCTAGCAACTCGTGAGCGGTTGCACTCCGGTGCATATTGATTTGTAGGATGCGAATCATGTTGACCGTATCCTAGCTCTTTCCAGTTCTGCTCTGAAAACTGGACACCGCCCCGATCCCGCAGTGTGCGCAATGCTCTCATCAGTCGCGCCACGGTCCTTGCATAGAACGCAGCTTTCCTTTTCATTGCAGCTGTTCGCTTTATGGCCTGCCTGACCGCATTTACGGCATGTTGCCCTTCTGTCAGGTCCCCGACAGTTTGCAGATGTGTGCCCATAATCCAAACATCTGTAACATTTGGTTGGGGCGGCCCGAATTCGTATCCTACACACTACCCAACCAATTCTTATTTTCCCGCTGTTTAGAAGCTTCCTCGCGTAGTGCTCGGCAACTTCCACCACAGCGAGTTTTTGGCCTCGTGAGTTTGCGGAGGTGATACCAATCCGGACATTGGTTACCTCCGGGCATTCGCGTTTGATGGCCTCTTCTACCTCGTTCTTTTCCGTGAGACAGTCAAGGTCTCGTATTTCTAAAGCACACGTGGGTTCCAGGCTAGAAACCAAAGCTTTTTCTCCTAGAAGCCCCTTGACTGCTTCACAGAACGTGACTTTATTTATAGTCTTCGGGCCTAGTTCGACTAAGACTCCACCACCCTTCGTTTTACGTATGGAAGACACCTCCGCTCCGTTGTCTTCGGGTTTGATTTTGTAACGGATTTCGCTGAGGACTTCCGCAAAAGTCTTGCCTTCCGTCGGCTTAATAAGCAAAGCTGGCGGTCTAGTCCTCCTTCGTCTCCCCACCTTTTCTTTTGACACTCCATCCTTCGTGTCCGCTTTAGTTTTAGGCAGAGGTTTTTCTGATGGCGCGACGTGTTGTTGTCTTTTGATCCTCTTCGCCTTCTTCTTTCCAGCCCTGGAGAGTACCTGAGTGAAGTCTCCTTCAGATGTCCCTTCCTCCTTTCGTTTTTTACCAAGTTCACTCTGCAATGGGCTGTCAGCGATCCGTTTGGTACTCGTGGTGTTCTCCTCGGGAAGCGCGGTTGTTTCTGCTTCCTGCGGATTTTGTCTTACTTTCCATGTTCGCCTATAATATGAAATCCTGTCCAGGAGCTCTTCCAGTTCCATTAGCCCGTTTTTCACTCCCTTACCGACGTTTTTCTGAAGGAACGTCGAAGATCGCATGTGCTTCACAATTGCTGTGCATTTTTTAATAAGTCTTTCCTCTTCCGCTTGTGCCAGAGTAATCGACAGTCCTCCCACTCGGCTTATATTCGAAACCATTTTATTAGTTTCGGCAGTTTCCACTGTGCCTCTTTCCCCAATTACAGCACTGTGCTGTTTGGTCTGGGTTCCTCCTATCTGTGTTGCAGGTGCTGCATCACTTTCCGAGCCTTTCTCTCCGTCTGCGCGTCCCGATGTCTCGTCGGGTATTTCAGCCCTTGTTGCGTCCTTCGCTGGGCGCTGGGGCGAACGGCGCATTTTCGTGCTGCGAATAAACGCAGTCAGCTCACTCTCCATTTCCACTATCTCCTCGTTCTGTTCGTTTTTTTTCTCCATTTGAGTTGTTTACCAGCGCATCGTGTGCAAGGGAGCGGGCCGCAATAGTCAGGAACGGGTATACCCTCGGGGACACAGCCCCTACCCCAGTTCCCTGAGGCCTGACCTACGCTTAGCTGATCCCGGAATTCACGGACGGATCAGCGCTCGCTCGGGGCAACGCGGTCTACTAACACCGGTTCAATGCACACTACCCGACCAGGGTCCCGAAGGGGCTGGCTCCTGATACACGCCACAACTACCACCTTGGCAGAGCTAGGCTCACATCACCCCATCGACGTCGACAGGGAGTTGTCGACGGCTCCGGGGACTCCCAGTGTGTCCCAGCGTGTATCGGTCATTAGCAGTTCGCTCTTCACCGAGAAACTTTCTCGAGGCTACTACCTAGGACGCAAGTATTATGCCAGCTAGGGGGTCAGAACTACTTGCTCGGGCACCTCGGGGACGCCACTCCCCGTATCGTAAACGACCCATGAAGGATCGTTGACGATCCCTGAGGGGGTATAGCCTGCTTAAGCCTACCTCGAAGGTTCACATATGCTAGCCGTTTCTCGTCGAAGTCTGGTCTTGCTCTAGCTCGTTGGCAGATCCTTCTAGCACGAAAACATGCATCCCGTAACACCGCGATCTCTTCATTCCACCAATAGTTTGAGCGCCTTTTTGCGAGAACTCGTCGCCTCGGCATAGCAGCGTCGCATGCTCTTGTTATGCGTTCCATCATTTGCTCTACCTTTTCCGTAGCCGCACCACCGGGACTTTGGCCTCCCAATAGCATCTCTATGAATGCATCCTCCTCAAGCCCCTTCACGGACCAGCCCCGGTTTCCAGCCTCATGGGAGCACGCATCGACGCATGGCCCATATTCGATCTGGAGGAAAATCGCCTGGTGGTCGCTGTGAGTATAATGCTCACTGACAAACCATGTCATTCTCCTCGCCAATGTGGTACTCACATATGTTAGATCGACTATTGAGCCCGACCCTGTCCCACGAAAAGTGGAAACGTTTCCCGTGTTGGCAAGCACCAAATCTAGCTCCGCGAAAGCCTCGAGCAGGATACGGCCCCTGGTGTTCGTAGTGCGACTGCCCCAATCCACGGCCCACGCGTTGAAATCACCAGCTATGATCTTGGGGTTTCGACTTCTTGCATCCGAGACTAGCATACCTAGCATTCCTTCGAATTCTGTTATCGTCGCGCTTGGTGGAGCATAGCAACTATATATATATAGATACCAGCTATTTTTGCCCTGACGAATCCAACTTCTGGAAACTCCATCACTTCTTGAATGGCCTGATTTCCACACGCCCATATTGCCGCCTTGCCAGTTTCATCTGCAGTCCAGGTACCGCTCTTATTGTTGCGATAGGGCTCGCTGATTATGGCAGCTTCGATTCCCTTCTCATAGATGGTCTGCAAGAGAAGGTCTTGCGCTGCCTCGCAGTGGTTGAGGTTGATTTGTATCAACCTCATTTTTTTACTGCATTCAAGGCTCGCCTAAACACTGGGCATCTGCTGCTGCCTGCAACGTGCCGACAGTCGACACCCTTTTTTTCCTTGCAGAGCATGCATTCAGGCTCAGCCTTGCACTCCCTGAACATATGGCCTTCTCCCCTACATTTTCTGCAACATTTTGACCTGTCACAGTCACCGGTGCATTTCGCCGCTATGTCTGTCTGTCCGTCACACGCATTTTTCTCGGAGACGGTTATAGCGATTGACACCAAATTTGGTAGGACGGTGGGAACTGTGAACGCTCACGCATACAGTGAATTACATCCTTTTACGCCGAATTTAAGGAGGGGTCCCTATACATGCAAAAGGGGGGTGTAACATTTTTTTTCATCAAATATAGTCATGTGGGGTATCAAATTAAAGGTCTCGATTAGTACTTTTCAAAGCCGATCTTAGTTTTGACATTCGTTGGAAGGGTGGGGAGCGCGGGGGTTTGAAAGTGATCACTTCTTTAAGGGGGCCATTCTCGGAAACCACCCAATCGAAAAAATTGAAATAAATCAGGAGGCTGCCACTGTATGGGGCCTGGGCCGATATCTGTTTAAATAAAGTTAATAATAGTATATTACTACAATTTTTTGTAATTGGTTAGACACCCCCCTTAAGTTCATCCTAGTACCAGAAAATTTTACAGTGATATAGGCTATAATATAGAGCATGATCTTACCAAGTTTAGTGGAAATTGCACTATTACTAACAAACTTATAATACCTCAAATTTATTGCTTCTTTGAAAATTGAAGACAATGAATGTCAATATCATCTGAAAGTGGATACTCTCACATAATATATGGATATATTACGTGCTACGTACTAAGAAATATACAAAACCTTTCGTACCTGAAGCGTCCAGCTTCCGGTTTCCCGACTTATTTAAACTTTCCTCGGGTCTGATGGACTGCTCTACCTTTGACGACGTGCCTTTCGCGGAGACTTTGTGAAAGTTATAACGCACAATAACTTGGTCCCTAAACTTCTTTCCTTTAAATGGTTTTAAGCATAGATTAGGGTTCTGACTTTCTCCTCCGAATTACAGTGCAAACATCACATGTGTTTCTAGTGCATGAATAAAAGATTAATGCAAAAGATGTGGTTTAATGTGTTCAACTATAAATAACAACACGTGTATTTAACGATAACCGGTAATCTTTAATTACCTCACATACATATGACATTAAATAACAATAGACAGAATAACAACTGAAACGAATATTGTCAAGTGGGTAGTTCGGTAGATAAAGACGCACATATTAAAACCTCGTCATATCCTTCAATCCTGACATCAATAACATACTAAAACCGTATCCTTCCTCAAATAGATCAAATTTCATATATTTATTGGTTGTGACTGGCGTGGGACGTTTATCTTAATTTGATTGAATTAACGAATACATTACTCACCTATTACATTCAAGTGAACGAAGTGACTCATATGTGGCGTTGTGGAAACTTGACACTCGTATACTCCAGAATCCCTGTGCTGGGGGTATTTTATTTGCAAAATCCAATCCTCAGTCTGTGGATGATGAATGGCCCGAAACCTTTGATCCGACGTGTATGTATATCTTCCTACAGTCAACAAATGGATATCACGATGCCTTACCCACGATACTTGTAGTAACATCTAAAATAATGGAGAATGTTTGCATGTAAATCAGGTTGTCTAGAATATAATACTCGACAGAATAGAACAAAAAATTAAACGGTCAAGTTTAGTATTTCAGAAAATACAGAATCTCAACAGAATATTCGCAGAGAAAATATAATTAGAATGAACGAATTATGTATCGAAAGGTAAGGTAAGTTGGTATCCCATTTCACTTGCCAGACATAGAAAGGACCCCATCCTCATTTTAGAGAGTCATTGGAAGAGGAAAATTGTTATTTGCGGACTATTGATGTGATGTGATGTGATGTGATGTTTGGTGAGTATATTTTTGGGATTCTTTTTGAAATTTGGTGGGGGTGGGTTTAAATCTCGCTGGGGGCAGAGGGTATTGTGAGTGGATGTAGGATAGTCGTCTCATTTGTGAATGAGACTCAGGCACAAAATCAGGGTAATAATGACGGGCGAGCGTAATGCTGAGCACATTGTCTCCTATAGGGTACTGTAATCCTGTAGTATACCATTACGGTCTTGAATTAAGAGCTCTGACGCACTTCAAGGTTCTGATCCGATTTGACTGTTGCACTAACGATTATTACCATAAAATACCATATAAAAATTAAAACTGGTGGTCAAAGGGTATTATAGGGCCCAGGGCGAAACATGGATGCAATACCAACAGCTCTACTACCAAATCCTATCTCCACCTCCACGTGGTGATCGCTGGGAGATCTTTCTAAACGAAAAGTTGCAGACGGAGAAGAATGAAGGCGAGTCTCGCGCACCTAAAACGGGACAAATTGTACAAACTGGTCCTCCAGGTTGGAGGTTGGGTAGGGCTGACTACCCTACATGGAAAACAACCCTTTACGCAGCCACAAAAGGAGCCTCGGACTGGATTGACTTCACAACGACGAACCCGGCAACGAGAAAAGAATAACGATTTGCGCATTTTCTCATGGAACGTGCGCTCCCTGTGAAGAATGAAGCTGCCAAGCAGCTAGCCGATACCCTGTCCCAATATAGGGTTGATATAAGAGCATTGCAGAGGATGTGTTGGACAGGGACCGGTTTCCTGGACAACAGTCACTTCACCATATATCATAGTGGCCATCCAGTAAACTATTAGCCCGGAGTAGGTTGCTTAGTCAGCCGAAAAATGAAACCTGCTGTTATAGGTTTTGAAAACATAAGCGAACGGCTATGCACTCTGTGCTTGCAAGGCAAATTTAGAAATATAAGCCTCATTAACGTTCACGCCCCTAAAACGGGAGTGGAGAGTCTACGAGGAAGTAGAACGAATCCTCGAAGCCTGTCCCGAGTATGATATCAAAATCATACTTGGGGATTTTAACAACCAGTTAAGGACGGAGCGCATATTCAGGCGATACGTTGGCTCCCATAGTTTATATAAAAATAAAAATAATAACTGACTGCAGATTATTCAATTAATACTGTCACCCGAAACGGTAGGTGGAAAGCGGTTCACAAACAAACGCGGGCCTTCACAGACGGGACCACTTTAACAATAAATTGACTACGAAAAAAGAAAGCCTGGCAGGACCAACAGGTGCATGAACTCGAAAAGTACAGAAAGCAACCGTACCAGGCGCGGAAGTTTTACCAACAGTCAGCAGGATGAAGCCGGCCTCGATGTTCATCTTGCTGAGAAAAAGAGGGAGATCTGATTTCCGACAGAATGGGCATATTGGAGCAATGGGTTGAATGCTTTGATGAACTGCTCAACAAGCAGAACATCGGCGAGTTGGAGGTACCGCCAACTGAAGATGACGGACAAATTTTGCCACCGCTATGTATAGAAGAAAGAGTCCGTGCAATACATCAGCTTAAAAATCATAAGTCTTCAGGAGTCGATGGAATTATAGTCGAACTGGTTAAACATCAGGGATACCAATTACACTAGCCGGTTCATCAACTTCTGCTCAAGGTGTGAGACCATGCCTGACAGCTGGCAACGAGGCATTATTTGTCCATACATAAAAAGGGAGATGTCACCCATTGTAGGAATTATAGAGGTATAATGTTACTGACTACCATTATAAGATATTCTCCTTTATCTTGCTAGGCCAGATAGCCTCATATGACCAGAATATCATCGGGTCATACCAGAGAGGCTTCGCTCCTGGAAAATCGTCAACAAATCAGATTTTTTTACTGTGGCAAGCGATGGAAAAACTACTGGAATATGGACATCAGTTGCACCATCTTTTCATCGACTTTAAAGCTATTTATGAGCCAGGGTAAAACTGTACACGCCCATGAGATAATTCGCTATTCCGATTAAATTGTGCGAGGCCAGGTAAGAGCAGTAGGATCATTCTCGAGACCATTCAACAAGAATGGTCTAAGACAAGGGGATGCCGTATCATGCGCCCTCTTTAACCCGGTCTTTGAAAAAGCAATCCGTGATGATAAGGTAAATGCGAGTGGTACGATCCTCTTCAAGACTACCTAACTACTGGCCAATGTTGAAGATATCGAAATCATAGGAAGAACCACCAGAGGCAAAGAAACTGTTTTCATCCAGATCAAGCAGGCGGCGCGAGATCTTGGACTGCACATCAATGAAGGCAAGCCGTAATATTGTATATGGTGGCAACATCAGCACCAAAAACTAACCCACGAATAATGTCACCCGAGAATAATAAAGATAGGAGACTAGAACTTTGAGAACGTTAATAACTTCTCCTATCTAGGGTCAAAATGAGAACCGATAAAAGCTACAACAATGAAATCCGCGCACAGTTATAGCTGTTTCGCTCGCCTCATTATAAGGTCAAAGCTCTCGCTGTACAAGACTATGATCTGCTCTTAGCAAAAAAAATTCGAACTGTTGGCTGCGTTCGAGAGAAGTATCTTGCCAGTCCTTATGTATTCCTCGGAGACTTGAGTTCTTAACAAAAAAAATCCTAACTCTTGGCCGCGTTCGAGAGAAAAATCCTTCGAAGAATTTGTGGCCCTCTACAAGAGGATGGAAGATTCCCCGCTTTCCAGAACTCATTTCCTGGGGTCCTACCCCACGGCAGAAAGCGATACCATTTTGCCAGACACCCCAAAAATGAACAAAAGAGGAAGAAAGGAGAACTGGAAACTAGCAAAAGAGATATGCTCGGAAGCTAAGGTAAAGTGAGTACTGAGTAGACGGCATCTTCCCAGCACTAATCCAGAGAGGCCTATCATCATCTTAGAGTTTCTTGTAAGGGTGATAAGGGGCAGCATAGACTCGGGTTGTATACCAAGGGCAGAGAAACGGGTAAAAGTGGTTTTAATTTTGAAAACGGGTAAAAAGGATACTTTCCATTCTAAATCTTCCAGACCAATTTGCCTAACATGCGTGGACAACTATAATATATTAAAACTAACGTTCTATTGCGTAATTCCCTACGTTAGTGTCAACACGTTTACCGGGGAAAACGGTCAATCGAAGCTTCTCTGTAGCAGCTTACGGATGATTAAGGAACAGAAGCAAAAGAAATAGCACTGTGAGCGTTTTTGGATATTGCAGAAGCATTCAATAACACATCGCATACAGAGATACAATATGCCTTGATTCGCAAGGGAGTGGGAAACATCCTGGCTTTCTGGATGGACAGAATGTTAGACTATTATCATCAATACTATTCAAGGTTGTCCACAGGGTGGAGTACTATCACCGCTTATGTGCAGTATGGTAATGAATGAACTCCTGGCCAAGGTAATAAACACTGGAATCCAGGTCCAGGGTTACGAGGACGACATTGTTTTTATCTGTAGAAACAAATATACCCTATATGATAGAAGCCAAGCAGAACTAAGGATTATTGTTGCCTGGTGCATTATGCCAATGAAAACCACCATAGTAGCATCTACTACGAAGTGGTGATCACTTGAGAGCCATAAAGCTACATGTCACGAAGAGAGTCAATAGTTCAAAAATTCCTCTGGAAGACGCATGTCAGAAATACTTGTCGGAAAGCTACGATGACCCCGAAGGTACTACTTTGGATCTACACTACAATAGTAAGGCCAATCTGTGCAGAAAGGACTGATCCCAGCACAACAGCCAGAGAGCTGCAGAAACTCCAAAGACCGATTTGCTTGTCTATCCAGGGAGGGGGGGGGGGTAATGAGAACATCCCTGGAGGTCCTTTTGGTATTAACTCTTCCCCATCTCTACATACAGATGCAGGGAAGGAGGGCGATTTTCAGGATGGCCGAGAGTATCAGTGAGATGGGGAGTTGCCTAATTCAAAAGAAAATTAATATTCTTTCTAGAGGGTGGTATCGAAACCAAGGGAGATAACATGACAACGAGGAGTAACAAGGCAAACTGGGAGAGCGTAGCTGCGATATACGGCTTAAAACAACAACTGGTTACTTGGTATACTGACGGATCCCGTACAGTACAAGGAGCGGGCACCGGGGTCATTGTTCTAAAAAAAATGTACTTAGAACCAATGGATAAGCACACTAGCATATTCCAAGCGTAAATATACGCTATAGACAGATATGCCCCTTCAACCTCCAAAGGAACTGTTGGGGGTAAAACGTTGTTATTCTGACCGACAGCCGAGCGGCGGTCAAGGCACGTAGTTCCACTCAGGTGAACTCTAAACTGGTACGGGAATGCTTTGAGAGACTGGATACGGTTGGCTCGCACAATAGGGGCTGCATACTTGGGGTTTCAGGCCATGTTGGGTTGGAAGGCAATAAGGCAGCGGATGAACTGGGACGCGTCTACACAAACAAGAATTCTTCGGAGGAATCAGAAACGGGTTCGTGGCTATGACATTAGGTAAGAAATGAAAAGGAACCGCTGAGGGAATTATACTGTGCGTAGCTACCAGAAATGGAGCAGTCCAGGGCGCTTATGGGGGGCACGAACACAAACACACAAAGGACTGTTTAAACCACACCAAGAAGAACTTCCGGTTTATGGTGGGATTACTCACTAGTCACTGCCGACTAAACTATCACCTGCGGAAGCTAGAAATATCTACGAACACTGCATGCAAATTTTGTACCGAATGTGTCGAAAGGTCTATACACGTTTTGGGACAGTGTTCGACAATTGCGCAAGTTAGGACGTTAGGAGAATACTTGATACCAGATGCCAAAGTCGAATACTTGGAAGTAGGGAATATAGTAAAATTCCTGATGGTAATCGGCTTGCTTGACATACTGTATTTAATAGGTATACTATAACTAGCAAAGGGTGCACAATTGTTCTTTAAGGACGCAGTGCCATTTGACTGAATAGAATATATATATTCCCCATCGTAGTAGCTAAAATTTTCCAGCAATATATATCCATGATTACCTTTGGGTTTCCTTAGATATGTCGTAGAATACAAAAAATATGCAAATAAGCAGTTGCACGAATTTTTTTTGGCGATTTGTGTACATTGTCTTCGGATGCAGTAAATTTGCGTAACTAGGCGAGCTTGAACTACCATTACTTTGTTAACAATAATAAGATATTCACCAAATTTTCCAACATGATATTTATGTTTGACAAGTTTCTACCCCTCTCCACCCACCTCACTTTGCAACAGAAGTCAAAGATAAAGCTTGCTTCGGGAATACTAGACGAGATTTTTCATTCATACCGCACATGGTTATACATTCATAATCATCATCAACGGCGCAACAACCGGTATCCGGTTTAGGCCTGCCTTAATAAGGAACTCCAGACATCCCGGTTTTGCACCGAGGTCCACCAATTCGATATCCCTAAAAGCTGTCTGGCGTCCTGGCCCACGCCACCGCTCCATCTTAGGCAGGGTCTGCCTCGTCTTCTTTTCCTACCATAGATAGTGCCCTTATAGACTTTCCGGGTGGGATCATCTTCATCCATACGGATTAAGTGACCCGCCCACCGTAACCTATTGAGCCGGATTTTATCCACAACCGGACGGTCATGGTATCGCTCATAGATTTCGTCATTGTGTAGGCTACGGAATCGTCCATCCTTATGTAAGGGGCCAAAAATTCTTCGGAGGATTCTTCTCTCGAACGCGGCCAAAAGTTCGCAATTTTTCTTGCTAAGAACCCAAGTTTCCGAGGAATACATGAGGACTGGCAAGATCATAGTCTTGTACAGTAAGAGCTTTGACCCTATGGTGAGACGTTTCGAGCGGAACAGTCTTTGTAAGCTGAAATAGGCTCTGTTGGCTGACAACAACCGTGCGCGGATTTCATCATCGTAGTTGTTATCGGTTGTGACTTTCGACCCTAGATAGGAGAAATTGTCAACGGTCTCAAAGTTGTATTCTCCTATCCTTATTCTTCTTCGTGTTTGTGTTTGACCAGTGCGGTTTGATGTTGTTGGTTGATTCGTCTTCGGTGCTGACGTTGCCACCATATATTTTCTCTTGCCTTCATTGATGTGCAGCCCAAGATCTCGCCTCAGTCGCCGCCTGCTCGATCTGGATTAAGGCAGTTTGTACGTCTCGGGTGGTTCTTCCCATGATGTCGATATCGTCAGCATAGGCCAGTAGTTGGGTGGACTTGAAGAGGATCGTACCTCTTGCATTCACCTCAGCATCACGGATCACTTTCTCGAGGGCCAGGTTAATGAGGACGCATGATAGCGCATCCCCTTGTCGTAGACCGTTGTTGATGTCGAATGGTCTTGAGAGTGATCCTGCTGCTTTTATCTGGCCTCGCACATTGGTCAGGGTCAGCCTAGTCGGTCTTATTAATTTCGTCGGGATACCGAATACTCTCATGGCCGTGTACAGTTTTACCCTGGCTATGCTATCATAGGCGGCTTTAAAGTCGATGAACAGGTGGTGCAACTATTGTCCATATTCCAACAGCTTTTCCATCGCTTGCCGCAGAGAGAAAATCTGATCTGTTGCTGATTTGCCTGGAGTGAAGCCTCTTTGGTATGGGCCAATGATGTTCTGGGCATATGGGGCTATCCGGCCTAGCAAGATAGTGGAGAATATCTTATAGATGGTACTCAGCAACGTGATACCTCTATAATTGCTGCACTGTGTGATATCTCCCTTTTTATGTATGAGACAGATTATGCCTCGTTGCCAATCGTCAGGCATTGATTCGTTGTCCCATACCTTGAGCACAAGTTGATGAACCACTAGTGTAACTGGTCGCCTCCATATTTAACCAATTCGGCTGTAATTCCATCGGCCCCTGGCGACTTATGATTTTTTAGCCGATGAATTACACGGACTGTTTCTCCTAAATTTTGTGGTGGCGGCATTTGTCCGTCGTCTTCAGTTGGCGGGACTTCCAACTCGCCGATGTTCTGGTTGTTCAGTAGCTCATCAAAGTACTCAACTCATCGCTCTAATATGCCCATTCTGTCGGAAATCAGATTTCCCTCTTTGTCTCGGCAGGATGAGCATCGAGGTGTATAAGTCTTCATCCTGCTGACTTGTTGGTAAAACTTCCGCGCCTGGTGCGGTTGCTCCCTGTACTTTTCTAGTTCACAGACTTGTTGGTTCTCCCAGGCTTCCTTTTCCCGTCTGTGAAGTCGCTTCTCCGCTCGACGGAGTTCGTGATAAGTCTCTGTGCGTGCCCGCGTTCTTTGAGAATGCAACATTACTCGGTATGCGGCATTCTTCCGTTCCGTTGCTAGCTTACATTTATCGTCAAACCAGCTGTTCCGACTCCTTTTGCGGCTTGGGCCAAGTATATTTGTGGCCGTATGCATGATAACGTTCTTCAGGTGGTTGTGAAGATCATTTGTTGATGCTTCATCTCCAGGTCCTCTGTTGACTGCGGTTATTGCGGCATCCATTTCCCTCTTATAGGTGTCGCGGAGGGTTGTGTTGTGGATGGCTTCAGTGTTCACTCTCACCTGATTGTCAGAGGGGATTCTAGGTAGCATTGTTATTCGAGCTCGGAGCACCATTTAAACGAGATAGTGGTCCGAGTCTATATTGGCCCCCCTATATGTTCTGACATTCATCAAGGCTGAGAGGTGGCGGCTTTCGATCAACACGTGGTCAACTTTGTTGAAAGTGGTCCCGTCTGGAGAGGCCCACGTATGTTTGTGGACCGCTTTCCGCGCAAACCAGGTACTTCCAACAACCATTTCATGTGACCCTGCTAATTGAATAATCCGCAGTCCGTTATCATTTGTGTTTTCGTGTAAGCTATGGGAGCCAACGTATCGCCTGAATACGGGCTCCTTCCCTACTTGGCTGTTAAAATCCCCAAGTATGATTTTGATATCATATCTGGGACAGGCTTCGAGGGCTCTTTCTACTGCCTCGTAGAAGGTATCCTTCTCCGACTCTGCAGTCTCCTCTGTAGGGGCGTGAACGTTTATGAGGCTTATATTTCTAAACTTGCCTCGCAAGCGCAGAGTGCATAGCGGTTCGCTTATGTTTTCAAAGCCGATAACGGCAGGTTTCATTTTTTGGCTGACTAAGAAACCTACTCCGAGCACATGGTTTACTGGATGACCGCTATAATATATGGTGTAGTGGCTCTTCTCCAGGAAACCGGTCCCTGTCCATCGTATCTCTTGCAACGCTGTTACATCAGCCCTATATTGGGACAGGGTATCGGCTAGCTGGTTATCAGCTTCATCTCTGTACAGGGAGCGCACGTTCCATGAGAAAATGCGCAAATCGTTGTTCCTTTGTCGTTGCCGGGTCCGTTGTTTTAAAATCCGTCCTATCCGAGGATCCTGTTGTGGCTTCGTAACATGTTGTTTTCCGTGTAGGGTTGTCAGCCCTACCCAACCCCCAACCTGGAGGACCAGTTGGTACAATTTGTCCCGTTTTTAGGCGCGCGTTTTTATACATTCAGTGAAAGAAAAACCTTTTGGCAAGAAAGATGTCAACTCTCTCTCTCTCTCTCTTTCGTCAGAGAATCGGCAGACGGGTAGACAGAGAGTAGACTGATTTTAAATAGGTTTTTTTTAGATAAAACCTTAAAAAGTGTCATCTGTTGACTGTCATGCGCTAATACTTTATTCAATGGGTCCTAATTTGGAATTGGAAATGGTCAAAATAGCTGAAAAAACTTTTGACAATGGACCAGTTTTTGACTCACAGCAAAGAATAGCACCAAGTGTACTAAAAGACTTATTTTTCTGAGAAATGAGTGGTGTCAGATTTCTGCCCCATGCCTTTTTTCTATCTTATACAGTTCAGATTTTTGGAATATTATAGTCGACATTTTGAATGAATGAATCAAGATACCGAGTTGTGCCCTCCTTGGAGAATACGGGATTAATGTTCATTTGTTTAGCCACCCTAAATCCTTTCCCTGAACACTCTTTCCGTACTGAAAAGAAGCAAACTCCAGGAGACACTTCGTAATTCGAGGCAATGGAAAACATTTACAAATGCATAATTCAACAGAACTGGAAAATTTCCACTCCTAGTCGTTAATGGATAACACTGGCACCAGGTTCTGTCAACTGCGCGAACGCAGTAAAATGGGGGCCTTTCTTTGGTATCTGATGTTTATGAGGGTATTTGAAAAAGCAAATGGTATTGAATAAAAATATTTCATACCATTTAAGCATCGAATCCTTTTTTACCGCAACGAACCTATTGAAATATGAGGAAAATATAAAGGATGAAAGCACTCACTCATGTATGGACAAATTGTCGTGAAAAGGTACCAGAAATGGGAATCATGTCAGATGAAATTCATAAATAGAAAGAAAATGAGGACAAATTAGTGAAAGAAAACAATGGAAGCTCGGGGAAAAACTTTAGAGTATTTGCTAAGTACATACATATGTGCGTTGCGTAATCTGAAATTTCATCTATATTATTTCCCTTGTGTTTTAAAGGACGGGTTAAGGGCAATGGATTTTCGAAAAATAAAAAAGTCATTTTGCCACTCGAATGCAATATAACATTTTAACAGGTTTCGGGTTTATATTCCCAATTCCCAGCTTAGAAACATAATCAAAGCGTATACAATATATCATCAATTCCAGAATGTTTGATGTCAACCTCGGTTGAAAGGGTGATTGTGCGACGTGACTTTAGCAATGTTACTCAATGAAACCAACTTGACTGAAGTCAGAATAAACTGCGTAGCCACCATAGAAAAACAAGCCGGTATACCGGAAGATAGGCGCTTCAAGTATAAAGGTTTTCCTGTGTGGAGTTGCTAAATCTCCCATCAGGCGCGTCCCTTCGTGCGGATAAGGGAATGCTCGGCGAATGTGTCATGGCCATGCACATGCACGCATCCGGAGATGTGCGTGTATGGGCATGTTTATGCGCAGGCCGGGTAGGTGGGAAGTAAACGCCCACCCGTGGATAAAAATTGGCTATGGGAAGGATACCCAGAAATAAAACCAAACATGGAGGAGCAGAAGAAGAATGAAGTTACGGTGCAGGGCTTCGGAAACCCAGTGCCGGCGGTTTTTGGGAGTGAGCAAGCGGGCTCCCGGCTGTCGATATCCAACGACCGCAGTGCCTCAGTAGTGGGAACCTTGGCTACTGTGGCATCTAATGTTACAAGCGTACGGGAGGAACTTGAACTGACTCCAGTGATGGATCCGTTCAGAAGGAGCTCGATTTTTCGCAGATCCCCTCCCACACGGGCACAAGCCCCCACGATCGCTACCCCCAGTGGGAAGCGTATAGCGGGAGTCTTCGATGAGGAAGAATCACTGACGCCGATTCACCCGAGCGATGTTTTGGGCAATGATCAGTCTGGAGCTGCCTTTACTGCCCTCGGTAAAAAGATCATGGAGCTGTGTGAGTTTATAAAGGAGCGCAGGAACATTCACCAAAATATAAGGGCCATGATAAGAGGCATCCATTTGACGTACGGCAAGGCCCAGGATGAACGAGTAGGGAAGTCGCCGATTGGAAAAGTGAACTAGGCAACTCAAGTAACCCCGGTTCAAAACACAAAAGGGGAGAAACCGGGGAAGAGGCTGCGCGAGAAGTTGAATGACTCAACAGGCCAGCAAACCCCGAAAAGAAAAAAGGACTCAACTCCCAAAAAGGCGGAGTTCATGAAAAGTACGTCTGAAGCTACCAGGGAAAATACTGCAGTGGCTACCTTGAGAAAAGGGATCGAACCTTCAAAGGCGGATGCGGAAGCTTGGAGGACGGTAGAACCGCGGAAAAGAAATTATCGGAGGAAGATTAGACCGGAGGTGATTTTCATTTCCAAACGAGGCGAAGGGTCATACGCCGACATTCTCAGGAAAGTGAAGGCAGACCCCGAACTCACAAATTTGGGAGACAACGTCAGCCGTATTAGACGGTCGCAGAAGGGAGATCTTATGTTGGAACTTAAGAAATCCAAGGATGTAACCGCGGACAAATTCTTAAGCCAAATCGGGAAGACTTTAGGGCAGGAAGCCGACATAAGAGCTAGCAGGCCGAAGATCACTATAATCTGCAAAGATATAGATGAAATCACGACGAAGGAGGAGGTTCTCGAAGCGTTGGAGAAACAGTTCGATCTTGCCGGACTACAAGAGTCAGCGGTGAAAACGCTAAGGAAAGCCTATGGGGGAACACAAACCGCCATCATCAGCCTACCAGTGGAGAACGCACTCAAACTGTTAGCAGCAGGGAGGGTGAGAATAGGCTGGGTTATGTGTCGCCTTAGGGAACAGGTGGCGTTAAAACGGTGCTTTAGATGCCTTGGCTTTGGTCACATTGTGAAGTCATGCACTAACCCAAATGACAGGTCAAAGCAATGCAGGAGATGCGGAGTGGAAGGTCATATCAGCAAGGACTGCGGAGCTGACCCAAATTGTCTACTGTGCAAAGGAAAGGAGGGTGTGGACCATCGGCACATTGCAGGCAGCAGCAGGTGCCCGGAATACAGGAGAGCCCTTAGCACAAATCGCAGATGAGGTTGATACAAATCAACCTCAACCACTACGAGGCGGCGCAGGATCTACTCGTGCAAACCATCCGCGAGAAAAACATCGATGTGGCCATACTAAGTGAACCATACCGAAACCGCGGTGATAGCGTTTGGGTCAAAGACCAAACGGGCCAAGCAGCGCTGTGGACTTGTGGAGAACAAGCCTTCCAGGAAATAATGGAGCACCCGGAGGAGGGCTTCATCAGAGCGAAGGTGAAGGGCATCCACATCTACAGCTGCTATGCTCCACCCAGCGCTACACTCGTCGAGTATGAGCGGATGCTTGCTGCTCTTGTTTTGGATGCAAGAGGACGTTGGCCGATTTCAATGCGTGGGCTCTTGAATGGGGCAGCCGGATAACTAATGTCAGCGGACGTGTTCTCCTCGAAGCATTCGCGGAGCTGGACGTGGTACTGGCGAATGTTGGGTCTTCGTACACTTTCCGGGGAAGGGGCTTGGGGTCTATAGTGGACCTGACATACGTGAGTGACACTTTAGCCAGTAGAATCGCTTGGCATGTCAGTGAGGACTATACTCACAGCGACCACCAGGCAATCTGCATAGAGATCCAGGGCGGATCGAGCTCGAAAAAGTGTTTTCGCAAAATGCCGGGTGGTATGCGTGGCTGGACAGTGAAAGCGTTCGAGGGGGACACGTTTTCCGCGATGCTCAAATCCGACATATCCCTGAATGGTACGGCTGGAGAGAAAGCCACCCAGATCACTCGATGGGTGACGGAAGCATGCGATGCTACTATGCCCAGAAGGCGATTGCTCCCCAGTAGGCAACCCAAGTACTGGTAGAACAATGAAATCGCAAGTTTGCGAGCCGCATGTTTTCGGGCAAGGAGGCTTTGCTAGAGACTCAGGGGAAAACCCGGTGGCGACGGTCGAGAGAAGGCACACAAGCAATTGCGTGGCCGCCTAAAGGAAGCCATTCGGAGGAGCAAAAAGAACTGCTTCAAACAGCTGTGCGACCATGCCGACATAAACCCTTGGGGCGAGGCTTACAGAGTGGTGATGAAAAAGCTGCGGAAATCACCCCAGGTGACCTGTCCGCGCCTCCTGAAACAGATTGTTACCACTCTGTTCCCTCACCACGAAAATAGGGGAAGGCAAGTTTTTGTCCAGCCAAATGACGGCATAATACCGCCTGTAACTGTGGAGGAGCTGCGGGAAATATGTGGTAGGGTCGGTGACAACAAGGCCCCAGGTTTGGATGGCATCCCCAACCGAGCTTTGAAACTGGCAGTGAAGACTAGGACCGAACTTTTCGCCAACACCTTCGAGGCGTGCCTAAAAGAAGGAATATTCCCTGCCCAGTGGAAAAAGCAAAAGTTGGTGTTGCTTCCGAAGCCTGGCAAGCAACCTGGAAACCCAGCGTCGTATCGTCCTATCTGCCTGTTGGATACAATGGGGAAGATGATGGAGAGAGTCATCTACAACAGACTTCTGCCCATCGTCGAAGCCAGCAATGGTTTGTCGGAACGCCAGTTTGGTTTCCGACGCGCCCACTCTACGGTGGACGCAATTGGCATGGTGGTAAACCTGGCAAAAGGTGCACTGATTTCTGGCGGCTGCTGTGCCGTGGTGGCGTTGGATGTCAAAAACGCATTCAACTCGGCCAACTGGAATAAAATTAAACGGGCGTTGGCTGACATAGGTGTCCCCGGATACTTAGCGAATTTGGTGGAAAACTACCTCTCAGAGAGGACTCTCTGGTACGGGACGGATGAGGTCCCCAAAGAGTACATTATCACAGCCGGGGTACCACAGGGATCGGTACTTGGTCCCCTGTTGTGGAATATCATGTATAATGGGGTGCTTGCTCTTCCCGTCCCAGAGAGGACTACGATTGTCGGCTTTGCTGATGACCTAGCTGTGGTTGTTGCAGCAAAACACCCAGAAGATGTGGAGGTTTACGCAACAGAAACAGTGAGAGCGGTAAAGTCCTGGCTAGAAAAGGCCGGGATGACCTTGGCGGACGCGAAAACGGAAGCGGTCTTGATAACGAAACGCAGGAAAAATAATACTGTAGAAGTGGAGGTCGGTGGACATACGGTCGTATCAAAGCCGGCTATCAAATACCTGGGGGTAATAATTGACACCAAATTGAGTTTTAGGGAGCACCTAGAGTATGCATGCCAAAAGGCAGCCAGTGCCACCACGGCACTTGCAAAAATGTTGCCAAATATTGGTGGGCCGAAACATTGCCGGAGGTTGGTGCTAGCCGGAGTGGTGCGCTCCATCCTGCTCTACTCGTCGCCTGTGTGGGCAGAGGCGCTTGCAAACTCTCAGAGACGGAAGCAGGTGAACTCGGTTTACCGGGGGATGGCTTTGAGGGTTTGCAGTGCTTTTAGAACCACATCAGATGAGGCAGTATTGGTGGTGGCAGGCATGATCCCGGTTGACATTCTGGCCAAAGAAATGAGTGTCCTGTACAATGCAAGACATATGGAGGGGCATGCACAGCGTAGAAATGCGGCAAGGTCAGAGTCGCTTGATCTCTGGCAACGCAGATGGGACGAGTCTGCGAAAGGTCGGTGGACGCACAGGCTCATTCCCAACATTAGGGTGTGGTTTGAGCGAAAACATGGGGATACCAACTACCACATTACCCAGTTCCTCACGGGACACGGTGGTTGCTACAGGCAGTATCTGCACCGCTTTGGGTTGGATGACTTTCCGAACTGTCCCAGATGCGATGGCATACCGGAGGATCCAAAGCATGTGATGTTTCACTGCCCACGATTTGCGATGGAGAGAAGGAGCTTAAACCAGGTGCTGGGCAAGAGCGTGACCCCGGAGAGCTTGGTTACTGAGACGCTGGAGTCCGAGGAGAAGTGGCTTGCGGTTAGCTCCGCAATCATCCAAATGCAGGAGGAGTTGCTGAAAGAACAAAGAAGGAGGAAAGCTGCAAATAGGAGAAGGATGAGTGCTTAAGGGCAAACCTACCCCGCGAAGTAATACCTCAATGGTGGTCCCGCGGGGCTGGGGCTGGAGAGACCGGGGGTGGTTTTTAGTGGGTGTGAATCCCACACGCGCCCGCTGTTGTTCCGCCGTTCGGGCGGCGGAGCTGCGGCGGACGTGTCTTTCTAAGATTTTCCACCTCCGTGTACGCACAAAAAAAAAAAGTATAAAGGTTTTGTGTTCATCATATCTCAGGAGCTTTCTTTCATCCTAAATAGATATTGTTTATTAACGTTTACTGATGTGTACATATTTATACGCACCAAACTATCTAAATTGGTAGCACGCATCTAAATATTTCCACTTTTCTGTATGCACCATCACTCCCCTGCGTTTCACCGAATGTCAGAAATAAGATCATTTTCGAAAAGTACTAATCAAGGTCTTTCGTTTAATAACCCACATTACTATATCCTGTCAAAAAAATATATACCCCCCTTTCGCATATATGGGGAGTCCCCCTCTTATTCGAACGCAAAATGATGGCACTCATTGCATGCATCTAATTTCCTTTCCGAGTAAATCGGGTATGACAGACAGACAGACGGATCCCGATTATAACCACATAACAGGTAGCACCGGGTGTTCAGCCTACAGGAATGCCTTAGCTATCTTAAATAAATGAGAGTCACCCAGCTGAATTTAAATCACTGTTAGGCTGCTCAGGATCTGCTACCACAAAAAGTATTTTAAAAGGAAATTGAGGTTGCTATTATCTGTAAGCAATACAAAAACCTCTACCAAGACGTTTGGGAAACGGATGCAAGGAAAGGCTGCAGGGTGGGCTTGCGGAAACCCCGCTTTACAACAAGCAATGGAGCACTGCGAACACGATTTTGTCAGGGTTAGGATCGGCGACCTCTACATTTACAACTGCTGTGGCGCACCAAAGATGCCAACATTAGAATATTGCAATATGCTAGACAGACAAGTGAGGGACGCCAAAGAACACAATCCTAAGATTATTGCCAGTGACTTCAATGCCTGGACAGAGTAGTAGGGAAGCCGTGAAACAAATGAAAGGGGAAGAGTCCTATTCGAGGTGCTCACCTGCTTAAAGATCACCCTGGCTAATGACGGAAGCGTAAACACGTTTAGGTGCGGAGAACTAGGCTTCATCATGGATCTTGGTTTCATAGGTGACTCGCTGGTCAGGCATAAACACTGGCATGTTAGCGAGGGGTATATGCATAGTGACCATCATATACATATACATACATCACCATTGACAAGCGACCTGAAGAGATGACAACCAGGTTGGTCATCAGGATCACTTGATGAGAATACATTTCTGGAGGTATTGCGGCGGGGTACTGAGTTTTCTCGAATGGTTGCAGATAAGGTCGCAGTTGTCCAAACAGATATATCGCGCCTGCGATGCTTCCATGCCAAGACATATACGCTATATACTGGTGGAACGCTCAAATTGCGAAATGCCGGAAGGTATGCTTGAAGGCCAGAAGGCGAAGTCAACCCCGAAGAAACATGCCGGAATATGAATAATAGTACCTCGAGTATAATAGCGCGCGTAAAAGGTTGCAATGGGCCATCATGAAGAGTAAAAATGATTGCTTCAAGCGACTCTGTAATGAGGTAGATTTTGATCCTTGGGGAGGTGCGTATAAATCGATTATGTCGGCAGTAAAAAGTAAAAGGTCTCTTATGTGTCCCAGATTGCGGGAGATCTCACGATCTCACTAAATGCCAAAGATAGTAATAACAAATGAAGTTCTGGACACAGTAAAATGAGTCCAGGATAACACAGCCCTCGGTATTGATCGAATCCTCAACAAAGCGCTGAAGCTGGCAATCAGAATGGCACCAAGGACTTTCGCACAAGTATTCACAGACTGTCTTAAAGAAGGATATTTTTCCGTGGAGTGGAAATTACAAGAACTTGTATTGAAGCCAGGTAGGCTGATAGGCGAGCCAACATCCTACATTTCTATTGGTCTTCTGAATACAATCGGCAAAATTATCGAGCGGATAATATATAACCGCGTGTATTAAATAATTGATAGTGACGGCTATTTATCAGATAGACAGTTTGGCTTTGTGCCATCGAAGTGGTTTTTGAATGATCCAGGAAAGGATTCAAAGCTTAGTTTTAAGCCCCATTTAAAGCTTAATGGGCAAAAAGCAGCGACCATCAACCCGACATTAGCAAGGATGCTTTCCAATACGCTGCACCAGCATGCGATAAAAACTGTAGAAAATCCGGACAGTTTCAAGCTGCATGTTGGCTAAGTGCTCTGCTCCACTTACTAGACAGCATCGTATGACGCAGTGTGCGTAATTGTGGGGATGATTTAGCCTATGAAACAAGCCGCTTGCGCCAGAAGCAGGAAGCGATCTTTAGGAAGCAAACTGAGCGAATTATGTCACTGATTGCGTGGAAAACAGCATAGAACCAGGCTAAGAATGGTCGGTGGACATACACGCTAATTCTGAAGATAAGGATATCATCATCATCATCAACGGCGCAACAACCGGTATCCGGTCTAGGCCTGCCTTAATAAGGAACTCCAGACATCCCGATTTTGCGTCGAGGCCCACCAATTCGATTTCCCTAAAAGCTGTCTGGCGTCCTGGCCCACGCCATCGCTCCATCTTAGGCAGGGTCTGCCTCGTCTTCTTTTCCTACCATAGATATTGCCCTTATAGACTTTCCGGGTGGGATCATCTTCATCCATACGGATTAAGTGACCCGCCCACCGTAACCTATTGAGCCGGATTTTATCCACAACCGGACGGTCATGGTATCGCTCATAGATTTCGTCATTATGTAGGCTACGGAATCGTCCATCCTCATGTAGGGGGCCAAAAATTCTTCGGAGGATTCTTCTCTCGAACGCGGCCAAGAGTTCGCAATTTTTCTTGCTAAGAACCCAAGTTTCCGAGGAATACATGAGGACTGGCAAGATCATAGTCTTGTACAGTAAGAGCTTTGACCCTATGGTGAGACGTTTCGAGCGGAACAGTCTTTGTAAGCTGAAGTAGGCTCTGTTGGCTGACAACAACCGTGCGCGGATTTCATCATCGTAGTTGTTATCGGTTGTGAAGATAAGGATATGGACTGCGCAAAACCAAGGCGAGACATGTTACGATTTGACTCAATTCTTAAGCGGGCATTGTGGGTACAGAAAGTATCTCCAGAGGCTTGGTTTGGATGAATCGCCAGATTGTCCTCCATATGAAGGTGCAGCAGAAGATGCAGAGCACGTTTTCTTCGCCTGCCCAAGATTCGAAAGCTCAAGGGAAAACATCGAGGATGAGCCGGGGCCCCTGTTAACGGTGGAAAATCTGGTTACCTATATGTCGAAAACGATCACGACGAGCCGAGGCTGCTTGTGAACTGGACAAAGTGTTAAGAAAAGGATACCGCGTGGAATGCAGTAGTTGGAGAGGTAAAAAGGATGCATGAGCGGCTAAAAGAAGCACAACAACTAACACCATATAAAGCAGAAGCATCTATTTCATGAATGGCTAATAAACTGGACAGCCCCGCGAAGCAGTAGCAGAACCGTGGTCCCACGGAGAGAGTGTGGAGAAAAAATGGCAGATTTTAGTCGGTAAAAGTCCAGCATGCGCGTTCTCGATTCAAGATGCGTATCAATGATGGATTTCCCCCAGCCAAGAAAAGACGAACAGACGGGGAGACAGATATTGAATCGATTTGCAACTTTCCCAGTGTGAAATTTTTAAGCTGAACACGTCGACATTTGTATATTTGAAATAATTAAAACTTGCTTTTTTTATTTGCTAGTGTTATTTATTGGTTTGGTACATGCCGATATTTCGGGAACCATTTGCTCCCTTCATCAGTCCTAAAAATTCAGAGCAGAGACTTGTAGTAGAGACGATAGAGCGATTGCCACTTTTGTGAATGGGGATAATGAGAGCTTGTTTCCACAAGCCGGGAAAATGATTCTCTTCAAGGATTTTGTTGAAAATAAGGGATAGGGCAATGGAGATGGACCGACCAGTTTTAAAGAAAAAGAGGTTTGGAAGATCATCGTAGCTAGGTCCAACATTGGCATCATGTTTGCCAATCAGATACTCAACAAGGAGAGGCAGAGGAATGGTAGGCAATGCGGGGCAGGCCACATCCATTAGCGGGATGGAAGAGGAGGAAGGAGAAGAAACATAGACTGAGGAAAAATAGTGCCAGAGTAAATCACGAGATAATTGGGGGGAGTTATCTGAGCAGCGAGAAAATTTATTGGACGGAAGGGGTAACTGGGCAGGACAGTGGAAGTTGCGAATGTGGGACCAGAAAGGTTTGAAGTTTCTGCGTTTAAGTGAGTATTGAACAATGGTGGAATATTTGTTTATCGACTTACGTATTAAGGATTTGACGAGAGAGAGGAACGCAGAGTTTTAAAAAAACTTACTTAGCATAGGTTCTAGAAGACAGGAAATCTTTTGTGGACTACAATGGTCAACTAGACAGGGTAAGAGCGTAAGCAGGGTAAGGAGAAGAGGGGACGTAACAAGGAAGAAGATCAGATAAATTGTCGTCGGACTGGTACGATCTTTTATAGACTCTCTGGAACAGTGCGTGGCAGATAGAAGCGGAGAGTTAGTCTTTCGGGAGTCTTAAGTATGGCGCCAGTATTGTTGACCGCACTCGCCGGCAGGGTATAAGCAGGGTTAGTCATCTTAGAAGAATATATAGGCGAACTGTATCTTTTAGCTTTCAAAGCTTTTGCACATTTGCTACTTTTATTCATAAGTAAGTCCTGGGAATCTGAGATCTTTCCTAGAAAGTGGATATGATTGATAATCGTTGAAACTTTGAAGAATGGCACCCATTTTGGGTGTGGTAATTGGAGTAAACCAATTCTGGAACGCATTAAAGAACACGAGGCTTGATCGACAGAGAGCAAATTGGCTTTCACTCTGGGTATTTCTGTGCCGACTAGAGTATGTTAAGATCATTCGGATTATTGTGTAGAGGGTACAGTTTTTAAATGAGCCCTCCACCTACTGAAAAGAGCGTGTATTTGAGAGTCCTAGACGGGGGAGAAGGGGGTCATTCACACGCGACTAACACCTGTTATCAAAGCGGCATAGGATGGTCTAAAATCTCGTGTGCCGCATCAAGGTGTACAAAACGAATTCCGCGCAGATTGGATTCTATCGCCGATTTCATTGCTTTTCGTTATGGGTGACATTCTCTGTGCAGGCTTAGCCAGAGAAGGTGGATGGTTTTGTTGGACAATAGAATTTTTTTCTCACACACTTCGATTGCCTTGAGGACATCTACTTGTTGAGTTATGAACCTTAGCCAAGTGGCTTTAGATTTATGAAGACCAACAAAGCGAAAATTCTCATTCTGGCAGTTCTTAACACTCTCCTTATTTGGATTAATGTGCAGAACTTCAGTGATATCGAACAGATTGTATATCTAGGAAGCCTTGTTTCGTTATATCACGCTGCATTGTTTTATTCAAAATAAAGAGATGTAGTTATCTCAACATCAGCTTCAAGTCGGGGTTGTTTCGCACCAATGTTCTCTCTGTGCTGCTATATGTGGGATAACGTTATAGAAAGTGAGCGCCTCTGTTACTCGAGAGCTTCAAGCTGTGAAAGCGAAGAATTCGAAATAAACAGCTGTCACAAAGGAGAACTCGAATATGGGTTATCGGATCTTCTCTGTAGGGGGCTTAAGAACACATTCATAGCCTTCCCTGCTTGCCGTAAAAGGTGACTAAAAGAGTTACAAATTTGTAGACTAGGAGCCTGCAAATTTCGAAACTTTAGTGCTACCGAGCTGTCAACGATGCCTCGGATAGGGGCTGACATTACGCCGAAGTCCTTTGGTTGTCAAAAATGGACTATGATTGGTCTCTGGAATGACAACTGTGTAGAGAGTCTCCAGAATACTCACTTCCTTTTGCGAGAATTCCAGCGGCATAAACTGGATATTCCGGACGTAAGTGAAGTAAGATGGTGACACTCTGGAGTATACCCTCTTGCCACACTAATCTGCTGTTGTATTCTGAGTATACTGAGTTGCCTTTCGTTTACTGCACTAAAAGGAAGTTTCAATATTTTCTTTTAGTTAATTTCAGTGTTTTTTTTTAATTTATCCAATTTTTCGGCCTGAGGCCGTAGGTCATTCTTTCCAGGATGATTTTTAATTCTTCGCACTGTTTACCGGGATTCCCCTAATTAGTCGATGCTACGCGCACATGTTGGAATATGGACTTTACACATTATGTTATGTTTGGAAAGTAGCTATTAGCTACGATAATTTTCCTACCAGTTCTCGTATATGATAAGTACTTTTTCTACGAGACTACTAAGTAGTGCTTCCTCTTGAAAAACACTTGGAATTGTGTAGACGCTAATTAGGGTGTCTAGTTCACCCCCTACACACAGTAGTGCCAGCTTCCTTTAGAATGTGAATAAGTGTTGAGATGCACAATTATCAATATTTCCATTAAAAAATAGATGTAAGAGGTATCCTTTTAAAACACCTGAAGAAAGTTTTCCTTTCCACGTAATTTTCCATCGAAGCATTTCAATTTTAAAATATGACAGGGTCCAGGCTGATCACTACGGTCATACATACAGACATACATATGCACGAACCTCCAATATTTCCACGTCGTTCTGGAAATTGCTTTTCGAAGGAGGGTGCAGCCATACATTGTAAATTTCAGGCGGTGACCGTTAAAAACATTTATCCAAACATATGAAGGATTTACAGAGAACACAAGCACTTTCAAAGAGGATAACCGTCGAGCGCGTAAAAATAAATCGAAAATTTCGCAAATCCTCATTTAAATATTAACGACCATGGTTGGTTTGCTCTAAGGTACCTTCATTGAATAAAATGGCTTGTTGCTGTTAATTGGTTTCGCACTCTACAGGACAACGTCATAAAACCAACAACATTGAGGCTATAAAAAAGAAAATGGCGATGATTATGACACTTTGTTCAGTTTTTCATTCACGTTTTCCTGCATGTCAGCAATAATTTATCAACTTTGCGGATGGGGTTAAGTAGCTGGGAATGAACCTGAATTTTCTGAGCTTGTTAAAATATCTTTACTTTTCGGCTTATAATGTATGAGCACTCTAAAAGGAGGAATTGGAGGATTATTAAACTTGGAACATTGCGGAGTTATATAAGAAGGTAAATATTAAAGTAATTGAGCGAAATATGCACATATTTTTCTTTGCATGAAATTTACATTGGCAATTTCAAATGGTATAAAACATAAAAGGTTAACTCCGCCATGCTATTAACATAGTATGCTGGTCCCAAGCCCAGGTAAAGGAGGAGGGTTTGAGGCAACGTACTCTGTACTATCCTCAGTAAAACAAAAATAAAATGCTGAGATCAGGGAAAGAGATAAATAGAGTATAGTTGGAGTTATTCTACTATGCTAAATCCTACCTGATCTCTCTTGGTGACAGGCCCCGCGATAGGTCGACCAAGAAAATGCATAGAATGTCGTTACAAACATGATGATCGGATTGAGTCACAAGCCTCGGAGAAATGCTAGGGCGTTCACCTCAGTCGACGCGGCAGGACGGGCCCCGGTCCTGTCGAGAAATGGGCAAGGGTTCTTGACGCATGGACGGCATCAGGACGTAAGCAAGTTAGTCCGCACACAACGAACAAATCAAATACGTGTCTGCACGCTAAATGTTGGTACCCTAACTGGAAAGACGGAGGAACTCGCAAGAGACCTTCGGGAAAGGTGCATTGACATCTGCGCTCTGCAAGAAACCCGATGGTCTGGTGCCAAAAGCTGCGACATTGGACGCGAACGCGGTAAAAATGGCTACAAACTTCTCTATTTTGGTAACCCACACACTCAATATGGTGTTGGCATTGCCATCTCAGAGGGGTTCCGTGATGCCATTAAAGAAGTCGAACGATTTGAACGGCTGATGAAGCTCACCGTCATATCAGCTGATCGCACTATTCACTTCTTCACCGCGTATGCACCACAGACAGGTCGACCTGATGCCGAGATAGATGATGCCTTCTGGCAACTTCTCGATGAGAAGACTTGTCACATGCCTGCTGACGATTACATAATCATTGCCGGCGACCTTAATGGTCATGTGGGTGAAAAGGCAGACGGTAACAGGTGCCATGGGTGAAAGGGGTTCGGAGTGCGCAATGAAGGTGGCGAGTGTATAATCGATTTTGCGGACACACATGACCTTGTACTTATGAATACATGGTTCATCAAACGATTGTCTCATCTTCCCACATTTTATAGTGGGAACAATAAAACGCAAATCGACTATATTCTCATAAGACGCCAACATTTTGCCACTGTCACTGATTGCAAAGTCGTTCCCTATGAGACCATCGCACCTCAACATCGGCCGTTGATTGCCGTCCTGCGAATTAAGCCACCGATAAAACAGCGTGAGGAACGCACTGGCCCGCCGCGAATTAAATGGTGGCGATTTGGTGAGAAGAAAGAAGAAACGGTCTCACTCATACGATTGCCAACCATTACGAATGTGGAAGAATCATGGAACCAAATGAAAGACACGATCCATAAAGCGGCCTCTGCAACCCTCGGGGTCACCAAGCCGGGTAAGTGGTACATCAACCGAGATACTTGGCTTTGGAATGATGATGTTGAAATGAAGGTCCGTGAAAAGAAACGTCTCTACCACAAATTTCTCGACGATAAACCGTTTGCCAATTGGCAAATTTATAAGAATGCCAACCGGGAAGCAAAGAAAACAGTCGCTGGTACCCGAGGGGACCATTACAAAAATTCTTACGATAAACTGGACCCTCGGGAAGGCGAGAGAGATCTGTATCGAAGCCGTAACGAACACACACAGGATATCGAACACTTCTATTGCGTTAAAGACAAGAATAGCGCTTTACTTACCAATCGTCGAGCCGTAACGAATAGATGACGAAAATATTTCGAGCAGATTTCAACTGAAGAATTTGCTCATCCTCCACTTACACAATCATTGTCGAGATTTGGAGCAGTTCTACCCGTCAGCGCAACTGGTGCTCAGCGGTGGCGGTGAGGAAGATGGGGCGACAACCCTATCGGCCAAACCAAAACCGAGTGGTCGAGGAGAACCTCCATAGTGGTGGCACCGGGAGATGCTGTAATTACTTTGGTTTGCCGGCCGTGATTCAGTAGGCGAATGCTCCAAAGACCTAATTAGGGCGATCAGACCCGAATCTGCATGGGGACTCATCTGAAGTGGCAAATTGGTCACGAAACCTTACCAGGGGTATACTGGTATCATGGGAACCGGGAAAGCCCCTGGACTCTTATACTTCGGGAGAATTCCTGTCGTATATGAGTACAGTTCGGTTGTTTGCGGTTGGTTCCCTAGTGGGGGCTTCACGGGGGCTGTTAGTGATGCTCAAGCGAGAAGAGACTTTCGGGCCTCGGCGTGGTGTTGCGTTTCAACACGGGTGCTGTACTCCTTAGTTCGGTAGAGATTTAGGTAGGTCTTGCATCCACCAGTATGAATGTTAAGCCATGTACTTGCATAGACTGGTACCGTTGTTGCTTGTCAAAGCGGGGCTCTGATTGTGGTCCCAAAATCAATCCGTGTCTTAAGAAGACCATAGGATTAAGTCTCCATGACAGGTACCTACGTTAAAACCCAAGGACTTAATTGTCAGCGCAACTGAAGTCGAGGAAGCAATAAAACGAATGAAACCGGGGAAAGCCACAGTACCTGACGACATCGCATCTGAGCTCTGGAAAACGAAGAGCTGGGACCCAACATGGTGGCTCAGTGAATTCTTTAATCGTGTTATTCAGGAAGGAAGAACACCATCTAACTGCAAGGAAGAAAGGTAGAACAGCAAAATGTTCAAATTACTGTCCGATCCCGTTACTTTCTCACACCATAACGATTTTTGAACACATTCTTGACAACCGTATTCGCGAAATCATTGAAATAACCGAAAATCAAGTCGGATTTGTCAAACACTGCGGAATTACTGACGCAATACATGCTGCACGGTTACTCATGGAGAAACACTGTGGAAGCATCGCCCCCTTTGCATTGCATTTCTGAATCTAGAGAAAGCGTTTGACCGTGTACCACACGAACTCATCTGGTATGCTTTATGACAACACTTAATGGCAGAAGATCTCGTTCGGTTCAATTGCTCTACCACGATCCGAAAAGTAAAATTCGAAATATGGCGGGTGTATCAAAACCGCTTCCAGTCTATGTTGGTGTTCATCAAGGAAGCGCCCTCTCACCACCCCTCTTTGTTCTTGTTATGGACACCGTCACACGGGATATCCAACGTCCAGCGCTCTACACACTGCTTTATGCAGATAATGTTTCCCTAGCATGTGTTAGCAAAAAATGACCTCGGGTCAACGCTATTAGCCAATGGAGAACTGCGCTATGAAATTGCTCTACGCATTAACGCAACCTGGATGAAGAGGCGTTGCACATCTGGTGTTCTTTGTGATTGACATATCAACCAACGTCTTAAATCTAAAATTTACCGCAATGTCGTTCGTCCTGTCGCTCTCTATGGTTCTGCGTGTTGACCAACTATAAAAGATAATGAGCGACGTCTCGAGGTAATGAAGACGAAGATGTTACGTTGGACTAGTGGCGTGACACGTTTTGATCACATCGGAAATGAGGATATCCGCGATCGTTATGGTGTTGCACTGATCGTGGAAAAATTGTAAGAGCCGTCTTCGATGGTATGATCACGCAATTCGTGCTAATGGAAATTCACTTGCCAAGATTGATCTGAACAGCAAAGTCGATGGTAAACGACCAAAAGGCAGCCGAAACAACGGTGGCTTAATACGCTGGATGGGGATTTAAAAGCCTCGAGATTGCACCCAGATCAAGCATTCGATAAAGCCAAATGGCGAAACCGCTCACAACGAGCCAACCCCGCCGAACTCTGGTGGAAATTAAATTTTCCGTCCCTTCAGTTTACCCATTTCTCAATACATGAGGTCGATGTTTGGGCACAGTGACCCTTTTCGGAATCATCCCACTTTTGCTGGCATATCCTATATAGTTCTTTCTTAGCAGTTGTTCGGTAGTTTGCAGTAAACTCGGACGAATTATTGTTCCTTCTCTAGTAGAGAAAGTGCGCCTCCTTCGCTAGGAGAACTAGTAGGATCATTCTCGGGATGACTTATACTGTTTCACGTGATGCTGTCTTATACGCATTGCACACCCTCAACACATTGACCGGTGCGCCAAATTTTAAATATACGTGTAAACCATTGAAACCTGACCGTAGTAGAAAATCCTGTTCGTAATCCCGTCCAATTCTCCAGTAATCTCGGATTGTTCGGTTGAATTTACTCCCCTGCTACTGCGGAAAGGGGGTTAGAACTATTTTTAATAAGAGTCGCGGGATAGTTACTTGCCGTGATTTCCGCTCACGTATCTTGTTTATTAAAATCCTGAAGACAGTGCCCCACGAGTTCGTATTAGCATCGAGGCACAACCGCCTGTAGCAATCCCGTTCGTTTTTGCTTAGAGCCTGGCCCTTTGCCAAAGTGTCCTCACAAAGCAGACACGGTCATCTGAACAGGCAGCTTACCTTTCTCCACGGCTGGTTCATTTTCTTGCTGCGCTGTCGAGCTAATCCATCATCGCTATTCTCTTCTGTGACCTCTTTGTAAGGCCGCAAGGGATGTCTATTCCTCGAAAGTCTGGTAGACGAGGTTACCTGTTCTGGCTTTTTCAGTTATGATTAGCGCTTCTGCTATTTCCAATGTGAAGAAAGATGCGCTCTGGATTATTGTTCACCCATCTGCTACACTCCCTCTTTACCAACGAGGCGATGAGGTATATTAGCTCGACGCTCGAGCCCAACCCTTTACCTTGGGAGCTGAATGTGCATAAACAATTGGCTTATACGATTTTAAACTCTGCAAACGTTTCGATGAGAATTTGGTTCTTGATGTTCGTTACTCGGCTTCTCCATTCAACCCCAAACCATATTGGGACATTAAGTGGGCCGCTTTCTGACAGATTTTCTTTCCGCTTTTCGTTACTAACTCCTATTCATCTTTCACTTACTCCAGCCAAATAAATGCCATATAAATCCAAAAGGCACTCAGCTAAGCATCAAATATATTTTTTTATTTTTGATTTAGGATCTTGAATGGCGAAACTTAAGTCAATTAAGATATTTTTAAATTAAAATTAATTTAGACATATTTTTTCCCGAACTTTACTTATTATGGTTACTTAATATGGTTTATATAAACTACTAAATATGTGGGAATAGGGTATTTTGTTTCTCGACTTTCCGAGAAATTCGAACTCTTCCTCCTTCAAATATATAGTTGCAAACATTAACCCAGTTTTCCATCTAACAATATTTACATGCATATGGTACATCTATATTTATACTTACTGTTTTATTTCCTAAGTTTTTCACTCGGCAATTTAAATAAGCGGTTTTTCCTACAAGAGCTGTTATATTTTTTGAAGCTGACTTATCATAATAGGGTCCCGTTCGATTTTCTTCAATTTCAATACTGTTTCGGTTCGCTCCCGTGTTACTACTAAGAGCATTGGTATCTTTCGATTTTGCAGATTCTCTCTGGGAACCATCAACTGAAATTACAAAAGAAGTCATTTTTATTTATAAGCTAATATTAGGACCAGTAAATTTGTAAGTATTATACATTTTAAAAAGATACTCATTCAGTCCTCATAAGGGGTATTGCCGATGCCATGAGCACAATATCCGGCGCAGCTTTAATTGCATTACTCAATTTGCAGCTCATGAATCTAAGTACTGCAATGAGAGCAGTTCATAGGCTAATTCGCTGAGATGTATGGGCGAACAACGGACGCCGGGGACTTTGTGCCATAGATTTAGTAGGAAGGCATCACTGTGATTTTTTTCAGATTTTTCGGTTGGGTAGGTTCTCAGAACGAGACCTACTTCACTTTTCGGAACACACACATTTTCAGCCCTCACTCCTTTATGTTTAACCTAATGTTAGAAATGAGATCAGTTTCGAAAATACTAATGGAGCCCTTTCATTTCATACCCGACAAGAACATATATTGTGAAAAAAAATTTTCAGTGCCCTTTCGCGTGCATGAGGAGCCCCCTTCAAACGCAACAAAAAAATCCGCCACTCGCTGCATGTAAACGGACTCACAGACTACATGTTCTCATCAAATATTAATAATCTCTCCAGCAGTTTTGGAGTAAATCGGGTGTCACAGACGGACAGACGGACAGACGGACATGAGGGCAGACAGGCATTGATACGATTTAATTAAGGTTTTGTTTTACACAAAACTTTAAAAATGGAAAACTGTAATGTTCTCATGCACCCGTCGTCCATATGAGTTTTCTTTAAATGATGGTGGCGTCACATATATCTTAGATTCAAAATTTGACCTTCTATAACTTTGTTAATAATATTTAGATTCCTTTTACACTTTCCAGAGCCATGCACCATATCACCTAAGCTGATGGCCAACTTGGTACTCTTTGGCTAAATTGGAGATATTGGAATGAGATTTTAAGGTCTAGATTTCGTATAGATGGACAATTGTGAATATTTTTTAAGATTTTCCGTTTGGATAGGTTCTGACATAACCCAAGCGGTTAGAGGGTTGCGTTATCGTAGCGGGGATTTATTATCGTGACTGGATACCACTCCACTTAGCTGTAAATGGGTACCTGAGTCAAATCAGGGTAATAATCTCGAGCAAGCGCAATACTGATCACATTGCCTCCTACATTATACTGTAGTGTACTGTTACGGTGTTGAATGAAGTGCTCAAACACACTTCAAGGTCCTGATCCAATATAGATTGTCGCGCCAACGATTATTATTATTATTATAAATTCTGGCAACAAGATTTGCTTCACTTTTTGAGGCACACATTTTGAGCACTTACTCCCCTGTGTTTCAGTCAATATCATAAATAAGATTAGCTTCGGAAAGCACTAATGGAACCCTTTTATTCGATACTCCACCTGACCATATTCTGTAAAAAAATACAATGCTCTTCCTTATAGTATTTGTAAATCAAATTAACTCTCTTACAAAGGAAATTAACACGTTAGAAAATGAAATTAACGCTTTAACTAATGAAATTAATGCTTCAATGACTGAAATTAACGCTTTAACAAATGAAGTTAATGTTTTAGGAAGTGAAAATAGCGATGTTTCAGAACAAATTAATTAGTTACCGATCTGTTGAGTGAAATTCATCGTCTACCGAAAGTGAATAAAGGGCATAAAATACGAAATAAATAATAAAAATGAGATTGACGTTCTTGCAAATAATAACAATAAGATTTTCCCAAGTTCAAAAATTTATTTCATTTTTTTTTAATGTTTTGATACATCTCGTTTCCAGCTGTCGCATCCATATAAAAATTGTAACATTGTGACGATACATTTCCAATTCCCAACTGAATCAGGTTCTGGAGTCTATGTCCTTGTAAATCATCTGCTAAGCCTTCGCGTGCGTGTCCCTTTATTTTCGGAAAAAAAAAAATTTCAATTGGGTTCAGCATTGGAGAGTATGGAGGCGAAAGTAAGATCAACAAGTCGCCAGTACGTATAACTTCTGCGACTTCTGGGTCTTTGTGGAATTTTACGTTATCCATTATTATTAATGCCTCTTGCCAAGATGGACCAAACTTTTTCATCAATTCCCTGATGAAGCAGCAGAATCTTTCGCCATTGCAGGTTTCATTCGTTGATATTTTATGATGGATAATTTCCTCACTCGTCATCGCAGCAATGAGTGTCACATTGCAGCTCGGTATTGCCGGATACTGCTCGAGCTCAAGTGATTGAGTCTGAAGATTCCAAAGATGTAAGTTAAAGCCACATTTCTCAATGAAAATCATTTTCTGCCGCTTTGGCAATGTCAACGGTCAATGACCTACTTACACTGAATCCTTTTAGAGAAAGTTGGAGCCTAATTTCCTTGATGAAAATTGATGGGTTTCTTTCCACACACGCTTTAAGTTGGGTTAACAGCTTATCTGTCAGGTCTTTCTGGCGATAACGATTCTGTTCCACCAAAGCACGTTGGTTTTTCTTTATATTGTCGCAGGATGCATTAATTTCATTTGTTAAAGCGTTAATTTCATTTATAAGAGCTTTCATTCCATTTTCTGTTGCGTTAATTTCATTTGTAAGAGCGTTAATTTGACTTGCAAATGGTATGTATGGGGTGCTCCCCCTTTTAAACTCAACAAAAGCAGCGTAATTTGCTATATGTAAAGGGATTCGCAGACCACACGTTCTTGCCAAATTACAGGACAATAGGTTCAGCATTCTCAGAGTAAATTGGGTGTGGCAGACAGTTTCGCTCACATAAATCCTTAAAAATGAACTTAACTCATTGAAATGAAAAGAAAGCAAACTAAGTAACAATAATGAAAATAAAGAAAATTCATAATATAATAAAAGAAAAGGAAGGGAATTTGATTAAGTTAAATAAAATTAAAGGAAGAAATAAAAAAAAAAAAAACGAAATAATAATATAACGTGCAGAACCCTTTGAGGACAAAAGAAGATTTTTATTGTTTAACACTGCTTTACGTTGTTTCTAAATACGCAAAAAAATATAACCATGCTTTCAATAGGTCGATACGCTTGCAAGAAATACAATAAAACTGGATAAAATTACTTAGTCTATTATAATTTCACTTCTTATATTGCTTACGTTCGTTTCTACTTGATTTCGAATAATGTCGGCTACTGATTACCATCACTGTATGTAATGGACGATACAGTAAGGCTTCATTTATGGTTGATTAGTTTAAAGGTCGCCGACTAATGATGGAGCAATCATTTTTTCCTGATTCTCCACTTTTTACGGATCTTTTTTTTTTGAACGTAGCATTTGCGCTTTAAAGTTATTTCAATCAAAGAGTAGAGTACGTATAGTTAATTTATTTTATTTTCAAATAGTAGTTATGTTTAATTAGTACTTTTTAAACATTGGAAACATGGCTCTCTTCATAACACAGCTCTTCACTACACCGTCCTCCCCAAAATTCTATTCGATCATATAAAAACGCAAGCTGCAGGATCAAGTCTCCCGTTTTCCTCACACACACTTGGCTTCTCAACTCCCAAATATTTTTTTCTGGTTGCTCCTCGGAGACAGCAACCAGAAATTTACATTATACTCGCAATAACAACAATTCTAGGCGTAGAGTGGGTTCAGTTCTTTCACAGTAGTACATAAAAAAAATCAATGTTTCACAATTGTCTGAGCGGATCCGCAAGACAAAAATGCATTTGCTGGTACATCAGCATCATGTATATGGCGTGGCCATACAATTTATGGAGAAAACAACAAAAGAAAACGTTGTTGATCATTTTGCAAGTTGAGAATTTATTTAAGTGAATAATATTCAAATAAGAGCTGGGGGAATTTAAAAGGAGGGAGGTTTTGTGATTAAGTGTTTGGCGTCTTTTGGTTTTAATAGTACAATTGTTGAATTTGCAAGAGTATTTTGCTTCTGTTGTCTGTAGCTCTTGAGTAGTGAGAATATCTTTTAGGGACAAGCCATTCATTAAGCAGGTATATGTCTTTCTGTAGATTAGATAATTAAATGTAGTGATAGGGATCAGAAGGACGGACAAAAAGCTTGTTAATTTCAAATATGGAGGAAAGTCAACAGGCAGGACGAATTATTTGAATATGCAGCAATGCATCAATGACAACGGATGGTTGATGCTTCATCAAGCAAGGTCGCATGAAATCGTTTTTGGGGCTTACGTGGAAAGAGATCTACAAACAAACGGGTTCGTCGGACGCCATCACCTCTCAGCTTTGATAAAAATTAGAACTTAAAATAAGGTCAAGGAAGGAAGGAAGGTCCTCGAATAATAGCATCATTTTAAATACCCTCTGTAAATAATGTCTGAATTTGAATAGGAATCCCCTAAGTTCCACAGTCTCAGGTTACGCTGAGACTCTGCTTCCGTTTTATCATTATCACACTTAATGCTATGCAAGTGATAAGTCTACAGCAGCAGTACAGCATGAAGCCGAAACCAAACATCCATGACGATCGAGATTCGGACCCGGGATAATGAGATCGAGAGGCTGAAAGGCAATAATTTTGACCACCGTATCCGTGTACATTAGAAGGGACCAAACACTAAATTAATGCAAAACAAAGTTCTCCATAATGCACGTTTGCCAAACCTCAACAAAGCTTCGCAAATTCAAACGTCTGGACCGAGCGTTTGGCTTCGTTTGTGTAGGTTTGCACAAATCAAAGATAAATTGCTTGCTTGCTCAGAAAACACTTACGCACTTGCACTGAATGGCGATGTTTGACTTCCAAAATCAAGCCAAACATTTGTGAAGGTTTAAAGTTTGCGGGAAGTGTCAAGCACATGGAGCTACCATAAAGTCTGGACTTCATAACCGCTAGAAAAAAGTTTTATCACTGGTTCAGCCACAATTGCAAAAAAAATGTCGGAACGACTATTTCGACGATGATCAAGCTAGGAACAGAACGCAAGAATGCTGCACACCGGACAATGCAGCAATCTCAAAGTACGGAGTAGTAGACTGACATTTGTAGAGAACGGACGTGTCTACAAATTGATATTATTAATAAAAATAATTTAAAATTGAAATTAAATTAACTTTTATCAAGAATATAAAAAGATATTTATATTACTTAATTAATAATATATAATTTAACTTAATTGAAACTAATTTACTTTGAGTTGTTATCTAAGTTACTTTTCCTTAAAAAGTTTTGAGAAAAAATTCGTTTTTTTTGGCTTGGCGGGAATGAGCGGCGTGCCGCCGGCGGGTGGAGGACCAGACCGGCCCCCCACCATAAGGCCTAGGGGCACTCGGATCGGTCGTGGAGTCCGCAACGAGGAGGATCCAGACTTGAAAATAGCCAAAGTGAGGATAGCCAATCTTGAAAGAAGAAATGGCGAGCTGGCGAAGGCACTCGAAGATTTGAAAAAGCAAATGACAGTATTGATAAAAAAAATGGAATGCTTACAGAGCAGCTAATAGCGGGGAAGCGGGCCCGCCGTCTCCAAAGGTAGCCAGAAAAAAGGTTAAGCTATCTTGGACTACTTTTGCAGTCATGGAGGAACCGGGCCGCCTTGAGGGCGAAAAAGTTCTCGAGAGCGAATCTGTCCGTATGGAGGACATAGAGAGCAGTAAAGCAGACGATACGAGAGTCAGCGACAACGGTGGCGATGGAAATGTCTCAGAAGAAGACGCTAACCAGGCAAGCTGCAGTAGTGAAGATGGAAAATTGGGTGAGTTTTTGGTCTATGTTTCCAAAAAATTAAAGAAAAAAAAACAAAACTCAAGAAAAAATGTTAAATAATGTAAAAAATAATGCAAGTACGAGTGAAAATTTAAAAAATGGTCCGACTGGGGATACAATTAGCACCCGAAATAAAGAAAAGGGGGGAAGGGTGCCCCCATTAATGTTTATAAATTAGGTGATAGAGATTTAGCCACTCTACTTAATAGGAGCACGGGGCTCTCAAATTTTGTCATTAAAAAGACGGGGGCCGAGAGAGCCCAAGTCAAATTTAATCAAATTGCAGATTACAAAAAAGCATGGGAGGTCCTCGAGCGAGTGAAGGCTCCTCATTTCACCTACACTCCAAAGGAAGAGAAGGTAAAAACCTTCCTTCTGAAAGGCTTGGATGCGGAGGAAGAGCCCGATGAGGTGCTCAAAATGCTCCGGGAGACGGGAGCTGAGGTCAAGTTCCTCTCAGTGTCACGGTTTAGTACGAGGAGATCCGTTTTGGAAAAACGAATCCTGCCGCACTGCCTCGTGCAGATAAGCCCGGAGAGCCGGGGAAGCGATCTGATCGGCATCAGGTCGCTTAATTACCAGGCCATTCGTTTTGAGCGCCTGCTAAGGGGCGAAATAGTCCAGTGTCGAAGATGCCAGCGCTATGGTCACTCGGCAGTGAACTGTCAAATGACCTTAAGATGTGTAAAGTGCGGGAAAGACCATACCGCAGCTGAATGTTCGCTCACTGAAGCAGATGGCAAAAAAACTTTCTGTGTTAACTGCCGAAGCGGAGGGCATCCGGCTTCGTACCGTGGATGTCCTGCATACCGCAATGTTAAGGTCACAAGGCAGCAGGCACCGAGATCGGCCCAAAGAACGAAGGTGTCAGCGGCGTTCGACGGTACCGTCCCTTCGGCACCAATCGTCTCGGGGATCCCATTTGCCGAAGTAGTTCGAAAAGGGGGAGCTAAGAAGCCCCAACAAGATGCAAGTGGCGGAATGAACACTATCCTCAATAAAATACTAACCATGTGTGAAAACATGCAGTATACGCTACACGTACACAATACAAAAATAAATAGCATAACAGAATATTTACACAAACAGCATGCCCGCTGCTGGGTCTGCAGTCACAGCGGTACCACTGGATGGTCTCCGGATCATCGCGATTAATGTGAATTTCATCGTAGGAATCCATCGAAGAGCGGAGCTCCTTGATTTCGCTACCAGACAACAGCCTGACATAGTCTTGATTTCAGAAACCTACCTCAATCCGAGGCATTCGATAACATTCAAGGATTTTGAATTCGTGAGGAACGATAGACGAAATTGTGATGGGGGAGGTGGTACCGGAAGACTTGTGGGTCGCCATTATCGTTTCAGGCATATTAATAGGCCTGAATTTGAAACCTTTGAGCGTATCGAAGTCTCATGTATTCTATTTTCACTGCCTAGAGGAGCGAATTTATGGATTCTGTCAGTCTATGCAGTGGGAAACAACCGAGCCAAGTTCAAGGAGGAATTCCATTCTCTGTTTACGATACTCGAACTGAATAGGTTGCATAATTACTATATTATAGCTGGCGACTTGAATGCTAAGCATACCTCGTGGCTAAACGCCACAAACAATCCCAGAGGGGTATTCCTCAAATCTTGGATAGAGTATAAATGCGAATTCTATGGGTCAGAGAGTCCAACCTGGCCCAGGGCAAATTCCTATCTGGATTTGTGCATTGCTGACGCGCGCTTGAACTTTAATTTTAGGAATCCTCAACGGAAACTACAGACTCTTCCTTACGATAGCGACCATAACGCTATTCTTATTGACGTTCTGTTTGATGGACGAAGAGTTCGCCTTCTGCCGATGGACAGTGGCGTCCACAGGCTGAACTTTAAACAAACAAATTGGAAGAAATTCCAAGAGAGGTTTATTCGGGGATATCGAGAAGAATGCCCACCTCTTGATGGGGAAAACGATAGTACAATTGCACCAGGTGACAGGAACTTGAGCAACGAGGAAATACTTCAGTATCTTCTCAAGCTGGAGAAACAATTGAACAAGTCGTCCTTAAGATTAAACCTCGCAATAATATGGAATGATATGAAACTGCAGCCATAAAACGGTTGAAAAAAGTGAAAAGCCTTCTGCTCACTCGCGTCAACAAAATCTATCGGAGATATGGGGACTATCATCATCCCATATTGGTTGAGTTCAAATCACTTCTAAAGATCGCGCGGGATCTTATTCGTCAACATTACGCAAATGAAGTGAACTTCCAATGGTGGGAGAAGTTAAACGGTATTTCACCAAGCGATCCAGATTCCATGTTTACTAAGATAAATACGTTATTCCGGAAGAAGTCACGAATAACTGTGCCGAGAATTAAAGTCGGTGGCAGCGAGATACAACACCTTATTGACTCAGGTATAGACACGAATAGTGTAGCTGCTGATGCGCAAGGCAATTATAATACATCGTGATGGATGATGCTCTGGAACTCAAACTGATAGGGGAGCGCTTTGAATCGGTGCATCGGCCCAGAACGGACTTAGAGCCAACGCGACTTTCGGAAATTGTAGAACGAGATGTCCACAATTTCAAATATAGCCTGAACGGCACCACAGTTCTCCAATTTAGCTCTGCGTTGCAGGCTGATCTCATACCGAGTGATAATCTGCTTGATTACTTTGTCTCATGTGTAGAGTTAACTTCCATATTCAGAAGAGTAAACAATAAGAGATCATCCGGTATGGATGGCATTCCCAACGTGGTCCTCAGGCATTTACCAGACATTGACATTCGTAATTATTGCATTTTGTTCAATAATTTATTGAACAATTCCTTCTTTCCAGGACAATGGAAGAAAGCCCGAGTATTCCCGATTTTAAAGAGAGGGAAGGATTCATCCAGCCCTCAAAGCTACCGCCCAATCAGTTTGCTACCTAACATCAGCAAGGTGTTTGAGGTTTTGGTATTGAAAGTCTTGAACGGGCATATCAAGAAGAAGGAATTATTGCCGAACGCGCAATTCGGATTTCGATCTGGACATTCGACAATACATGCAATAACGAAGGTAACGTCTGATATTTGCTGGCGGATTAACAATGTTTAACAATGAGTGCGTAGGCGCTTGCCTTATAGACATGGAGAAAGCCTTTGATACCGTCTGGTTGGATGGACTGATTTTCAGGCTCTTGAAGAATGAGTTTCCCAGTCACCTCGTAGTGATGATGTGTAGTATGCTGTATGGCAAGTGCTTTGTCATTACGGACGGAAATCTCACTACTAGCAGAGAATTTCATGTTCTGAATGGATTACAGCAAGTGACAGTGACTGCGCCTACACTTTTTGCAGTATTTGCCGGCGAATTACTTAATTCTTTCGATTTTAATAAATCTCCTAAAAGGTCGTTGGTTGCCTTTGCTGACGATCTGATAGCCTACACGGCGCACAAGAAGGTAACTGAGGTGCAACTTGAACTTCAGAAGATGTTCAATGATATTAAGTTCTTCACGAACAGTTGGCGGATGAAAATCAATGCGCAAAAGTGTGAAACGATTCTGTTTCGAAATTTCTTGGCGTATGCCAGTAAGAACTTGAAAAGGAATTGGAGAGATTTCCACATTGTCGCGAACGAAGATAGTTCTGAGCGCATTCCTCATAAGAAATGCGTTAGATACCTGGGTGTGCGTCTTGACGAGCGTCTCCAATTTAACGAGCACGTTAAAGTCGCGCTAGAAAGCGCTCGCAAGGCATTCATGTCTCTTCGAAGACTCTTTTATGCTCCACATCTTAGCCGGAAGGTTAAGATTATTTGTTATCTTACTTTGGTTAGACCGGTGCTCACCTACGGGTGTGCTATCTGGTTTAATTTGAGTGCTAGCCAAATGGAAAAAATAAGGATCTTTGAAAGGAAATGTCTGCGTCTTGCACGGGGCTTAATAGAACTGCTTCGTCAAACCATGAGCACTATGTAACTAATGAAGTGATGTATGCAGCTGCTGCTGTGCCAAGAATCGACACAGTTATCGTCAGATTGATTCGGAATCATATAGTACGATCTGCTTCGCATGGTGAGAACCCTTGGGTTTCGCAGCCGTTCTACCCAAATGATGGGTATTTCGAGAAAACTCTCACGACAGGCTTCATTCCTCCCGAAGCGTTCGTGTATCTTGACAGGAATGGTCTAATTTTTGATTCTGCCGGTGATCCGGTTATGTATCATATACATAGACGGGCCACGGACAAAAGGATAGAATACCCCCCGAATTTGACAGTGGGGGCTCCGGGATTCGACTGGAGATACTCCAGAGCGAGAGCAATTGATATTAAGCGGGATGGAAAAGAGAAATCCTGGTACTAGTGGCTGCGGGATGCCGGTTAGCGGTGGCCGTGCTCAGTTCTGCCATTTGTTTCTTGGTGGGGCTTTGTAAATATGTACATATTGAACGGGTGCTGATTTTGTCTCCAGTTGTAACTTATAAATACATACATTATTATTCTTTGTTTTTTTTGTATGGATGTTATTGTAAAAAAAAAGAAAAAATGTATAATAAAAAGTATGTAATTATGATAGTTTTAAGCACAATAATTTAAGTTAAAAGTATCTTTTGAAGCGATAAAGCATTTATTACTATTATTACCTTTATATTTCTTTATTTGCCACTAAGGCCAAGTGAATTCTGTCGGGTTTTTGACCATTTCCCGACAACTTATTGTAAAATTAGATTTTTATTTCTTACTGTTTCTCTTCTCTGCCTGTAAATTGTTAATCGAAAACTTTGAGAGCCCACAGTGGCCATTAGATTTAAGTTACTTTTGTTATTTTAAAAGATTGTTTTTTATTGTTCATTTTTCCAATCTATTATATATACTATTGTGACCTATTTCTTAAAAATAAAAATGATTTTAAAAAGAAAACAAAAACAAATCTCAAAGTACGCGGTACGAGTAGAGACTTTTCACAAAATGTGTCAAGTGGTGAAGCGAATTCAGAGGCAATTAATTCTGCGGTGGTGGGTCATGTAATACGCAAGGTTAAAGATGATCCCGCTCAGAAAGTCTATAAGGACAGTATCTAAAATTGAAAATGAATAAGCGGAAGACCCTGCTTCAGATGAAGCTATAGCGTAACCGAGGACACCAGACAGGGTATTTGACAATATAGTATTTGTTGGTTATGTCTCTCGAGTGCTTAATTTTCAAATTCCATTGTCTGGTCCTTTTAGACGAGAAAAATTAAAATTGGATACCATACGGCATTGAGGCAATTAACCACCAAAACCAGAAAATTGTAGGACAAATACGGGAGGACGATAAGTCTTATTGATTGATTTATTCTCTGCCTTAACACATTATCAGTGAATGATGTTCTAATTCACAAAAACATGTCGATACCCAAAATATGGGCATTTTCAATATTATTAGGGACAGAGTCCTTCATTGATTGACTGTATAGTGCTAAAATATTTAGTTGAGGCATCTGATGAAGAGAGCAACAACTCAGAAGTATTGAGTGATAATGTCGTTCACTTTCTATGCCTTGCTTCCAGTAGTCTCACTTCTTATTTATGAAAAGCAGAAACTTAGTTTTCTTCAAGATAAACAGAATACAGAAGACGAAAATATATTTGAATAGCAGCGAAACAACTTTCAGGGAGTCGTCGTGAAATAAATGCTATTTAATAAATACTCAAGGCCTCCCATGCTTTTTCCAGGAATAAACCTTGTAGGTCGTTACAGAAATATACTCTGCATCTTTTATGGAAAACTTAGGAAGTGATCCATGTTGGCATCGTTAGCAGTTGTTTGGACGGACACCAGCAAGAAAATTACACTGTTTTAATCGAGAACCCAACATTTTTCGTTAAGAATAAACTCAAATTTCTAATTAAGCCATAAAGGTCACCGCGCGGATAAGATGAGTTTACGATTGTTCTGATGACAGCTGGAAACATTCACCTTCAACATTTCTATTTGGTCTTTGAAGTAAGCTTAGAGACAACTCCTCTGAAGGTTTCCTCAATAGGACTCCTACACTGTATTAGATGGAGTAGAAGAAAAAGAAATGTCAGGATCTTGAATTGGACTGGTTCCTTTCGTTGTCAAGTGGATTCATTATGCAAAATAGATTTTTACGTGGGCTTGGTGTGATATTTTACTAACTCTACAAAAGCTATTTTATTGGCATTATTTTTGCCGACAGTACAAAGCTAACCTAGCTTTGTCGAAAATTAATATTGTTACGTGGATGTTGAAACTTCTACAGTTTTGTAAAAACTGAAACTTCCAAAACCTCTTTTGTCCGAATTGCACACAGTATTTCCGTGGGTCCGTAACATTGGATTGCATAGCGTACTAACAGAAAGCCATTCTATAACTTTTCTCCCCACGCTCTTCTTTTTCTTCAGCCTTTGTCCCGTTCACAAGTGGGGTCAGCTCGTCGTGATCGGCTTCGCCATTTGGCTCTAACGCATGCTTGATCTGGGTGCAATCTCGAGGCTTTCAAATCCCCATCCAGCGTATCAAGCCACCGTTGCTTAGGTCTGCCTTTTGGTCGTTTACCATCGACTTCGACGTTCAGACCAATCTTGGCAAGTGAATTCTCGTTTGCACGAATTGCGTGACCATACCATCGAAGACGCCTCTCTCGCAACTTTTCCACGATCGGTGCAACCCCATAACGATCGCCGATATCCTCATTTCGGATGTGATCTAAAAGTGTGACGCCACTAGTCCAACGTAGCATCTTCGTCTCCATTACCGCAAGACGCCGTTCATTGTCTTTTATGGTCGGTCAACACTCAGAACCATAGAGAGCGACAGGACGGACGACATTGCGGTAAATTTTAGATTTGAAACGCTCGTTGATACGTCGATCACAAAGGACACCAGTTGTGGAACGCCACTTCATCACAGCTCTCCATTGGCTGATAGCGTTGACCCGAGGTATTTAAATCGCTCAGTTCTGGGCAGATCACTGCCGCTGACAGTGATTGTACCTGTTTCATGGGGATCGGTCGTCAAAAATTCAGTTTTGTTTAAATCCAATCTGAGACCGTGTTGCATGAGGCGATCATTCCATTTTTGAACAAGTTGCTCGAGATCATTTTTGCTATCAGATGCTAGGAAAACATCATCTGCATAAAGCAATGTGTAGGGCGCTGGACGTTGGATATCCCGTGTGACGGTGTCCATAACAAGGACAAAGAGGAGTGGTGAGAGGGCACTTCCTTGATGAACACCAACAGAGACACGAAGCGATTTTGATACACCCGCCATGCTTCGAACTTTACTTTTCGGATCGTGGTAGAGCAATTGAACCCAGCGCACGAGTTCTTCTGGCACGAAGTGTTGTCGTAAAACATACCAGATGAGTTCGTGTGGTACACGGTCAAACGCTTTCTCTAGATCCAGAAAGGCAATGTAAAGAGGGCGATGCTTCTCACGGTGTTTCTCCATGAGTAACCGCGTAGCGTGTATTGCGTCAGTAGTTCTTGACAAATCCGGCTTGATTCACGGTTATTTCAACGATTTCGCGAATACGGTTGTCAAGAACGCGTTCAGAAATCTTCATGGTATGGGAAAGTAACCGGATTGGACGGTAATTTGAACATTCTGCTAGGCTACCTTTCTTTTTCCATATTGGAACAGTGGTACTTTCTTGCCGGTCAGATGGTGTTCTTCCTTCCTGAATAACCCGCTTAAAGAATTCACTGAGCCACAGTGTTGGGTCCCAACTCTTCGCTTTCCAGAGCTCAGATACGATGTCGTCAGGTCCTGTTGCTTTCCCCGATTTCATTTGTTTTATTGCCTCCTCGACTTCAGTTACGCGGACTGGTGGAACTGCTCCAAATGTCGGCAATGATTGTGGAAGTGGAGGATGAGCAAATTCTTCAGTTGAAATCTGCTCGAAGTATTCTCGCCATCTATCCGTTGCAGCTCGACGGTTGGTAAGCAAAGTACCGTTCTTGTCATTAACACAACAGATGTGTTCGATATCCTGTGTGCGTTGATCACGACTTTTAGCAAGTCGATACAGATCTCTCTCGCCATCCCGAGTGTCCAGTTTATCGTAAAGATTTTTGAAATGGTTCGCTCGGGTGACAGCTACCGCTTTCTTTGCTTCCCGGTTGGCATTTTTATAAATTTGCCAATTAGCAGGTGTTTTATCGTCGAGAAATTTGTGGTAGAGGCGTTTCTTTTCACGGACCTTCATTTCAACATCATCATTCCAAAGCCAAGTATCTCGGTTGATGTACCGCTTATCCGGCTTGGTGACCCCGAGGGTTGCAGAGGCCGCTTTGTGGATCGTGTCTTTCATTTGGTTCCATGATTCTTCCACATTCGTAATGGTTGACAATCGTATGAGTGAGACCGTTTCTTCTTTCTTCTCACCAAATCGCCACCATCTAATGCGCGGCGGGCCAGTGGGAACGACTTTGCAATCAGTGACGGTGGTAAGATGTCGGCGTCTTATGAGAATATAATTGATTTGCGTTTTACTGTTCCCTCTATAAAATGTGGGAAGATTAGGCAATCGTTTGATGAACCATGTATTCATATGTACAAGGTCATGGGTGTCCGCAAAATCGATTATACGCTCGCCACCCTCATTGTGCGCTCCAAACCCCTTTCCCCCATGGCACCTGTTACCGTCTGCTATTTCTCCCACATGACCATTAAGGTCGCCGGCAATGATTATGTAATCGTCAGCAGGCACGTGACAAGTCTTTTCATCGAGAAGTTGCCAGAAGGCATCTTTCTCGGCATCAGGTCGACCTGTTTGTGGTGCATACGCGGTGAAGAAGTGAATAGTGCGATCAGCTGATATGATGGTGAGCTTCATCAGCCGATCATCAAATCGTTCGACTTCTTTAATGGCATCACGGAAACCCTCTGAGATGGCAATGCCAACACCATATTGAGTGTGTGGGTTACCAAAATAGAGAAGTTTGTAGCCATTTTTACCGCGTTCGCGTTCAATGTCGCAGCTTTTGGCACCAGACCATCGGGTTTCTTGCAGAGCGCAGATGTCAATGCGCCTTTTCCGAAGGGCTCTTGCGAGTTCCTCCGTCTTTCCAGTTAGGGTACCAATATTTAGCGTGCGGACACGTATTTGCTGTGTTTGTTTTGTTCGGACTAACTTGCTTACGTCCTGACGCCGTCCATGAGTGAAGAACCCTTGCCCATTTCTCGACAGGACCGGGGCCCGTCCTGCCGCGTCGACTAAGGTGGACGCCCTAGCATTTGTCCGAGGCTTGTGACTCAATCCGATCATCATGTTTGTAACGACATTCTATGCATTTTCTTGGTCGACCTGTCGCGGGGCCTGTCACCAAGAGAGATCAGGTAGGATTTAGCATAGTAGAATAACTCCAACTATACTCTATTTATCTCTTTCCCTGATCTCAGCATTTTATTTTTGTTTTACTGAGGATAGTACAGAGTACGTTGCCTCAAACCCTCCTCCTTTACCTGGGCTTGGGACCAGCATACTATGTTAATAGCATGACGCAGTTTTTGTCCCCACGCTCTGTTCATAATTAATCATTTTGGAGGAGGAGAGAATTTGCAGAGTCCGCAAGTTAGCAATAGAAGTGGTATCCCATTCGAGTTTTCCGGGACCAATTTGATTAAATAATGCATTCAATAATGTATAATAGTCTCTTTATCCCGACATTTTTTCTACCACTTTAGTTTTCCCAATTATCCCTCTTTTCATTTCACAATTTGCATCCCGTACTTCATTTAAATACAATACTTAATACTTGAACTAATTAAGTTATTTTTAAGCAATCCGAAACTGGTCCCTTTCCCTTAAGTTTCATAGTCCAATTTCACTTAAACCATTTTAAATTCTATTTTTTTTATAAACTTGCTCAAATTGCACATTATTGGGTGCAGGCAGGTGATTGCTCCTGGCTGAGGGGAATGGCCTGTCGTATACTTCAGCAACAGTATATGTTGCTGTTGACGTTGAGCTGGCATGGACTTTTAAGTTCAAGTCCATAGACCGGGAACGAAATTAGCTTGACCGGGGAACGGCTGATTAGAGGGACAGCTGATGAACTGGACACGTTATTGGGTGTATAAATTTAAATTTATAGTGAATATAAAAGTTTGAAATAATGCCTTTCGGTGTAGATAACATATATTATTATTTTTCATAACGTGTTTTGGAATTGGTGGTTTGTTTTTGCTTGTGATAAGCAGACACCTCTCGAAACCAAATTTCTTAAGGACCAAAGTGTAGTAGGTGTTTTTTTGACGTAATTATGGCGTAAAATAAGTTCCAGCAGCAGTGGCAGTCATTCCAGATCGGAAGAGAAGAATCCGCCGTCGAAGAAGGCAACGCCACTAAGTGCGAAAAAGGGGAGAGAACGTTTTTGGTCTGTTGGGGAAACGTGGAGTGGAGTAACACGGTGGTTTCCCACAAGATTAAATACTGATGACGATGACGATAAATCAGGAAAGTGGAAGATGAAGCAATCTTAAAAGGTAATGCGAATGAGATTTTCGGATGTGTTGTGCACCGGCGGACCCGACTAGCCGGGGGGTGAATGAGTGTCTTCTCCCCCGGGGTCTTATTTCGACTGTGTTCTCCACACATGCGGAGCCATCATGCTAGTGTACCGACGAAATATTAAGTTTGAGCATATGCAAATGGTGGTTGCGGAAGTGCGAAGTTTCTGCGCGCGAACTTTGATCGTGTCTGTTTAACACAAAAAGGAGGAGGTCTTCTAAGTTTCTTGATATCTGGAGGCGCTCAGTGTTTTAAGATCGTCTCAGTTCCGAACTAAAACAAATTGATCCTGGATTGTTGTGTTCATTCTTCGTTTTAAACTTTTTTCTCCGTGCATGAAAAGATGGAAATTTCGTAAGTGGGAATTGCACTTTATCACTGATAGGTGATTTCGCTTCAGGACTCCTCTTCCGGATTTCACTTTCGGATTCCCTTGATTAACAACCGTACGTATTAGGGAAGCAGTGGCATTCACAATACATTATTATTGGGTCCTGTGAATCTGTATTATTGAAAAAAGTGAAGAACATCGAACTTTGTTAACGAGAATTTTTCCGAAGGACATAAACTTTGCGGGCTTGAGGACAAACCTGAAGTATTGACCTGAGGAAGGGTGGCACCAGTGTCAAAGAAAAAATTTCCAATAAGAACAATCTCTTTTTGTAAACTGTTCATTAAAGAAGTATCAGCAGAATCATATTGGTCTTGGATAAATTGCCGCTGAAATTCCATTCATTTCTTCATTCATGCGAACTCCCCTGGAGAGCTCTCGAGCGAAGGGGACCTGCATCCCATATTTCTGTTGACTGATAAATATTTGACTTGTTTTCTTATTTTTTTAATTTTTATTCTCTTTTCTTACTTTTATGTGTTTTTCTTTTGTCTTGTTTATATTTTATTATTTTATTTGGTCTTAGTTTTTTTTATTTGTTCATTTTTTTTTTGCTCTGAATTGATAACGTTTTATCATTCATGAATTACATATGGAAATAATCCGAAGTAATTTCCTTTCGATTTGAGGATCTTCTTTACCCCAAATCCTCTTTAGCCCCGCAAAATCCTTACAGCAAGGGTCATCCTCTAATATAATGGTTTGAGGATGCCAAGGCAGGGCGGGGACGTCAGAGACCCCGCCTCACAATACATCTGAGGCAGTTACGTCACCGGACTTAACGTGAGTACCTATCTCGTGGACTTAACCCCACGGTCCTTTTAAGGCACGGATTGACTTTGTGACCACAATCAGACCCCCGCCGCAGCAAGCTATGACGGTACCAGTCATACTGGTGGATGCAAGACCTACCAAAGTCTCTCTCGAAGTAAGGAGCATCACACTGAGAACCGAAGGTCTCTTTTGGCTTGAACACAACCACAACCCCCATGAAGCTCCCACTAGGGGGCCAACTGCAAACAACCGAGCTGAACGCACATACAACAGGAGTTCAACTGAAGTATGTGAATTCAGGGACTATCCTGGTTCCCATGGTACCAATATACCCCTGGTAAGGTTTCATGACTATTGCCACTTCAGATGAGTCTCCGTGCAGACTCGGGTCTGATCGCCCTAACTAGGCGTTTGGAGCATTCGTTTATTGCATCACGGTCGGCAAGCAAATGCGATACAGCGTCTCCCGGTGCCACCACTATAGAAGTTTTCTTTGGCCACTTGGTTTTGGTTCAGCCGACAGGGTTGCCGCTCCGTCTTCCTCCCCGCTATCTCTGAGCACCACATCTGAGGCAGGGAAAACAATGATCAAGAATATGATCCGTCGGGGATCCATCTTCGATTGCGTTACTTGGATCCGGAGTTTTACGGCTCGAAGCGAGCGGTCATCCCCGAATTTTATTCAAGCTTAAATCGCCAATTACCATTAAAAAAATATTTTTTTTACTGCAAATGTCAGAGGGACAATTTACCATCCTCCGGGAATGCCTGCGGAAAAAAATGCTGCAGTCTGAAACGAAACCACGATTTAACAATCAAGGTTTTCGTGATGGGCTTCTCCATTTGGAGTGCACTGGCGAGACTGCTTTAAAGTGGCTCCAGCAGGTAATCCCAACTTTGAGTTCCGGCGGTCAGCCCAAGTTCACTATTGTGAACACTGTGAGCTACGCAGGACAGAACATGTTGGATGTTGGTTACCGGGCCCTCGAAGGAAGGCAGAGGACATAATCCGCATGCTGGGTGAACAGAACCCGGACATGGACTTTGGACACTGGAGTGTAAAGTTAATAGGGTGCGCCCCTACGTTCGTGGGACCGAGAAGAAGCGAAGTAATTGACCTAACAATCTGTACCTCAAAATTGTTAGGGTTGATTACACACTGGCGAGTGCTAGACGAGGTCTCACTGTCAGATCACCGATATCTAGAATTCAATATGACTTTTGCGGGCGAACAGTCTGCAGTACAAAGACGGAACCCTAGGAAAACGGATTGGGCAAAATTTAATGAACTTTTTAACAATAAAGTACAGTTCCTTAGGCGACTAAGGACTCCTTTGGCGCTGGAAGATGAATTGAAAACTCTGAACTGCACACTTTTAGAGTGCTATGAAGAGGCTTGTCCTATTTCCCGAGGCCAAAGCGGTAAAACGGTTCCTTGGTGGAACCGAGAACTGCAAAAACTCAGGAAATCAACCAGGCGACTTCTAAACCGTGCTTGCAAAAGTAACTAGAACGAAGACTGGTTAAACTTCAGGAGCTCACAGCGTGAATATAAGAGGCTCTTAGATGTTCGAAACGAGACTCCTTTAGATCGTACTGAGAGGAACTGGAAGGCGAAAGAGAGACTTCGAGGCTGTGCAGAATCCACAAAAGGGATGAGTCGACCATGTTGGATTCTCTTAGAAAACCCGACGGTACTTTCACGAGCTCTAGACTGGATTCAGTACAGACCCTCGCGGAAGTACACCACTCGGGAGAACGGGTGAGACAGGTGGCAGAGGGAGAGTTGACGGTTCTTGCAACCCCTTCAACACGCAAGTGTTGCAATTGGAACTGGAACACTGCGAAAGCGGTTGTTATCCATGAAAAGGTGAGAGCTGCCATACTGTTCTTTGAACATTTCAAAGCACCTGGCATGGATTGCATCTATCCGCCAATGCTAAAGGATGATATGGAGCATTTAGAGCGACCTCTAAGAAATATTTTCCGAGGTTATCTTGCTCTGGGCTACGTGCCCTCCGCTTGGCAATAGGTTAAGGTAGTCTTCATACCGAAACCTGGGAAAGATGATTATTCTAATCCAAAGAACTTCAGACAGATCAGCTTGACTTCATTCTTGCTGAAAGGTTTGGAGAGACTGGTGAAGCGTCACATTCGTGGAAACGCACTTAGGTCACACCTACTTAGTGAAAACCAACATGCTTACCAACGTGGAAAGTCCTGTGAGTCTGTTCTTCATTCTTTGGTCACAAAGATAGAGGATGCAACTTTGAATGGTGAGTACGCGATGGGGGTGTTTGTGGGCATTGAAGGGGCTTTTGATTGTGCGTCTTTTCAAAAACTTTATGATGCCGCCAGAGCGCATGGTGTTGATGATGCTTTAATTAAGTGGATTCATGTTATGCTAACGCAGAGATTGCTGTGCGCTGAGGTGGGTGTCGATCGCTACCTGACTACAGAAGCAACGAAGGGCTGCCCCCAAGGAGGTGTGCTTTCGCCACTTCTGTGGAGTATGCTGATCGACGCACTACTATGCGAACTGCAAAATTTGCCAATACACGCTCAAGCTTGTGCTGATGACGTGGCTGTACTTGCTGTTGATCGGGATCTTGGAACGGTGTGCAGGAATATACAGCGTGCCGTTGATTTGACAGACAGCTGGTGCCTTAGACATGGTTTGTCAGTTAATCCAAATAAAGCCACAATCGTTTTATTCACAAAAAGGAGAAAACTGGATGGACTTTGCTTCCCTAAGATGAGGGGTACTACCCTTCAACTCTCCGAAGAAGTGAAATATCTGGGAGTCACTCCAGATAAAAAACTTCTTTGGAACAAACATGTAGAGGTAAACATGAAACGAGCTTTGTCTCGACATGGATTCAGGCCTCATGTGGTAATCTGGATATACGTTGCCATCATTAGGACGATGTTCGTATATGAATCCGTAATGTGGTGGGTTAAGGTGAGACAAAAAGGTTTTCCCCGTAAACTAGCCGCACTGCAAAGAACTGTGTGTCTGGGTTTCACTGGTGCCATGAGCTCGACATCCGGCGCAACTCTGAATGCACTACCCAATTCGCAGCCCCTGGATATATTTATTCAAAGCACTGCAGTGAGAACAGCTCATAGGCTAATTCGATTAGATCTATGGGGAAACAACGGATGTGGGGGGCACAGAGCATTGGAAGAGTTACTGGGAAGACTGAATCCAGTTCTTACAATGCCTTCCGATTCTCGTGTCCCTATGCATCTGTTTGGTAGAAGATGTGAAGTTACCCTGAAGCGTAGAGAGGGCTGGGAAGACCCAGAGGAATGCGTGGCGGGATATACGCAAGTCTTTTACACCGATGGCTCAAAAACAGAAGAGGGTTCTGGAGCCGGAGTCTACCTCTCGAATAAAAACGAGAAGTCGGCTTTTCCTTTGGGACAATATGCAAAGGTTTTTCAAGGCGAAGTTTATGCGATCCTGAGGGCGGCAAACTGGGTGGTTGACGAGCGGTGAAAGGGCAGGCGCATCGCAATCTGCAGTGACAGCCAAGCTGCATTGAGGGCATTGAGCAGTCTTTGATCACCTGAAAAATCCTTTGAACTCTATGTCTAGATTCAATACGGTGGAACTACTCTGGGTACCTATTCACTGTGGGGTAGAGGGAAATTAAATCTCGGATGCTTTAGCGAAAATAAATTTAATAAATCTGCTATGTAGAAGCTGCTATACTTCAATAACATCTTGAACTAACGGATTAAAAATCATTCCTCATATTCTGGGAAATCAGTTCAGAAACATCCTTTATCTTAATTTCAGGAATCTGGTTGTTTCCATTTATAGAATGCAAGAATAAGATGAAAAGATTGATGCAAATCCTGCTATTATAGGTAAAATTTCAAAAGATCTGCCACGTACTTTCAATGGGAAATTACTTCATTTGAAAACACAACCCTTTATCACATTTTCCCGATGACATGCCAACAAATTGTATACAATAAAGTTTCAGCTCCTTTAAAGCATATGTTTTAAAAGCAAAACCCTTTCACTGTTGAAGCGCCCAATTTCCGATCTCAAACGAGCTCTATTTTAAATCTTTTGATCTTTTTGAGCAATTTCGTTAGCATATTCATCTTTACAGGATTTTCGGTAACATATTTTCCCAGCGTTTTATGCGACATCAAGCTGAATTGTATTCGGCGGCAATTGTTATTTGGCAAACATTTTCTGTCTTGCCTCGCCGTTATACATCTCCTTGGAGATAATCGAGAGTACATATAAACAACACCTGATGCAACACACGTCCTGACATATGTAACATTCATTTTGAAAGGAAATACATAAACCGGAGGACATTGACGTTAATACAATTGAGCGGATTAACTTGAACAGGCACGTGGCCCTTTCTAGGGAGAATTTGCAAATGGTATCAAACCCATGTATCGGCTCGAAGGAAAACGATGGGAAATTGTTGATATTCCCTGGTCCTTTGCATATGCTCGAGAACAGGTATTTGTACGTTGTTTTTCACTTGTGCTCCCACACGAAATTTACCTTCTAGGAAAGAAGCTTTTATTTTAATAGATTTGCCATATTTGGGCACGAGCTGATTTAAAGGTTCACCCTTATCCCAGTATGTGTATTTGAGGTGATGCGACCACTTTAAAATTAAGTTGCACAAAAAAATTGATAGAAACGTTTTGAAATACAAATTTTCTCCTTAAATCTTGCTTTGTGATGGCAACAAAAGTCCTCAGGAACTCTTTCTCAAACCAGAAGCTCTGTAGCTATACAGTTTCTAGAGATAATTTCACATTGGACGAATATCTGAGGATATTAAGATTTCATTCCTGAAATTTTGGTCAGATAAACGGTGGAATATCAAAATAAGCCGAAAAGGTACCAAAGAATTACTTGGAGGGCTGCAAGGAAAGACCACGGTTTGTGCAAAAAATTTAAATTCAAACTAAGGAGGCGCCGCAGGATGAGTTCCGGCCCGGTCAAGAAAAGAACAAAGGTTCATGACACAAGGGCGTGGCCAGGACATAAGCAAATTAATCTGAGCCATATAGATATGAGCTTGCATACTAAATATTGGTACTCTTATTAGTAAGGTTGAGGAATAGCCCTTCAGAAGAAGCGCATCGATATCTGCACTCTGGAAGAAATTCGATAATCTGTTTGCAAAAACTTCGACATAAAACGTTAAGGGTACCTGTATTGTACCAGTCCACGCATTCAATATGGTGTTGGCATTGGCGTCTCTGAGAAATTGAGCGACTTAATGTGCGATTTATGAAACTCACTATTACTCCAGCTGACCGCCATTTGATTTTTTCACCGCATACCCATCACAGCCAGAGAAAAAGGCTTTCTGGCAGCTACTCGAGTACTTAAAAACCTATAATCTCTCTGGCGATAAGGTGGCGAATGTGTTATCAATTTTGCTGACACCCACACTCGCCCTTGACAAATGTCGATAAGATGATACATGGTTTATCAAACAGTTGTCGTATTTGTCTAAATTTTGTAGTAGGAAGAGTGAGGTGCAAATTAATTATATTCTCATAAGACGCCGCCATTTTGTCACCGTCGCTGACCGCAAAACTTTTCTTTACGAGACCATCGTACCTCAACATTGGCCGTTGATTACTATTTTGCGAATCAAGCTACCATTGAAACAACGTGAGAACCGCGCTAACTAGCCGCAGCTCGTCAAAAAGAGCTTTAGTCCAAAGCCAGTGGAAGTGTAATGATGACGTTCAAATGACGGTCGATGAGAAGAAACGCTTGTGCCACAAGATTCGCGTCGTCAAAATCGTTGACCAAATGGGTAAATTTATAAGAATGCCGGTGAAGGAAACTGGAAGTGGGGGGGGGGGGGGAATGGCACCCTAGAGACTAAGAGCCCTGGCGACCAAAAAACGACAGACGCCATTAAACTCGAGATCCGAAAAGGGGTCACGAGAAAAGATGGCAAACTCCGAGCTGCGTGATACCTCTTTCCCGGGGAAAAAGATGACGAACTCACCAAGTAGGCGAAAATGCAAGTCTTCTCACTGGAGAGGATGGACCTCATCCGAAAGACAAGAGTAGAGGAAGAAAGGCTACTCAAGAAGTGCGAGGTGCCCTACGGAATATGAAAACTGCTACCATGGTCCACTGAAACATGTCCACGGATGTCAAAAACGGCATAATGGAGAGGGAAGAATTGTTGGACCTTATTGCACACCAGAGACACTCCTGAATGACAGCTGAAAACGAGTTGAGGAAGAAGCACATCAATAGTGAAGCATCTAGTTGCACAAAACACAGTGCGCTCAGCCCGATAGAGGGAGAAAGTTCTTCGAGAAGTCCGTAACAACGCCAAACCAGAAGACGTTGGTGCAAATATAGATGTTAAATCTGTCTAATCGTTGTCACTGTCTCTGGGAGCACACCTTCTTCATTGCACGAAAATAAAGATTGGGTGCAGAATCAGACCAAACGCAACTCAAACCCGTTGCTTTAAGTGCTGGATATAGGACAAATAGCAGGGGCTTGCAAGGGGCAGGAAAGAAACATTATGTGTCTCAAGTGTGGCGAATCTAGGCACAAAGCGACGACTTGTAATTCGGCAAAGTACAGTATCCTTTTCAAGTTCTGCGGTCTGCAAAAAGAAGATGTGGGTCATGTTCCAGTTTCTAGGCGTTGCCAGCTCTTCAAAGAAGAGTTACAAAAAGTGAAAAGTCAAGCACCATGATACACATCTTGCGAGCAAGCATGCATAAGACTGCAACTGCTCAAGGCCTAATAGGGCAGATGGTGCAAGAAAGAAGAGTTGACTTGTTGCTTCTCAGCAAACAGTACCAAGATAGGAGCTCACCATCGAGATATTCCAATATATCTGGCACTGCTGCCATTTGGGTGAGAGACACGGTTAACTTGCGAGTGTGGGTCCATGGTCGAGCGGACGGGTTCGTTTGGGTTCGTTGTGCGGAAATGACGTTTGACGTACCTTTTGCTGCGGAGTCCTTATTGTCAGCGGTCCAACGATGGAAGGTACTGGAAGATTTCACGGCCAGTGATCATCAATACATTTCCTTTGAAGTGACAATCGGCTCTTCCCAACATTCTGCCGTCCGGCAAACACCGGGTGGAACATCGGGAAAATCGACATGGCTAAATTTGCCGAAACTGCCGCAAGAGGGGTAAATCAGCGACTGCTGCGAAATTAGTGGATTACTAAAATTGCAAACCTACAAAGGCGTTGGGGGGGGGATTATTCAGCGCACAAGAGGCCAAGACGAGGTAACGCTTAGTACCGCAGAATAGAAGAGTGGGAAAAAAGAACTCCACCACGAAATCGATAGACAGAAGGCACGCTGCTAGCAGGAGCTAATCAAAGACGTAAACAGCGAGCCATGAGGCCTCGGATATAAGCTGGTTTCCAAAAACTTCCGGGCCCATCAATCGGCCTGGAAGTTGGAAGAAATCGGTGAGGCCCTTTTTCCTGTCCACCACATTTGAATTGACGCTGCCGATGAAGGAGTGAGTGGTACCGTTGTCGCTTTAGAATCGAGAGCTAGATGGGCCGCGCATCTCATAAAAGTCGTGCGGCTGACTATTACATAAGCCAGCTGCTCAGTGGACACAGGTATTTTTAATCTTACCTGCACACAATCGGGGTTTTGTTTTTATATTGAATATATACTACAGGATTCCCATGGACGACTGAGTTGTTATAAAGGAGAAGAAACTCCAGACAAACAGTCAAACTTTTCTGCTCAGTATATATGGAGAGTGCCTAGCGACACTAGAAAAAGCCGACTATAAAGTCAGTTCGGAGTCAGGAACGCAAAGGTGAAAGCGTTCCGCTTCGCAAAACCGGACGACCAGGAATCAACTGACGTGGCCAACGAGCTGTTAGGGGAGACGAGGATCGACGGTCCGACGGGGACTGTCGAACCATCATGCAAGCAGATCATGCTGAGGGTAAATCTGCAGGGTTCGAAGTACACCTCGGCGAATCTGCTTGTCTTCCTCCTAGAGGAAGACATCGACATCGACTAATACAGGAGGCTTGAGTTGGAGGCGACCGAATCATTAAAGAGCTACAAAGCAAATATTTTAATTTATTCCACTACACAGGAGACGCTGATCAGGACAGACCTAGAGCATGTATTCTCGTGAAGAAGAGTCTGCATGCTTTCCTGTGTCCGGACTTGAGTTCCAGTGACCTAATCGTGGTCAAACTGGAGCAGGCGGAGGCGGAGAACGTGTATATTTCCTCGGCTTACATGGCTCACGACCTATCAGCTCCGGCAGAAAAACTACAACATTTGAAGAGCACTATAGCAACAAATTAGCCCAATGCAAGGCATACGCTTTGGGGTAGCTCGAAAATCATCGAGATAGGGGAGTTATTCTTTGATTTTATTATTACTGAAAACCTGTAGGTATGTAGCAGGGGAAGTACACCAACACTGCATTTCCTCAGCATGGAGAACTATGACAGCTGGGAAGAGGTCCTTGAGATCACAATACTAACCGACGATGGGTATTTTAGAGTGGGGAACTTACGAGTGTCTGACCAGAGATCTTTCTCAGATCAATGTCTCCAAACTTTTCAGAGATCCCAAGATTGGCACGAAAGACGAACTGGAGTCAAAGGTCGGGGCTTTGGAAAAGGCATTCAACATCGCCTTTAACGCCTCGTGTTCTGCATACAGCAAGAAGACACTACCACTGTGGTGGAATGAAAATCTCTCCTACTTCAGGAAGCTGACAGGGAAATCTTCAACATCTGCTACAGGCACCAATATTGGCCGCATAAGGATTGACTGAAGAAGTACAATTGGGACTATTGTCAGAACATCGAAAACACCAGCGAATCCGCGAAGCTAAATAAGATTCTCCCATCATTTCTTACAAAGTCGGAAGACTTCTGGACGGAATCTTCTGGTGAAACCTTGGAGCTTGTGGTTCAGAGGCACTTTCCCGCTGACGAGAGAAGGAGGGAAGGATTGTGAGTCAGAGCCTGGAGCTTGGAGAGTTTGCGGCCACTCCAGCCGTGCCAGATTATCAAATCGATATTTACCGAAGATAAGGTCAGCTGGGCTATAAACGTAATGCGAGTTATGCTACAGAAGCACCAGGAAAGGGTTGTCCCGTGGCTTGTTGAGATTTACCGGAGCTGTATCTCTTTAGGGTACATACCACAGTCCTGGAGACACCTACGAGTGGTTTAAACCAGGCAGGCGCGGTCATGAGTCCGCGAAGGACTTTCGACCAATCAGCCTCACCTTTTTTGTGTTGAAGACCCTAGAGCGTATCCTGGACGTCCACTTAAGGGCAATTATGGAGAGAATGCCTTTCTTTAATTCCCAGCATGCCTACCCCAAAGGCAAATTCACAGAAACCGCTCTCCATGAAGGAATTGGGGCGATTGAGTGGTCACTGCAATACTGCCTTCTTGGATATTGAGAGAGCATTTAACTAAGTTAGTAGCAACGCCATCAAGGAAGCCTTGACCAGTATTGGATTAGACGGATATCTTACGCACTGGATTATATCCATGCTAAGTACCAGGATAATCGAGTCGACCGCTGTTAATAGAACCGCGTGCGCACGTGCTACAGGGGCTCTATAGTCTTCTTCGGCAGATGCTCTTGAGGTACTCCTGCAGTTGCAGCTGCAGCTGTGTGTATTCGAGTCGTATTTTCTCTCAGGTTTCGCCAGTGTATTCCAAGTGGAAGTACTGGCGATACTGGAAGTCTGTCGATGGCAGGGGTATGATGCGAGCCCCAAGCGTAACATAGCCATTCTGACCGACAGCCAAGCGACCATTAAGGCCTTGTACTCAGCGACGACATCCTCCAGACTGGTGGGGCAGTGCAGAAATGCGCTCGACAGTCTGGGCGGCACGGTCGAGGTCACCCTCCTCTGAGTTTCTGGGCATAGAAACATAGAGAGGAATGGGGCTAATTAGGCTCCTTGGAGCGGCCACTGATACCTAATAACCTACCCTATACTGAATAGGCCTAGCCTAAAGTGATGTGTCAAACGCTTCCGGGTCAAAGTTCTGGATGCTTCAGGGGGTGCGTGAGCCGGTAGTCAGTCTGAGAGAGAAAACACTTTGTGCCTAAATGCATTTCACCCCCTGCCCGCAAAAAAGGACTTAAACTTTTGAAGAACAGCATTACAAAGCCAAGCAAGGCTCTGGCGTTGACCACAAGGCCTTCTCTCTAGAAATAAGTCGCTGAAATATGCAAAGAAAGTCGCTGGATGAGGGAACTCAGCCGTGACTTGATCGGAGGTGGTTTTACTGGGCAAAAATCCCCCACTCTTAGGTTCTAGCTCAATTCGTGGAAAAGAGGAGACATCGACGGAACAAAAATCCAATCCACCACCCACAAAAGTCGTAAAGATTAGGAAAAAAGTTGAAAAGGTACCATAAAAGTAAAGTATTTACCAGTGGAAAAGCAACAAAGGACACTATAGGGTGGGTTATTTTCGAAGAGCTGACCTTGTACATTTGCAATAAACTTGTGTGTTGCAGCCGTGGCAATTAATTACATGTGAATGGTGGTAACTTCCCTGAATGAGTGTAAATCCAAATAGGAAATTCACTTTGTGAAATTTATTGTAAACAAATAAATTATTTTTATTATAAATGATGTTTACAGGCTGTAGTGTATCTGCGGGGGGTGATTATTTCCGTACTCCATGCTTGCTTCCTTGTTTAAATAGTAACGGAATCACTACGTAAGCAAATATGTGAAGTGTTTTTCCAACAATATTTACTCTCTTTGATCCCAATTAAAAATTTACGCTGGATTGTGAACAGAAAGTCTTTTTGTATCTTCGCAGGATTGACTCATTAGTTTTATTTAAAAAGTGACTAAATTTCCTTTTGTATATAAATGGTATAATACAACGTGGAAGCGTATATTGGATCTAAAGCCTCCTTATCCTCCTCTTGGATCAATGCGTTGGATTCTTTGAATTGACTTTGGACTGCAGAAGGGGCGTGCTTTTAACGGTTATGGGTATACATATGTGTGCATAAGCAGATCACACATTGTTCTTTGAAGGAGTACAACAGCAGGGGTGGGAATTTTTCAACTTTCAAATGTGATACCAATTGAAAACACAAACAGAGCTGAGTCCTTTGGGGCAAAAATGCACCCAATTTCGTAGTTCATTGACGTTAACTTTATCTTCCCCCCCAAAGGAAGACCATTTTGGAACAGGACGAAATCTTCGGCTGCTATGCTTTGTCTATTTGTATTTTCCAAACATGGGACGCAGATGTTAACGCGCGCTGAATTGAGGCTAATAAAATACATTTCGATAAGTGAACTACCACTATTTTCCTGGCAGGGTCAACGTTGGAGTGCTAGAAAAGGAAATTGCTTCTTTCTGAACGATTTTTCTGCTGTACTAAGAAAGTGATAGGATCGGTATCATTCCGGATTTGAATAGCCCACTTATTTGGGGATGATTGCATTGGAAGCTAACCATGCTCACGATATGGCCGTAAGTACATGAGTTGGATTCATCACCAGCCGTTTGGATGCATGTACATCGCCAATGTAGGCCACGCAGGCATTGAATCTTTGCTTCCAGAACAATTGCAGTGAGCCACCTTCGAATAAACATTGCGTCATTAACCTTGGAGTTCATTCCTACTTGTATGTACTCTCTAACAATAAGTGTGTGGTTTAATGTCCCTTGTATGGATCTGAACAATCCGGAAATGCCACCTAAGCCTGACAGGAGTCATAATATCCTCATAGCCAGTATATCTATACTCGTATATGTACCACGTGCGACCATATATTTATCTTAACGCATATATACTTGATACGCTCACAATTGTAAAAGTTTCCACGGCGGCAAAGCATGCCGATCCTGAAATGGTTAACGTTCATTTATGGGAATACATAAACGACTTTTCTTACATAAGTAAGGAAAGTTATTCGCAGAACGATGGGAGCAACTTTCAGAGGATATCATCCTCGAATGCCACGGGAAGCAGCTAATGTTACCTTTCCGTAAGTAGTCGAAAGTTCTTTATTGATTTCCTCCAGTTATACTGTGTACAATTCTTTAAACGTATTATTCCTCATCTCCCATTTTAGCTTTGCTTATTGTATCTCCGTAAAAGTTTGCTACATTCGCTCCAGAAGTTTTCGTGGAAAACATACTTTTTCATCGAACCTGCTTCCGATAAGCACGAATATAACGTCGACTTCAGTTTGTACACAGCAATATTTTCCAGCTTCCTTTTACCGAAATCACGCAGAATATATTATGCAAGTCACCTAACACGTTTTCAATAAACTCAATTTGAAGTACGTGACTTCTATGTTCTAAACGGTGACCTTATTTGGCCATATTTTACACGTTTCCCAATCGGTAACTATTGTGCTTTAACTGGAACGAAACAGGATCACCCTGAAAAAGGTAAACCAAATTTTCATTCAATCGTCAATGGGCTGGAACCATTAGCACAACGAGTAGCACGTGCCCTTGGTAGCACCTCCACATCGTGGACTGACTCCTTTCAGACGAATTATCCTTACGTCTCAATCAACGATTCCGAATTTGATCCGCTATAAGCACCGGGTATTATAAAATTTCAGGTGGGTCTTTAGGGTTAGATAGACGTTGCTGTAAATAAACATCAGTGGGAACCCTCGGAACGTAGGGTGAGATGAGTGGTGTTTCCTCGAGTGTTAGTCCACAGGATGATTATCTCAAATCTAATTCTCTAATATTAAATTTGGGTAAACAACATCGTTGGCGCTATCTGCCCTCCATGAGGCTCCCTTTGGGTTCCACCATGCATGCAGAACATACCCATATGGTTTCATGATTCTGGGAATCATCACTTCATGACCTATTGTGACTAAGTGACCCTAACCCCCTGCTAAGTTGAATAAATTGGCCATTTACAACTCATCAAAACACAGTTCGTAGGGGGCATTATGATCCTTGTTGAAATTTGAATATTTGCTCACTTACAAGGGTCTTCAATGGAATTTTGGAAGGAAGGTTGCAAATGAGACGATTTAACGGGTTCATTTGCTGTTTTAGCATTTTGAATTCTAATTTAACATAATTTATGTTTTATAGATTTTATCGGTATAAAGTACACGCATGTATGGTATACGTAAGAGGATTCCATGGAAAAGATGTTTGGGGCTGAAATTTCCATGAAAATCTCTTTCTCATGATCGGGAGCCTATACAAAGAAAACAATGCTCGATGTTGCGTAAGTGTCCGCTGAAGTTTAAGGAACATTGGATCAAAGATCTTGGAGTTTTTCAGGAGATACCCATGATGTCCTAAGCATTAATGTGGAAAGAAGATAGAACTTACACTACCGCGTAATAGAAGGCAAAAACATTAAATTGACACAAACATAAGTTGGAAACGAAGAAAATTGGGATAAGCTTCCAATATTAGGGACACGTTTTGCTCTTTACTGAGTTACGGGATCTTAAGACGGATGAAAAATAATAAAGTTCATATCATCATCATCAACGGCGCAACAACCGGTATCCGGTCTAGGCGAGTTCCACTAATTCGATATTCCTAAAAGCTGTCTGGCGTCCTGACCTACGCAATCGCTTCACCGTAGGCAGGGTTTGCCGCCTCGTTTTCTTTTTCTACCATAGATATTGCCCTTATAGACTATCCGGGCTGGATCACCCTCATCATACGGATTAAGTGATCCGCCCACCGTAACCTATTGGGCCGGATTTTATCCACAACCTGACGGTCATGGTGTCACTCATAGATTTCGTCGTTATGTAGGCTACCGAATCGTTCATCCTCATGTAGGGGTGCCAAAAATTCTTCTCTCGAACGCGATCAAGAGTTCGCAATTTTTCTTGCTAACAACGTTAAAGAAAGTGTCCGAGGAATACATGAGGTCTAGCAAGTCTTGTACTGTAAGAGCTTTGACCCTATGGTAAAACGTTTCGAACCGAATAGCTTTTGTAAACTGAAATAGGCTCTGTTGGCTGACAACAACCTTCCGCGGATTTCATCTTCGTAGCTGTTATCGGTTCTGATCTTCGACCCTAGATAGGAGAAATTATCAACGTTCTCAAAGTCGTATTCTCCTATCCTTATTCTTCCCGTTTGACCAGTACGGTTTGATGTTGTTGGCTGGTTGGTTTTCGGTGCTGACGTTGCCACCATATATTTTGTCTTGCCTTCATTGATGTGCAGCTCATGATCTCGCGCCACCTGCTTGATCTGGATGAAGACAGTTTGTACGTCTCGTGTCGTTCTTCCTATGATGTCGATACCGTCAGCATAGACCAGTAGTTGGGTGGACTTGAAGAGGATCGTATCTCTTGCATTTACCTCAGCATCACGGATCACTTTCTCGAGGGCCCGGTTGAAGAGGACGCATAATAGGGCATCCCCTTGTCGTAGACCGTTGTTGATGTCGAATGGTCTTCAGAATGATCTTGCAGCTTTTATCTGGCCTCGCACATTGGTCAGGGTCAGCCTAGTCAGTCTTATCAATTTCATCGGGATACCGGATTCTCTCATGGCCGTGTACAGTTTTTACCCTGGCTATGCAATCATAGGCGGCTTTAAAGTCGATGAATAGATGGTGCAACTGATGTCCATATTCCAACAGTTTTTCCATCGCTTGCCGCAAAGACAAAATCTGATCTGTTGCTTATTTGCCTGGGGTGAAGTCTCTTTGGTGAGCGTATGGGGCTATCCGGCCTAGCAAGATTGTGGAGAATATCTTATAGATGGTACTCAGCAACGTGATACCTCTATAATTGCTGTACTGTGTGATATCTCCCTTTTTATGTATGGGACAGATAATGCCTCGTTGCCAATCGTCAGGCTTTGATTCGCTGTCCCATACCTTGAGCACAAGTTGATGAACCACTTGGTGTAACTGGTCGCCTCCATATTTAACCAATTCGGCTGTAATTCCATCAGATCCTGGCGACTTATATTTTAAGCCGATGAATTGCACGGACTGTTTCTCCTATACTTGTCGGTGGCAGTACTTTTCCGATGACGCCAGCTGGCGGGACTTCCAACTCGCCGATGTTCTGGTTGTTCAGTAGCTCATCAAAGTATTCAACCCATCGTTCCAATATGCCCATTCTGTCGGAAATCAGATTTCCCTCTTTGTCTTGGGAAGATGACCATCGAGGTGTATAAGGCTTCATCCTGCTGACTTGTTGGTAAAACTTCCGCGCCTGGTGCGGTTGCTCCCTGTACTTTCCAAGTTCACAGACTTGTTAATTCTCCCAGGCTTCCTTTTTCCGTCTGTGAAGTCGCTTCTCCGCTCTGCGCGTGCCCGCGTTCTTTGAGAATGCAACATTATTCGGTATGCGGCATTCTTCTGTTCTGTTGTTAGCTTACATTCATCGTCAAACCAGCCATTCCGACTCCTTTTGCGGCTGGGGCCAGGTATCTTTTTGGCGGTATCAGTGATGACGTTCTTCAGGTGATTGTGAAGATCATTTGTAGATGCTTCATCTCCAGGTCCTCTGTTGACTGCGGTTATTGCGGCATCCATTTCCCCCTTATAGGTGTCGCGGGGGGCAGTGTTGTGGATGGCTTCAGTATTCGCTCTTACCTGATTGTCAGAGGGGATTGTAGGTGGTGTCGTAATTCGAGCTCGGAGCACCATTTGAACGAGATAGTGGTCCGAGTCTATATTGGCCCCCCTATATGTTCTGACATTCATCAAGGCTGAGAGGTGGCGGCATTCGATCAGCACGTGGTCAATTTGGTTGAAAGTAGTCCCGTCTGGAGAGGCCCACGTATGTTTGTGAACCGGTTTCCGCGCAAACCAGGTACTTCTAACAACTATTTCGTGGGATACTTCTAACTCGATAATGTGTAGTCCGTTATCATTGGTATCCCTATGTAAGCTATGGGAGCCAACGTATCGCCTGAAAACGGGCTTCGTCCCTACTTGACTGTTAAAATCTCCTAATATGATTTTGATATCGCTTCGAGGGACCGCTCAACTGCCTCGTAGAAGGTATCCTTCTCCGACTCAGCAGTCTGCTCTTTAGGGGCCTGAACGTTTATGAGGCTTATATTTCTAAACTTGCCTCGCAAAGGCAGAGTGCATAGCCTTTCGCTTATATTTTCCAAGCCGAGAACAGCAGGTTTCATTTTTTGGTTGACTAAGAAACTGGATGGCCGCTATAATATATGGTGTAGCGGTTCTTCTCGAGTCCCTCGCGTCTCTTCCAACGCTGTTAAATCACCCTTATATTGGGATAGGGTATCGGCTAGCTGCTCAGCAGCATTCGGTCTGTGCAGGGAGCGCACGCAAAGTTCTTATAGGAACAGGAAAATGGGAAGTCAGCTAAGCAGCTGTGTGTGTGTGAGTGTTTGAGGTGAGGGACAGGCAAAGCCTCTGAGCACTCAAACCCTAGTGGCCCATTGTAATCAATTCTCTTGCCTAATGGAATATCCTGGATTCATTTATGTATCCCAGGATTTCCGTCAGTGGATGCTACCAGCTGCTGTTGTCGCACATCAGCACTAAAAATCTGATGTCTGATGTGTCCATAGGTGGGGCACTCATATAGAAAATATTCCGTGGATTCCGCTTTTTCATTAGAAGAGGGAGCCGTATTATCTTGGAGGATTCTGCACATATGCCCTATTCTGAACCTATGCCCAGCTAGTGAACTATGGCCAGTCAGAATGCCCACAATACTTCTACAAGTCTTCCTGCTTCTCGACAGAATAAGCTTTTCATTGTGTTTGTTTGGTCCCGACAGGAAAAGTTTGGACAGATTCTCCCATTGACCTATCACCAGTGCCCCTTTAGTTTTTAAGTAGGTAGGATCGTCCGAGCCTAAATGCTTGGCACTTAGTACTAGCATTAGATAAAACCCGGCATCTGCCAAGATTGTCACAATTCACACGGATATAACATTATTAGTCTTTTTTGCAACCGGTGAGTTTGGGCTTAAGAAAGCGCTGAAAGTATTCCATGCTTGTCGTAAAAGGTGACTAAAAGGGATAGAAATTTCTGGGCTAGCAACCTATACTGCTACCGAAAAGCCAACAACGTCTTGGATAAATACCCCGCGGAAAAGATCTTTGGCTTTGGCTATGCTCCTCGGTAATGCTCAGTTTATCCAACTTGAGCGGGAATTCCAGCGATATCAAATGAATATTCTGGGCCTAAGCGAAATAAGATGGTGGGTAGTACTCTTCTCCCTCTTGCAGTAATGTGATTTTGTACTCTAGAAAGCCAAGTGATAGCAGACGCGAATCCGGTGTCGGCCTGCTTTTGAAGGTTACGACAAGGTACGCTCTCTTCACCTAGGGGCCGGTTTCTGACAGATTTCTAACTGCAGGATTTCGGTCCAGGTTTGGGGGTATCACAAATGCACAATACTACGCCCCAAGGGGGACCTCTGATATAGTGGGGAAGGATGCTTCCTACGAGCAATCAAACGCAGTTCAGGGGAGGCTTCCTAAAGGTGACAATGTGATTGTTATGGTGCCAAGGTGAGATCTGACAACTCCTTGCTCGGGCATGTGATGGGAAAGCACGGTCTTGGCAACCGTAACGATGGTGTGAGACTCGTGGATTTCTGGAACTTCCACCGCCTCGTCATTGGCGGCACATTGTTCGAGCCCAGAACCTGGCACAAGGTCAATTTTGTTCCAACTGGTCGACGCCGTACGAGCAATGAGATCGACCACTTTGTGATTAGCAACAGATTTAGAAGTTGTCTCCAGTGCGTAACAAGGGAGGCGAGAAGTTCAGCGTAGTGTACGCCGTGACAAGAGAAAGTTTGCTTTTACGCTGGCCAGGGAAACGGAAGATGCTGTAGATCGCAATGATTTGGAATGTATGAAAAGCTTGCATGTTGTCAAATCTTTCGATGGTTCTGTGGATGACGTTAACGGTTGATTTCTCATCCACAATGATGACCAACTGGAAAGGCGGAAAGAAAACTTCACCGCAGTTCTTAGCCGTATCACATCCGTTGAAGTTACTACTCTTGTGGATAAAATGGTTAGTTACCGTAACATGCAGATACCGAGTGTGCCTCTAAGCAGATGAGAAATCATTTCGGATATCAATGCACTCAAACGGAGTAAAGCTGCTGGGCTTGATGATCTTCCCGAACGGAAATTTTGGGAATCCAAGATCTTTCCCAGAGAGTGGAAAAGGGGAAGGGGTTTCTGCGTGCTCCCTGTCATCGCAAAGATAATAGCTAAAATAATCCTAGAGCACATCAAAGAGCAACTCAAAAGCTTGCTCAACAGAGAGCAGGTTGTTTCCTCCCCGGATCCTCCTGTATTCACCATATTAACACCCTACGGATTATTTTGAAACAGTGCTCGAAGTTTAGATCTTCGCTGCACCTGTTCTTAATCGATTTCGAGAAAGTTTTCGATAGCATGAGCAGGGGGTGTATTTGCACAGCTCTAGGAAGGAGTGGCATTCCAGAGAAACTAATAGCTATTATTAGAGTGACATATGTATCTATGATGGTCCAAAATGTCACGTACTGCACTGAGGCAAAATCTGGGAGGATTTTGAGGTCCAAACTTGTTATCGGTGACGTTCTTCATGCCGCCTTGTTCGGAGGATCTGGCAGAATTCAATGGACGATGACATCCTCAAATATCTCGACTGTGCTAATGATATCTGTTTGCTCTCTCACCTCATGGGCCTTCGCGAAATGCTCTGGATTTGAAAAGAGAGCCAAGTAGAGTTGGACTGAAGATAAACACATCCCTATCTGCATTGATGGGTGGAGCATCGAATTGTACATCTAGGAAGTATGGTTTCTGCCGACCGTGGCACCGAACTAGATATTGCCGGATATATCAACAGTGCTAGATCCACTTTCGTGGAAATGCAGTTATGTCAAGAGTAAGATCAAGTTGAGACAATTCTGTGCTGGTGTTCTATCTGTGTTGCTATATGGGGGCAGCACATATAAAGTGAACTCCACTGGTACTCAAAAGCTTCAAGCTTTCGGCACTAGCGGTCTTTGTCATATCATTAGACTACGGTGGCTTGACACTATCGCAAACGAACAACTTGGTCGACGCACAGGCCTGCCACTCGTACGCATTGTGATCGGAAGATGAAAGTGGCAGTGGATAGGTCATACTTTAAGAGGAGCGGCATTTGCACTGCAGGCTACTCCATGCAATGGATTCCACTGTCCCTAGATGACCGACGACCGATAGCGCTTGGGGCAGAATAGTAGAGGAGGAGTGCGAGCTGATGAGAAAATGTACAGTCAAAGTTTCAGAGAGAAATTCATTCATCTCTGAAGTTATAACACAAAGAATGGTGCCCGCGCAATAGGTAAAGGAATGGAAATTGTATAGTCGCTAGCGGCTAATTCAATCGTTCCTTCAATATAAGATTTGCGTTCTTCAATTGTTATAGTCAGCTGACTAAAGGAAGAATTTTGGAACATCTTTTTAGTAAGTTTTGTTACGAAAAATCTATTGTCAAACGCGTTTCACGGTTTCGAAGTTTCGGGGAAGCACTTACAAAAAAATACTTAACCGATTTAGTTGAAATTTGAATTCCTTATTTCACACACTCGGGCCGATATGTGGAACCTCAAAAATATTTAATTTTCTACAAAAAATACAACCATTTGCCACTTTTTTTCATTTTTTTGCCAAGTCTACAAAATAGAAAAAATTCTATTTATTTTTTTAATTCGGACCACCATAAAGGCTACGTGTGAGACCATTTTTTTTTCAAGGACTTCGAGCTAAAGTACGGTACAACCAAATGTTGTTATATGAAAAATTCGAAAACCTTTCATAGTTGAAGCGTCGAATTTCCAGTTTCCGACTTGTTAAAGCCCTCCAGCCAATGCTCGTACAATCGCAATATGCACAATAAATTTCCTACTTTTTGCAAGATGGTATGATTAGTGATGGCTTAACCATTTCAAAACTGAACGTTTCTATCTGCGACATCTAATTCGAAAGTGTATTTTTGCATTGTTAAGATGGCTTGTGGAATCGGTGCGGTTTCTCGAATGCACACAGTGTATCCAAGTCGTATGGTCTGTAGGGGTGTGACAACGCTGTCATAAGTTGTCACAGACATATCCGTCAACTGTCAGATCCTCTCGCTCAATCTACAGTCATGATTTCAATTCCGCGCGTTTGTAATTTGAGTTAAATAAAAAGTTTAATTGTTAGCTACAAATCGCGTTTAATTTACAAACGTTAACACCCAATAGCTACAGTGGTGACCCCGGAAACTATTTTCTAAAAAATTTTTCCCAAAATCGCTATGCCTGAGTCGGATGCCGACAAATTCAGCGATGCTTCGGATGCGTTGCAAGTCAACGAGGAAATCGCAGAAATTCGTAAAGTCAAATTTCCCGAATTTTGGAAATCTCGACCGGCGCTCTGGTTCGCCCAAATCGAGGCCCAATTCCTCGTTCACAACATTCGATCCGATCAGACCAAATTCAATAAACTCGTTTGTGAACTAGACTATTCCATTCTCGAACAAGTCGCCGATATCATCGAGTCCCCACCCGAAAAAGATCGCTACAACACGATTAAAACACGTCTCATCAAACAGTTTACTGAATCCGAAGGCAAACGACTCCGAAAATTGCTAAATGATGTCGAACTGGGTGATCAAAGACCATCCGGTTTGCTGCGCAAAATGAAACTGCTCGCAGGAGATAAAGTTGGATCCGAACTGTTACAATCGATATGGATGCAACGGCTTCCCGAACATATCCGCGCTATTCTTGCCTCGATGGACAGCACCGATAACGACAAACTCGCTGAGATCGCTGACAAGATTTTAGATGCTCGTGAACCCCAAATCGAATCTGTTCAGCAGCTTTCCGCGAATACTTTTAATGATCTAAACTCATTGAAAGAGGAAATCCGATCGCTGCGTGCAGAAATACAAAACCTCAAACGTGATCGAAGCTCTCAATTTCACGAATCTCGAAATCGTAATCGCAGTTCGTCGCAAAGCAGACAAAAATCGAGGTCAGCAACACGCAATTTTCCACAAATATGTCGCTATCATCGAAAGTTCGGCGCAGCAGCGATAAAGTGCATCAAGCCATGCACATATACAAACCCGGAAAACTAGCAAAGTCGTTGTTGAATGAGGCGACCAGCAACGACTGCCTAGAAAATCGCCTATTTATTGCCGACAAAACAACCAACATACGCTATCTCATAGATTCAGGTGCCGAAATTTCTGTTTTTCCCCGAAGGCTGATTCGCGAAACTTTAAAACCGAAAAGCCTACGTCTCTTCGCTGCCAACAGTTCCACCATTTCGACTTTCGGAGAAAAACTGATATGTTTAAATCTCGGCCTCCGTCGGCCATACAAATGGATTTTCCAAATTGCTGATGTCGCCGGTCCGATACTGGGAGCCGATTTTTTAAAACGACATGGACTGTTAGTCGATGTATTAAACAAACGTCTCATTGACACCACGACAAAACTCGGAACGTCTTGTGTTGTCAAAAGAACGACCCACAGTGGAATTTTCACCGTTCACAACGACTCCCCGTATCACCAACTACTGAAACAATTTCCTAGTATAACGAACCCGAGCTCAATTAACAAAAAGCCTGCAAGTAACGTTCGACACTTTATAAAAACCACCGGCCCTCCCGTAGCAGCTCGTGCTAGGCGTCTTACACCAGATAAGTTGGAAATAGCTCGGAAAGAATTCGAATATATGTTGGAGCAGGGCATTTGCCGCCCATCTTCGAGTCCTTGGGCTAGCCCGTTACATTTGGCCCCCAAGAAAGACGGATCCTGGCGACCCTGCGGGGACTACCGCGGGCTAAACGCTGTCACAGTTCCAGACAGATATCCGATCCGTCACATTCACGACGCAACTGCTGGTTTGGCAGGTAAGAAAGTTTTCTCAAAAATCGACCTCATACGTGCGTTCTATCAAATATTAATGGCTGAAGAAGATATCGAGAAGACTGCCGTCATTACCCCTTTCGGCCTCTTTGAATTTCTGGTCATGACGTTCGGTCTGAGGAATGCAGGCCAGACTTTCCAAAGACTAATGGACAAAGCTCTTCGAGGCCTAGACTTTGCAGTCAGCTACATAGATGACATTTTAATTGCGTCCGACAACTTTGAACAACATCTCGAACACTTGCGATTAGTTTTTGAGCGTTTGGAAAAATTTGGCATTGTCATCAATCTTTCGAAATGTGTCTTTGGAGCCCAACAAATCGAATTTCTCGGTCACTTGATCGACGCAAACGGAATTCGCCCAATACCGTCACGTGTTGAAGCCATCTGTAACCTAAAACGACCAACAACAGTCAAGGAGTTACGACAAGCACTCGGAATTTTCAATTTCTATAGATGTTTTTTGAAAAATTTCGCAACTACGCAAGCACCACTCAACGAATTTTTGAAGGGCAGCAAGAAGAACGACACACGAACAATTGACTGGACAACGGAAACCATCAACACGTGGGAATCATGCAAAACTGACCTCGCGAACGCCACTCTTTTAGTGCATTTTAAACCAACCGCCCCGCTTTCAATTACCACTGATGCCTCTGATGTAGCCATCGGCGCGTCTTTAGAGCAGTATCAAGACCGAGAGTGGAAACCATTGGCGTTTTTCAAACGAAAACTCAGCCCAGCAGAAAAGAAATATAGCACCTACGATCGAGAGCTGCTAGCTATCTTCGCCACTATCAAACACTTCCAATATATAGTGGAAGGATCAAATTTTTGCATAAAAACCGATCACAAGCCTCTCGTTTATGCTTTCTCTCAAAAACCAAATCATGCTTCGCCTTGTCAAGTACGCCAGCTAAGTTATATATCGCAATTTTCAACGCATATCAGCCACATACCAGGAAAGAGCAACATAGTCGCCGACTTACTATCACGAGTTGACGCCATTTCCATACCATCTTCGTTCACCGCAGACAAACTATCGCATGAACAGCAACAAGATCAAGAACTTCAAGCCTTACTAAATAGCAACACAACATCATTAAAACTACAAGCAATACAGACTGCAGGACAACTTCCAGTTTATTGTGATGTAACCGAAAATAAAGTCCGACCTTACATCCCTACCCAACTTCGACGAAAAGTATTCGACACTATTCACCAGCTCGCTCATCCAAGCGGACGTTCCACATCGCGACAAATTTGCAACAAATTCGTCTGGCCGAATATGCGTAAAGACATCCTGTTATGGTGCCGAACATGCATACCGTGTCAACGTTCGAAGGTACACATCGACATAGTTGGCCCGTTCCCACTCTCGAAAGGTTTCAAATATTGTTTGACGATGATAGATCGATTCTCTCGTTGGCCGGAGGCAATACCGATAAGCGACCAGACAGCCAATACAGTCGCCGAAACTTTTTACAACAATTGGATAGCCAGATTCGGAGTGCCACGAATAATTACAACGGATCAAGGATCCCAGTTTGAATCGGCACTATTCCAATCACTCGCGAAACTAATCGGTTGCGAACGAACAAGAACCTCGGCATACCACCCAGCTTCCAACGGCATTCTTGAGAGATGGCATCGTTCCCTGAAAGCAGCAATAATGTGTTACGGAAACAAAAACTGGGTCGATTCTTTACCAACCATTCCATTTAAACGCATCATGTGCCGAGCTCATGTATGGATCCACTGTACGACTGCCAGGTGAATTTTTCGATGATCAAACTGTTGACGATAATCCAGCTCAATTCGTGAATCAACTACGAGAACAAATGCGTAATATTCGTCCAACACAATCAGCACATCACAACAAACCTGTCGAATTCGTACACCGAAACTTAAGTTCTGCCACACACGTATTTCTACGAGACGATCGAGTTCGTACATCGTTATCGCCACCTTACTCAGGTCCGCATCCTGTTATCGAACGAATCACCAATCGTCTATTTCGAATTGAAGTTAATGGAAAGAACTTCAACGTCTCAACAGAACGACTAAAGCCAGCCTTCTTCCTGAATGACGAAAATAAAACTCACCAGGATCCTAAACGAACATATTTGTATTCCAGACCGCCACCGAAACACACTTATCCTCCAGCGAAAAGTCATTGTGACGGCAATGTCACTCGGGGGAGAGTGATGTAGGGGTGTGACAACGCTGTCATAAGTTGTCACAGACATATCCGTCAACTGTCAGATCCTCTCGCTCAATCTACAGTCATGATTTCAATTCCGCGTGTTTGTAATTTGAGTTAAATAAAAAGTTTAATTGTTAGCTACAAATCGCGTTTAATTTACAAACGTTAACACCCAATAGCTACAGGTCTCCCAGGTTTCGGTAGTGTATTCCAAGCGGATGTACTCGCGATATTGGAAGTCTGTCGATGGCTGGAGCGAGATTCGAGCCCCAAGCGCAACATAGCCATTCTGACTGACAGCCAAGCGGCCATCAAGGCCTTGTACTCAGCGACGACATTTCCAGGCTGTTGGGGCAGAGCAGAGACGCGCCCACCCGTCTGGTCGGTACGTCCAGGGTTACCTTCCTCTGGGTTCCCGGGGATAGGAACATAGAGAGGAATGAGCGAGCTGGCGGATTGGCCAGGCGAGGTTCTGTTCTTGGCAGCCCTTCGGTGAATACAGTCAGTGTTTCGCTGGCGACTGTCGTGGGCCGAGTCTATTCGCACTACCTAGCAGCCGTGGCCTAAGATGGCGAAGGCTTATAACATAGGCCGATCACGAGGGCTCCTGTGCCAGGCGCGTGCAAATGCATTCAAAATTACGGCGGTCTGCACGGGGCACTAGCCCATAGGGGATCATGCCGCCAGGCTCGGTAGATCCTACAACTCATATTGCCGAAGCTGCGGAGAAGGAAGCGGAACCTTCATGCACTTTCTCTGCGATTGCCCAGCTCTAGGTAGAGTCAGGCTACTAACTCTAGGTAAACCATTTTTCGGGGACCTCAGAGAGGTTTTTAGCTGCAGGGTGGGACAGCTGCTTCCCTTCTTGAATGCCGGCTAGGCTCTGCCTCCCTGCTCTCATAACAACAGTCATAGTTTTAGGAGTCAAAACGGCGCACCACAGCGCTAATTGGGCTCCTCGGAGCAGCCACTGATACCTACCTACCTACCTATTATTAATTTCTTCATTGAAAATAGTATCTATTTGTGTTGGAATATATGAATGTATCTACAGCCTTAAACATAAGTATTAGGCATCCTATATTTTAAGTCTTTTTCTTGTTTAGCGTAAAAAATGGAACTCTTTAAGCGATTTTTAATATTTTGTTGGTCCATCGTTGGCCATTATTACAGCAGCTATCATTTACGTTATACTCCTATATCAGCTTCACAAATTTCTAAGCGCATGTGACGTGGATTAAGGTCATCCCATGTGTCGGATTCGCGGAATCGAATTTTTTTTTTTGGCATCAATTATATCTAGGTATAGTGTAGAATATATTGCGAAAGTAATTTTTTGATATTCTGAGTCGCTCGGAAATTATAGTGTTAAACACGTGATAAGTAACATTTTAGGTGCCAGACCTCAAGCGAATTTTAGGCCCAATGAGCAAAGATGGTCGATGGCGAACCAGAAATAATGAAGAGTTGTATCTTTAATATGACGAGCAGGAAGCCGAAACTCATATTAAAATTACTCATATTGCACCAGTGGGTGGACAACCGGAACATTCTCAAACTACCCAAAAGCCCCCTCCGGGGTCGTCAACGATCCTTGACGGGTCGCTTATGATACGGGGAGTGGCCCCGAGGTGCCCGAGCAAGTAGTTCTGACCCCTATCTCGCATAATACCTGCGTCCTAGGTGGTAGTCTCGCGAAAGTTTCTCGGTGAAAAGCGAACTGCTAATAACCGATACACGCCAGCACACACTGGGAGTCCACGGAGCCGTCGACAACTCCTTGTCGACGTCGATGGAATGATGTGAGTCTAGCTCTGCCAAGGTGGTAGTTGTGGTGTGTATCAGGAGTCATTCCCTTCGGGACCCTGGTCGGGTAATGTGCATTGGACCGGTATTAGTAGACCGCGTTGCCCCGAGCGAGCGTTGATCCGTGAGTTCCGGAACCAACTAATCGTAGGTTAGGTCTCTGGAAACACTACGAGTACCAAACGCATCGCAGACAGCCCATTGCAGAGCAAACTGGGGAAAAAATGAAAGGAACAAAAGACAACAACAAGTCGCGTCATCAGAAAAACCTCTATCTAAAATCAAGGGGAACACGAAGGACGGAGCACCAAAAGAAAAGGTGGGGAGACTAAGGAGGACTAGACCGCCAGAGAAAGGGATAATTATTAGCATAATAAATAACGTATTTTATTCCGAGAGTAGTCCATGTCGTCCACTACAATATTACAGCCCATACAAACCATCCTTTTGATGATTTCCTATCATCGAGTGATAAGATAAATCAATTAACACGTAGTTGGTTAGGCTCGTTTTCAATAATGGTTATCTACTGCAGGTGCCTTTTGTTATTGATTATGGTTCGTAAGGCGCTTATAGCCACAAGTGAAGGGAGGATGAATAGCACTTCTCATATCGGGAAATTGGAGCAGTTATCGGAAACTATGACAGCGCCAAGCAGGGAACATTAATATAAAGGATGTAATAATGGAAGGATTAAATAAAAGGTATTACCCTGAAGAGGGGTTGTAAAACAAACTGCAAACACGTTTGCTTCGTGGTCTGGGAAGTAGTTGAACGCGGTCTTAACATTTCAAATTTATTTTTAATTCTTCAAAATTTCCCTTTTTCATTGAGAGATACTTTAAAATTTAATTTGTGGGTCAAAAATGTCATCCCTACTATGGTATCTGAAAGAATTTCAACTCCAACATATTTCCAAGGTTTCACTTCTTATGAAAGCACGTGACCAGCAACCTGAGGGTGATAGTAGTCCGTTGATTGCAAATGTCTGCAAATTACTTTCGCAAATAGACTTCGTGATGATCTAATTAATGTCGTAACGGATATTCAGGCATATTTGCTATTGATTGCTATTGAAACAAGTTTCGACCCACGCTTTTATGTAAATATAAACTAGGCCTGGGAGCATTATGAATTTCGGCATCTCATATTGGAAATGAGTTCTTCTTTGTCCGGGAATGATAAAGATAATTACGAGGTAGTTTCTTGGAAGAACTTGAAGGTTTTGCTGTAGTTTATTGTAAGGATTACTAAGAACCAAGACAAGAGGGATGTTGTAACAGCTCCCGAAATGGAAGGTCGCGATTAAAATCTCTGGAGGCATTGGAATTTGTATCCGTACTCTTGATATGAGATATCTGTAGACTAAGTAGTAAATCAACGCCTGAGTGAAACCTTCCAGTGAGCCGAACACGCTTAAGGGGGTCATCCCGTGTGAAGGCCGTTTTTTTTGCCTTTTTTTGAAAAATTATTTTGAAGGACTGGGTAAAGATAGAAACGTGATTTTTTCACGATATGTTTATTGATATCTCTAGTATATGTAATCAGCTTGATATCGTTGCTAATTTTCGGAATACGTGTTAATTTATGCACCCATCTCCAAAAAAAGGTGTTTTTCTGCTGCCACGCTGGAGGGCGCTGTCTTCATCTGAGGAAAAAAAACTAAATGGCATTTTAATGTGGACAATATTCCACGGTCCGCAAACTAGGATAATTAGAAAATATTAAAAGGTAAATTTTTGGTGGGCTTTTAAACTTATTTTTTTGGATTTTGGTGTTTTTTACGGCTGTTTTTACGAATAAAAAAAAACTACCAGTCCGATTGCAATTATCCTAATTTGCGGACCGTAGAAATATGTACTAAAGAAGCCGTGAAAATTTCAAAGAATTTGGTTGGATAGATTTTGAGCTATGGTGGTAGCCGATTTTCAAGATGCAGTTTCGAGAAAAACGCATTTGAAAATTTAAATGTGATTATCAACAGTAAAATTTTAGCTCACCATTAATCTCCTATACCTGGTCCATAGAGAGCACCCTCCGTTTCTTCAAAAAAGTCTTGTAAGGCCGATTGGTGCTCTCTGGTGTCAATTGTGGCTCTTTTAGCGAGGTCAGTCGATCGTCATTCGGACCGCCAAATTCGCGCTTCATTACGGCGGTCGGTATAAACCTGACATATGTGACCAACTTGACATCCCATTGTCACTAGGATTTTGAGAATGCCATTGAATCCTTCATTGAAAATAATTACAGCCAGAAAAGTGGCTATTTCTACGACCTTGGCCCCAGAATGAAGGTGTTTAGCAGCGAAAGTCCAGATTAATGCATTTAACGACTCATTGTTATTCTGGGTCTCTGCTCCTAAACATCTGTTCAACAGATCATCTCGTGACAAATCTTCGTAGATTGGTTTGATGACTGTTTGAACTTCTTCAGTCAAAGGTGCCTTCTCGTGGTGAAAACTATCCAGTTCTCCTTTAGCTTCCGCTTTGCGCCATTTGCACCAACTGTCCTCGCCTGCTGGACAATTTTGATGCTGGGGATTTTCGTCTGTAGAACATTTATGGAAGAAAGTTTCCCAAATTTCTTGCTTCATTCCTTCTATCGAATTTGCGTGTCGACGAATAGCTAGCCCAAAAAATGTAGTGAGGTCCTTATCAGTAAGTTTTGCAGCCCCTTTTCCACCAATGCCTTTGTGATTCTTCTTTGCATTTCTAAGCCGCGTTCCCATTCTTTTCTCGACATGTCCTACGCATTCCTTTTTTACTACTACGTATATTTTATTATTTGCAGAAATTTGCAGAAATACCGGAGAAAACTCCAGCAAAATCCAATATACAATATACAAAACTTGTCGCAATTGGAACATCCATGTTCATGCTTGCTAAAAGTTTCTTTGCTGATGTTGATGCGAAGTCCTTTTTCTTCTCTGATAAGTATCGATTCCCATGAAATACTCGTTTTTTAGTGCGAGCATGACGTTGAACGTTAAAGGGATCTCCCTTCGAACGATCTATTTAAAAAAATCACTGAACACACAAACAGCACAATACTTACAACAAAATATAACTGAGTATAACTTGAACGCCTTTCAGTGCTCACTCTAGACTGGATTATCCTTTTTATTCCAAACGGCAAATAAGTTTAGACAATTGGCTGGTTTTCCATCTTTTTATATTTATACCTGTGTTCAAATTTATAAGGCTCAGGTAAAAAACGAACAGGTAAAAAAAATTCGATGCTTTTTCTCATCGAGTACTCTAGCCGCGGCTGCAAACTCCTTACCTGTTTAACCCTGTAATTTCTGAAGGACTCGGAATATCGGAAAATCCCTTTGCCCACATATTCTCCACTATATATAGATACAATTCATGCAAAAAAAAAAAATCGATTTCTCCCGGCACACGGGATGACCCCCTTAAGGTCTAGGTTAAAATTGGTGTGCTTACTTTAAGGTATTTTCGGGACCCCAATCGCTTCGTCGCTCATCTTTCGACTGATGCACCAGTAAGGACAACTAGTCCTCTTTCGCTTAATTGTTGAATTTCCCAGTTAGTTACTACAACTTTTGAAAAGAATATCAGAAGCTCAGGGTCTACGATTTCTAGGACTCATAAGTTGCTTGCTGAACCTGGTTTTCTACAAATCAGCAACATACGAGATGTCATAGAAAAGCAATGAGATGGATTTTTACCAGACTATTCAGTGGTCTCCTTACGCAGCTATACATCAGCGGAGTCGTTGTTCTCCATCTTGGTACCAATACCAGCGGTTTGCAATGACATGTCTGATAAATTTTTCGAATTTTATTCATATCATATTTTTCAGATCTAGAAAGACTTTCTTCTAAGACATTTTTTACCTTATGTAGGAAGGTGCTAGGAAATCCAGTGACATTTTTGGAAGTGAAAAGCTGCGTACAGGATACAACCGTATGATAGCAGCATTTACTTAGGTGTCTACAATGTTCGCTCTCACGCGTCTCACCCGTCTTCTGAATCTTCCGTAAAAGGCTTGGTTGACAGTTTGTCATGGAAGTAAAAATTGACTACAGAAATCGTAGTCATTGGTAAAGATCAAGGTACACTTTTTGGATTGTCTTTTTTTTTGTCAATTGATAGGCTTTCGGCACTATTTTGATACAGAGCCAATGTTCCAATACATACATTTCCCCATAGGGGGAGTGAAAAGGAGTCAATGGACTCACAGATTGATTCCCAGTATCGAGGTGTGGATGCAGAGAACACATTGTGAGATAAACTATGGTCTCACGGAGTTTCTCACGGGACATGGAGGTTATCGTAAATTCCCCTATAGGTTTAAATTGGACAGCTCACCCAACTGTAACATATCAGCTGCGACGGTATTCCGGAGGATCCGGAGCATGTTTTCTTCCTTTGTTCTAGATTCACTAAGGAAAGGAAGAGTCTAAAGGAGACATTGGGAGGAACACTAGCACCCGAAAATATAATTGAAAAAATGTTTGCATGTCAGGAGAGCTGGAATTTTTTTTTGGACAGGGTTGGTGAATGCATTTATGCACACAGTGTTGGATTTCCTTCAAATTAAGGAATTCCTTTCACCACCGAGATGGAAGGGAGGAAAGGAACTGTTAGTTCAAGTAACCCCCTGTCATCTGGCTCCTCCACCAGCCGAGCTTCTTAGCAACGAAAAGGAACCGAACATAATGGCAAAACGGCTCCACCTGTCAGCATTCCTTAGCATCTCTTCAACAATGTTGTCTGGTGAGAGATCCCCTGTGTTTAAATAGAGCTGCTGACGAACCCCATCCCACTTTTCACAAGAAAAAAAAGTGTAATGGGCGTCGTCCACAACTCAATTGCAAAACACACAATCCGGAGATTGCGCCTTTCCAATCTTGTGCAGGTAAGACCGAAAGCCTCCATGCCTACTTAAAAATTGGGTAAGGAAATACTCAGTCTTACCATGCTTCCGATTCAGCTACACACCTAAGTTGCCGTCCATCTGGTCCTAGTTTCATTTCGCCAAGAGAGCTGCCACTCGTCTAGAGTGTGTTGCTTTTCTTCACGAGTAACAACCTCCCTTGGCTCATCCTCCTTGAGCTTGTATATTGCTTGACGCTCCTTGGCAAGAAGATCAACGGAGATCACTCCCGCGATCACCATCACGGCCGGTTCAGAGGCAGTGCGGTACGCAGACGCCACCCGTACTGCTCCCCGTCTCCTTACCAAGAGCGTCAGCCCATATATCTGCGCCATAGAGTAGGACAGACTGCGTTGAACTCACCAGGACACTTCGCTTGTTAGACGTAATACCCCCAATGTTTGCTATTAGCCTACTTAATGCCGAAACTCCAGTTGTAGCCTTGTTCACTGCTGCTGTGATTTGCTCAAAAAAGCTCATCTTTGAGTCAAGAGTCAGCCCTGGGTACTTGACTGCTGGTTTTGAATCGATTATCAACTTGCCGAGCGATATGGGACGCAGGAGCGGAATTCTTTTTTTTAGTCAGGATGACTACTTCGGTTTTTTCTAGTGCAAGGTTGAAACCATGGGTAGCCATCCATCCGCTTACCCGTCGTATCAATATGCCGAGTCTGATTTGCGCCTATTCGACAGTGCGTTCAGTAATAAGGGTCGCGACATTACCTGCATAGCCGACCAGCCGCGACTCTTCTGGCATGTCGAGTTCAAGTAGAATATCATAGGTAGCGGAGAATATCAGAGGTGCGGCCCTAGGGTGGATCCCTGTGATAACCCCGACGTGACCTCCATCCCCCTCTGACCCTCTAGTGGCAGCGGTTCCGCAGTTAGTCCTTTAATACCCGTAAGAGATTGTTCGCTCCGTTGGAAGTATTGTCTAGTGTGCCTAGAATGTCTTTCTATCTTACGGATTTAAAGGCGTTTCTGACGTCAATTATTACGAGGAGCACCACCCGCTCGGCCTTAGGTGAACAGGGCTTTCGCAGAGCCCCGATTTCTCGGGTTTCCAGTGTGTAACCTAGCCCCCACGGTCCCCATTTACCTTGTCGACCAGATCCTGCCAGCAGCGAGCTTTCCTCTTGTTTACTCTGCTGCGGAGTCTTCTTTTGGTGGTATATGCCTCCTCTCGGTCGCTTAGACGTTGTGTTGCGTTGGAGCCTGTGACATTCCTTCCGGAACTCTGCGATTTCCACTGTCCACCAATACATAGAAGGTTTGCCACGTGTCGATGCCCTCCTAGGCACGGAGGTTCCGCAAATTTACAAAAGTGTCAGTTGCAGCGCCCCCAGGGTTCCCTCCAGCGCCGCCCCACCTGCTCCAAGAGTTTCGACAAAGCTCCCGGTGTTCACTTTCACGATATTGCATACACAGAAAGCTCGTCAGTGTGGCACACACCGTTAGTTTGTGTCCACCACTTCGAAGGCAATGTATTGGTGGTCGCCTACCGAGAAGTCTTCCAGAACTCGCCACCCGTCCACCGGCGACACCAGTGGTTCCGACGCGAAAATTACGTTTGGAATGCTTCTCTCGCAGCCCGGGCGCCGGAACTTTGGGGTGGATCTGGTGTTTAGAACTAGGAGAGCTGGAATGCAGTGAACGATGTGGTAGGGCGGATCCAGTGCAGATTAAGAGAGGCAGAGGAGGTGAGAAAGGCGCGGTTGTGAATGCAATGGATGTGCGAAGGCGGAGTCTAGAGCCATGCCCACCCTGCGACGAAATACTTTGCGGTGGTTTCGTGGGGAAGAGTACAGGAGTTAGGGGGTGGTTTTAGTGGGTAAAAATCCCACACGCTGGAACATGTGTACGAGTATCTTTGGAAGATTTCCTCCTCCTGGAAAAAAATAGACAGATAGACGGAAATACGGACAGTCGGACAGACATGTGTACGAGTGTCTCGAACCGATTTTAATTAGATTTTGTTTCACACAAAGAGTGTAGAAAATCTAAGTTCCCTATGTGACTATATTTAATAACCTCATACATTCCATGCCCCGTTCCATATGCAATAGGACCATTCAATGCTCACATGCGAAGTACCAATCTCCACACTTTCACTGACAATATCTTTAATCGTTCAACAGTTTCAAGTCAGATGGACGAGGGTTTGTTTTAATTTCATCGAAATATTGAACCCATATTCTCAAGAAATCTTCGTCCTTCAGAAGATTGACTTAGACTACTCATTTCCAAAGGTAACCATAGATTTGTCATGAATTGAATTTTATAAGTAACCAAAGAAACGAGAGAACGAACAACCACTGATGTGATTTGAATTAAAAGCTTTATTATATGGAAATTATATGGAAAAATTCATAAAGAATAAGAGCCTGGTATACACCAACTTACGTATCTAAGATGCGAGGAAAGCTCTCTACAACAGGGAAAATAGGCCTTGAATATTCAACCGCAAAGTGGGGCAGCAAATGGCAGGTATTATTAAAACGCAGCATCCGAGGAGCAAAGTGGGATGCCTTTGTTGCAGGCACTCATAACAGGGAAAGAGTCACGCGTCACACTCGTAAATGGGCAATGTTAATTAGAGAATGCATTCCTGACGATGATAATTACACTACAGAGCTTTGAAAATTAAATAGAAGAATAGCCAGAAACTGAGGGAAAGGCGTATAATAAACCTCGTTGAAACTGGTGGGTAAGGTGTTAAGCTAAGAGCAAGTGAATTAATTTAATTAGGTGACTAGAGGATAATCTGCATTGTGAGATTGGATTTGAATAAAGCTTCCACTCAAAACTGTTTGAATTCAGAATTTTATTTGATAGTCTGGCTGGACGAAGCGCAGCATTTCATCCCCTTCTTTCAAACGAACTTTCCACAATTATTAATTAAAATATACTCACCACTACTTGCAATTGTTGCGATTAAAAACCAGATAAAAAAAATGTTTACAATCAACGATGCCATCTCTACAGCTTTGTTTGCTCCAGTATTCTCAGTCCGAAGGTAGCAGGTTCATTGAATTGCAGAAGCGTTTTGTTACAGAATATATTCTCGTCCCTGTATCCTCTGTCTACAGCTTGTTACATAGTTGCTCCAAATGATGGCTTGTCTTCCACATCTCTGCACTTATGTTTGCAACCAGCATCTTTTCGTATCACTTTTGTCTCTAGCATTGAAATCATAAACTCCGACTTCCTTTTATCTTCCGTTTAGTTATTGTAGTTTCAATGTGTTGAGCATGAGAACCAGGAGTTATCTGGAAATATACGAGAATATTGAAAACAAGGAAGTTAGACAAGGTTGACACCATCAAAATGTTTCTATATAATTTAGAAGATGTTGTAGATAGAAATTAAAATTTCCTCTATTATATCCTCGTATATATCAAGGATGCGGAAACACGCCTTTGGGATGGCGGAGGTCATTAGTGTTAAACAGTTGGGGCTTAGTAGTTGGAGTGATAGTTTCCATTATAGATGTAAATTGTTAAATTATTCAGCCGAAGGAAAATATGTTCAGAAATTCAGAATGCGTGGATTGCTTCCCACTGCTCTACTTAATCCTTTCCCTTCCTTTGGGTTTGAACAACCTAAAAAGGACATTTGAAATGACTTGGAATGCTGTCAGCACTGAATAAGTATTTCAATGTGTACTACTTAACCAATAACAGGATTCCTTCAGATGAAGTGTAAATGTTTCGTCAGTGTCCATTATTATATTAGATTATATTAGATTAATGAATATAGCGACTACATAGGCTTTCAAGCGAAAGCATATTGATCAAGATGTATCTTACAGTAGCGACCCTTAGATAATAACACATCATCAAGGTCGATTTAGTGAAATTTTAATCGCACTACTTCAATAAAAGAATTGTCAAAGTTGAAATATGGATAGTTGGGTGAGGATTGTTTGTTGATAATAGGGCTCGTTATAGTTTTAGATTAAATCTTGGAACTTGAAGTGTCCGAAAGTTCTATTCATTCGTAATTGAAAATTCCATGGCACTTTGTTTTCTAAAAATCGTTTACACAACTGATTTATTCTGGAAAGTACTGTCCTTAAAAGATTGCCAACTTTGCTCTATAACAATTGCGTTAAGAATAGTAGGAGTTCTACGAAACTTCCCAGTATTATGCACTGCATTACTTCCTACGATGCAACGTAATCTGTGCTAGTTGGTCAGTTCTGCCTCACTTTAAGTGTATACTTTTCACCTCCTACTTTCAGTTCTAAAAACTGAAACAGGTAGTTTGGGAAAGAGTTTACTAAGATCATCCATTTGATACCCCATACGATGGTATAGATGGTATTTAACTCTGAGATTTCAAAACGAGATGTTAACTTTTAACTTATGATGTGAGGACCGCTCAGACCTAGTGAAAGTAATAATAACGAATTATTCCCTTCCCCTGCATGGGGCGCTTACAGTGTTTCTAGTAGTTTCGGGTTGAGTTGAGCTGAGGCCATGAGGGGCGTAAGTATTTACGCCTGCATTTTTGGTGAGTAAAATCGTTGTAGTCAAAGTGTAGTATAGGTGCCAGGGCGAATCGTGGATTGGTGCCCACGATGGAGCATAAAACCTGGGAAACGCCTGCTGAACTAACACCAACAGGTCTACTACCAAACCCTATCTTCACGTCCACGTGGTGATCGCGGGGAGCTCTTTCTTAATGAAAACCTGCAGACGGAGAAGGATGAAGGCGAGCCTCCCGCGCATAAAAACGGGACAAATTGTACCAACTGGTCCTCCAGGTAGGGGGTTGGATAAGGGTGACAACCCTACACGGAAAACCTATGTTACGAAGCCACAACAGGAGCCTTGCACTGGACGGATTACACAACGACAAAGGAATAACGACAACGACAAAGGAATAACGATTTGCGCATTTTCTCATGGAACGTGCGCTCCCTTTACAGAGATGGAGCTGCCAAGCAGCTAGCCAATCTCCTGCTCCAATATAGGGCTGATGTAACAGCGTCACAGGAGATGCGTTGGACAAGGACCGGTTTCCTGGAAAAGAGTCGCTACACCATACATTATAGCGCTCATCCAGTAATCCATATGATCGGAGTAGGTTTCTCAGCTAAAAAATGAAACCTGCTGTTATCGGCTTTGAAAACATAAGCAAACGGCTATGCACTCTGCGCTTGCGAGGCAAATTTAGAAATATAAGCCTCATTAACATTTACGGCTCTACAGAGAAAAAGAATACCTTCTACGAGGCAGTAGAATGAAACCTCGAAGCCTGTCCTAGATATGATATCAAAATCATGCTTGGGGATTTTAACAGCCCAGTAGGTACGGAGCTCGTATTCAGGTGATACGTTGGCTCCCAAAGCTCACATCAAAATACAAATGATAACGGACTGCGGATTATTCAATTAGCAGTGTTACACGAAATGGCGGTTGGAAGTACCTGGTTTGCGCGGAAAGCGGTCCACAAACATACATGGGCCTCTCCAGACGGGACCAGTTTCAACCAAATTGACCACGTGTTAATGGAACGTCACCACTTTTCAGCCTTGATGAATGTCAGAACATATAGGGGGCCAATATAGACTCGGATCACTATCTAGTTAGCATGGTGCTCCGAGCTCGAATAACAATACTACCCAGAATCCCCTCTGACAATCAGGTGAGAGTTAAGACTGAAATGGATGACGCAATAATCGCAGTCTATAGAGATCCTGGAGATGAAACATCAACAAATGATCTTCACAATCACACAATCGCAATCAAACATACTTAACCCCACCCGCAATAAGAGTCGGAACGGTTGGTTTGACGATGAATGTAAGCTAGCAAGGGAACGGAAGAGTGCTGCATACTGAGTAATGTTGCATTCTCAAAGAACGCGGGCACGCGTAAAGACTTACCACGAACTCAGTCCAGCCGAGAAGCAACTTCACAGACGGAAAAAGTGAGCCTGGGAGAATCAACATGTCTGTGAACGCGAAAAGTAGAGGGAGCACAAGGCGCGTAAGTTTTATCAACAATTGAGCAGGATGAAGCCTTACACACCTCGATGTTCATCCTGCCGAGACAAAGAGGGAAATCTGATTTCCGACAGAATGAGCATATTGGAGCGATGGGTTGAGTACTTTCATGAGCTACTGAACAACCAGAACATCGGCGAGTTGGAGGTCGCGCCAACTGAAGACGACGGACAAATACTGCCACCACCAAGTTTACGAGAAACAGTCCGTGCAATTCATCGGTTTAAAAATCATAAGTCATCAGGAGTCAATGGAATTACAGCCGGATTAATTACATATATCGGACAGCGAATCAATGCCTAACGACTGGCAAAGAGGCATTATCTGTCATCATCAACGACGCAACAACCGGTATCCGGTCTAGGCATGCCTTAATATGGAACTCCAGACATCCCGGTTTTGCGCCGAGGTCCACCAATTCGAAATCCTTAAAAGCTGTCTGGCGTCCTGACCTACGCCATCGTCTGATCTCAGGCAGGGTCTGCCTCGTCTTCCTTTTCTACCATAGATATTGCCCTTATAGACTTTCCGGGTGGCATCATCCTCATCCATACGGATTAAGTGACCCGCCCACCGTAACCTATTGAGCCGGATTTTATCCACAACCGGACGGTCATGGTATCGCTCATAGATTTCGTCATTGTGTAGGCTACGGAATCATCCATCCTCATGTAGGGGGCCAAAAATTCTTCGGAGGAGTCTTCTCTCGAACGCGGCCAAGAGTTCGCAATTTTTCTTGCTAAGAACCCGTTTCCTAGATAGGAGAAATTTTTTAACGGTCTCAAAGTTGTATTCTCATATCCTTATTCTTCTTCGTGTTTGACCAGTGCGGTTAGATGTTGTTGGTTGATTCGTCTTCGGTGCTGGCGTTGCCACCATATATTTTGTGTTGCCTTCATTAATGTGCAGCCCAAGATCTCGCCCCAGTCGCGCCTGCTCAATCTGGATGAAGGCAGTTTGTACGTTTGTTTATCTGTCTGATACATAAAAAGACGGATATTACACAGTGAAGCAATTATAGAGGTATCACGTTTTTGAGTACCATCTATAAGATATTTTCCGCTATCTTGCTAGGCCGGATAGTCCCATACGCTCAGAACATCATTGGCCCATACCAAGGAGGCTTCACTCCATGCAAATCAGCAACAAATCAGATTTTCTCCCTGCGGCAGCCATGGAAAAACTGTTGGAATATAGACATCAGTTGCACCATTTTTTCATCAATTTTAAAATCGCCTATGATAGCATGGCCAGGATAAAACTGTACACGACCATGAGAGAATTCGGTATTCCGACGAAATTAATAAGACTGACTAGGCTGACCCTGACCAATGTGCGAGGCCAGATAAAAGCAGTAGAATCACTCTCAAGGCCATTCGATGATGCCCTATCATGCGTCATCCTTAACCTGGCCCTGGAGAAAGCGGAGGACAACCCGGGATGTACAGTCTACCAGGTGGAGCAGACGGCGCGATATCTTGGGCTGCACATTACGGACGGGAAGACGAAGTACATGGTGGCAACGTCAGCGCCAAAAGCCAAGAAACGAATAATATCAAATCGCACTGGTCAAACGGGAAGAATAAAGATAGGAAAATACAACTTTGAGATCGGTGATAATCTCTCCTATCTAGGGTCGAAAATCTTAACCGATAACAGCTGCGAAGATGAAATCCGCGCACGGTTGTTGGCAGCCAATAGAGCCTATTTCAGTTTATAAATACTGTTCCGCTCGAAACGTTTCACCGTAGGATCAAAGCTCCTCTTACTGTATATGTCAATGATCATTCCAGTCCTCATGTATTCCTCGGGTTCTTAACAAGAAAAATTGCGAATTCTTGGTCGCGTTCGAGAGAAAAATCCTCCGAAGAATTTTTGGCCCCCTACATGAGGATGGGCGATTCCGTAGCCTACATAACGACGAAATCTATGAGCGATGCGATGACCGTCAGGTTGTGGATAAAATTCGGCTCAATAGTTCACGGTGGGCGGGTCACTTAATCCATATGGATGAGGATGATCCCACCCGGAAAGTCTATAAGGGCAATATCTATGGTAGAAAAAGAAGACGAGGCAGACACTGCCTGAGATCAGACGCCAGACAGCTTTTAGGGATATCGAATTGGTGGACCTCGACGCAAAATCGGGATATATGGAGTTCCTTATTAAGGCATGCCTAAACCGGATACCGGGTATTGCGCCATTGATGATGATGACTTGTAGATCAGCCTAAAATTGATAGTCAAGGAGTAGCTTCCTCCAAACTATAAAGCTAGTAACTTTGTACTGAAGAAGGGGGTGTGTCGCTCCCGAAATATGTATCCGAGTATATACGTTAAAAACAAAAAATTGTATTTGAGAGAAAGTTAGTTTTTGTCTATTGATTTTTCCACTCTATTGGCGATAATATGCGGTATGTGGTGACGCTCATTATGTTGCCCTATGCGCAGAACGTGGAGGATTTCAATGGATCATCACATTTTTAAGGTTTTGTGTAAACACAAAACCTTATTAAAATCGGTTTATTGTCTGTCTGTCTGTCTGTCTTTTTTTTTTTTTTGTTGAGAAGGTGGAAATCTTCAAAAAGACACTGGTCTGGACACACCAGCGTGTGGGATTTTTACCCACTAAAACCACCCCCGACTCCCTCCCTGCCCCGCGGAACCACCATAAGGTATTACATCACGGGGCGGAGTCAGCTCACTCTAGCTTTGTCACCTTTCTTCTATACGCGGCGCACGTGACCGCGTTTTTCTCCTCTCCTCTGCTTTTCGCAGTTTATTTTGGATAGATGCAATCATGGAGTTTACCGCATCCCAATTCTCTTGATGTGCTAGCATTTTCGGCACCAGATTTTCTGGTACCAGCACCTCCCCTAGAGTCTCCTCTAGATTCCTCCTTTCTTCCACAAATCTCGGACAGTGGAAGAATACATGCTCTGGGTCCTCTGGGACTCCATTGCAATTTGGACAATCGGGTGAGGTCTCCAATTTAAACCTGTGAAGGTATTGGAGATATCCTCCGTGCCTCGTGAGAAACTGGGTGAGATTATAATTAATCTCACCGTGTCGTCTCTCCAACCACTCCTTGATGGCAGGAATGAGCCTGTGCGTCCACCGGCCCTTTCCCGAGCGTTCCCACCGCTCTTGCCATCTATTTATGGATCTCTCCCTTTCCGTCTTCCTCGTCCGCGATGAGGAAGAGGTTGGCTTTGCATTGTATATGTTCGCCATCTCATCTGCCAAGATGTCAATCGGCATCATTCCGGAGATGACGAATGCTGCATCATCTGAGACAGTCCTGAAGGCAGAGCATACCCTCAGGGCTGTCCTCCTGTAGACTGAACTCAGTTTGGTAGCGTTCCCTGACATCCACAACGCCTCCCTCCAAACTGGGGTTGCATAGAGCGTGATCGAGGTCACCACCCCGGCTATAAGTAACCTAGAGGTATGCCGTGGCCCTCCAATGTTCGGCATCATCCTTGCCAGGGCCATACTTGCAGTGGATGATTTATCGCAAACATACCGCAAATGTTGCTTATAGCTAAGCTTCCTGTCTATCACCACTCCCAAGTATTTGATGGCCGGCTTGGAAGTGACGATATGATTCCTGATTCTAATACAGGCGTAATTTCTCTTCCGGCGCTTAGTGATGAGGACGCTTCCGTTTTCTCCTCCGCAAGTGTCAGACCAGAGCTGCTTAGCCAACTTTTAACAGCACCGATTGCCTCACTTGAGTATAACTCAGCATCTTCGAGATGCTTTGCGACAACAACCAGCGCTATGTCGTCAGCGTAACCCACCACTGTGGCTTCCCCCGGAAGGGGAAGATTAAATACATCGTTGTACATGATGTTCCACAGTAGTGGGCCCAATACGGAGCCCTGTGGGACACCCGCGGAAACAACGTACTCCTGCGGTCCGTCATCGGTGTCATACCAGAGCCTCCTTTCAGTTAAATAACTATCGACGATAGCAGCGAGATAGGCGGGAATACCAACCTTCGCTAAAGATTTCCGTATTAGATTCCAATTGGCCGAATTAAATGCATTTTTCACATCCAAGGTTACTACCACGCAATATTTGCTGGTACTACCCTTTCCGTGAATTGCATCTTCGGCCAAGCCAGTAACCAATTTGATGGCATCAATGGTTGATCTGGCTTTACGGAACCCATACTGCCGATCCGAAAGGCCGCCTTGGCTCTCAACAACCGGGAGTAATCTATTATAGTTTACCCGCTCTAGCATTTTCCCCACCGTGTCCAGGAGACATATGGGTCGATATGAGGATGGTTCACCTGGAGGTTTACCTGGTTTAGGCAGAAGTACCAACTTTTGCCGCTTCCATGCCACTGGAAATATCCCCTCGGACATGCACGCTTCGAACAACTCAGCGAACATGTCCGGTCTGGATTTCACGGCAAGCTTAAGGGCCTTATTCGGTACTCCGTCCAGGCCCGGCGCTTTGTTGTCTCCTATTCTACCGCAGATATCCAACAGCTCGTCTCTGGTGACTGGTGGAATTGCCGCCATATTTAGAGATGGTTGGAATGTGTCGGTGCTCTCCTCTTGCTGGGGGAATAACCCCTGGATGATTTTTAGCAAGAGGGTGGGGCACGTGATCTGCGGAGATGAACGGCCTCTGAATCGTCCCATCACGATTCTGTAGGCATTCCCCCACGGGTTTATGTTCGCTTCAGAGCAGAGCTCCTTAAAGCACTCCCTCTTGCTTCGCTGGATGGCGAGCTTGAGGTTTTTGCGGGCTGCCTTATAGGCGAGCTCTTTTTGTCCCTGTTCGACTCTACCTATCGCCCTTTGAGCCACTCTTCTGGCTCGGTGGCAGACTGATCGAAGGCCGGTCAGTTCATCATTCCACCAGTAGTTTGGTCTTCTACTGGGGAATGAACACCTTCTAGGCATGGACGCGTCACACGCTGTGGCAATGCAGTGAGCCAGATGGACAGCTCTTTCCGTAGAGGTGCCTGCTTTATCAGGCTGATCTAACCACACCTCTATGAAGGTCTCCTCATCCAAAGATTTTGCAGACCAGCCTGAAATCTTTCTCGGTTTCGGGCATGATAGCTCTTTGTCTTGTGGCTCGACAAATGTCTCAAAGAAGATTGCCTGGTGATCGCTGTGGGTGTAGCGTTCACTGACGCACCAGGACATACCACGCGCCAGCGAAGGGCTGACAAAGGTCAGGTCTACAACCGAGCCTGACCCCCCTTTCTGGAAGGTGTTTACAGCACCTTTGTTGGCCAAAACCATGTCCATCTGCGCAAAAGCCTCTAATAAACTGCGCCCCCTAGCACTTGATTCCCTACTACCCCACTCTAGGGCCCAAGCATTGAAATCACCAGCAATCACCTTTGGACTACGTCCCCTCGCGTCGAGAACAAGATTATCAAGCATTTGCTCGAATTCAGGCAGTGTCAAACTTGTGGGGGCGTAGCAGCTGTATACATATACACCACTTATTTTCGCCCACACGAAGCCACTGCCTACTTGACTTGCAGTACATTGTATGGCCTGTCGGCCGCAAGCCCATATCGCCGCTCCACCAGTCGAATCTTTGACCCATATGCCACCGTGACGGTGTCTATACGGTTCGCTTATGATGGCGATTTCCACCTCAGATTCGAACGTGGCCTGCTCAAGTAAATCCTGAGCGACCCTGCAATGATTCAGGTTTATTTGGATAAACCTCATTTTCTCATTGCAGTGAGCGCCTTCCTAAATTCCGGACATTTACCACTTCCGGCAATATTCCGGTTATCCTGTCCCTCTTTTACTTCGCACAATAGGCATTTGGGGTCCCTATTGCACTCTCTGGCAATATGACCTTTTCTCCCCACACCTTCTGCATCGATCGGATCGATCAATGCTGCTGGTGCATGCCTTCGCGAAGTGCCCAAACATAAGGCATTTAAAGCACCTCTTCAGTGAAATTTGTTCCCTTAAACGGCAGACAACCCATCCAATCCGAACCCTTCCGGCAGCCAACAACATCTGTGCTGCCTCCGCTGGAACTCGTATTGTGGCTGTTTGAGTACCACCATAGGCTTTTCGCAGGCCCACAACTGACTCCTCGGTGAGTTCTTTCAACTTAAATTGCTCCTTCAGAGCAGTACAAATTTCTTCTTTCGATGTTACTTCGTCGAGATCCTTACAATGTATATAGATCTCATGTTTTTGGACACGCACTGCGGCATTCTCCCCAAGTGAGTTTTTCACTTGAGTGCGAAAGTCATCAGTTTTGCTCACGCTGGATCTTTTCAGCTCGAACATGAGATCCCCTTTCTGGGTTCTTCGGATTCGGATAGATTGCCCTTACTGGAGATAACAATTACATCTGGACGAGTTCGCACTTTTGCTTTTCGTTCCGCTTTTTTGTTGGTAACTTTAGTCCATCCATCGTTTTCGCTGGTCTTGGGCTTCGCAACGCTGGTCGAGTTTCCTAGATTTGCTGTACGGTTTCCTCCTTCTGGCCTGTTGGTGTTGGTTTTTAGGATGTCCTGTCCGCCTTTTTTCTCTTAGGCGCCTGCTGATTATTTACAGGATCCCCCTCTTTTTCACGTACTCGCTTATTTCGCTGGAATTCGATGGTAGTACGGTTAGGCGTCACTTGGGTCGCTTGTGATACTGTTGGCACAGCGGGATTCGGCGTGTCCTTATTATTCTTTTCCTCCTGTGATCTATTGTAGAGCACTCTAATAGCCCTCACCATATTCTTTATGGCTTGGTGCACGTTGTGCTTGTCCTTGATAAACTCGGACAGCTCAACTATTTTTGCCCCAAGCTGGGTGAAGGGCAATTCCTCCAGATCGGGACTCTGTTCTCTATAAGTCCCGGCAGGGTTACCCCTTTTGCACGGTCCTTCACTTTTGGCGTTTATTGACCTTGCCTGTACCTTGTCCTTCATCGTCTTTGGCATTGGTGGAGATCTCAAAGTTGATGAGCTTCTTTTGAATGGGTCTCTTCCTTGTTCCTGGAGCACCTCCTGCTGTCGAGCATCTTGAACATATGCGGTGGGTGTTGTCACGGTTTTTATCGTCCAAGGATCTGCCTTCAGTTCATCTTTGTTTGGTCTTGTTATTGGTGTTCTCGGTAAGGTCGTACTTCGCCTGAATACTTCCTTCTCCAGATCCAAATCACTTGTAGCATTATATGCCACGGTGGCCAAGTTGTCCACCACCGAGGCACTGCGGTCGAGGGATATCGACGACCGGGAGCCCGCTTGCTCACTCCCAAAAGCCGCCGGTACTGCGGTTCCGAGCCCCTGCACCGTAAGTTTCCTCCTTCTCTCGTCTTCCATGGTGGTTTTATGTTCTGGGTATCCTTCCCATAGCCATTTTGGTCCGCGCACCAGAGATGAGCAAACACTAGCCCATGCACAGTCAGAAAAGAAAAGTGCATGAACACATATTTACACATCAATAGGTATGCCCCTATCCGCCAGCTGGGGTCGCGCCTGATGGGAGATCTGGCCACTCCTCACAGGCACTTGAGTCTGTCTGTCTGTCTGTCTGTCCGTCTGTCTTTTTTTTTTTTTTGCCGATGGAAGGTGGAAAGCTTCAAAAGCTACCGCAGGCTCCTGCCACACGGTTATGTGGGACTCTTACCCACTAAAACCACCTCCTTCTCCTTCCACTCTCCCCGCGGGACTCCCATTTGGTATTACGTCGCGGGGCTGGATCAGAATTTATTCTGCGCTCATGTCAACATTCGTGTTCCTCTCGCGTTCATTCTTTCGGATGACTTCCTCCTGCCTAAGCTTCTTTCCGATGGCTGTAATCACTTTTTCAACTTCGGTCCATATCCCCTTGGCTTTCACCATAAGCTCCATGATATTTTCGGGTGTAAAGTGCTCCCCGGTTGTAGCTTCTAATGTAGCCCTTTGGGTTTCGAATCTGGGGCAGTGAAAAAAGACGTGTTCTGCGTCCTCTGAAATGTTTACACACTGTGTCTGTCTGTCTGTCTGTCTGTCTGTCTGTCCGCCACACGCATTTTTCTCGGAGACGGTTATAGCGATTGAGACCAAATTTGGTAGAAAGGTGGGAACTGTGAACGCTCACGCATACAGTGAATTACATCCTCTTACGTCGAATTTAAAGGGGGGCCCCCATACATGCAAAAGGGGGGTGTAAAATTTTTTCTCATCAAATATAGTCATGTAGGGTATCAAATTAAAGGTCTCGATTAGCACTTTTCAAAGCCAATCTTAGTTTTGACATTCGTTGGAAGAGTGGGGAGCGCGGGGGGTTGAAAGTGATCACTTCTTTAAGGGGGCTATTCTCAGAAACTACCAAACCGAAAAATCTGAAAAAAATCAGGAGGCTGCCACTATATGGTGCCTGGGCTCCGAAATAACTTCCATGCAGATATCTGTTTAAATAAAGTTAATAATAGTATATTACTACAATTTTTTGTAATTGGTTAGAAACCCCCCTTAAGGTCATCCTAGTACCATGAAATTGCAGTGATATAGGCTATAGTATAGAGCATGATCTTATCAAGTTTGGTGGAAATCGCACTATTACTAACAAAGTTATAATACCTCAAATTTGTTGCTTCTTTGAAAATTGAAGACTATGAATGTCAATATTACCCGAAAGTGGATATTCTCACATAATATATGGATATATTACGTGCTACGTACTAAGAATTACACAAAACCTTTCGTACCTGAAGCGTCCAGCTTCCGGTTTCCCGACTTGTTTATCAAATACTTTTACTTCGCTGATGGCAAACAGATGTTATCATCCGATCTCTCACTGAGGTCTTGGGGGATACATGGTTCTGGACTTAAAAAGAGAGGCAAGTAGAGTCGGATTGAATATAAGTACCAACCAACCCAATCTGACTGATCATCGCACACTTTTTGTCTTTGATCGGTAAATGCAGATGCCTCAATACCAACATTGAAATATAAAGTGACCACCAATGTTACTTGTGAGCTCTGAACCTTTGTTATCACCATCATATCATCAGGGTACCCCAGACTGGGAAAATATTGAAAGAAGAGCTGGGTCGGTGTAGGGACCAGGTACCGGTAGATGCGTTAATTAAAGGGCGGCAGTGACCGTAGATAGATTTAATATTTTAAGAAATGGTGACAACTCTATTATTCGTTATGCCATATTATCTCAGAATCGGTCACCCTGGAAGCACATGTTGCAGAAAACTGGAGGAGGAGTATAGTTTTCTCAGAAAGACCTGGAAAGAGTTGAAGCGCATTTCGCGGTACGAGCAATGATGGCGCGCAGGAGTGGTGGATCTCTATGCTCCATTTAGAGGATATTGGTCCCCATATTCATTGGTTGAAAAATATCCGCCCATATCACTCCTTCGCTCTATGTTTAAAGTTGTCGACAAGTATGTCAAAGATTTGGTTTTGTCTTGTTTCCGAAGTCTTTTGCTTATGACTCCATTCCTATTGTATTCTCATCTATAATCCACGATTTTCCTTTCGTATTTATTTGGCCTTGTCCTTTGTTTTTTTTCGGAAATATGATTAAATTCTAAGAAGTATTAAACAGGGTCTCACCCACATGATTATTCACAAGGAAAAATTATACACTTCGCTCTCCCATCTGAACTCAATAAGAAATCGTACCATTTACTATATGCGTAGGATTAACGCAGAGCGCTACACTCTACGTTCTTCCATTCGATAAAGCGATAGCTGCAAGTTCTAGAAGATGGATTTGCGAAAGAATCAAGAAAAGAAAGGCACTAGGCCAAAGCGATATTGATTAGAACGATTTTATTCTGAAGTAGTACGAAATACCTGATGTGCGTCACCATGGCTTCTCTGAATAAATGACAAAATGAAAAACGCTCTACGGGGGTAGCAAAAGAAGTTTTCGTCTAATCTAATCGGGCGCCCTACGATTCAACAGCAATCAAGGAAGCATTATTACTGTAAGTGCTCCTATTATCCTTTAATAACAGATGGATGACTGGGAACGCCAATTGTGAATATGCCCTTGTAAGCACAAACTTTAACTTCCAAGTGCTGCCAGTTGATTGTTAGGGGCGTGCACTTTTCCAGTTGTTATCAATGCAACGACTAACAACAACTTCCCTTCAGGTCTTCCGGCGAAACCATGTGAATGCAGCATGAATTGCAATAAAGCCGACTTACCCATGTCTGCAAAAAGCCTGCAATATCTTATCCGGATGCATTTGCAACGAACATTTGTAATGAACAGAAAACTTTTTGCTGGACGTCAGATTAAAACGGCGTAATGAACTATAGTTATCGCTGGTATCGTCATCATGCCGGAAAATTTACGACTTGGTGCGTTTCCATTTTACATAATTTTCCGTTCAAATACCTTCATTTGTATTTTTTGAAATGTTTCAAGGGTTTCTCTCTCTCTCGTGTAAGTGCGTGTCGCATCCATATTCCAACCCAAGGTTACAGTCCTTTCTGAGTCTTCCGGAGAAGGATTTTCAATGTTTTCCCTATCTCCGTATTCAGCTCAACTTTCGTGCCGATAATTTATTGCTTTGAAACGTTTTAATGCCGGATCGACTGGTTTATTTTGATTGCGGTATATACATTCATATATTATGTATTTGAGCGCACATGTATAAATTAGTGTAAGAATTGTGGAGGGGAGGAAAACCCTATTCTTCCAACATGCTCCACGATTTCTACTAACGACATTAGAAACCGCTGTTCTTCGGGGAAAAGCTTGCTGGTGACTATTGTTTTCCAATGTTCGAATTTTCATAACTTATTCAATCTTGCGCCGAATTTGTTTATGGGAGGAATAGGCATCTTTTAGATTTGTGTCTAGGTTAATTCCTTCTATCGGCAATGCTTGTCAGTGATGAATTATAGATTTATCAAACGTTCGTGTTAGTTGTCAGATACATATGTGAAAGTAGGAGGAAAACTTTCTCCAATCATGATGGATATCACATGAAAGGGACTAATTGCACTTTTGTTAACACTGTTGTAACGTTTTCAGTTTTTAGGTCAAAATCCTCAAGCTTGTCATCCATTGGAGCAAGAGGGAATGTATTAAGAAGTTCTGTTCAGAGAAGGACATAAATCCGTTGAATCGTACTGGCCATTTATCTCCGCAGATCACGTGCCCTACCTTCTTGTCGAAAGTCATCCAGAGGCTATTCCCCCGAAGAGAGGACAACTGGGGGCTTTAAGCGACCTTTGACTGTCAATACAATTTCGGCGGCCAACAGAGACGAGTTACAGTAGGTCTAGGTCTAGATGCGATATTTTCTGCACCATAGAAACATCAGAAGTTGGTACTGTTGTCAAAGACTGATAAACCTCAAGGTGGACGATCCTGCTGTAAATCTATATCTCTTCTAAACACTGTGGGGAAAGCGCTAGGTTATACGGAAGCCTATGGAGGTGACTGCTGTTCTCACTGATCTCAATTTCCGATAGGTACTTGCAAGAATGGGGGCTCTGGTATGACACTGATGATGAACCCGATGAGTACATTGTCTCGGCTGGGGTGCCACAGGATTCCGTATTGGGCCTACAGCTGTAGAACATTATGTAGAAAATTGTTCTTGTTTTTCTGGTTCCGGAGGAAACCACAGTGGTGGGTTATGTCGAAGACATAAGGCCCCCACGGAGGATACAATCAGTAAATTTACAAATTTAACATAGACACAACACCGGTTTGTCCAGTTTGTGACGTGGTCTTGAAGGATCCAGGAAAGGGGTATGTTACTCGAGAAATATATATATGTATGTACGTCGAAAAGGAAATTGTAGTTTTGAGTAATGTTACTGCTTTGTCTATTAATTATTAACTTCATGATCTCATTGATCCGGGGTGAATTGTAAAAAGCCTGCAGGATAGGCGTAGTTATAAATGCCATGCATAGAAAGCGGGAACTTAGCTAAAATGAGCTTACAACAGGCTGCTCCCGTTCATCGAGCTTGCGGGTGGTCTTTCAGAGCGGCAATATGGATTTCGGCGAGCCCGTTCTACGGTCGATGCAGTATCAAAGGTCGTGGAATTGGCTCAAAATGCAATATCCATGAGCAAATGCTATGCTCTGGTGACGCTGGACGTCAAAAATGCTTTTAACTCAGCCAACTGGGGCTGGATTAAGGGCGCTTTGGCCAAACTGGGTGTTCCTAGCTACTTGGCTCGGCTCATCGAGAGTTAATTTTCGGACAGACTTCTCTGGTACGAGACGGACGACGGGCCGAAGGAGTACATTGTGACAGCAGGTGTGCCTTAAGGTTCTGTATTGGGACCGCTGCTGTGGAACATAATGTACGACGGAGTGCTTGGCCTTCACGTGCTGGAGGAGGCAACGCTGATTGGTTTTGGGGACGACCTGGCGGTAGTTGCAATTGCAAAGCATCCCGAGGACGTGGAGCTTTATGCAAATGAAGCCATTCATACCATCAAGTCATGGTTACGAATAGCCAAGCTGGACCTGGCGGATGAAAAGACGGAGGCGGTCCTCATTACCAACCGTAGGAAGAACAACATGGTTACCATCCATGTTGGTAATCGTGAGGTCGTCTCAAAATCGGTTGTCAAATACCTGGGGGTGATGATCGATGCCAAGCTGAGTTGCAAGGGACACTTGGATTATGCACGAGAGAAGGTAGCAAATGCCAGCTCATCCCTTGCAAGGATGATGCCTAACGTGGGAGGGCCGAAGTATAGTTGCAGGCTACTCATCGTGGGAGCGGTGAGGTCGATCCTGCTATACGCGGCCCCTGTCTGGCCGGGAATGTTGAACCACGCTGTCAACGGGAGGAAGATAAGTTCGGCATGCCGGCCAATTGCGCTAAGGGTGTGCAGCGCATTTAGGACGGCGTTGACGGAGGCAGTGTGTGTCATCGCAGGAATGATTCCTATAGATCTTCTAGCGAGCGAGGCACACTGGCTCTACGAAAAACGGAGGGCAAATCCAGCCGAGGTGAATGCGGATTTCCGAAAAGCCATCAGGAGAGAGTTGTGTGGCAAGTGGCAACAACGATGGGATAACTCCGACAAGGGCCGGTGGACTCATACACTGATCCCGTGTATCGAGAAATGGGTCAACCGAAAGCACGGAGAATTGAATTACCACCTGACACAGTTCCTTACGGGACACGGTGGCTATAGGAAGTACTTGCATGGATTCGAGTTAGACGAGTCTCCCAACTGTCCTGAATGCGGTGCTACACCCGAGGACCCGGAGCACATTATGTTCCATTGTCCTAGATTTTTGCAGCAGAAAAGGAGGTTGAACAGCATCTTAGGGGCTGACATCGAGCACTCCAACCTGGTGGAAGAGATGCTGAAGACGAAGGAAAACTGGATGGCGCTAAATGAGGCAGTAGCCGCGGTGCGGACAAAACTCTTGGAGTTGGATCGAGCTCGGAAGGCAGCGCGACGAAGACGTGACATGGACGAGCTGGTAAAGTGAACCAGAGCCTCCCCCGCGAAGTAATACTTCACGGTGGTCCCGCGGGGAGGGGCGGAAGAGTGGGGGTGGTGTTAGTGGGTGCGAATCCCACACACTGCTGCAACCTGGCGCAGCAGCGTCTTTCTAATATTTCCAGCTCCATTCATAAAAAAAAAAACCAAAAAGGAGCTAATTTTGCTCCGTGACATAATACCCAATAATGGTGATTCCTTAAGAAAAAGACAGAGGGACAGACCGACAGTGAACTGGTTTTAATAAAACAAAACCTTAAAAAATAATATGCAGCGTTGTATTTTTTTCTAAGGTTATTCTAATGTTGGCAGATCGAAATTCAATTGTAATCCTTTCAAAAGCACTACTAGAATGCATAATATTACAATGTACGGATGAAAAATGGGTACATTTCTTTGTTAGAAGCTCTACAAGTACATAGCAATAGCGCAATATGAGCAGATGCTAGAGGGCTTAGTATTGGGCACTAAAGATCACAGCCTCAAAGTCATTGCCGGAAATTTCAACACGTGGGCCTTAGACTGAAGAGGTCGAGTGTCATCAGGGGCCAAATTCTGCTTGAAGCCTTCGCTGAGCTGAATATCGTACTAGCCACTGTTGGATACGTACTCAAATTCCGAGGCGATTTGACTTACCTCACTGCCTCGTTGGCGAGTGGGATGGTCTGGCCAGTGAGTGAACACTACACCCACAGTGACCACCAGGCCATCTTACTCGACAACAAAAACGGGGGAAGCGACGGTTCAGTGAGCAACAGAACCGGAAAAACCAGGATAGCTGTGTGGCCCACTGGAGCTTTCGAGGAAGAAACTTTCCTGGCGGCTTTAAAAGGAGGTCATGATTCGAAGGGAACGGCGTTGGAAAAAGTGAGTCAGCTATGTCAACAAGTAGCTGAGACATGCGAATCTACATTCCCGCGAGAGAAGTTTCACTACAGTAGGAAATCAAACTACTGGTGGAACCAAGAAATAGCGCAGTTTACAGCATTGAGTCTGCGAGTGAGGAAGCTTTGCCAAAGGACAAAAGGGGAGCCAAAACATCGGCAGCCGGAGAAAGAATACCGTGATCTTCGAAGTAGTCTTAAGAAGGCTATACGGGAAAATAAATGGAATTGTTATAAGCAGTTGTGCCTTCAGGCAATACGAACCCGTGGGGCCCTGCCTACAAGGTTGCAATGAACGAGATTCGTGGACAAAAATCATGCACGCCCTGATCACATCCGAAATGATGATATTTGCTATAGATATGGGATTGTATTGACTGTCCTAAGACATTCCAGGCTCACTAGACAATATCTTCAACGTGCCGAACTATCTCTTACGAATTTTGAGGGACTACTGAGGAACCGCTCCCTGCTGTATGAAACACTAGAGGGTCAAAGGTGGGGGTCGGGGGTAGCACAGGGATCCATCCTAGGGCCGGACCTCTGGAACGCTACCTATGACAGTCTGCTTAAACTCGACATGCCAGAAGAGTCGCGCCTGATCGGCTACGCAGATGATGTCGCAGCGCTTGTTGCTGGACGCACTGTCAAACAGGCGCAAAGCAGACGCGGCATATTGATGCGACGGGTAAGCGGATGGATGACTACTCATGGTTTCAACCTTACACTGGAAAAAACCGAAGTAGTCATCCTGACTAAGAAGAGAATTCCGACCCTGCGTCCCATATCGTTCGGCGAGTCGATAATCGAGTCAAAATCAGCGGTAAAGTACCTCGGGTTGACTGTTGACTCAAAGATGAGCTTTTCTGAGCAAATCCAAGCAGCAGCGAACAAGGCTGCGGCTGGAGTTTCGGCGTTAAGTAGGCTAATGGCAAACATTGGGGGTCCTACGTCTAGTAGGCGACGTCTCCTGATGAGCTCAACGCAGTCTGCCCTGCTCTACGGTGCAGAGGTTTGGGCTGGCGCTCTTAACAAGGAGGTATATCGTAGACGCCTCGCGCAAGTACAGAGACGGCGAGCTTTACGGGTAGCGTCTGCGTACCGCACTGTCTCTGAACCGGCCGTGATGGTGATCGCGGGAGTTATCCCCGTTGCCCTTCTTGCTAGGGAGCGTCAGGCCATATACAAGCGCAAGGGAGATGAGCGGCAACACACGCTAGACGAGTGGCAGCTCTCTTGGCAAAATGAAACTAGAGGCAGATGGACTGCGCGGCTCATCGGCAACTTAGGTGCGTGGCTGAATCGGAAGCATGGTGAGACTGACTATTTCCTTACCCAATTTTTAAGTGGGCATGGAAGTTTTCAGTCTTACCTGCACAAGATTGGAAAGGCGCGTTCTCCGGATTGTGTGTTTTGCAATGGAGTTGTAGACGATGCCCACCACACTTTTTTTTCTTGTGGAAGGTGGGATGGGGTTCGTCAGCAGCTCTATTTAAACAGAGGGGATCTCTCTCCAGACAACGTTGTGGAAGAGATGCTGAGGACTGCTGATAGCTGGAACCGTGTTGCCCATTACGTTCGGGCCCTTCTCGTTGCTAAGAAGACAGAAATCGACCGATGGAGGAGCCGGATGGCAGGGGGTTCCTTGAACTGACAGTTTCCTTCCTCCTCTCCCCTCCCGTTGGTGAAAGGAATTCCCTGATTTGAAGGCTCCGCAAGGTGGGAGAGTTCGGGGGCTGGCCCGAAGTAATGTGACAAACGGTTCCAGGCTAACTCTCTGACGATCGGGAGGTGTTTAGTTGGTAGTCCGACGACGTACCGAATCGGGCATTCTGTTTTAGCGGCTTGGGTTCATTTTCGAAGAGAAACTCGGACAATTGTTGATTTGTCTCTATGTGAAACTCGTAAACCTAAGTGACCAGTACATATATGTTTGGTGAAGGTCAGGTCAATATCGCTTTCAGGAATCATGCCCATAGTAATCGTCTTTCGATGTTGTTTCTGCACGAAATTCGTGTCTGCTGGGAGGGACCGAGTTGCGATACGTCTCAAATTTCCGACACAATGTGCCCAGTGGTTCCATATGCAATGTCTAGTTCAATGTCAAGTTTTGTTGATCTTTTATGTAATGATATTTGGATACACGATGGTTTCGTTTATACATAACTCGTAGTGGATATCAGTTGAATTTACCCAATATTCAATTCAATCTGGTTCTAATATTTTGTCTCTTAGGGAGTACCAAATTGACCCAAAGGTGACAACTTTGACCTACTGTAACTTTCTTAATAATAGTAGGATTTCTACCAAACTTTCCATCCAATATGATGCTCCATGTTAAAGCCCATATTATGACAAATAACATTTTATGGGTCTAGGATGGACTTAGGGGGAGTTATTTCAGCAGATATCAGTATGGAGGGTATTCCGGGGCCTAGGTATCATATAGGGCAACATCACGATTTTTTTCCGATTTTTTGGTGGGTAGTTTCTGAGAATGGCCCCTTATCTTAAGTGACCTCTTCGTGGCCCCTCTAATTAAGTGACGTCTTCATGGCCCATTCACTCTCCCGTTTCGCAACCGACTTCAAAACTAACTACCTAAAACTGATTCGGAAAGCACTAATCGTGACTTTTCATTTGAAACCTCACAGGACTAAAGTTTACAGCCCCCTTTCGCATGTATGGGAACCACCCTCTCGAATTCAACGTAGAATTATGTAACTCATTGCACACGTGGGCATTCACAATTACCACCTTTCCATGAAATTTCATGTCAATAGGTGTGTCCATTTCTGAGAAAAGTGAGTGTGACAGACAGACAGATATTACACCAATTTTAATAAGGTTTTGTTTTCTACAAAACTTTAAAAAAATGAATATATTAGAATCTGCCATGCGGGGTTCGTTTAATTTTAAAATTCCCAGAACCTTTTGATCATAGGTTAAATCGATGTTTCGATGGCTTCGATGGTCCCTTTTCGTACTGTTCCAAATTTTGGTCAAATCAAGGAAATTAAGTAATGCTATAGCCCCACACCTTACTGGACGGCTTAGGTTCTTTCCAAATTTTACTATCGATTCTGCAAATCTACTTCTCTTTCCGAAATTGAGTGAATCTAAGCACAATTTATATCAGAACTGGGTTTAGCAATTTCTATTTGTTTAAAGCCTTTCTTCAAAGAAGCTCATGCGTTCTTCAGCATCATGATAGCGAAGTAGATTATCTTAAGTATAACTATTTACAAATATCTGCAACAAGCAATCGGGGTACACTGGCATGATAAAATTTCGGAGGCCGATCCATCCAAGCGTTGATCAAAAGGCTGAAGTGGTAGTGCTTTGAAAACATAAGCGAACGGCTATGCACTCCGCGCTTGCGAGGCAAGTTTAGAAATATAAGCCTCATAAACGTTCACGCCCCTACAGAGGAGACTGCAGAGTCGGAAAAGGATACCTTCTACGAGGCAGTAGAACGAACCCTCGAAGCCTGTCTCAAATCTGATATCAAAACCATACTTGGGGATTTTAACAGCCAAGTAGGGAAAGAGCCCGTATTCAGGCGATACGTTGGCTCCCATAGTTTACACGAAAAAACAAATGATAACGGACTGCGGATTATTCAACTAGCAGGGTCACACGAAATGGTTGTTGGAAGTACCTGGTTTCCGCGGAAAGCGGTCCACAAACATACGTGGGCCTCTCCAGACTGGACCACTTTCAACCAAATTGACCACGTGTTGATCGAACGCCGCCACCTCTCAGCCTTGATGAATGTCAGAACATATAGGGGGGCCAATATAGACTCGGACCATTATCTCGTTCAAATGGTGCTCCGAGCTCGAATTACGACACCACCTAGAATCCCCTCTGACAATCAGGTAAGAGCGAATACTCAAGCCATCCACAACACAGCCCTCCGCGACACCTATAAGAGAGAAATAGATGCCGCAATAACCGCAGTCAACAGAGGACCTGGAGATGAAGCATCTACAAATGATCTTCACAATCACCTGAAGAACGTTATCACTGATACCGCCAAAAAGATATTTGGCCCCAGCCGCAAAAGGAGTCGGAATGGCTGGTTTGACGATGAATGTAAGCTAGCAACGGAACAGAAGAATGCCGCATACCGAATCATGTTGCATTCTCAAAGAACGCGGGTACGTGCAGAGACTTATCACGAACTCCGTCGAGCGGAGAAGCGACTTCACAGACGGAAAAAGGAAGCCTGGGATAACCAACAAGTCCGTAAACTAGAAAAGTACAGGGAGCAACCGCACCAGGCGCGCAAGTTTTACCAACAAGTCAGCAAGATGAAGCCTTATACACTTCGATACTCATCCTGCCGAGACGAAGAGGGAAATCTGATTTCCGACAGAATGGGCATATTAGAGCGATGGGTTGAGTACATTGATGAACTACTGAACAACCAGAACATCGGCGAGTTGGAGGTCCGCCAACTGAAGACGACGGACAAATATTGCCTCTACCAAGTTTAGGAGAAACAGTCTGTGCAATTCATCGGCTAAAAAATCATAAGTCGCCAGGAGCCGATGGAATTACAGCCGAATCGGTTAAATATGGAGGCGACCAGTTACACCAAGTGGTTCATTAACTTGTGCTCAAGGTATGGGACAGCGAATCAATGTCTGACGATTGGCAACGAGGCATTATCTGTGTCATACATAAAAAGGGAGATATCACACAGTGCAGCAATTATAGGGGTATCATGTTGCTGAGTACCATTTATAAGATATTCGCCACTATCTTGCTAGGCCGGATAGCCCCATACGCCCAGAACATCATTGGTCCATACCAAAGAGGCTTCACTCCAGGCAAATCAGCAACAGATCAGATTTTCTCTCTGAGGCAAGCGATGGGAAAACTGTTGGAATATGGACAACAGTTGCACCATCTGTTCATCGACTTTAAAGCCGCCTATGATAGCGTAGCCAGAGTAAAACTGTACACGGCCATGACAGTTCGGTATCCCGACGAAATTAATAAGACTGACTAGGCTGACCCTGACCAATGTGCAAGGTCAGACAAAAGCAGCAGGATCACTCTCAAGACCATTCGACATCAACAACGGTCTACGACAAGGGGATGCCCTATCATGCGTCCTCTTTAACCTGGCCCTCGGGAAAGTGATCCGTGATGCTGAGGTAAATGCAAGAGGTACGATCCTCTTCAAGTCCACCCAACTACTGGCCTATGCTGACGATATCGACATCATGGGAGAACCACCCGAGACGTACAAACTGCCTTCATTCAGATCGAGCAGGCGGCAATCGGGGAGAGATCTTGGGCTGCACATCAATGAAGACAAGACAAAATATATGGTGGCAACGTCAGCACCGAAGACGAATCAACCAACAACATCAAACCGCACTGGTCAAACACGAAGAAAAATAAGGATAGGAGAATACAACTTTGAGACCGTTGACAATTTCTCCTATCTAGGGTCGAAAATCACAACCGATAACAGCTACGATGATGAAATCCGCGCACGGTTGTTGTCAGCTAACAGAGCCTATTTCAGCTTACAAAGACTGTTCCGCTCGAAACGTCTCACCATAGGGTCAAAGATCTTACTGTACAAGACTATGATCTTGCCAGTCCTAATGTATTCCTCGCAAACTTGGGTTCTTAGCAAGAAAAATTGCGAACTCTTGGCCGCGTTCGAGAGAAGAATCCTCCGAAGAATTTTTGGCCCCCTACATGAGGATGGACGATTCCGTAACCTACACAATGACGAAAACCATGAGCGATACCATGACCGTCCGGTTGTGGATAAAATCCGGCTCAATAGGTTACGGTGGGCGGGTCACTTAATCCGTATGGATGAGCATGATCCCACCCAGAAAGTCTATAAGGGCAATATCTATGGTAGAAAAAGAAGACGAGGCAGACCCTGCCTAAGATGGGGCGATGACGTAGGTCAGGACGCCAGACAGCTTTTAGGGATATCGAATTGGTGGACCTCGGCGCAAAACCGGGATGTCTGGAGTTCCTTATTAAGGCAGGCCTAGACCGGATACCGGTTGTTGCGCCGTTAATGATGATGATGATGGTAGGGGTTAGGTCATACATTACGAAAAGGTGACAACCCCATTGTTGGCAACGCTATGCAGTGGGGTCCACTACCCTAAGATCGCCGACAAGTGGGGCGCTATAGAAATACAAGGCGCTGAACAGTGGAGAAGGAATGCAAGCGTTTTGGAACGTCCCGAAAAACTCTAACGCATTCATGCAATCGTCAACGATGGCACGTGGGCGTGGTTGGCGCATTACTCATCGTTCATAGGTGAATGACAACCATACATATGTACATATGTTGTGTTCTTGTGAATACTGGAATACCAAAGTAATAAGTGGTTTAAAAAAGTATTCGAATCAATCAAAAACCCCAGCAATCAACAATTTTCAACAAAATTGGAATGAGAGTTTTTTAGGACTTCCTTTTCAGATAAATTTTATTACTGGAGTGTATGCACTTGTCGGACTTCTGCATACAGCGAAGCATTCAAAATATTGTATTAAAAGTTACCTCCATACTTTTAAAACCGAGAATTCCTTCTGGAAAATTTCCCAAGGTTTCTGAAACTGGATCCGTCCGAGAGATGAGTTGTAGCGGAATTAAATTATGACAGGAACGTAAAAATAACTTCACTACCCGGAGCCAATTTCAATACTAATTTGAGGGTTTAGTAATTACCTTTGCATTGAAAAGTTGTGCGAACATTCAAAAACTATTTATTCTAGTAGCGCTAGAGTTAATGTAAATTAAAAGATATTCGGAATTTATATCTAGTTACACTTTAGCCAATGCGAAACTTTCTACGGTTTAGTAATAAAACAAACTCATATTAAAATCATCAAAATGTCTGTCTGTTGATATTGGATCCCGAAGGGGAGAATAAGGAGTAAAAGAGAACGAGCTTAATTTCAAAATAAATTTCTCGTATAGGTTTCAATAGTACGGACATTAACTAAACCTAAATAGAGCGCTTGAATAAATAAAAATTAAAATTCGAAACCGTTTCCTTTTGCGGCCTTTCCTTTTGGTCATAGGGGCTAACATCGGGTCGTGAACGGTGAACTCTGGGTACCAGGCGACCCCCAGTTTCAACTAGCCTTGTCTCGACAAAAATTGGTTCTGCCGTGGTCGATATATTTTCCCTGGTAGAACAAGGCTATGGCAGCGAAATATGAAGAAACTAAAAATTTAAAAAACAAAAGAAAGTAAGAGCACTTTTATCACGACGATCCAACCCTAAGCTCTTCAATGGAAAACCTGAGTCTAGACTTAGATTCACGCTTATTCACGTGGGAATCAACCCTGTTGGGACCCAGTCTTTAAGCGACGAGCCGAAGCAGTCCCCTTCTGACCCCGGGCTCCAATTGACGCCGCCTATTGAGGCTAAAGTAACCATCTGTCTTCGCGCAGCAAATAGCCTTCGAGCAACCAGCCTTCAGACAAAACAATACCTCCGGGAAAAAAGCCTTCGGGGAAACTACTTCCGAGCGAATCGCCTCCAGGCAAACCGCCTTTGGGCAAAACACAACCCCCCGGTTGTACCAATGTTGAAGGCGGATTATCGTCTGGAGCATTTGCAGTTAAGGGCATACCAAAGCGGCAGCGGTCTTCTGACGATCCCAACTCTTCGGCTCAAATGACTGCAAAGAAGGCTCGGCCAGGAACAGCCAAGTCTTCATTTGCAGCTAAGGCTATTAATGTCGATAGATGGGTCTTATCTGAAGAACGCGATCCTTCTAGTTACTCCTCCTAGTTGTAAGGACTGCATCCTTGCAAGGGATTACACTACCCTTTGAGTTGGTAGGTGTATTCCTTAAAGTATTACGAAAAAACTTTGCCGATTAAAGCACAAACGGGTGGCGCAGACAGTACCGCTCCTTTTTAAATGGGAAAGTGCGCGACTGACCCTGAAGAGGCTTTCTGAGCTACCATCGCTTAAAAAGTGCTTTCTCTGGCTTCCAGAGGAAATCTCATCTCGGGGCCCACAGACACATACAGCCAGAGTGAAATGGCCCTGTAAATCGTTCTATAGATATGAGTCCGCAGGTTCGGATGGCATTATTCCTGCTCTAGTATGTGACTGCCTGAATATAACACTGCATGTAATCCAAAGTTGGTACCTCCATAATGGACTCACGGTGAACGTTAGGAAGTCTGGACTATGTTTAATAGGAGCGTCAGCTCGGGCGGCTACATGCTACCCACCTTAGCAGGGGTGGAAATCCAGCTAGTACAGACAGTCAAATCTCGACTACAAGTTAATGTGGAAGCATCATAGAACAATACCAGAAATCCTGTAAGTTGCTGCAGGACTGCGATAGGGAAGACCTAGAGACGTTCACCAAAATGGATTCATTGGATGTATATATGCATAATGAAACCCATTTTGATGTTGCAGGCATCGTCTGGTGGTCGAGATTAACCTTTGATAACAGCAGGAAACTGGTGATGCAGATTCAATGGTTCGGCTGCGTAAGTATTACCGGAACAATGAGGACTACGCCGACCACCGTACTCGAAGTTATTCTCAATTAACCCCCAATCCATTTGGAGTTGAAACGCAAAACAGCTAACCATGCATATAAGCTAGATACTATTGGCACATGGGAAGGCAGCCAATCATACGGCCATACGTCCCTCTTGAAATTTCTTGGTAAACCTCAGGTGGCCCGGTCCCGCCGATCATGTGGTTTCCAAATTCGTTTTCGAAAAGACATACTTCGTCGTAATCACCAACAGAGAAGAATGGTCGATAAATGGCAACGAGTCTTTTGGGATTAAAGACTTAATAATTCCAGACGGGGATAAATGCCATTTTATTGGCAACAGAAAAAAGGTTCGCGGCAAAAATGGAGGGGTTGCACCATTCGAATCTGTTCCGACAGTGAGGCAGCATTATTAACACCAGACAGCAACGATGTGTCGAGCCAGTTGGTGTGGAGTTGTCATCAGGAGCTGCTGAAACTTTGCCGATTGGACGAAATATTCCTCTCAGGTCGATGCCAGGGAACTCAAACATCGCCTGAAATGGCGAAGCTGTCAAACTGGCTTGCCATGGTTCTGAATCCAAAATGGTGGGGTCAGAACTAGCTTTTCGCATCGAGCCATACCGTCAAGTCTACTTTGAAGGGGTAAATGGCAAGGATTCGCACAGCTGAATGGAGAAATTTGAATTTCAACCGGCAGGCGAAACTCGATGTGAAAAAAAGCAGTGCTAGAGCGGCATTTCTGTTGGAAGTGAGACATGAAAATGTTAGTAGGGCTTTTAATGGGACACTATCCCTTAAACCACTACATGGAAAAATCGGAGTTGTGGTTTCGGCCACATCCAGCTCATGCCAGGAGGAAGAAGAGACGGCTTTTCACTTCGCAGGCAGCTGCCCGGCCCCTTCAGACCTCAGACGAAGATACCTTGATAAGTTTTTCTTCGAAACTTCTTCAACGAAGAGTCTGTGCATTCTCTGTCTCTAGAGAATGTTCTCAGATTCGCGAAAACCTGCGATCGCCATAAGCGCCGAAGAATAGGCGATCTACGGGGATAGCCTAGCAAAGGTTTCAGTGCTTGAAGCTATGACTCCCCCCTAAAATAAATTGGACCTTTTTTTCATGAAATCAACAACTTGGTGGTAAGCCCGTACTCGCATTCCTTTACGGAACTACAACTGAAACTCCTGAGCAGATTAAATTTAACCATTCGTGATCTAGCAAATATAGTACTTGACTATTCATCGATGACATAGAAGCGGGAATGAATGTGGACACTATCATGGCAAAGAGCATTTGCAAGGCCAGGAGCCCCATCAATACGAGGGAGAGAAATATAATCAAGGAGTTCAGAGGGATGCCTGTTTACTACATAAAAGCAGCTAAAGACAATGCACTAGTTATACTAACAAGACTACGAGAATAGGGTGAAAGAGAAGCTCGAGGAAACTCGAGACTGGTACTTCACAGCAACTCGTAAAATAACTGGACAGTTTCAAATCCGAGATTCAAGTTCGTAAACCAGGCAAGGAGATAATGAAAATCGTTTCCACGGAAGACATTTCCACATGGTCCTCTATGGTCAAATGGAGTAATGAAGGAATTTCAGAATATGGAGAAAAACAATTTAAGATTTTATCGGCCAAGAATTGAAGCTAGTTCTTCCAGGGTCTTCATCTGGAAGGGGAACCCAATGAGGATGAAAGCTTGGTGTTCTTTGACCTTAAGGCTCTGTTTCCGAATATCCCGGTGAAGATCGCTCCTGTAGGGGATTGACTACATCAAGAACAAAATAGTCCACAATGGAAAGGTAAGATAAAGCTGTGGCGACACATCGGAGGCATGAACCCCAACCGCATTGCAGTAGTGAATTCGCTTCCGCCGACGCACTGTACTGCCGCCGCCGTATTGCACTATCACCGCCATGGCTGCGGCTTGGCACAAGGCCGGCCCGTAAACTTTCCTCCTTCTGGACCAAACCGCAGGTGTGAACGGCCGCAACTTAAACAAAGGAAATGTTGTTAAATTCTGCAGGAAACGGTGAAAAGTTTAACTGGAAATTCCGTAGAATCCCGGATCCGTTACGGGTGTGCTGGCATCCGTTTTCACAGGAACATTACGTTTAATTTTCATAGTTGGTCTTAGTTCTCCTCTAGGTACGGAGAAATCTTGGGGTAGAATCATGAATTTCTTTAATGCGTTGGGCATTGGAGATTGCATGCTTTGTTGGCAGAATACGTTCCTGAATGGTCTTCAAAACTTTAGGGCAAGGCCCGGCATTCGACACATCTTTTATGGTTTTGTGTGACACCCCTAATGACTCCATCCATGATATTGACTCCTTGCTAGGATTACCTGCTGAGGCACCAGTTTCGGCATCCATTTCAGTCTTAAGTGTTACGAACATTGTAAGGAATTTCTTCTTATCACCAATCAAAAGCGCGTTATTGATATTTGGCAATTTGGGTTTAACTAGGTACTCAATATGTACGGGTGCATATTCTCCCCACCAGCTGTGATAATCAAATCCTTAATTTTTCCATTTATATAAATTAATCCTTTCTCGTCAATGTCCCCCATATTATCAGTATATAACCAACAGTCGCTGTCCAAAGCCTCCTCTGTCTTCTCCGGATCATTTATGAAACCCATGAAGACATGTCTGCCACGAAAGCAAGCTCACCATGTCCTCGTTCGTCAGGATTTAAAACTTTAGTTTCAGCTCCAGGAAACTTATTACGAATAGTGTCCAGCGATTGTATATCATAGGGACCAATGCCATGACAACCGGCCATCTCAGACATACCAAATGCATCGTAACTCTTCAAATCTAAACTAAGGAAGAATTTTTTGATATCAGATGAGATGGGCGCGGTTGGACTACAAAATGTCAAGCAACGATTCAATCCCAATGCACTTCGAATCTTGGACATAAAAGGATACTTTTCAATTTTGTACAGGCAGCTTTCTGAGCTTTACTCCTCCATCGGATTGATATGATGTTGTAACGCTACGTCCTTGGCTCAATTCGATAACATTTTCTTGACTTCAGTTGTCTGAGCCGGAATAGACATAAGTCGTTCCTGAATCTTTTCAAACACACGGTTGAGCTTCCTGTATGGTTCTACAATGCTTCAGAGCATCCTTGTCGACAAAATGGACTGTAGTTCCAAGCACCAATGAAAGTTGATTTTTTTGGAGATCCTATAGTACAATGACTGGCTACCGAAAATCGATTTGTCCCAATCGGATAAAGCCCGCCGTTGACTATCACACATTGACCGCTTAGAACTTGTTAAGCTACGAGTTGCTAACGGGGGTCCTGGAGCGGACGAAACTATCTCAATATATGAAGCTCGTCAGAATTTGCATGGATAATTACTTCACTTTTTGGGACAAATATTGAAAAGTGTTACAAAGAGTCCTGGTGCTCCCTTATCAGCAAGATCTTCATGGCCAACCTAAAAACGAAGTTAACCTTTTAGGGGAGGTTTATAGATTACAGTCCAGCGATTAGTAAAGACGAAATCGAAAATATGCTCAACTCCCTCAATAAGCTGCATTCAAATATAGAATTTACCCCGAACAAGGAAAAGCAAGGGTAATTTTCTTAGACCTCTTATTGAGAAGAAAGCAGAAGACCTGGGGAGCTACAGGAGATTAATGAATACCAAACGAGCCATCCCCCAGCACTTCGCACCTTGTTTACCAGCGCAAAGTCGTCTTTTTCAACCACTTGGTCCACCAGTTGCATTGGACCCTGAATTACCATAAGCCCATAAGACTGGAGAAAACCGAAGTAGTCGTCCTAGCCAAAAAGAAGATTCCAATCTTTTCTATACAAATGGCCGAAGTGACGGCAACATATACTCGCATCATAGTAGACTCATAGATAAGGTTGTTCGAACGTTTACCCAGGTGATGGTCAGTGCCGGAATCCTCGCATCTGGAAGGTCTTTCTTTTCCTTTACTAATGATCGCAGTTCAGTCCGTTTGGTATAAAATTGCTACAAATGCCTTCACGCATTCATTAATACTAAGGCAGAAAGTTGTCGATCTTACCGATACATCTGCAAATCTGTATGGGTTTTTCAAACACAGCTTGATTTCGATTTTTCTTATATCTCACACCTGTATCCTTGTCGCACGGTCTTCCAGGTTCCCGTAGTGTATTCCAAGCGGAAGTACCGGCGATACTGGAAATCTTTCAATGGCTGGGATTTATCTGAGCGCCAAGCGTGATGCGGCCACTAAGGTCTCGTACTCTGTATTCTCCAGGCTGGTGGGCTGGTGTAGAAACACCTTAAACGATTTGGGTGGCACACTCAAAGTCACAGTCCTCTCGATTCTCAGTTGCCGGAGCTTAGAGGGAAATGAGTGGGTTGACTGCCGGGCCAGGTGAGGCTCCGCTCTTGTCAGCCCTCCGGCGGGTACAATTTGTGCCTCGCTGGTGAGGATAGAATCCGTTCGCACTACTTACCAACCGCAGATGGCGGAGGTTTACCACCCGTGCCAAGCCAAGGCGGATAAGGCCCGTTTATGAAAAAATCCGATCGCGAGAGCTTTACGGCCGTCTACACGGGGCACGAGCGTTTAGGGGATCATGTCGCCAGACTAGGCATACCCAACACTTGGCATTACCAACGCTGCGGAGAAGAGGGGGTAACGAACAGGCACTTCCTTTGCGATTGCCCAGCTCTAATTACAGCCAGGCTAGGGACACTAGGTAAACCATTCTTTGCGTACTTTGGAAAGATATATGCAGGGCAGGAGAATGAAGATCTGAGCCGGCTGCACTCTACCTCCTTTCTATTATGACAGTCATGTTCTTAGGAGTTTGTGGAATTAAATCGGCGCACCACAGCGCTAATTGGGTATAACGGAGCGGCCACTGATAATTGCCTGCTCACTCATGTTTAAGTCCAGAGCAAAACTTCAGTTTTAGACTGTGATTTTCATTTCCACTAATTTAAGCGAACTTGCATGTATTTGAGGTTCCATAAAAAGGAATTCTTGATTTTAGTAGGTGAACTAAAAACATAACGAGCTTATCATTCCCAACCCTTCAAATTATTCTTTATATATTTACGTTAAATAAACGACTGGCCTGCTCTGAATCCTCCTTTATGGCCTTCCTCTCTTTCCCGAACAATCTTTATTCGTCTTCACTTTAAACTTCTCACAACCGCTACAAGAAAGTTTTAAACGAAAAACAAACTAATTGTTTAGATTGTCCCCATTAAGTCTGAGGAAAAATTTCACATCAAGATTGAGATACCCTTTACATTCCCTAAGTAGTTCTTTAAGTGCGTTCCACCTGAAGCTATGGAGACCCATCCCCCATTTTATTGTAGCCTACGTTTCTACGTATGTGTAGCTCTGTAGCAAATAGCAATCACATAGCGTGACAAATTTCGCAATGTTGAATTGTTCCTGAATAAGGGATTTCACGAGAACGACAGGCAGGCCCGAAGTAAGTAGGCAAAGGCCCCGGCAGAATGATGCGAAGTTTGATTACCTTGTGACTTGGGTGGAGGCAGAATAGAGGAATGTAATAGGATTTAAAAGTTGCGATATCATCTTACCGTATAATGCCTAATAGGCATGTGGTTGCTTTTGCCATTTCAACGTAGATTTATATGAAAATTTCAGACTTCAATTAAGGATGATTGTTGACCAGTAAAAAGCTTTGAAAGAAAATCGATTGCTGCTGTCTACAGCCGAAGGACTTCGCTCTAGGAAGCAATGGTTGTTATTGACTTCAACAAAATTACGTTTTACTGATTGGAAGAGATTTTAAAATGATAGAAATGAATAATTTTCAATCCGATTTCAGCGAAATTGCAAATGCATTTGAATTTACTTCAAGCAATAGTCGGGGACATTTTCTTTCCAAATAGGAAAATTCTGAAGCTGAAATCATTGGAAAAGAAATGCATGGTATGTAAAAGTTATACAATGCCTATATATCTTCTTCTTTTTCTTTAGCCTTTGTCCCGTTCAATATCGGGGTCAGCTCTTCGTGATTGGTTGCGCCATTTTATTTTATTAAACGCCTGATCTGGATGTAGTCGTAAGGCTTAAAAATCCCCATGAAGTGTATAAAGCCACCGTTGTTTCGGCCTACCTTCTGGTCGTTTACCATCGAGTTCGATGTTCATACCAATCTTGGCGAGTGAATTTTCGTTAGCGCCAATTACATGACCATACCATCGAAGACGCCTCTCTCGCACGATTTCCCACGATCGGTGCAATCTTCTATCGATCGCGGATATTCTCATTTTGGATATGGTCAAAACGTGCCACCCCACTAGTCCAACGCATCATTTTTGTCTCCATTACCGCAAGACGACGGTCATTGTCCTTCATATTCAACCAACACTCAGAGCCATAAAGGGCGACAGGATGGACGACATTACGATAAATTTTAGATTTGACACGTTCGTTGATACGTCGATCACAAAGAACGCCATATGTGAACCACCACTTTATTCATATGCTACTCTATTAATTCGATTATATCGGATAGTCAGATATCCAAATAATAGGAAAATGAACGATAAAAGTCTCATCGTTTCTAAATATGTGACCTGCCTACTGCCACTTTTGCTTTCTAAACAAGGTGACTACAGCTATCTGATTAGTGCAGTGACGTATTCTCCCGGTGCAGTGATTTTAAAAGACATCCAGGTTATCTTGGTTAGTGAAATTAGAAAGATAAGAAAAAAATAAGAAAAAGGACCGTTGGTGCCCTGTTTATTTAAGACAAAGATAAGGTTTTCATTAGAGCTATCCAATACGCTAAGAGTAAAGTCATGGGGATTGTAGCAGAATGCGATGTTAACATCCATCATACATACTTGTTGGGGAAGCTTTTACATCAACACTTGGGATAAGGAAAGAATTGCTGATTCTCAACTCACCCACTCTTCAATGCGATCAGTTTGGGAAATGGTTTTCTTCGGTGAAGAATCTTAATATATTTTTGTTTTTGAGAATTGTGGGGTCCTAAGCCCGCATCAACTTAAAGCTGGACCGGACCAAATGGGGGCAAACTCCCTCTTTTTTTGGTCCACGGACCCCTCGCTTAGGGCGTGCACCCACTCTGCATACTTTCTGCCTCTGGAAAAAGTTTTCTGTTTCACAAAAGTCTGCGTATGCCTGAGTAGGCAATTTGAGGGAAAAGTACAATGGACTTAAGAAAAGATCGGAGGGTTTCCAGTAACGATTCCCCCATATTGTTGCTATGTCTACTTTGTTTTTGTTTTTGTTTGTTAACCCACGCCAAGGGTTCTCCATGATGGGCTCAAATTTTGTTTCTTGTTCGGTTGCTTCTGCTTGCAGTCATTTGTTAACCTTGTCAACCGTGTGAAGTGGTAACAGGAGTGATTCAGTGGAATGGCGAATGTATCGTCACAATGCCTACAGCCACGATCGACCATTGTTACAGTTTATTGCTAGATAAAAATACTTAAATGGCTGCAAATTCCAATATTTTTGAGGCATAAACCTGGAGTAACAATTTTTCAATGGCAATTTGAACGTAGTTTGAAGTTAAATTTCAGTTGCCACTGACGAATTTCTTCTGCATCAACCCGTCCCTCTGTCTCAGACGTGGGTAGGCACAACAAGATGGAATCTCAAGCATCTTTTACATGCGTCCCCACTGAGGGGTAAACTGCGGTAGCGACCAACATCTCGATGAGAGGAGATCCCTTAGGCTTAAGGTAAATCCATCCATCCACACAGCGCATATATAAAAAGGTAACAAACCCTGTTGCGAAAATTGCGGAAACATTTCATTGTTGTGCACAAATTACAGCCTTACATCAGGAACATAGTTAGTCAATATCAAACATAATTCCAACAGGGCAAATCAAGGATTGACCAAATATTTCCCATGTAGCAGGTCCTAGAGAAGTATTTGGAATGCAACACGAAAGTTTATCAGATCATTAACTTCAAATAAGATCAGGAAAAGCTGACTTAATACTGGACTGATTCTAAGCGAAAACAAGGCGATGATCTTGTCCAAATTTGTTCAATATCCCCCTCAAGTGCATAGCGTGGAAAAGGGTTGACAATCGAGGGGCATGGTCAACAAGTTGTCTCAAATAGTGGCCTAGATAGACGGTATAAACAATCTGGTACAATTCAAATCCTACCCCAAAGAAATCTTCGTATTGCGATTACGATTGTCAAAAGACTATCTTAAGTGGCTGGAAATGTCGAAGATAGGAGAGATATCCCAAAAATCTAAAAAAAATGGCGAAATTGATCGACACGTCCGCCAGTCAATTGTGAAGCTCCATTGAAAATGTGTGCCATTTCACAAAAATCCACGTGTCTTTCCCAGTGTGGGCCCACGCACTTGAAAAATTAATCAAAGAACGGGATTCGCCGATCGGGATGAGCCTACCGGAATAAAAAACAGGCTAACTAACACAAAATGAAATAAAATAAGAAAGGAACGGCTCGACCACGTGCGTAGAGCCTTACAACTTCGGACGCGAGTGTAATCGAATATTGTCCGAAGTTACTAAGATCACTTTGTGCAATGACATGATTGCTTTATAGAGGAAAAAATTTCAACTTTTCTTTTTTTTTTCGTTGAGGTGGGGCATGGTTATGTTTTGCGTGTTCTCCTTTGTCCTTGAGAAGAACAAGGGACCGCAGTTGCACAACGTTCGTTTGCTAAGGTGCGACCGGAAAATTCTACGAGCTACTCTCTCTAGTTCAGTTTTCCTTGGTGGAGAAGGAAAATTGCAGAAAAAGTCACATACTGACTTGACGTTCCAAAATCCAACCGCACTGTTTGAGATTTGCTCCACATTGCCCAAAAGTCTCTTTGGGAAAACTCCTAGAAAAAACTAACCGTACAGCAAAAATCACATCAGAAGTATATAAATACAAGAAATTTTAATGTACGTTTTACAAGGAACATAATCCTCCACGTGTCTCCTATTCGTTCCATAATTTTGTAAATTTGCAATTTTAATTTTTTTTTCTAAATTAAAAAGATTATTCGACCTCGACAGTTTGCGATCTCCAACCTTCAAAAAACGTCTCACTCCCTCCAAGACACACCATGAACTCCTCGGTCCAGCTGTTCCGCTTTCCATCGATCAGCCGGTCTTGGTCTTGTTCATTCCCAGTCCGCCACCCAGTACCACTGCCTTGAATTTCGAAGTTCATGCTACCTCAGCGACAACAGTACCCATGGAGCCTAGTCCTCAGACCTTAGAACAGAAAAACGGCTAGAGCATGCACCCAACAATACGGTGATCCGCTCGCTATGCTGGAATGTTACGTTGCGCAAACAACAACAATGTTCCAATATTATGTAGGTGCAAACGAATGAAGTGAATGTACTTTATCACATTATTCGCTTGCGCGATTTGGGAAACTAAAATAAAATTTGGAATTGTGCAAATGAAAATAAATTCTTGGGGTTAAGGGAAAGGGACCAGTAGTTAGTTTTTTTATAAAATAAATAAAATTACCCAAAGTTGAAGTTGAATTGGATTTTAGGGACGGGAATGGGTAAATTGAAAGTAGTAAATTGGAAATGATAAGGATTGTTAAGACGGGAGAAAACGAAGGAATGTTGTATATTATCAAATGCATTCCCCCTTCAGATTATTCCTGGACAAGGCAAAGAAAGTGTTGTCAATGTCGCGAAGTCGCGGCCACTATATTGTGCTTGGCAGGCGGTCGGATCGAGGGCAGATGACGTGCCCTAAGGCAAACATTGGGTCCAGTGAGGGAGGATGACAAGGGGTGTTGTTAGCAACGTTATCTCACTGAAGTGAAGCGCTCGCAGCTCTAGAGCTTATGTTACGGAATATACGGACGGGATCCCGACAGCTCCTTGCAAAACTAATGAGTGCCTTGAATCCATTAGTCTATTGTCGTGCTTCTGCAGTTATTTCCTCTACGACCAGAAAAAGGAATCTGAGATCTGTCAAGGGTGCTACCGTATGTAGGTATCAGTGCATATATGAGATTATCTCGAGAGGACGCGGTCAAACCTCAGAACTCAAATAATACTGAAAAGGTAAAAAAATGCAACTGTTTCCAATTCTCAATTTCAGTTGCAGTGGTAAACTGCACATCAAATTTTTGGCAGTATTCATTACTTTTTTACGCCTAATTTTCTACGACGTTGAAGGTGTATTCCGCGATTACTGCAATGTCTAATTTTATGGAGCAATTAAGTTGCATTAACATTTGTCTGCGGGATAAGGTTTGGGGTGTAGAAATATTCAGGATGATAAAAAAAGCCATCGGGCACCATGCTTTATGGTACATGGTGACAAGTGGTATAAATAGTTCAAAAAGGCCGTGAGAGTGTTAAAGACGAATAGCTTTTCGGACCACCATTACCTCACCACCTTTACTGATGAACAACACGTCAAGAAAATCAAGGAACTTGTGCTTGTCAATCGTCAAATTTTGAAAGATATTTTGGACCTGAAACGTGTAAAGCCTCGCCTAGTGCCAAAAGAACTCAATTTCTTCGAAAAAGAGCGTTGCATTAAAATATATGAAGAGATACTTTTTGTTTTTCAAACGGTCATGAAACGAATTATTACTGGAGATAAGTTTTGAATTTATTCTTACGACCAATGAAAATCGTGCAAAAGAGCAAGGCAAATCGGCAGGATCGCATCAAATTCGATCAAAAATCAAGGTCATGTTGACAATTTTCTTATTACTATTATTATCGTGGTGTTGTCCATGCAAAACTCTTCCCATTCGGCTATAAGACGAAAAAGAAAACATGGGGTTCATATAGCTTTCCAATTAGAAGCGTCGATCCTGATATATACGATAAATTCTAAGGCAACTATTCCTGCTGCTACTACAACTGATGGCGCTGCCACAAAGGTAATACCTAAGATAATTCTGGAATGCATCAAACATACCTGGGAAGCTTGACAGACACCGAGCATTCAGGTTTCCTGAGGGACCACATTAACACCTTTCGAGTTATAAAGTCTCCCCTGGAATTGGTCTTCATCGGTTTTGAGGAAGCTTTCGACAGCGTCGATTAGAAGTCTATCTGCAATGTTTTACGTAAGAGGGATATTTCAAAAAAACTAATAGTTATTATCAGACCGACATATGACGGAGTAGCATTTTGTCACCAATAGTAGTTTTTTCCATGATGCCTTGGCTGCAGGGTTCTGGGGTTCAATGTATTACGTTATCTTGGTTACTCAACATCCTCGACTAGGCTGATAATATTTACTCACTCCCCCGGAGAGACATGTACCTTAGCCAAATTCCTCTGGTGTGAAGAATGAAGTAAGCAGAATCAGGATGATAGTAAATATCAATAAAACTACATTCGACTAGTCAAGCCATTCCACTTTTCCTGATTATATCAATGGGCAGAACGTCGAGAGTCAAGATCAATTTAACAACCTTGGTAATGCTTTTCCTACAGCCGGTAGTTGTTTGTCACATTAGCAGGCTTTAATCCGCACCTTGCTTTTCTGGTTAAAATCTTGAAATACCCGCATTAAGGTGAGGCTGTTTTGCGCCAATGTTCCCTCTGTCTTTTTATACACCAGCAATACGTGAAAAGTGATTGTCATTGTTCTCGAAATCTCCGAGCTTTGATCAACTCGTGCTTACTCTTAATAGAACCAAATATCCGTAGATGTGTTGATGGGAACATATTGAGAAAAGCTGAAGCTCCGTTGTTTGACCTGCCCACCATCACACAAAGCCCTATGTGTCGCTCTGGACCTACATGGTGTAGAACTACGGAGGAAGAGTGCATGCTTCTCGGAAAGTCATGAGGAAGCTAACGCATATTGCCATCTATACTATTCCTAAACACAAATATTCATTTGGCATTGAATTATTTTTGCATTTTGCATCAATACGCAAATTAACGAAGGTGATGGGGAGTTTTCTTTTCTAGGTCATCTTCGTTCTAAGAACGTCATTAATTGTGATACATTTACGGTGGAATATTACTCCGACTTCTGGGCGCAACAGTCATAATATCCCATTGTATTGAGGATGCTGCTCCCACTTTAAGACTGTATTATCCAGGAGTTGTACGGCAAAATGCCCGAATGAGAGCTTCCGTTAGAATGCATATTATACAAACGAAGAGGCGAATAGTGAGTATGTTGATCTGGTAGTTGCTTCCTGGAAAACCCCTAAGGCTACGTACGGGGATTGAAATTCATGTCAGCTACTTATCGTTCAAAACGTGCAAGAACTCACCTGAGCATGAACGATATTTGAAACACCCCTAGTATGCCCACTATACCCTCGCAGTAATAAGGCATGAAGGATGTACGTAGTTGTGTTTAGAAATGCCCTATAGAGACATCGAACCAACAGTCAATTAATGTGGGCGATCCCATTATTCACCTTTCAATGGTCTGTCGAGGTAGACAAAATTTATGATACGCGGCTACAAATTCATACGTTGATGTAATGGTTTTTAATTACATCTGAGCAAAGTTCATTGCGTACTTGCAGTGAACCCATAAAGATTAGTTAGTTTTGGATTAAAGCGTAGCCTCTGCTTATTTTGCATTTTAATCTAGATAGTAGGACAGGTGAAGAGAGAGAATACATCCTGAGAGGCATTAAAATCGAAGGACGCAAATATGTGCCACCTCAAGCGTGTAGAGTTTTGAAATTTATGAAAAGTGAATTTGAGTTGGGTAAATGTTTCGGGAACACGATGTGGATTTTCATTGATCAAATAGCTTTTCCACTATTCGGTGCATAACATGTTCGAAGAGGTGAGAGAAGTTCATTAAGTACATCTCATATGTATATTTTCTAATCATTTTACTTAGTGGGAGGTTGTCTTATTACTAAACGAACCAGGATTCAATAGACTCGACCCCTTTCTGATGATTAAGAGTGATTAAGGTGGGAGGTTGGAATAGTGTACTGTAATATGTATGACAAAGTCCCTTGGTTTACTACTGTCCTATCTTTCTGGATTTTTCGCATGTCTATATCGCTAACTTTTAGTAATGGTATTATATCCATATAACAGATATCCCTCTACCACTTTGAAGAATTGTTAAAGGGGGGGGGGGGGGGCAACGGTAGTCTGGTTTAATCGCTTCCAACGCATTCGATATATTATCATAAGTTAATCTCCGGCCTAGCTTTGGCGAGAGCCATCCCTTGCTTTCAAAGTGGCAAGTCATCAGGTTTGAATATATCGATAAACTCGCCTCAGTGATGCAATGTCATGAGACTTACCGTAGGAGCATGAACGGCAAATATGTAGTTGTCAATGCTAAATAAATACAGTGTTATGGTCCAAAAAACGACACAACAGCTTCTTGACCAGGTGCTAATACAGTAACGTGGAACATGTTTAATTAGACTTTGATGTTGAGATTGCAATAACATCTAGTCATAGCGATGAGATTGAAATTTATGCGAGTGAGCTTCGACAGTTAAGTCCTAACCTGGAGGCCTGAAGCTTGCGGGTACCACCAAACAATGCCAGTATGATAATCCCTTTATTAAGTGTAGAGGACTTTTGGGAGATTTTAGCGAATAGGACTAGTTACGTTATGCCTTATACTGATGTCAAACTTTGTACTTCTAGCATGAACTTAAGGGAGGTTTCCGGCTAAATTTCTAAAATTTGCTGATAATCTATTATTAACTTTTTCTGTGCGAATTTCGGAACGGGCGTATTTTTAGGTCCAGATTTGGTTTAGATACACCACTGTGATTTTTTCAAATTTTTCGGTTGGATAAGTTCTGAGAACGAGAACTGTTACACTTTTTGGGAGACATATTTTGAGTCCTCACTCCTCTATGTTTTACTGGATATCATATATGCAACAAGTTTCGAAAAGTAGTAATTGTGCCGAGCCCTTTCATTTGATACCCCACATGAGCATATTCTGTGAAAAAAAATATTGTTCCCTCTTTTCGTCTGTATTTGGAGCCCCCCTTATATTCAAGACAAAATGGCGCCACTTACTATATGTAAAGGGATTCACAGATCACACGTTTTCACCCAACTTTTTGGCAATCGGTCCAGCCGTTTCCGAATAAATCGGGTGTGACAGACAGATGGACAGACAGACATCGAATCGATTCTAATAAGGTTTTGTTTCACACAAAACCTTAAAAACCAGGGACAGAGAGCCCAAAATGAAGAGTCCGTGGTCGAAATAAAAGTGAGAGCAAGTAGCTCTACATTTGGTCCGATCTGACATCAAGTCGATGGGAACTTAAGATCCCTCACTCCTTAAATAAAAAATCTACTTCGATTTCCTGTAGGTCTTCTCGAAAATCCAACAATCTTTCACCACTATTCTGGGCAGTGTAACTGCGATATTAGTGTCAATGTACATGTGTTTCCAAATTGAGGACAAAACAGCGAAGGAGGATTTAGCGTTATTAATGTGAGCAGCATTAAGTTCGCTGCGACTAATGAAGAAAACAACATTTCCTACTTATCCAATTTGTCCGATGACCAATAGTGTCATGGTAAATCAGGCTGTGAACCTTGGTTTCCTTGGGTTTGCCTTCAGTCTGATCCTGCTTGTTTCTTTCTCTAAATGCAGAATCATTTGGCCAAAGTCCATTTGACCTAGATGAGAAGAGCCAGGTATCATCAGGGTTGCTTTCAAGGAGCGATGATATAGTTAACTGAAGCCTCCACGAACTTCAAACAAGGCAGCATGAAGAACATTACCCGTAAAGAGAAGCAGAAGTATCAGTATCAAGAAGTAATCCTAGCGTACTCCATTTGGAAAGAGAGGTAAGTAGAGTTGGATTGAAGATAAACACCAACAAAACCATGGTTCTCAGTATGATGGGTCATCGCACTCTCCTTATCTATATTACTGGGCAGAGTATCGAAAGCGTCGATTATTTGTATAACGAGGAAGCGTGGTTTCTGCAGATGGTGGCACCGAACTGGATGTTTCCCGATGCATTAACGCGCTAGATTTTCTTTTGATGCCTGTCAACAATCTGAAAATGCAGTCATTTAAACACCAAAAACACCAGACTGTTCTGTGCTAGTGTTCTTTCTGTGTTGCTGTTCTGTGTTCTATGTGTAGAACATGAAAGAGAACTCCAATGTTACCCGAAAACTCTAAGCTTGCGTCGATACCTGCCTGCGTCGTGCCATCGAAGTAAGCTGACCTGACACTATCTCAAACCAAGAACTCGGCGCAAAAGCCTGGCATTCGCACGCACTGTGATCAGAAAACGAAAGTTTGTATTGCAAGCTACGCCATGCAGTGGAATCCACTCTCCCAAGATGGCCGATAAGTGGGTCGCTCCAAGGGCACTTAGCTCAGAACAATAGAGTAGGAGTGCGAGCGTCTCGGGAAGTAGTGGATGGTGCTGAAGTACATTTCAGGTAACCGCGAACGATGGTGCGTCGCTATGGTTGACGCACTATATCCAACTAAGGGGTGAATGGCAACCATATATATTATATATAATAATAATCGTTGGCGCAACAATCCATATTGGATCAGGGCCTTGAAGTGTGTTAGAGTACTTCATTCAAGACCGTAACGGTACACTACAGATACTGTAGGAGGCAATGTGGTCAGCATTGCGCTCGTTATAGAATATATATAAATGTACTGCTATCGCGATTTGGTGGATCTGATTAGGTGTTCGTTGCTAGTCAGTCGAATCGAAAGTATGGCAAACTCTGTACTCAAACAATGCGATGTTGATAAAGAGGCCACCAAGCCTCCGTTTCCTTTTCTTCTTCTTTTGTAATCTTTATACGGTTAAGAAACAGAGGCGGCTCTCCCTCATCGATTGCAACATTTTGTTCAGGCAAAGGCCCTATCCGAATGGAGTAACTAGGCTATCAAATTGTCATCTGGCGCATCAATCCATCGTTGATCCGGTTGGCCTTTTGGCGGTGCAACTCCATATCGAGCGGGAATATCCTCATTTCAGATGTAGCATGGTGCGTTATGCTATTGGTTCAACGCAACATTTTCGTCTTCATTACCGCAAGGCGCCGTTCATTGCCTTTTATATTCGGCAAACATTCAGAACCAAAGAGTGCGACAGAGGGACGACACTGCGATAAATTGTCCATTTTAGACGTTCGTTGATACTATTTTTCTTTGAGAATGAAAGAAGTCCTAAGTCCGCAAACACTTGATGTCAGATCGGACCAATCGAGAAGAAACTTTCTTCCACATTTTGGATCCATGGACCTCTCCTCTTGAGCTAAAATTTTTCAAAAAGAATGGCTGGCAGTTTCGTCCATTGCAGAGGCAATTCATTAGACCCTGCTTTACCTCACGGCTTCGGCCTAGTTTGGGTCTGAATATATGCGAGGATATAATTTGCACTCATACAGTGTTTGCAATTATACATAAAGGAGCGACTACTCTTGCTCCCAGGCAGAGGTAAGACACTGTCTAATGAATTCCCTTGGCTTTGGACAAAACTGTCAGTAGTGCGTTGATCTGCTGATCACTACGCAATTGTGATGCTTTTTGCTGTAGACCAGGATTTCGTAGTCAAACTCCTGTCATAAACTGATCTTTAGGTTATGAGAGCGTTCCTTGTAGCTGCTGTCAACATTAGTTCGACACCAGATTCGCGTTTACTATCGCTAACCTTTTCGGAGTACAGTGTCGTAATATTCTATTTCGTTAAAGCCAAGAATGCCCAGTCGATATTACCGAAATTCTCGCTCCAATTAGAGAAAGTAAACATTTTGGAAACGGCCGATACCGTTGTTGAGGAGCTTTCGCACATTCTGGAAGTAAATCGTAAACCTATCGAAAGTGGTATTTGCGTTGAAGGTTTTGTCTGTAAATGATTATGGGATAGTTTACTTAATTCATCGATTCACATAGTTTCGTTTAGCTAACTGGGGGAGCCGCAGCTCCGAGCACTCAGGTCATTATTGGGGCCATTGTACTATCCCCGTAAGTTGCCTATTCAATGGCTTCCCGCCTACGGTGTTCGCAGGCTTTAGCGAATCTGAGAACATTCTCAAGAGGCAGAGAGTGTGCAGATTCTTCATTGAAGAAAACCTTGCCAAGGTGTCTTCGTCTGAGAACTGAGGATGCCGGGCAGCCGCATAAAAAGTGCAGGGCTGTCTCCTTCTCCTCTTCACATTGGGTGCACATAGTCGAAACCACTACCCCAATCTTTTCCATATGGTAGTATAAGGGGCAGTGTCCCGTCAAAAGCCCTACTAGGGTTTTAATGTCTCTCTTCTTAAGGGACAACAAAAATGCCGCTCTAGTGGCCCTAGGCTCCTTCACAAGGATTTTCGCTTGCCAGCAAGAGTCCAAATTTCTCCACTCGGTTGCGTGAATCCTTGCAATTTCACCCTTCAGAGTAGACTTGACAGTAGATGGTCGGATTCCAAGAGCTGGTTCTGGCCCCACCATTGTCTGTCAGACTCCTCATTACCGGCGATGTTAGAGTGCCCCGGCACCCACATCAGGAATGTTTCGTTCAGTCGGCCAAGTTTCAGCAGCACCTGATGACAACTCCACACCAACTGGCTTGATATGTTGTTGCCATTTAGTGCTGATAATGCCGCCCAACTGTCGGAACAGATTCGAATGGTGCGGCCCCTCCATTTTTGTCGCAGACATTCTTCTGCTAAATTTTTTTAAATATTTGCTATACGGTTTCGATCGCAGGGCAGAGGCGATCTCATCAGACGCTGCCTCAGGGCCTCAGCGATCGAAACCGTATAGCAAATATTTAAAAAATTTTAAAAGTACTGGGCGCTCGCCCACGAAAGAGTAGTCTGCGCACTGAATAGAAGAAGTAAGTTGCTTCTTAAATATGTGCAGCCTGCCATCAAGTAGATGGTGGGTTAAGGACAAGCTCATCCCAAAAGAAAATTCTTCTGCTGCCAATGAAATGGCATATATCTCCGCCTGGAATATGGTCGTCATTTTTCCGAGCGATCGGGCCAGTTCTATAATCGGATTCTCCGAGAACACTCCTGCACCCGATCCATCCTCCGTGACTGACCCGTCGGTGAAGATTATTAGGTCTGTAATCTGAAAAGACTCATGGCCACTTGTCGACCATTCTTCTCTTTCGGTGATTACGACAGTGTATGTCTTTTCAAAGACGAATCTGGAAACCATATGATCGGTCGGCATCAGGGCTCCCGGATGTTTTTCAGGGAATTTCCAGATAGACGCATGCCCGTTGGATTGGCCGCCTTTCCACGCCCCAATGGTATCGAGCCTATATGCGTCGTTGGCCGCTTTCCTTTTTACGTCCAAGTGAATGGGGGGTAAATTTAGGATATCTTCAAGGACCGCAGTCGGCGTAGTACTCATTGCTCCATTAATACTTAGACAACCAAGTCTCTGAATCTGCGTTAGCCGCTTCCTGCTGTTAGCAAAGTTCAGTCTTGGCCACCAGACGATGCATGTATACATCAAAATGGGTTTTATTATGGATGTATACATCCAGTATATCCGTTTAGGTGAAAGTCCCCAGGTCTTACCTAACGCATTCCTACAGCACCAGAACAATCTGCAGGATTTCTGATATTGTTTCTGGATATGATGCCTCCACGTTAACTTGGAGTCGAAATGTACTCCTAAGTACTTGACTGTTTGTGCCAGCTGGATTTCCGCCCCTGCTAAGGTGGGTAGCGTATAGCTGCCCCACCTGACATTCTTAGTGAACATAACTAGTCCAGTCTTCCTAGCTTTCACTGTGAGTCCATTGCGGAGGCACCAGCTGTGGATTACATGCAGAGTTGCATTCAAGCGGTCACATACTGTGTCCGCAAACTTGCCGGTAATTATTACGGCTAGGTCGTCCGTAAATGCTTGCGCGAAGACTTTTTGTCCTCCAGGAGCCACAACAGGGTATCCATTACCAAGAGCCATAACAGTGGAGAGAGAATCCCTCCCTGTGGGCAGCCCTTGAGACATCCTGCTTCAATAGACTTCTGGCCGACCGATATGTGGATTTTTCTCCACTCTAGCATGTGAAGGATCCAACTGATTAGCAGCGGTTCGATTCCATGCTGTCTTGCCGCATCACAAATTGCCGCAAATGAGGCATAATTGAAGGCACCTTCGATGTCCATGAATGCGCCTAAGGCGTATTCTTTTTCGGACATCGTCTTTTCAATTTTTGCCGTAAGTTCATGGAGTGCTGTTTGCCTTTAAGTATTTAACATTACTTATATTTATTATAATATTTAAGTTAACATTTATTATTAAATTAGTTACACATGTTATTTGACCTAATCTTAGTCGGCGGACTCAACTTCCGTTTTCCTATTTTTAATTCAAAGGACTTCAGTATTTATTCATATATTCGAACTTAATATTACAAAACAGAGACATTTCGAAAAACATAATTATTGCATTAGATTAATTTTTTGTGTGTCTACTACGTTTTAGACAACAACTCATGGCACACTTTTCTGCGATCTTCCACTCCCGTGGCGTGCTACGCAAAGTGGATAGATCCGCGCCATCTATTCGCTCGCACTCGCAACATTCGAAATAAATTTCGAATGCTGCGAATCCTGCCGCGCCACATCACTCCGCCCCCAGATGAAACCTAGGGGTTTCGGCGACTGATCCCCGAACTTCGTTCGCCGTTAATCCACAAAGCGGACACGACGTTGCTTCGGGGCGCACGCGGGTTTCAGCCTGGACAAAGAGACCGCCTTTTTGTGACCACCGATCTCGAGCTGGAAGAAATGTTCTCCCCGCTCGAGAACGCGGTACGGGCCCTCATATGGAGGCTGCAGCGGCTTCCGGACGGCATCCGTCCTGATCAGCACGTGCGTGCAAGTGTCCAGCTCCTTGGGCGAACTGGCAGGTATGGACGAGTGTCGAGTGGGTGGTGGCGCCTTGATGCGTCGGAGATTGTCCGTCAGCAGACGCACCAACCCCGACTCCGTGAGACCCGATCTCTTGTCGAAGACCGGATCGCTTGGGAGTCTTGGGTTCTCCCCGTAAACCAGCTCCGCGGGGCTAGCAGCAAATTCCTCTCGGCGGGTTGTACGAAGGCCGAGTAGGACGAGAGGCAAGACTTGCGTCCAGGACGGGTCGTCGCGTGCCATAATGGCGGCTTTCAGCGTCCGGTGCCAACGTTCCAGCATCCCATTGGATTGTGGGTGGTATGCCGTAGTCCGCTGGCGTTTAAAACCAAGGAGTTTGCCTAACTCGGAGAAAAGGGTGGACTCAAATTGCATTCCCTGGTCAGTGATGACCACTGCAGGGACGCCAAAGCGAGGTATCCACTCTCGACAGAGGGCTTCAGCACATGATTGCGCCGTAATGTCTTTCAGAGGTATTGCCTCAGGCCACCGCGTGAACCTGTCGATGATTGTGAGGCAATACTTATAACCGTGCGAGTCTCGCAAAGGCCCTATTATGTCGAGGTGTATGGTGTGGAAACGCTTGGTAGTGCGGGGAAATGAGCCCACTTCTTTCCTTACATGTCTGGAGACTTTACACTTTTGGCATGCGATGCACTCTCTGGCCCAGGAATTGATATCCTTGTTCATGGAGGGCCAGAAGTATTTTCCGGTGACTAACCGGTTTGTTGTCCTGATGCCGGGGTGCGCCAAGTCGTGAACTGCGTGGAACACTTCCTTGCGAAATGTGGCCGGAATGTATGGCCGAGGTCCCTTTTCCGAGTCTTCGCAGCAGAGCGAGAGGTTTGAGCCGAAGATGGGCAACTCCCGAAATTTGTATTTGGGGTTGGACTTGAGGCTCTGAAGTGCTGCGTCATCCACTTGCGCCTTGGCAATAGCCGAGAAATCGAGTGAGGCGGGGATGTTAACTTCGGAGACACGAGACAAAGCGTCAGCAACAATGTTGTCCTTCCCGGACACGTGCTGGATGTCTGACGTGAACTGGCTTATGAAGCTCAGGTGTCGAAGCTGACGAGGGGACGCTTTGTCGGGCTTCTGTTTCAAAGCGAACGTGAGAGGCTTATGGCCCGTGAACACTGTGAACGGCCGGCCTTCTAGGGAGAAACGGAAGTATTTGATGGACAGGTATGCGGCGAGCAGTTCGCGATCGTAGGTGCTGTAGTTCCGTTGAGCAGTCAAGCTCAACGGCTGCCAAACTTGGTCCACCTTTTGGTGAAGGGCAGCACCTACTGCGATGTCAGAGGCATCAACAAAAACGGCTAGGGGTGCATCTTGCAGAGGAAATGCCAAGAGTGTAGCGTCGGCCAGTTGTTGACGGGATTTGTCAAACGCGCAGATAGCCTCTTCAGACCACACGATCTCTCGTGTGTCCTTAGTTTTGGGGCCAGACAAGTACGCGTTCAAAATGGACTGGAGATGGGCGGCCTTGGGCAGGAAACGACGGTAGAAGTTTAGCATGCCCAAGAACCTCCTCAACTCCCTCACTGTCTTTGGACGCGGGAAGCTTGTTATCGCTTGCACCTTGTCTGGGTCGGGCTGTATTCCTTCAGGGGAAATGAAATGGCCGAGGAATCTCACCTGTTGTTGAAGGAATTTGCATTTCTCAACGTTTAGGACTAAACCGGCCTCAAGGAGACGTTGAAAAATGCACTCGAGATGGGCTAAGTGCTCAGACTCAGTGGAAGAAGCGACCAAAACATCATCCAAATATACGAAACAGAATTCGAGGTTTCGCAGGACTGAGTGAATGAACCTTTGAAAGGTTTGCGCCGCATTGCACAATCCGAAAGTCATCCGGGTGAACTCGAAGAGTCCAAAGGGTGTGCATATTGCCGTCTTTGGAATGTCTTCAGGAGCTACTGGGATTTGGTGATAAGCCTTGGTTAAGTCCAAGGTCGAAAAGATGCGGCAATTCGCGAGGTGATGCGCAAAGTCGTGGATGAGTGGAATTGGATATCGGTCAGGAACAGTCTGTGCATTTAGCCTTCTGTAATCCCCACATGGGCGCCATTCGCCGTTTGGCTTAGGGACCATATGCAGTGGGGAAGACCAACAGCTGTTTGAGGGCCTGCAGATACCCTGTTGAACGAGTTGTTCAAACTCTTTCCGTGCAATTGCCAGTTTCTGAGATGGTAGAGGACGCACCTTCGAGAAGATCGGGGAACCAGTAGTGATAATGTGGTGCTGCACATTGTGCTTCACTGGTTTGGAGAGACCACAGTTGGTAGTAATCTGGCTGAACTTTTGGAGAAGTGCCCGAACACGAGAGTCGGTAATGTCTTCTAAAAGAACGGAAAGATTATTGCCTGGGTGAGATACCATATGTCCCGACGAATTAAGGTTGGTCGTGGAATCTATAAGAGACTTGTTTTGCAAGTCCACCAGCAATCCATAGTGACACAGGAAGTCTGCGCCTAGTATGGGGAAGCTGACATCCGCCAGGATGAAACGCCACGAAAACGTCCTACGCAAGCCAAGACTCACGTCCACTTGCCTATACCCGTACGTGTTTATGCGGGAGGAATTTGCTGCCGCAAGTTTGAGCGGTTGAGGGAAAAGTTGATGTTGCCGAGGTACGGGAAGAACCGAAACCTCCGCACCAGTATCGATGAGGTAGCTGCGCCCGCTGAGGGGGTCGAAAATAGTTAGGCGACGTGGCGCTGCGTTCTGGGTGGCCGCCGCCAAGACCCCCCGCGGACCTAGTTTTTTGCGGTAGGAGAGAATCTACACGGTAGCGTACATCTTGTCGCTTTATCCCCGAATCTGCGGTGGTACCAGCAAATCCCTTGGTCCGTGGACTGTCTTGACGACCTGCTACCTGATCGCCCTTTTCGGGTGGCAGACCGTGAGCGTGCTCGCGATCTGGCGCCCGAACGCTGAGCGTCCAACGTCGCCCGCATCTCGGCCATACTGGCTGTTAAAGCAGCAATCTCGCGCCTCAATTCACCCACCTCATCCGACGGTGGTTGAACGGCCGCCAAGGTTGGGCGTACGTACACCTCCTGGACCTGGTCGGCCGTCGCTGCCAGTTCCTCCAAGGAACCGGAGACGCAAGCGAGGATCGCCTGGGTGCCCTCCGGGAGCCGACGCAGCCAGAGCGACTTGATGAGGTCGTCGCCGATCTTGCTCCCACCCAATTGCCTCATTTCACGAAGCAATTGGCTGGGAGTTCGATCACCCAACGTTAAACCCGGCAGCAAGTGGTCTAATTTTGCCGACTCGCTTGCCGACAGGCGCCTGATCAACTCGCTCTTGAGCTGCACGTACGATGTCGACTTCACCACGTCGGACACCAGAAGTATGGACTCTTCGTCCAGGCCGACCACCGCGTAGTTGAAGCGGGTCGCGTCCGATGTGATGCCGGACATTTGGAATTGTGCTTCCAAATGCACGAACCACAGCTCGGGGTTCCGCCGCCAAAACGGAGGAACGCGTACGGCGAGGGCGGTCACTTGCGGGTCAGATGGGCCTGCCGCGTCCTTATTGTCAAAAGACATTTTTCTTACAGAGAAGTACGAGATTGAGATGTAAACGCGGTGAGTTTATACTGAAACGCGTTGAACTTTACACCGACACGGCAGGCCGCACCCACAAATGCACGCACGAAACGAGAAAAAAAAAAAAAAAAAAAAAATGATGAGCGAAGCGGACGCTCTCCAGCGCAGACCGAAAACACCACCAATGAAAATGGTGAACTCGCGATGCTAAACACCTCTTCGCCGTCTCTTGCAGCGATTTCAATCTTTTATTACTATTTTTTTTAAAACTTCTAATGTATTGAACAATAATAAATTACAATAATGCTTCGCTGCTGCGGCCTCTTTGGTGAAGACGGCGTTGATGTGAAGGCGGCGGCGGTGGTGGCGGCTTCTGCTGCAGCGATGGTGGCGGGGTCTTCGGTGTCTGCCTGATAGCGGTGATGCTGGTGTCGGTCAGCTGCGCTGATCTTGACGGCGAGGGCTGCAGTGACGGCGGCGGCTTCGACCTCTGCGGCGATGGTGGAGACGATTCCGGCGGCGGAAGTGGCTGCGGCAATGATGGTGGCTGGGGCTGCGTTGATGGCGTCTGTAGCGACAGCGGTGGCAGCTGCTGCGTCTGTGGCAGCACCGGTGACAGCTGCTGCGTCTGTGATGGCAGCGGTGGTGGTTGCGGCGACTGTGGACGGCAGCGGTGGCGGCGACGGGGACAGCCGTTTGCTGCTGTTGTTGATCGTTGTGACAATGATGACTAGTCCGGTGCGTGAAAGGTGTTGTGCAGGAGGGCGTGCGTACGGGAAGTCGCGTGAAAATCTACTTCTGGAGAGGGTCCGACGTGTGTCGCGCAGTACACTGTGTAGAGAAGGTTTTCTCGCGTTTTTTCTTGCCTCTGCTCCGACTCGGGATGTGGAGATGCGACACGTTTTCGTGATGTTTATAACGGCACTCCACACTCAACTGTAGATGCGAACGCGTGAAAATCACTTGCCGTACGGTCTACTGATGTTTTTGATAGATTTCTCGGTGTTTGGAAGTTCTATTTCTGCCGTGTTGCTCGGACGAATTTTGTCGTCAATAGAGCTTCACCAATGGCGGCGATGGCGGATAATTTGTCGTTTTTTAAATATCGGGGTCACCAATTATGTATTTAACATTACTTATATTTATTATAATATTTAAGTTAACATTTATTATTAAATTAGTTACACATGTTATTTGACCTAATCTTAGTCGGCGGACTCAACTTCCGTTTTCCTATTTTTAATTCAAAGGACTTCAGTATTTATTCATATATTCGAACTTAATATTACAAATCAGAGACATTTCGAAAAACATAATTATTGCATTAGATTAATTTTTTGTGTGTCTACTACGTTTTAGACAACAACTCATGGCACACTTTTCTGCGATCTTCCACTCCCGTGGCGTGCTACGCAAAGTGGATAGATCCGCGCCATCTATTCGCTCGCACTCGCAACATTCGAAATAAATTTCGAATGCTGCGAATCCTGCCGCGCCACAGCCTTTCTGGTAGGCGTGTTGCCTATGGTGAAGTGGCCATTTAGGAATGTGTGTATCCCTTATGAACCGATCTACTAGTCTTTCTAGTCCTTTTAGCAGAAAGGACGTTAGGTTGATCGGTCGAAAGCTTTTTGCGTGTGTGTAAGTGGGTTTTCCTGGTTTGGGAATGAACAACACCTTCACATCCCGCCATTTAACTGGAATATAAGCGTGTGCTAGACATGCACGATATATATTCCGAATGTGTAGACCCAGGGCATCCATTCCTTCTATTACTAGCGCAGGAATTATGCCATCCGGACCTGCAGACTTGTATCTATGGAACGAGTTAAATGCCCATTTCACTCGCTCCAGTGATACTACTTTGCATGCCAGATTCCAGTCTCTCGGTTGAGGGCTGCATGCACCTGTTGGCCTCGAGATTAGATTTTGGATGCTGCCTGGGAAGTGTACTTCAAGCAAATCGATTCACATACTACGTGTCACCTTCCATGATTCCCTAATAATATGGTAATAAGCCTTTTGCCTACTTCAAAACTTAAACCGAATTCCAACCAAATGGCATTTTTAAACTTTTGCACTTTTCCTGGATCATTTAAATTTCGTGGAAAGTTTCCAGAATCAATTTACTTTGTTCTGCAAGCAATCTATAAGGAGCTTGGAGAAAAGCATTTAATGGAAAACTCTGGTATCGCACGGACCATCTGAAGCCCCGCGTGAACTCATTAAAACATCAGCTTGTTCATGGTGCTCATTAAATTATGACTTAATTATCTAAAGTTTCAAGGCGATTGATAATTTCCAGAAGGCTTGGAATTGTCTTCATCAAGCACGTGTACAGACTTCACCTATACATTTCAAATTAAAAGTGTGCACGTTTTCGTGTAACTAATTAATATAAATGGCCTGCTGAGTCTACTTTTCTTAAAGATTACTTAAAAGGAAAAAGGGAAGGAATGGCTTCCTTTATTTTCTTGCCTCTTTGAAGAAAGGTCTTTGAGATTGAAACATCAAATACAAAAACAGAGGCCCAGGCGAAACACAACTGACCCGACAAGCATTCCTGCTTCTTTCAGGAGATTGACTTGTTCAAGGACTGGCTTGTTGAACTAATCTGCACCAATCTGAAAGGAAGATATTTATCTAGTGTTAGGTTGAAATGGAGATGTTTGTAGAGTCCCACACAAGAAATTAAATTTGAAGTAAGAAGTGCTGGATATCGAAGATGGAATCCATAAACTCCTACAGACACATTTAACGCCTTTCCATTCTGGCTACCCTCGGCTTCCTTGTTTTCTGTTAATCTATTCAAGGTTGATTTATGTTGGATGTTTCGCTACTTATATCTCAAGTGTTATGTCTTTCGGTTTCTCCGCATTCAAAATCTAACAATCTTACCTCTTTGTATGTATGTAAAGATAAGGAGCTTTTTATGTGGGTCTTAAGTGAAAATTCGGAACCTATCCAACTACGTTGGCACACTTTAACTACGTGGAAAACGTATAGCTTTAGCATGTAAATATTCACTCAGTGCTTAGGATTCTCGTGTAACTATAGCGTTGAAGACATCCAGGGTTCTCACTTTTAGGAAAATCCTTTGCAGCGGGAATGGTACTGCGGGGAAAATCCTCTTATCATAATCATCATAAATCGAACAGAGGCTGCGAAGTTAGGATGTACTTTCTTGTACAGGTTTGCAGGGGAGCATTATGCAAACCTCAGATTAGTAGCCTCGTGTTCACCCCGCGGCAGCATCATTCCTTGTTCATATACAAAATTTACTATACATGGTCCCAATGACAATTTGTGTTCAGATTGTAACGCTTGGAATAGGGTTCAAGTAAAAATGAATAGTGATTGAGAAAATTAATTAGAATTTTCACTATCGCTCTTTAATAGAAGTGGTTGACAAATCTGCAATCTGCAAAGTAAGATTGACTCCTATCATGACTGTCGTTACTATGTGGACTTAAGTTGACACATCGGAGACTTATAGTTCGCAACTAGAGCAATTGCAAGGGGAAACTAATTAAAGCTTGTGCCAGCAGATACAATATCTTTTATGATTTTATTCCCGTGAACAAGCGCAAGTGAAACTTTGACTTGTTAGGAAACAACCAGAAGCAAAGTCAAAATCAACATTAATTAAATAGGAACTATGAACGTGGGTAGTAAGGGCTCAATTCCCGCCGGTTGTCAATGAAAATTACAAGTTTTTCATTTACTTTAGAATGATAAAAAGTGTAATTACAAGTATTTTCGGAAAACGTTGTTAAATGAGCGAGCGCAGTGCTGACCACATTGTCTCAATTATATATGATAAGAGGGAGTGCAGAAAAGTACAAGAAGAAATGACTTTAAGAGCTCTTAAGTTTACCTAGAAGTATCTCTACATTGTTGGAGGTTGCCAACGTCCTCGACAGGCCAATAGAAGAACTGCAAACTATGATTGTTGGCTGGAGTTTTATTAAACTAAAACAAGTCGGGAAACCGGAAGCTGAGCGCCTCAGGTATAAAAGGTTTTGTGTTTCCCTATATGAGGAGCACAACGTAGTTCTCCATTGGCTTATAGCATTGACCCGAGATATTGAAATCGCTCAGTTCTGGGCAGGTTACTGCCATTGCCAGAACTCAGCGATTTAAATATCTCGAGTCAATGCTATCAGCCAATGGAGAGCTGGGTAATGAAATTGTTTCACGCATTAATGCAACCTGAATGAAGTGGCAAATTTACTGCATTGTCGTCCGTCTGTCGCTCTCTATAGTTCTGAGTGTTGGCCGACTATAAAGAGCAATGAACGACGTCTTGCGGTAATGTGAACTAAGATTTTGCATTGCACTGGTGGCGTGACACGTTTTGACTACGTTTGAAATGAGAATAACCGCGATCGATATGGGTTTGCATCGATCGTGGAAAAATTTCAAGACAGGCGTTTTCGATGGTGTGGTCACGTAATTCACGCTAACGAGAATTCAACAACCAGTATTGGCCAGGACATCGACAGGAATGGTAAGCAACCAAAAAGCCGCCCAAAACAATGGTGGCTTGATACGCTGGCTGGGGATTTAAAGGTCTCGAGATTACATCCCGATCAGGCATTTGATAAAATAAAATGACGAAACCGATCACCACGATCCGACCCCACTTGTGAACTAAAGGCTGAAGAAAAAGAAAAAGATGTGAGGAGCGACGAGTGTACGACAGCTCCGTGTAATATAGCCAAAAATTCCATTGCCCTCTATTTTCTAGAAAGCGATTTAAATAAATCATTTGATGGAAAGCCCTGTGTTGATAATGGTTAAACGCTTCAAACTCTGAGTTTAACATTATTAGCAAATGCCAACAATTTAACTAACATCAAATATAAACAAGCCGGGAAACTGGAAACACAGCGCTTCAGGTATGAAAGGTTTTGTGTATTTCCTTTATAAAGAGATTTGAGTGTGCATTTGTGTCATATGCATATATTATGTGAAAATTTCCACTTTCAAATAATATTTACATTCATAGTCTTGAATTTGCAGAGAAGCGTCAGTTTTGACCTAGTATAACTTTGTTAGTAACAGCACGATTTTCACCAAATTTGGCAGGATCATGCTCTATACTGCAGCCTACATTACTGCAAAATCTTGTGATTCTAGGGTGAACTTAAGGGGGGTTTTCCTGTCAATTACTAAAAATTATAGTAATGTACTATTATTAACTTTATTTGAACAGGTATCGGTATGGAGGGTATTTCGGAGCCTAGGCACTATATAGTAGCAGCCCTTGATTTTTTAGATTTTTCGGCTGGGTAGTTTCTGAGAATGGGGTCGTTAAAAAAATGACCACTTTCAACCCCCTGCACTCCCCACCTTTTCAACAAATGTCACAACCAAGACCGGCTTCGGAAAGTACTAATCGAGACCTTTAATTTGATACCCCACATGACTATATTTGATGAAAAAAAATTTACACCCCCATTTTGCATGTATGGGGACCCCCCCCCCCCCCTTAAATTCGAGGTAAAAGCATGCAACTCACTATATGCGTGAGCGTTCACAGTTCCCACCTTCCTACCAAATTTGGTGCCAATCGCTATAACCGTCTCCGAGAAAAATGGGTGTGACGGACAGACAGACAGATAGTAAACCGATTTTGATAAGGTTTTGTGTTTACACAAAACCTTAAAAAGGGCTAGGGAGAATTAGATTCTCCTTGAATGGAATTTTAATATTTCACTCGAATTTCAATTATTCTCGTTAATTATGACGTCAGCATCTTATTTGTATGGCTTAGGATCCTGTTAATTAGCACGAAATTGATAAGTTTGAACTTCTATAACTTTGACACTAATAGTTGGATTTTCATGGAACTTGGCATGTGCACGAGACTGTCCTCTATGCCGGTGCAAAATTTGGTACACCTAGGATGAGCTTAAGGGGAGTTTTTTAGTCAATTTCTAAAAGTTGATAATATACTTATTATAATTTATTTGAGCAGATACCGTAATGGGACATCTCTCGAAGACTATATTTCGCATAAGTGTTTTACACAAAACCTTAAAAAGGGCTGCAGATAAATAGATTCTTCATAAATGCGACTTTAATATTCCACGCGAATGTCAATTATTCCGGGTAATTATGACGTCAGTATCTGATTTGCATGGCTTTGGAAGCAGTAAACTGGCGCGAAATTGCTAAGTTTGAACTGCTATAACTTTGGCATTAATTGCCTGATTTCTATGAAATTTAGCGCATATATACGAAAATTTGGAGGTCCTAGCATCAATTTAAGGGGGGTTTTTCAGTAACTTTCTAAAAAGTACTAATATACTATTAGTAAGTTTATTTGAGCAGATATATTTTGAGGCCTAGATTTCATCTAGGCGCACCACCCTGATTTTTTTCGGATTTTTGGGTTGGGTAGTTTCCGAAAATGAGTCCTGTCTCACTTCAAATGCGTACATTTTGACTCCTTACTCACGCACTTCGCAATTTATGCCAAAACCAATGTCAGTTTCGGAAAGTACAAATCGAGACCTTTCATTTGATACCCTACACAACTACATCTGGTGGAAAAAATTTTTGAATCCCCCCTTTTCATGTATGGGGAGCCCTCCTTTAAACTCCACCTAAATTTATGCCACTCACTGTAAGCATGGGATTTCATAGTTCCCATTTGTTCACCAAATTTCGTTCGGATCGGTTTAGCCGTTTTGGAGAAAAATGCGTGTGACAGATAGACAGGCAGACAGACAGACAGACATTGAATCGATTTTAATAAGGTTTTGTTTTACACAAAACCTTAAAAAGCACTTTTGTCATGATCGAAACTATCGCTCCAACCGGAGCATCGCCCTCTCAAGGGGGTCATCCCGTGGATTATTAAAAAATATTAAAAACTAAATTTTTGGTGCCGTGTTGAACTTTTTTGTGAATTTTTTGTTTTTTCACGTCTTCTTCAATGAATAAAAAAACTACTGAATGAATCACAATTATCCTAGTTTGCGGACCTTAGAAATATGTTCTGAATAAGTCGTGAAAATTTCAAAGAATTTCGTTAGATAGATTTTAGACTACGGTGGCAGCCAATTGTCAACATGCAGTTTCGAGAAAAACGCATTTAAAAAGTAGAATGCGATTTTTAGCCATAAAACCTTAACTGACCGTTAATCTTTTATACCTAGTCCATGTGTATGTGTGAGTGTGTATGGTTGGGGAGAAGCTACAGCTTCTGAGCATTCAGCCCGTGTTGGACCGTCGTATTCGCCACCCTCGTCCAACGGAATATTCCGGATTCGTTAACGTATCGCAGGATTTCCGTTAGTGGATGTGACGCTATTCGTCGCAATTGGAGAACATCGGCACCAACGATCTGATGCCTGATGTGTCCATAGGCGGGGCATTCACATAGGAAATGCTCCGTGGATTCCGCTTCCTCATTACAGGAGGGACACGTATCATCTTCGGTAATTCCTATTCTGAATATATGCCCAGCTAGTGAATTATGGCCTGTCAGAATTCCCACAACACACCTGCAAGTCCTTCAGCTTTTCGACAGGATAAACTTTGAGGTGCGTATGTTCGGTTCTGGCAGAAAAAGTTTGGTGTGTCTAGCAGCATTTAGGCTCTGTCACCTGTCATTATGGGAAGCTTATTCCCAGTTTTTGAAAACAGACTTAGCTAATGCTACTGATACTCCAATTGCTGGTTCCGGTCCCGGCATAGGGGAGATTGACCCCTTTTTGCTAAACGGTCCGAGATTTCATTTCCGTCTACGCCACAGTGACCAGGTACCCAGAATAGTTCCACCGTATTGAATCTAGACATAGAGTTCAAACGGTTTCTGCATTCCTGAACGATTTTCGAGGAGAACAAAGGACTGCTCAATGCCCTCAATACAGCTTGGCTGTCACTGCAGATAGTCCATAAACCTTAGGTTTTTTCAAGAAACACATGTATAGCCTTGGCTTCAATTCTTGTTCTTTTAGCGAAGTCATTCGAACGTCATTCGGACCGATAAATACGCGTTTTATTACGGCGATCGACATAAATCTGACATGTGACTTATCACGTGTTTAGCACTATCATTTCCGAATGAATCCGAATATCAAAAAATCGCTTTACCCATCTATTCTACTCTATATCTAGATACAATTGATGCAAAAAAAAATTCGATTCCGCGGATCTGACACATGGGATGACCCCCTTAAATACTTCGCACCTAAAAAAACATTTAGGGGAAATCGGGGCTAGCTGGAATAAGGGGTAAGTTGACATTCAGCTTCTTAAGTTTGCCATGGAGGCGCCACAATGTTGTCGTTTTTTTTTCTTTTGAGTAGCCCATTGGGTTACAGTATCCACTACGGTCTCAGTCTGATTGAAGCTACCAACAATCTCTTTTCCACTTTATAAAAAGGTTGGGAGGCCAGGTTAGTTGGTATTTAGAGGTCTGGGGTTAGTTGGCACGTGGACTATGCTAACTAACGCCAAACTTCCATTCATAAAACTGTTGTTTCGAAAATGAATTAAAAATAAGCTATCAATTGCAATTAGACACAGGTTTGAAATATAATCACAGAATGAATGCATAGATACCTACCTAAAGTAAATCCTACGTATATACCTATTTTTTCTCCACTTAGTGCTGGTTTTGCAGATCATCATGGTGCGAACTTATAAAAGGAAGTCCGATGGAGCAATGTACTCTCTTCAGACAGTGAAGATGGCCGTACAAGCTCACAATTTTGAAGGCAAGAGTCTATGTCGCACATCAGCCGAATTTGGCATCCCTCTTCGTAGCTTGGCCAGATATTGCCAAAAAGAAATGAAACGTGAGGCTGCAAGGTATGTCGGTAATGCTACAACGTCCAACGCAGCAACTACTCCTGTCGCCTCATTTTTATCTTGTGGATACGTCTTGGCGAGGATGTTAAGTAACTACCTACTCATATGCATACTCTATTCTTCTTCTATGGCGCTATATTCCGAAGTCGGTCCTTGGCCTCTTCTCTATAAGCTGCTGTGTTTATTGTGATTTTGCAGTTGAGTAATCTGCCTTATTAGGTTATTCATCAATTTCTTTACAGGTATTTACCAGAACAAGAGTTGCAGTTGTCTGAACACTTAAATTCGGCTGCAGATGTGTACTTCTGGTTTTCACCGAAAGAGGCGAGGAAATTCGCCTATCAGTATGTGAAAGCAAACTCCGCCATGCTATTCGCATAGGTAAAGGAATTTTGTCATCCTCCACTTCCACAATCATTGCCGACATTTGGACAAGTTCCTCCTGGCAGCACAACGGAAGTCGAGGAGGCAATAAAACGAATGAAATCGGCGAAAGCCACAGGACGGCCCTGACGACACTGGATCTGAGCTCTGGAAAGCCAAGAGCTGGGACCCAACACTGTGGCTCAGTGAATTCTTTAATCGGGTTATTCAGGAAGGAAGAACATCATCTGACTGCAAGAAAGTACCACTGTTTCAATATGGAAAAAGGAAGGTAGTCCAGCAGAATGTTCAGATTACCGTCCGATCCGGTTACTTTCAAACACCATGAAGGTTTTTGAACGCATTCTTGACAACCGTATTCGCGAAATCGTTGAAATAACCGTGAATCAAGCCGGATTTGTCAGGAACTGCGGAACTACTGACGCAATACACGCTGCGCGGTTACTCATGGAGAAACACCGTGAGAAGCACCGCCCTCTTTACATTGCATTTCCGGATCTAGAGAAAGCGTTTGACCGTGTACCACACGAACTCATCTGGTATGTTTTACGACAACACTTCGTGCCAGAAGAACTCGTGCGCTGGGTTCAATGCTCTACCACGATCCGAAAAGTAAAGTTCGAAGTATGGCGGGTGTATCAAAACCGCTTCGTGTCTCTGTTGGAGTTCATAAAGGAAGTGCCCTCTCACCATTCCTCTTTGTCCTTGTTATGGACACCGTCACACGGGATATCCAACGTCCAGCGCCATCTGATAGCAAAAATGATCTCGAGCAACTTGTTCAAAAATGGAATGATCGCCTCATGAAACACGGTCTCAGATTGAATTTAAACAAAACTGAATTTTTGACAACCGATCCCCATGAAACAGGCACTATCACTGTCAGCGGCAGTAATCTGCCCAGAACTGAGCGATTTAAATACCTCGGGTCAACGCTATCAGCCAATGGAGAACTGCGCTATGAAATTGCTTCACGCATTAACGCAACCTGGATGAAGTGGCGTTCCACAACTGGTGTCCTTTGTGATCGACGTGTCAACAAACGTCTCAAATCTAAAATTTACCGCAATGTCGTCCGTCCAGTCGCTCTCTACGGTTCTGAGTGTTGGCCGACCATAAAAGACAACGAACGGCGTCTTGCAGTAATGGAGACGAAGATGCTACGTTGGACTAGTGGCGTCACACGTTTATATCACATCCGAAATGAGGGTATCCGCGATCGTTATGGGGCTGCACCGATCGTGGAAAAGTTGCGACAGAGGCGTCTTCAATGGTATGGTCACGCAATTCGTGCAAACGAGAATTCACTTGCCAAGATTGGTCTGAACATCGAAGTCGATGGAAAATGACCAAAAGGCAGACCTAAACAACGGTGGCTTGATACGCTGGATGGGGATCTGAAAGCCTCGAGGTTGCACCCAGATCATGTCAATATTCAAAAAACATTTTTCTACCCTCCGTTGTATACATGAGAAGTTTTAATTGAAATCATCACGAAACGGTGCCACTCACGATATAAGTATATGGGATTTGATAGGTCCATCAACAAATTTTATAATAATAGGTTTAACTATTTCCCGGTAAATTACGCATGATACATATCCGTTGTGCTGAGTCGATTTTCATGAAGTTTTGTTTTTCCCCAAACTTTATAAATAGCAAACATCCATTGCATAGCCGAAAGTGCTATTCGTTGTTGTGCAAATTTTTCCAGATAAATGTCACAGTAGATAGGGATCAATTAGGTTTACTTGATTTCGCTAAATAAAGGTGTCGTCCAAATGAGATGTGAATGCACATCAAAAAACGGTATTCCATAGAATTTTTGGTTACATATAGGTCACCTGCTCCTATTCATATCCCAATTGTTCGCCATGCTCAATATGGACAAGCACTTCAGCATGTATTAGCTTCTATACAATAGGCCAAATATAACGAAAGTTGATGCCAGAATTGATCCTACCTGGAAGAATTTCCACCAATGATTATCTCTATTGAAGAAAGGGGAAAGACGATTTACAAAATCTGGAAAGGCATGAAGGGAGATAGATCGGTGAAATATTAGATGCATTTGTTGGTGACTTGCTTTATCTACTGTGATATGTGGTTCTTCGAATAAATTTTAAAGTATGTTCCTCAAGTGAAAAATGTTTTTCAGCATCATCCATTATCAGTTTTTGGCCTGTTTGAATGCTAAGCGACGAGAAGTACTTCAAGGAATAGATAAAAGCTTCGCTATATATAGTAAGATACGCACATAACATTTGTATACTTCCTTCTTTGCACAGAAATACAAAGGTCAACTCACACTATTTTATGTTAACGTTCGCACGGCTGTAATTCATAGAATGGTCATTTTAAGGTTTTGTGTAAAATAAAACTTTATTAAAATCAGTTCAATGCCTGTCTGCCTGCTTGTTTGGCACACGCACTTTTTTTAGAAAGGGCTGTACCGATTGTCACGAATTTTAATGGGACATGTGAACACTAACATATGCACTAATATATTCGTTGAGTAACATATAAGGGGGGTCCCCAATCATGCGGAAGAGAGGTGTACAATTTTTTTCACCAAAATGAAAAGTTTCGATTAGTATTTTTCAAAGTCGGGGATTGTGGGGGCTATAAATTCATCATTTCGCATTCATTATCGAAAACTACCCAACCGAACCTGATGTTAAGAAAGTTCGGGAAAAATCGGGTTGCCGGCTCTACTATGGGCTGGGGACCGTCACGTTACAAGTGTCGGCTCCTAAAACCATTGAAGGGGACATGCAGCCCCCGGCATCTACATCTGAAACATAAATGAGGTGCCACATTTCCCAAGTAAATTTGCAGCATTGTAAAGCGGCGACTGCACTTATCAGTCGTCGGATCAATAGCTGCAACACATTTATATACCTCATACAAGAACCGTGGGTTGTTGGTGGGGCAATCAGGGGCCTAAACTTCCAACATGCTGACCTATTGTATGCCAATGGAAGCGATCGACCCCGCACCTGCATGGTAGTCTCCAAAGACTTCCAAGCTAACCTGGTTAACGATCTATGTGATGGCGACACCACATCGGCTAAGCTAACCATAAAAAGTCAACAGGGAGATAAAGAGATACTATGGTGCTCTGCATACTTCCCCTACGATGCAGAAGACGTTCCCAGTGGAACATTCATCAGAGCTATCCAATATGCCAAAAGTAGAGGCATGGGGGTAATAGCAGGATGTGATGGCAACGCTCACCACATATGCTGGTGAAGTTCGAACATCAATGCAAGAGGATCGAGACTACTGAAGTATCTAGTAGGAACCGATTTGCAGATCCTAAATGTGGGTAATGAACCCACTTTCTTCAACGTGGTCAGGCGAGAGGTCATCGACATCACGGTGGCATCTCCTGACATCGCGGCTCTGATCGGAGAGTGGAGAGTATCAAACGACATCACACTCTCGGATCACAGACGCATTGATTTCGTTATGGGCATGGATCCACCTCCACCCACTCCATTTCGGAATCCGAGGAAGACAGATTGGGTAATGTATCAAACAGAATTGAACGCCCGAGTCACGATCCCCTGGGAGGCGCATCAAATCCATTGCTGGAATTGAGAAGACAACCCAGATGATCACAACTAGCATGAGAGAAGCTTTCGAAGAAAGCTGTCCACTCAAGATGCCAAAGAAGGGTAAAACACCATGGTGGAACTCGGATTTGGCAAAACAGAGGAGAACGACAAGGATGCTCCTTAATCGTGTTCTGAAGGGCGAATCAAGCACTAGCTGGAATCGCTATAAAGAGGCACAGAAGGCTCTAAAGAAGAGCATAAGATCGGCTAAACGATCATCTTGGAGACGCTTTTGCGAAGAGACTAACTCTCTTGAGGCAACGTCAAAGCTGAAGCGGATTCTGGTCAAAGAACGTAGCCAGAAACTGGGTTACTTACGTTTGCAGAATGGGAAGTACACAGAAAACGATGAAGAAACGGCAAATCATTTGCTTGAAGTACACTTCCCAGGCAGCATCCAAAATCTAATCTCGGGGCCAACAGGTGCATACAGCCCTCAACCGAGAGATTGGAATCTGGCATGCAAAGTAGTATCACTGGAGCGAGTGAAATGGACATTTAACTCGTTCCACAGATATAAGTCAGCAGGTCCGGATGGCATCATTCCTGCGCTAGTAGTAGAAGGAATGGATGCCCTGGGTCGACACATTCGGAATATATATCGGGCATGCCTAGCACACGCTTATATTCCAGTTAAATGGCGGGATGTGAAGGTGTTGTTCATTCCCAAACCAGGAAAACCTACCTACACAGACGCAAAAAGCTTTCGACCGATCAGCCTAACGTCCTTTCTGCTAAAAGGACTAGAAAGACTAGTAGATCGGTTCATAAGGGACACACACATTCCTAAATGGCCACTTCACCATAGGCAACACGCCTACCAGAAAGGCAAATCCACGGAGACAGCACTCCATGAACTTACGGCAAAAATTGAAAAGGCGATGTCCGATAAAGAATACGCTTTAGGCGCATTCATGGACATCGAATGTGCCTTCAATTATGCCTCATTTGCGGCAATTTGTGATGCGGCAAGACAGCATGGAATCGAACCGCTGCTAATCAGTTGGATCCTCCACATGCTAGAGTGGAGAAAAATCCACATATCGGTCGACCAGAAGTCTATTGAAGCAGGATGTCTCAGGGGCTGCGCACAGGGAGGGGTTCTCTCTCCACTGTTATGGCTCTTGGTGATGGATACCCTGCTGTGGCTCCTGGGGGACGAAAAAGTCTTCGCGCAAGCATTTGCGGACGACCTAGCCGTAATAATTACCGGCAAGTTTGCGGACACAGTATGTGACCGCTTGAACTCTGCATGTAATCCACAGCTGGTGCCTCCGCAATGGACTCACGGTGAACGCTAGAAAGACTGGACTAGTTATGTTCACTAAGAACGTCAGGTGGGGTAGCTATACTCTACCCACCTTAGCAGGGGCGGAAATCCAGCTGACACAAACAGTCAAGTACTTAGGAGTACATTTCGACTCCAAGTTAACGTGGAAGCATCATATCCAGGAACAATACCAGAAATCCTGCAGATTGCTCTGGTGCTGTAGGAATGCGATAGGTAAGACCTGGGGACTTTCACCTAAACGGATATATTGGATGTATACATCCATAATAAAACCCATTTTGATGTATGCATGCATCGCCGAAGGGAGCAAGATACTTTATTGTGATATTGAAGCAGGCAAGATCAGACCGTACATCCCTTGTACATTTAGGCGTAACATTTTTAACCAGTTTCACAGACTCTCACACCCAAGCGGACGCGAAATAAGCAATTGACTCCGTCAGAAATACGTATGGCCTGCTATGAACAAAAACATTGCAAGATGGTCAAGAACTTACATAGCATGCCAAGCGTCTAAGGTCCGCAAACACGTTAGAAACACCCCTCAGCAGCTCTTAACACCTGACACACGCTTTCAACATATTCATTTTGCCATTGTGGGACCACTCCTTTCTTGCCATGAATTTATATACGCGCTCATCATCATTGATCATTTCACACGTTGTCACAATAACAAGCATTGGACAGAGGCGCCCCACACGGTACTACTTGGCTTTCGCACGACAATCAGAGCATAATAAAGCAACTGGGGGAGCGCTTGGCATCTCTCGAAGGGAGAATGCCGATTGCAACGTCGGAGCAGCAGTAACGGCAACATCAACGTCAACAACAACGGGAACATCAACAGGAACAACAACGTGACCAACAACGAGAACAACAACAACAGCGCGAACAACAAAAGGAACAAAAACAACAACGTGTACAACAACAGGGGCAACAACAAGACCAGCATCACCAAGATGGAGGAGAGATGTGCCTCGAAGTGGTCATCGAAGAAAAGGAAAGCGACGAATTCAACTTCGTCCAGTGGAGGAAGAAGAAAACTAAAGATAAGGTTAGTGTTAATAGAGTAAATGCCCCTCCGGCAAACCTTCAGGCACCCCCCCCCCCAACTACCTGCTCAAAAAGGGCTAAAATTCTATTGGGTACAAAATCAATGTACCTCAATTCTTGAGGATTCTCAAAGAGAAAGGGTTGAAAGCAACCCTAAAGAATACGAAGGCCGTTATGATCCCCATTTTCGCACATAGCGCGATCATGCGGCGATCTTCAACCTGATCAAAAAAAGAGGCTACATGCCATGACTAGTACCCCACCAGTTTTTTGGACTCAGTCCTTAGTAATCCGTGGTTTCCACAGACAGACAGGCCCGGCCGACGCACTTCAAGGTGAAAAGCGTGTCGAATTTGGTCATGCGAGCCAACAAGCTTCTGCATAGCCAGAACACGACGCTTCCGTTGAAGTCGCAATCGGGGCTGTTCATGGCTATCTTCGAGCCCTCTCAAGAGCTCAAGGAAGCATTTAAGGTGGAGTATACACTTCACCAAAAAATTTCGTTTGAGAAAGTCAAACCTATCCAAGCAGCGCAGTGTTACAACTGCCAAAACTTCGCGCACATCGCCCTCAATTGCTCCTTCGTCCACAGGTGCGTGAGATGCACGAAAACTCATGTGCAAGGGGAATGCCCAAGTCCCACGAAGGACACACCGACTTTCTGGAATTGCGGCCAGACCAGATATCCCGCTAAATACCGCGGATGCCCGTTATACAAGGACATGGTTGCCAGAAAGGAAGCTGGAAGGCAAAAAAAATGCTGAGGCCTTGAGAGCCAAACAGGCGGTGACTCTGATGTCACAAAGCTTAGCCCAAAAAGGCATATCTTACGATCAAGCAGCCAGGAATACTCTTCCTAGCGCTTCAGCACCCAAAAAATTCGCAAAACATATCCCTTACCCAAACAACTAGGAATAATATTCCTAGATCTGCAGCCCCTCAAGTTCCTCAAGGCAACAAGTTGGCTTTCAGAAACTTGGTCGAAACGCTCGCTTCGGCCCAAACCAATGAATAGCGATAATTCGCTGCTATCTAACTTTTAATGTCATGTCACATTTAACTCCGCATCCTTGGTCTCACACGCCCAACGTGCACCCGATCTTGCCGGATACACCCACAAGACCTGGACTTTCATGTCCATACTTGACTATTTTCTAATGTCCGCAGAAACTACACTCATACTTTAACGTGCAAAACCTTACCAACAATGTCCGATCATTTTGCAGTTGAGTTTAAGCTTTCCCTGAATTAGCCCCACAGCTAAACCTGAAAAAAAACCACTGCCTCGCAAAATCTAACGGACAAGGAAATCAATGAGGCCATCTTCGCTACTGGTATCATCAATTCTGCTACACTCTTAAACATAAAGCTCTTCAAAGTCGATGAGATTCAGTTTAATAAACTGACGCACGAGATAATAAAACATCTGAAAGTCTGGCAGATCTGGCGCAGAAATCTCAAGCGAACCTTCCATAAAAATGGCAACAGAATTAACACCGAATATAAAGTATTAATTTCCCGGATTAACTGCCTTAGCACATTAGCCCGTCAAATGGTGGAGGAATCCCGTAACAAGGAACTCATGCGCAAGCTACCAGATGTGAAGTCCGGATCTAATATATTTGAACACTTAAATAGGCTGACAGGCCGTAACAGATCTAAAAACTTCGTTCTCACTAAGAACAACGGAAACATCTGCAGGGACGCTTGGAAAACCCAACTACTCGCGAAGTCTTTACTAAACCAACTAAACTCGCCTTCGCGTAGAAACAACCAGACAGTCAGTTCGATTGTAGACTCGACAATCCAAGACTTTCTTCATTCACTCAAATTAACTACCTTCTCCACCTCTTACCCATCCTGGAAACCAACTGACCCAAAAACCTTTTTAAGCTTATCACAGCTCGCAGCCATCGCGAAAAGCCTTAACTGCAAAAAATTAACCGGACCAGATGACATACCAAATATTGTCATCAAAGTCCTCCCCAGGGTATCAATGGAGTTTCTTCTTGCAGTCTTGAACAACTGCATCAATAATGGTTATTTTCCCACTGGTGGGAATGGCTCTCACGAACCACAAAACTTCAGGCCCGTCTCTCCCCTTTCCAACTAGGACAAGCTTTTCGAGAAAGCATGGACAGTGGGATTAGTCTAACATTCCGAACCACCAATTTGGGTTCCGGGTAAAGCACGGACTCATTTTCAAACTAATCAGCCTTGAATTGCCTATCCCGGTGATCAGACTTATAATAAGTTTCTTCAAAGATAGGCATTTTTACGTCAGCGTGAGAAATGACTGTTCCGATCTCCTACCGGTCACTTCCGAAGTACCGCAGGGATCCATTTCAGGACCTACACTCTATAACATTTTCACGGCCGACGCTCCAATCCTAGAGAGCCGCACAGAACTATTACAGTTTGCTGACGGCACGCTCATCTTCTCGTCGAGCCTCCGATCCGGAAAGGCAACTAATGCTATTGAGAAATATTTATCAGATCTCTGCATGTACTACCAGACCTGGGGGATAAAGATCAACGAGGCCAAAACACAGGTCATCACTCTTCGGAGAAGATCCAGATACTTGGGATCTAGATCTATCCACAGAGAAGCTAAACGCTTAAAAATACGCATCGGGAATACCGTAGTGAACAGTTCACGAAAAATGAACTACTTGGAAATGCTATTTCATAAACACCTAAGATTCGATTCCTACCTCAAGCTTGCTCTGAGCAAACCATGCGGTGCACTAAGAAATATCTACTCTTTTCTTCGTAAAAGAGTAGGACTTTGCACTAAATCTAAACTGACTTTATTTAAAGTCTTCGTAAGACCTGTCCTTTGTTACGGAGCCCCTTCATGGATCACTTGCTCGACCAAAGCTATGAAGAAATTTGAGTGCTTTGAGCGCAGAATTTTGAGACACTGCACCGGCCTGCCGTACAATTGGAAAACCAAGAAGTGCGGCCGCAATGCCAAAGTGTACAGGTGAGCAAAAGTTAAAACTCTTCGAGAGTTCACTCTCACCCCAATCCACTCATGGGGCAACTTTATTTGGAGGGAACTCCACCCCATTGGACACATTCTTAAGACCTTGCTAAATTGTGAGCACAGAATTAAAACCCGCCATTGTTTTCTCTTTCAACACTCCTTGCCTGATAGGGGTGCATAGAGGTTAAGCGCAGAATTCTAAGCCCTTTTGCAAATATTAGATATAAGCATTGGATTTAAGTATCATGATTAGATTAAATTGGAATAAGTTAGAATAAGTAAGTAGATAAGCCTTCTCGCGCTTTAGGTGCTGGCGCAGTTTTTTAAGGTTTTGTGTAAAACACAAATCGATTACGTGACCGACCGTACGTGACCATACCATCGAAGACGCCTATCCAGTAGTTTTTCTACGATCGATGCAACCCCATATCGATCGCGGATATCCACCTTTCGGATGTGATCGAAGTCCAACGCAACATCTTCGCCTTCATTACCGTGTGGCGCGGCAGGATCTGCAGCATTCGAAATTTATTTCGAATGGATGCGGACGGATAGATGGCGCGGAACTCTCCACTCACTCATTTTGGAACGCACCAGGGGAGTGGAGAATTAGCGGTGGAAAAATGCCGTTGGTTGGGACAGTAAGGACCGCATGGAAATAAGCCGGTCTCTTTTGTTTCCAACCGCGGCGGCGTTCGCACAAATGTGCAAAGCGGATTAACAACGCTCCCGCAAGGTCTAACTCTGCTCCATCGGCCTGATCAGCAGCCATAGAAAGTGATCAGGTACTGTACGCGCATCTTGTGAAAAAGTTTTTAAAGATCAAGTTGAATAAAGTTAAATTTTCGTGTTTTAAATATATGAATTTGATTTATTACTAAAACCGCAAGACGCCGTTCATTGTCTTTTATGGTCGGCCAAAACTCCGGACCATCGAGAGCGACAAGACGGACAACAATGGGGTAAATTTTAGATTTGAGACGTTTGTTGATATGTTGATCACAAAAAAACAACACTTGTGGAACACCACTTCATTCAGGTTGTGTCAATGCGTGAAGCAATTTCATTATGCAGCTCTCCATTGGCTGATTGCATTGATCCGAGATATTTAAATCGCTATATTTAAATCGAACTGCATTATGCTCCTCACATAGGGAAACACAAAACCTTTTATACCTGAAGCGTCATGCTTCCGGTTTCCCGATTTGTTATTTATTTCCAGAAGGGAAGACAATAATGAATTAGTGAAAAGCGCTGCAGGGACTGAACAGGACTATTCTGTTTATGTGGTTCTTTCACTGTGATCCTTGAGAGCAAAGGCTGTATTGTATGTATATCAGGTAGACGTCAATTTTTCTCCATATGCAGACCTTGTATTGAGCTAGATTGTAGTATAGGATCTGCGGGATCCTAAGTCCACATCCACGTGATGGTGGACCGGACTAAATGAGGAGCAACTTACTCCCATGTTTTTTAGTCTAGTTTGGAGCGTAGCACCCCAAGCATTAAAAATCGAAAAAATCAAAAATTAACTGACGGTTTCGTCTAGGGCAGAGGCAACTCATCAGACGCTGCCTCACCTCTGCCCTGGGAGCAGCGTGACCGAAAGTTCCAACAGGTGGAAAGACGCTCCCTTTTATCATCGCAGATCCTAAACAATAACCTAGCTTTAGCGTTAGTCTAGCTTAGACTACAACGACTGGCGTTTTAAGTCCAATTTAATTCGCAACCTTGTCGTGTTTTTGCGATGATAAAAGGGAGCGTCTTTCCACCTGTTGGCACTTTCGGTCACGCTGCTCCCAGGGCAGAGGTGAGGCAGCGTCTGATGAGTTGCCTCTGCCCTGGACGAAACCGTCAGTCAATTTTTGATTTCTTCTTGTATTGAGCTTTGTAGATAATCTACAAAGTTGAAATCTATGGGTGATACCACGACCGACCCGTTGTGAATCAAATACGGCCTCATAGGCTGTGGTGGACCGGTCACCTAACCCGCGTAATCAATTTCCAAATCAAGAAATGGATAAGATGACGAACATGGTACTTTGTAGATTACAAATCAAGAAAGTGCGACAGTTCCTTTCATAATGTGTAGATTTCGATAAGGACAATGAGTAAGTGGCTCTAGGAACACCGTAAGTGAAATCTAAATTTAGACAATCCTGGCACGAGAAGAAATACGAAGCCAAGCACTGATACTATTTGGGCATGGAAGTGACACTGTATTCTTCCTTTCCAACAACAAAAATATCTTTCAAATTCGAACAGTTCCATGAAAATTTACGCAATATTGATGTGGTATTTTCGGGCAGAATGATAGTTACCGTGGAATGCGTATTAGCTAAATTATGAATTTCAGTATCTCACGGATCCCTAAATATATGACTCCACTGAGGAAGCTCGGTATATAGCCCATAAAATTACTCCCTTTTCATAAACCTCAGCCAATTTCTGGTACATTATGTAGCGTTAATCCATTTAGGATAGTACGTATACAATAACGTCGCTAGAGGGTTGAAAGTATGACAATGACGTGCCATCAAAGAGTCCTTGTATGAAACCGATGTAAAGTGTTTTTTTGACATCTCACAACCCGGTTTTGAGTGTACTGGGCTGGTTTTATATTTAGCAACTCAATGTTGTTACAGCAAAACGAATTTAAGTAGATAGCTGAACGCTACAAGCGGAACCCCTCCTCCAGCTACAGATTTTCTACGAAGTTTGTAAGATTTCAGACTGAACGCGATGAAAGTCTGAACACAACAAAAACAAAGAATGTTCTGTGGATATACACCTGTTGTCCCGACTCGTTCAAAGGCTGAATTTATTTGCATAATTTGTCATTTGTTCTACAAAACCTATTACATCCCTTATTTTCTCGACTTGCTTCTTGCGGCGTTGGCTTTAATCGAAATTCTTTTGATTTCTTTTCTAGCGATAAAAACGTAAATAAATAATGTTTCTAATTCTTCCACGTCAGTGTACATTCCCTACGTGCTTGACTGGTGCTCGCTTCCCAACCTTATCATGGGCTAAGTAATAAAAGTCGGTGTCCTGCCTGCCTCCCTGAAGCGCTAAGCTTCACAAATCGATGTCACCGACCCCCTTTCCGACCACTTGTCTTTCCGATGTCAACTGCCTGGCGGCACAACGCAATGGGAAATTTCCCGGAATTTTTATTACTGTTGTCAGAATCCATTGGAATTCCCTGGCAGTGCAATAGCAATCATTTCATCGATTTTAATTGACTTCGACGCATACTTCAGCTCCTTCCCAAGGTAAATTGATAAATTGCCTGTTGGGCATTGACAGCATGAAAGCAACAACATAGATGAGAGCTCCTCGAATCGATTCTAGGATATAAGTATGTGTACATATGTGATCTAATATGTGCTGGAAATCCGGTACTGCGCTCGATATAAGTCTGTCAAATAAGAGCGTGGTCATGTTAATTTATAAAAAAAATTATTTGCGGGGTTTAGGATCGTTGTCCTCCTGCAGAATCCAATCTTCATTTCTTGTGATGAACCATCGTTTGGCAGATGGCAGTAAAGCCTTTTTGTAGATTTTTATCATTATTTCGGCATTTAGGTCGCCAGTAAAGAGGTGCAAAGTGCCGAATCGCTGCTTTGAGAAGCAGCCCCAAAGATGCACCTTTATTCCGTGTTTTACGGTCCGCTGAACAAGCCTATTGGCGGAAGTTGACCAGGCTCGCGTGTGGACAGAACGTGCCCATATAGAACATTCATCAGTAAAAATGACATTTTCAAAATCTGTATCAATATTCTCATGCGCCCAAGCGAGTCGCTTTGTCATATGTTTTTCAGTCAACAGAGGCTTCGTCATTGTGTTGCGCCATTTCAGATTATGAGATGGGTTCGGATAGTTTCGTAGGATAGAGAGGAGAAGGTCTAAATTTGGCCCCTCCTGGTATTTTGGCCCCCTACGATTCTACGCGACACAAAACAGCCACAGATAAAAACGCCACTGTGCAACAACCACAATCTTAACAGCTGTTTTTTTATGTATCCATATGTCATTTAAATGACAAATGGTAGAGACAAATTCTAGTTTCTGTTCTTTGTGTTCTTCTAACTTTCTTCCAAGAAGATATTTGTTGTCGGTATTCCTGTAAATGTGGCATGTTTAAATGGTGTTTTGTGCTAAAAAGTTTTTACAGGTTCAGCAGTATTACATATCAAGGTAATGCTGAAGCACGGCTTACTTTTAGTTTTATTTTTTGCTTTTTTTTCTGTGATTGCATAAGTCTAATATGGCCCCCCGTTCTGTTTCGATTATGGCCTCCGGGGGCCATAATCGATGTTTGAAACACAAAAGTATTAAAGATTGCTGTATTGTTTCCTATAGATGCCCCGGAACAGCATTATGTTAACCGTAGCCAAAAAGAGGAAAACATGGGACCCGGAACAAATGAAAAAAGCTATAGATGCAGTCAGGAGTAAGACGATGGGTTACAAAAAAGCCGTAAAAATGTTTGGCGTACCGAGGACTATATTAAGAAGGTTGGTGCACGATCTAGGAGAGTCTGAAAAAATTGTTGAAAAACCGCTAGGCAGGAAAACTGTACTTCCACCTAATATAGAAAAGAAACTCGTGGAGTATATTCTTCTAATGGAAGCGAAATACTATGGTCTAACACGAATAGATGTTCGGCGAATAGCCTATCAGTTAGCTTTGAAAAATAACATACCCAACAATTTTACAAAGGAAATAGCAGGGCGTTCGTGGTTAGACCTTTTTCTACGAAGACACAAACACGAACTTTCTTTAAGGAAACCATTAGGAACATCTTTTGCCCGTGTTCAAGGCTTTAACCGTGAGGCAGTAAAGGAATTTTTTGAGATTTTGAAGGCGGAAATGGAAAAAATTCGATACCCTCCTGATCGCATTTTCAACGTTGACGAGGCCGGGCTGACAATCGTTCAATCTAAAGTTCCTCAAATCATTGGGAAGAAAGGCAAAAAACAAATAGGTCCTTTAACTGCTGCGGAACGAGGATCATTGATGACCGTGGTTTGCTGTATGAATGTTTCCGGATTTTTTATACCACCCATGATGATTTTCCCCAGAAAAAATTATTCCGATATACTTATGAAAGGAGCTCCGCATGGTGCTATCGGCAAAGTCCACCCATCCGGCTGGATTCAAACGAATTTATTCACCGATTGGTTTCGTCATTTTCTTTCTAAAACAAATCCAACTAAGGAGTCGCCTGTACTGTTAATACTCGACGGGCATTACAGCCACACTCGTAACATTGAACTTCTGGAGTTAGCTCATGAGAACTATGTAACAATAGTTACTCTTCCACCTCACACCACGCATAAATTGCAGCCCCTGGATAAAACCTTTAAGGGGGCACTAAAAACCTATTATAGTGAAGAAATCCGAAATTTCTTGTTGCATTCCGATCGGTTGCTTAAACCCTACGATATCGCCGAATTGTTTGGTCGAGCCTATCTACGAAGCTCAACAGGAGAAATCGCTGCAAATAGATTTCGCGTCACCGGAATCTACCCCTTTAATCCGCAGATTTTTTCTGACGCAGATTTTTTAGCAGAAGCTCAAGTTTATAACGATGAAAACGCTTCCGAAAACCGCCCAGGGAGCAACACACAGGAAAATTTGACTGCATCGCAAAGAGATGAGTTGTTGCATCATCAGTTAAACATCATAGTTTCACCAGAAATTATTCAACCAATACCAAAACCTAAAAATAAAACTTCGAATCGAGTGCGAAAACGTACCACACCAAAAGTACTCACTTCTTTTGCATATAGAACACACCTGGCAGGTACATCAAGTGCTTCAGATGGAAATCAGAATCCTGACAATATCCAAAGTCGTAGCCGTGGAGAATAAAATAAGGGGGGGCCACATTTAGACCTTCTCCTCTATCTAAACCTTTTGCCATTAGTTTTGCTTGTCCTTGCCGCAGTGTTAAAGCAGGATTCCGCGAAAACAGATTCACTATTCTTTTTTCATCTTTTTTGTTCACAATTCCTATCGAGCCACGTTCTGGTAAATCATCGACATTTTTAGTCACTTTATATCGTTGTATCCACTTCTGTACAAATGCCTTCGACTTTCTCATATATTTACCAGCCGCTGATTGCGACATTTTGGGACCTTTCGGGCGGATGCAAAGGTACACAGCCTCGTAGGGCGACGCGTACTTAGCACTCATGGCATTTAACGTGACTCTCTTTCAAAAGATCAATGACAACTGAAGCTTTGTTGCCAATGCATCAAGGACAAAGCTTCCCTCTATCAGCTAGCGAAGGAATTAGAGCGAAATCTTCCATTACCTGTCAGTGAAGTCGACCACGCTCTTACTTGACAGACTGTACGTCTATACATGAATGTACGTATGTTTCCAAATAAAAGTAATTTTGCATTCCGAAGGATGGTAACCGCCTCTTGCAATGCATCGTTGCGGTATCCTGTCACGAGTGGACTGGAAAGGATGGGCTTCTATTAACACAATTCACACGAAGCTTTTTCAATATGAAACCTGGAATGAATCCTCTTAGGAGCTCAGAAGTTACAGAACTTCACAGTGGCAGGAATTTTCAAGGACATTGAGAAGTAGCAATGCTCGGAGCGGAGCACTAATTAGAAAGGCATTAGGTTCCCGGCTGCACCTTGAAACTTTCTTTTTGTTTTAAGCACCAGCAAAGTTGTGGCTTCAATGTTCTATTGATAAGTGCCCAGATGCATTATTGACAATGAAGGAGAGAATAAACTGGCAAATTTACGGAGCATTTTTTCAATATATTCGATGGAAACACGAACAGGAAATTGGTCGACATCCCTTCATCGAAAATAGACATTGCAAATCCTGTAGCCAAGAGAGGAGCGACACAGCCAGAAGTTTTCCAGGATGCCAAGGTGAAATTGAATCAATTCACATCGGGAAAGAGGAAACGGGAAACATCTTGCAGATACTCTATTCCTTTGATTGCATTTATTATGTGTTTCCGTCATTTTTAAGTTGTGAGGGAATCTTTGATCTTTGAATGCTTTCTGAAAGTCGGGGTGGCAAAAAGCCCTGCAGTTGAAATACATGTGCATGTAGAAGGTACTCGTGTCAACAATCAAATAAAAAGACTTTGTTTATGCTAAATTAACACTTGTCTTGTATCCTGCAACATTCAGATACACACAACCAATTAAAAATTTGCAGTAACTGCAATTGACTCCCTGTGTTAGAAAATGACACAGTGAAAACTCTCATGGGCGGACACCGGTCGTCGCGCAATTTTTGTCCGCTAAAGAGGACACCCCTTTACTTGTTTGCAACGATGGGTCACGCATTCGCTGAGAAATGCTTTGATTGGTCAAAAGATGCAAAAAAATGACTCCGTGGTTGATTCGCGGTAAAGGGAGTGGATTTTAACTGGCGCGATATCAACAAATTGCAAATGGGAAAAATATCTAACTATGAATAAAAACAACCCTTCTTTTGGAAAGGTTCCTGTGAGCCGCAAAAGATATGACGGAGTTGATGATATTCACCATGAAAACAAGGGTACCCGAATTTCACCTATCGCGGTGAAATGAATAAAGATTGGTTCTTACCTCCAATGTAAAGTAATCCTGGCTCCGAAGTTAAATTAGAGAACTGAGGGTTTAGAAGACCCACATAGCATTCTATGCCTGTGAGAGGACCTTTGCATATGGGCTCTTCGGCCAAAGAAGCTTCCTTGGATGTCCACATCTATGGTACATCCCATCTTAATGTACGGTTCTATTATCTGGTGTAGGCGCTGCGCAAAAAAATGCAATAGAACGAAATTTAGTAGGATTCAAAAAACAGCGTGTGCAGGCGCTACCGGGGTTTCGCAATCCTGTCCGGCAGATGCTCTCAAGGTACTTGTGCAGATCCCTACATAAAATAAGCTGTAGTGTGCTGTGCTGCCACACCATGTGCATTCGGATGTTGAACAACGAAGTTCTATGGGCATAGTATCATCTCACACGATGTATCTCGAGAACTGGGGGCATTCTCCATAGACAAGGCCACACACAAGCCGAGCTTGACGAGAAATATTGTTGTGACTTTCCAATCAGGGCAGGGTATCAGACCAGCGGTATGTTGCAAGGCTATGACACATTATTCTTCATGGATCAAAAATGGTATGTGGATTCATTGCGGGAGCTGTATCAGATTCAAACAGTGTAGCCGAGTCAGGATTCGCCAGTGTGTTGTGAATTGTACTGGCAATACTGAAAGTCTGCAACATTTTCTTGGCTAATGAGACAGTGCAGAAACATGCTGAACAGTCTGGGCGGAACGATCTTTGTCGCCCTCCTTTGTGTTCCCGGTCATAGGAACATAGAGGAGAATGAACGGGCTGGCCAAGCGGGGCTCTGCTCTTTACAGTCTTTCGGTGTGCATAGTCGGCGTCCCGCTGGAGACTGTAAAACGTGGGATATATTTGCACTACTTAGCAGACACGCGCAAGTCAAGGAGGACCTCAGGCACTTCCTTTGCGATTGCCCAGCTCTGGTTAGATCCAGGCTGCGGACACTAGGTAATCCATTTTTTAAGGACCTCAGAGAGATCTCTAGCTGCAGGACGAGAGAGCTGTTTTTCTTGGTGAGTACTACGGTGGACTCTTCCCCCTTCCTTTTAACACAGCAGCCAGGGTCTTAGGAATTTCTCGCATTAAAACGGCGCATCACAGTTCTCCTTTTTTTTTTTGGAGAGTTTGGTGGTTGGAGGTTCTTAACTCCTTAACTAAGAAATCTTGAAATACAGAATTGGTTATGATGTCCTGAAATTTTCGGTGTGTTTTACAACTACAATGGGAGGAATTTTGCAATCTACTTGGGTTGGTTGGGGCTGGGGTCGACAGGGTTATGGTGCCCGACGGAGTTGCTGGCACTGCTGTGGCTGCTGATAACGCTGTTGCGTCAATACCCCTAAAGTCGTCCAAGCAGCAAGTCACTTGCAGTTCCCGAGCGAGCTTTGTCAGCTGTCTTTGCTATCTACACTCTATTTTTTTCTTTATTTAACCACTTCACTTGATTTTATGCTAATATATATGGTCCCGATATCCCGAAGAGATCGATATCGGCTTAATGGTCGTGTTTTTCTTCTCTTGAAAGAATTGTGCTCACCGATCGTTAGATTACTTACTCCCCATGAGGAGGAATAATACAATTTTGCGAAAAAATTCTGTTGATGAAGGTCACCTTTGCAAGCAAATGAATACACTATCTAAAGATATGACAAAATTTTTATTTCATTTTTTACCAGGCAAAATTCAAACTACAGAGAATAGTTTTAATTTTTCAAATGCTCGAAGGCAATGTATTCGTTTTTACAAAAACATTTGTTTTCAAAGCAGCCTGATTTGACAGCACCTCTACTGCTTCCTCGGGCTGTTCAGTATCTTTTCATCTAAGCAGATTTCGCTACTGGAACAGCCGATCTCAAGCTCTGAAAGTGTTGATGGGGACTCGGTGGCTAATTCCTTATCGAATTAGAGGAACTCTGTTGCGTCATAATAGCCCTCCCTAAGTGTTTCGGCCAACTGAAAAATAGAAGACAACGTAAGGACAAACCATCCTAAGGCTTTAATTCTTCTGATTGGGAATCATTTTCGTCAAATCTAACTTTTCTAAAGCAGTTTATGACTGTTACTGGCTGCACCTTTATCCTGAACTTTGAAATTTTTGATAACGCCCTGATCTAACGGCGGACAAGCTAATGTCGTGCTGTTCGGAAGTGAAGTCCTCGGTGTTTAACGTAGGTACCTGTCTTGAGACTTAATCCTACGGCCCTCTTCAGGCGCGGATTGATTTTGTGACCACAATCAGAGCCCCGCTGCGACAAGCAACAACGGTACCAGTCTATACCAAGTGCATAGCTTAGCATTCATGCTGGTGTATGCAAGAATTACCTAAATCTCTACCGAACTATGGAGTACGGCACCCGTGTTGATACGCAACACCACGTCGAGGCCCGAAGGTCACTTCTCGCTTGAGCACAACCACAACCACCATGAAATTCCCACAAGGGGGCCAACCGCAACCAACCGAGCTGTACTCAGATACGACAGGAATTCTCCCGAAGTATAAGAGTCCAGGGGCTACCTCGGTTCCCATGATACCAGTATACCCCTGGTAAGGTTTCGTGACCGAAGCCACTTCAATTGAGTCCCCGTGCAGAATCGGGTCTGATCGCCCTTGCTAGGCCTTGGAGCATTCGCCTACTGCATCACGGCCGGCAAGCCAATGCGATACAGCGGTTCCCAGTGCCACCACGTGGAGGTTCTCCTCGGCCACTTGGTTTTGGTTCAGACGACAGGGTTGCCGTCCCGTCTTCCTCCCCGCCACCTCAGAGCACCCGTGTTGTTCGGAAGAAAAATAACTTTTATATTTTGTAGCGCAAGTCTTGAGGACGCGAAGTTGCATTGTCTAGGAAAAACAAAATTTTCCTTTTTTGCTGCCTAATTTTTCGGTCGAATTCCATTAGCCACTGAGTCATCAACTAGCGTGTCATCTACACCTTTTTATTAAAATACCAAATTATGGGCTACCGCTTGATGTCCATGGAGGTCCCAATCACGAGTGGTTTTTCTTTTTCTCCTGCTAAATTAGCGCAGAGTAAAATTATTAACCTTTCTTTGGACAATTTTCCACCGTGACACTTATCTGATGTGAGAGCAAGAGTTTTATTGGGCAATGCTCCTGTTTCGTCGGGATTATAAATGTCCTGGGGTCTATAACTAATTAGAAGTTCAACGTTTTCTAGATTAACAGCAGAGGCTTCACCAGACACACATCGAAATGCTATGTTGTGTCTACTGCGAAATCTTTGTAGCCAACCGATAGATGCACTTAGCTCCTTGGCTTTCTCCTGAACACTTGGTCCCGACAATGGAGTGTTTTGTTTTCGAACCTTGCAAAACCAGCCATAAACCATGGCATCAATATTTTTCTCTTGTGAACTGATAAAGTCTTCTTTACTGTTGATATTTTCCCCAGCAATTCATCTGGTCCTTAGTGCCCCTTTGTTACGCACAATAAGGGAAGCCTGCATCTTTCCTTCAAATCTGGTTGAGACAAGTCAAATTAATTTGTCAATATTGAAACTTCTTAGGATATAGGGGATCCTAAGCCCACATTCACATGATGTTAGACCGGACCAAATGGGGAGTAACTTTCTCTCACGTTTTTTGGTCCACGGATCCCTAGTTTAGCATTCAAAAACCAAAAAACTAAAAAAGCACTAACGGTTTCGTCCAGGCCAGAGGCAACCCTTCAGACGCTGCCTCATTTTTGCCTTGGGAGCCCTGTTACCACTTTCGGCCGCGCTGCTCCCAGGGCAGAGGTGAGGCAGCGTCTGAAGAGTTGACTCTGCCCTGGACGAAACCTTTAGTACTTTTTGGTTTTTTTGGAATATTGAAACTGTTTTAGGTTATTTGCCTATAGTTTTACATTTTAGCCAGCGCACGCACTGATGTATGTTCATTTTCATATACGTTGAGAATATTTATTTTCTCTTTTAAAGAAAACGCTTTTCTCTCTGGCATTATTAACTGTTTTACCTTGTAGAGTTTTCACTTCAACTTGCTGCGATTGATTGAGACAACGTTGCGCTCATAAACGGAATTAGCAAACACAAGGTTTTTTTTTCAAAAAGATTATAAAATCTACTATTCGCGTCCGGTCAAAAGGGGTGTCGTTCAAGAGAGGCAAATTGTTCTGAAATATACAAAAGAAATCATAGCCTATTAGAGGTGTCCACAAAGAGAGTTTTCACTGTATAAGTTTTTTTTACGCCGAAATAGTAGTTTCTCCTGTCCAATTACCATATTCATTAAAAAAACCAATTCGGAACGTTCATTCGTTAATTATAATGGTTTAAAAATAAAATGCTCATAAGGCGGAAAAGAAAACGCGGTAATTAGCTGACACTTTATGTGACATCACGGAGCCAGCAATTTGAATCTTATCTGCGTGAAAGCGTTTGGTTTAGTGTTTGTTATTTGTTACTTTTCAAGTAATCAATCAGTTTTAAAAAAGCTCGCAGATCGTGATGGGCAAAAGCTCGGGCTACGTCAGAATGCGAGTTGTTATCCTTTCATGGCACTTTTTTTTCCAAAATATGGTTTTTCAAAAAAAAAACAGAAAAAGCAGGTGTCTTATTGTTACAGAATAATATATTAATGAAACAAAAAGAATTTTTTGATACCAAGGACCACTTCTCTTTTTTGTTGTTCAGAAGTTACAAAACGAAATCCAATTTTGAAAAATATCAGCAGAGAACTCCTTGAACAGGCTCGTTGCCTAATTGAAGATGGATTGTCCATCCGTGGAGCTGCAGTCACAACAAGTGTTGCAGAGTTATCTCTTTGAGGTGGTTTACAAAAAAGGGTAGGATTGGAGAAACATGGCCGATTTCGGACAATTTTCAACAGAACATTGGATTAGATAACACATTCTTTTGTCTCAGCGATTTCTACAATACAGCTCTGCTACACAAAATGGTATAAAAAAATGGTATAAAAAACTCATAATGAAAGAAAGTGTGTTTCGGCGTTTGAGACGTTGGACCATCTCATTTATGGGTGCACCGTAACGCCGCTGGTGGAGTTTACAAACAGGCATAATGTTGTATGTAAGAGGATTCACCAAAACCTTGCATACAATCATGGACTCATCACGGGAATATGTCCAGTTTACTGGTATGAGCCGCAAGCAGTACTTGATAGTTCTGCTTACAGCTTACAGGTCGCTCCGCGTATATTGTTGATGTTACTATCCCCTATAATATCAGCATGGAACGGAAATACATGGAGCAGAAGGTGAACTATGAGCCAGTGGCTCGGGAAATAAAAAAAATGTCTCGAGCGGGTGGTTGTAGTTCCCATAATATTGTCAGCTATAGGTATTTTACCAAAATCCCTCACGGCATTCCTTGATGTCCTGGGATTTTCACACAGTTTGGTTCAAGTCATGCAGGAATATACCATTCTGGATACGGGCTCGATGTTGCGGGGAGTTCTCGACGGATTCTTCCATTAACCTACCACTGGCTGCCACACAATGGTATCCAATTTTATGATTTGTCCCTCAGGGATCGTAAACGATCGTTCATGGGTCGTTTACGATACGGGGAGTGGCGTCCCCGAGGTGCCCAAGCAAGTAGTTCTGGCCCCCTAGCTGGCATAATACTTGCGTCCTAGGTAGTAGCCTCGAGAAAGTTTCTCGGTGAAGAGCGAATTGCTAATGACCGATACACGCCGGGACACACTGGGAGTCCCCGGATCCGTCGACAACTCCCTGTCGACGTCGATGGGATGATGTGAGCCTAGCTCTGCCAAGGTGGTAGTTGTGGCGTGTATCAGGAGCCAGCCCCTTCGGGACCCTGGTCGGGTAGTGTGTATTGAACCGGTGTTAGTAGACCGCGTTGCCCCGAGCGAGCGCTGATCCGTCCGTGAATTCCGGGATTAGGTAAGCGTAGGTCAGGCCTCAGGGAACTGGGGTAGGGGCTGTATCCCCGAGGGTATACCCGTTCCTGACTATTGCGGCCCGCTCCCTTGCACACGATGCGCTGGTAAACAACTCAAATGGAGAATAAAAACGAACGAAACGAGGAAATAGTGGAAATGGACAGTGAGCAGGCTGCGTTTATTCGCAGCATGAAAATGCGCCGTTCGCCCCAGCGCCCAGCAAAGGACGTAACAAGGGCTGAAATACCCGACGAGACATCAGGACGCGCAGACGGAGAGAAAGACTCGGAAAGTGATGCGGCACCTGCAACACAGATAGGAACCCAGACCATACAGCACAGTGCTGTAATTGGGGAAAGAGGCACAGTGGAAACTGTCAAAACTAATAAAATGGTTTCGAATGTAAGCCAAGTGGGAGGACTGTCGATTACTCTGGCGCAAGCGGAAGAGGAAAGACTTATTAAAAAATGCATGGCAGTTGTGAAGCACATGCGATCTTCGACGTTCATTCAGAAAAACGTCGGTAAGGGGGTGAAAAACGGGCTAATGGAACTGGAAGAGCTCCTGGACAGGATTTCATACTATAGGCGAACATGGAAAGTAAGACAAAACCGCAGGAAGCAGAAACAACCGCGTTTCTCGAGGAGAACACCACGAATACCAAACGGATCGCTGACAGTCCATTGCAGAGCGAACTTGGTAAAAAACGAAAGGAGGAAGGGACATCTGAAGGAGATTTCACTCAGGCACTCTCCAGGGCTGAAAAGAAGAAGGCGAAGAGGATCAAAAAACAACAACACGTCGCGCCATCAGAAAAACCTCTGCCTAAAACTAAGGCGGACACGAAGGACGGAGTGCTAAAAGAAAAGGTAGGGAGACGAAGGAGGACTAGACCGCCAGCTTTGCTTATTAAGCCGACGGAAGGCAAGACTTTTGCGGAAGTCCTCAGCGAAATCCGTTACAAAATCAAACCCGAAGACAACGGAGCGGAGGTGTCTTCCATACGTAAAACGAAGGGTGATGGAGTCTTAGTCGAACTAGGCCCGAAGACTATAAATAAAGTCACGTTCTGTGAAGCAGCCAAGGGGCTTCTAGCAGAAAAAGCTTTGGTTTCTAGCCTGGAACCCATGTGTGCTTTAGAAATACGAGACCTTGACTGTCTCACGGAAAAGAACGAGGTAGAAGAGACCATCAAACGCGAATGCCCGGAGGTAACCAATGTCCGGATTGGTATTACCTCCCCAAACTCACGAGGCCAAAAACTCGCTGTGGTGGAAGTTGCCGAGCAATACGCGAGGAAGCTTCTAAACAGCAGGAAAATAAGAATTGGTTGGGTAGTGTGTAGGATACGAATTCGGGCCGCCCCAACCAAATGTTACAGATGTTTGGATTATGGGCATACATCTGCAAACTGTCGGGGACCTGACAGAAGGGCAACATGCCGTAAATGCGGTCAGGCAGGCCATAAAGCGAACACCTGTAATGAAAAGGAAAGCTGCGTCCTATGCAGGGACCGTGGCGCGACTGATGAGAGCGTTGCGCACACTGCGGGATCGGGGCGGTGTCCAGTTTTCAGAGCAGAATTGGAAAGAGCTGGGATACGGTCAACATGATTCGCATCCTACAAATCAATATGCACCGGAGTGCAACAGCTCACGAGTTGCTAGCGCTGCGGAGACCAAAGCTGATTTAGTACTCATCAGTGAGCAGTACCGAAACAAGGGCCCAGTTTCATGGCACCCAGACATATCAGGTACCGCTGTCATCTGGGTTCAGGACGGCACCCTCCTGGGGGTTCTTGCCCAATGCCGAGGGGACGGCTTTGTCTGGATTCAGTGTTCAGGGATAACGTTTTTTAGTGTCTATCTTACGCCGAATGAGACGATGCCGGACTTTCGTCGGAGGCTTGAGGCTTTGGAGGACGCTATCTTAAGCACGGATGGGCGGATCCTGGTCGGGGGTGACTTCAATGCTAGGGCACTTGAATGGGGCATGCCTCACACAGATTCCAGAGGGAAACGAATTCTGGAAATGGCGGCGAGAACAGGACTGGTAATTCTAAACACCGGATCCACCCCAACGTTCCGGCGCCCGGGCTGCGAAGGAAGCATTCCAAACGTAACCTTCGCATCGGAATCACTGGTGTCGCTGGTGGACGGGTGGCGAGTTCTGGAAGACTTTTCGGCAAGTGACCACCAATACATTGCTTTCGAAGTGGTGGAAACAAACTCTCGGTGTGCGCCACCCCAGCGATCTTTCTGTGAATGGAACGTCGCGAAAGTGAACACCGGGAAGTTTGTCGAAACTCTGGGAACAGGTGGGGTCACGCTGAAAGGAGCGGCAAACCTTCCATGTATTGGCGGACAATGGAAATCGCAGAGCTCCGGAAGGAATGTCACAGGCTCCACCGCTTAACACAACGACTAGGCGATCGGGAGGAGGCATGTACCATAATGATGGAGTACAAATCAGCCAAAAGGAGACTCCGCAGCGCAATAAACAAGAGCAAAGCTCGCTGCTGGCAAGATCTGATCGACGAGGTGAATGGGAATCCGTGGGGACTCGGTTACAAACTTGTAACCCGAAAAATCGGGGCTCTGCGGAAACCCTGTTCACTTAAGGCCGAGCAGATGGACCGCATTGTGAGGGCACTCTTCCCTGCACACCCCGTATGGGATGGTGACATCGGCGCGGAGAGCGCAGAGGACTGTCCACTTTTCTCTGTAAAAGAGTTGGAACAGGCAGTCCTCTCTATGAAAAACAAGAAGGCGCCAGGACCCGATGGTATTCCAGCAGAGGTGTACAAACTGGTATTCCAACACCGGCCAGACCTACTGCTCGGCGCATTCAACGCTTGCCTGAAAGAGGGCATTTTCCCTGCTCGTTGGAAAGTTGCGAGGCTTGCGCTGATCCCTAAAGGGAAAGGCGATCCCGAACTGCCGTCTTCATACCGCCCACTATATATGCTTGATACTGCTGGGAAAATGCTCGAAAAGCTCATCAGAAGTAGACTCGCTGAAGCGATACGCGCTGCCGGAGATTTGTCTCCCCGGCAGTTTGGTTTTAGGGCAGGGAGATCGACAATTGATGCTGTCATGCAGGTCGTGGACGCCGTTCGATGAGCAGAGGCACATAGCCGCCGAACTCGACGGGTGGTGCTCCTCGTAACGCTTGACGTCAGAAACGCCTTCAATTCCGTAAGATGGAAAGACATTCTAGGCACACTAGACAATACCTTCAACGTGCCGAGCTATCTCTTACGGATTTTGAGGGACTATCTGAGGAACCGCTCCCTGCTCTATGAAACACTAGAGGGTCAAAGGCGGATGGAGGTCACGTCGGGGGTAGCACAGGGATCCATCCTAGGGCCGGACCTCTGGAACGCTACCTATGACAGTCTGTTATAACTCGACATGCCAGAAGAGTTGCGCCTGGTCGGCTACGCAGATGATGTCGCAGCGCTTGTTGCTGGACGCACTGTCGAACAGGCGCAAAGCAGACTCGGCATATTGATGCGACGGGTAAGCGGATGGATGACTACTCATGGTTTCAACCTTGCACTGGAAAAAACCGAAGTAGTCATCCTGACCAGAAGGAGAATCCCGACCTTGCGTCCCATATCGTTCGGCGAGTCGATAATGGAGTCAAAATCAGCGGTAAAGTACCTCGGGTTGACTCTTGACTCAAAGATGAACTTTTCTGAGCAAATCCAAACAGCAGCGAACAGGGCTGCGGCTGGAGTTTCGGCGTTAAGTAGGCTAATGGCAAACATTGGGGGTCCTACGTCTAGTAGGCGACGTCTCCTGATGAGCTCAACGCAGTCTGCCCTGCTCTACGGCGCAGAGGTATGGGCTGGCGCTCTTAACAAGGAGGTATATCGTAGACGCCTCGCGCAAGTACAGAGACGGGGAGCTTTACGGGTGGCGTCTGCGTACCGCACTGTCTCTGAACCGGCCGTGATGGTGATCGCGGGAGTTATCCCCGTTGCCCTTCTTGCTAGGGAGCGTCAGGCGATATACAAGCGCAAGGGAGATGAGCCAAGGGAGGTGGTTGCTCGCGAAGAACGGCAACACACTCTAGATGAGTGGCAGCTCTCTTGGCAAAATGAAACTAGAGGCAGATGGACTGCGCGGCTCATCGGCAACTTAGGTGCGTGGCTGAATCGGAAGCATGGTGAGACTGACTATTTCCTTACCCAATTTTTAAGTGGGTATGGAAATGTTCAGTCTTACCTGCACAAGATTGGAAAAGCGCGTTCTCCGGATTGTGTGTTTTGCAATGGAGTTGTGGACGATGCCCACCATACTTTTTTTTCTTGTGGAAGGTGGGATGGGGTTCGTCAGCAGCTCTATTTAAACACAGGGGATCTCTCTGCAGACAACATTGTCGAAGAGATGCTGAGGACTGCTGACAGCTGGAACCATGTTGCCCATTACATTCGGGCCCTTCTCGTTGCTAAGAAGATAGAACTCGACCGGTGGAGGAGCCGGATGGCAGAGGGTTCCTTGAACTGACAGTTCCCTTCCTCCTCTCCCCTCCCGTTGGTGAAAGGAATTCCCTGATTTGAAGGCTCCGCAAGGCGGGAGAGTTCGGGGGCTGGCCTGAAGTAATGTGACAAACGGTTCCAGGCTAGTTCTCTGACGATGGGGAGGTTGGTAGTCCGACGACGTACCGAATCGGGAGTCCAATACTGTGTGCGTAAATGCATTCACCTACCCTACCAAGTTGAAAAAAAAAATTTTATGATTTGAGTAGTAAGACTGCTTTACGAGAAACGTCTTATTAGTTTTCCATTCGGGAATAAAATATTTCCGTACTCATATCTTAATTCCAATTTTCAGTAGCTCCTCTCTGATTACCTAAGATACTGCTACTAGCACCCACGAGGGTAATTTGAGAGAGTCTATCACAACCCCCACCAAATACTTATGTTTGTATCTTAACGGAGTCCTTACAAGAGTTTGTAGGTGAATATAAAGATCACAATACAAAGTGAAACAACCAAGCCCGAATGTTCGTTTTCTTGAAAATTATTAATATTATAGTATTTAGCTTACCGTGAAATCACATTATGCGATTCTTGATGAAAAAAGCGGGTAGAAATTCAACACCACCACCTGGAATGCAATGAAGAGAATATAAGTAATTGTTGTTGTCTTACAGTAGCTACAAGGATTACATAAGAGTACTATTTAACGTTGACAAACTTAGCGTAAAATTTTCTAAAATTTTGTTTAAGAATCGAGGGATTCCTAAGTCCGCCATCCACTTAATGGCAGACCGGACCAGTTGGAAGGCAACATGCTTTCACGGTTGTAGTCCACGGAACCCTCATCCTTGGGCAAGCATCCAAGTTGCAAAATTTATGACTTACGGTTTCATCCAGGGCAGAGGGAATGCAAGAGGCACCATCCTCTTTAAGTTCACCCGACTACGGGCCTACGCTAACGATATTGACATTATGAGAAGAAAGAGATGTATAGCCTACCTTCATCCAGATCGGGCAGGCGGCCCGAATTCTTGGGCTGCACATAAATGAAGGTAAGACGAAGTACATGGTGGCAACGTTAGGACCAAAAACCAACCAACCAACAACATCGAATCGCACTGATCAAACGAAAACAACCAAGATAGGAGACTACAGCTTTGAGACCGTTGAAAATTTCACCTATCTAGGGTCGAAAATCACAACCGATAACAGCTACGATGATGAAATCCGCGCACTATTGTTGGTAGCCAACAGAGCCTATTTCAGCTTACAAAAACTGTTCCGCTCAAAACGTCTCACCATAGGGTCAAAGCTGTTGCTGTACAAGACAATGATCTTGCCAGTCCTCATGTATTCCTCGGAGACTTGGGTTCTTAGTAAGAAAAATTGCGAACTCTTCGCCGCGTTCGAGAGAAGAATCCTCCGAAGAATTTTTGGCCCCTTACATGAGGATGGACGATTCCATAGCCTACATAACGACGAAATCTACGAGCGATACCCTGACCGTCAGGTTGTAGATAAAATCCGGCTCAATAGGTTACGGTGGGCGTGTCACTTAATCCGTATGGATGAGGATGATCCACCCCGGAAAGTCTATAAGGGCAATATCTATGGTAGAAAAAGGAGACGAAGCAGAACCTGCCTGAGATGGAACGATGGCGTAGGTCAGGACGCCAGACAGCTTTTAGGAATATCGAATTGGTGGACCTCACGCAAAACCGGGATGTCTGGAGTTCCTTATTAAGGCAGGCCTAGACCGGATACCGGTTGTTGCGTCGTTGATGATAATAATGAAGAAACTTCCTCCAATTTAGGCACATCACCGAGTACAACCGATGAGGACCCAACTTGTGAACTGGGTAAATGGTGAAGAAGAAGAATTTCGAAATGGGGTGTATATTAATATATGATATACGATGAAAACCTGAAGGAAGCTAGGTATCATTTATGAAAGTGCCACTATTGGCATTGCACTAGAGTGAGGTCAAATGTGTTGAGATTTGATGGTCCGATGAAGTACTTGAATCCGCTGGTACGAGGCACGTACAGGAATTAAATGCACTATTGCTCTAACGGTGGTAGGAAATAGCCTTCCGACATGTAGGCAACACTGTCGTGGAGCCTGACTCCTCCCTTTGAAAATGAGACCAATTCGAAGTTAGTATATTGAAGAAATCTGGTCCGGGATCATTTCTTCTGAAATATGCTATCTTGTTGTCAAGGACAAACTCCAGTTGGAATTTTTAATGTGGTTGGAACTTTTTATGTTGATAAAGTTTGCCTGAAATCAAAACGGAGTCTCATAGTGGCATCATACCTTTTCACACTCACCAAAAAATTCAAAACCGCAATTTCAGCGGAAAAAATCATGTCATCTGTATTTTAGACCCTAAAGGAATAATTTTGATTGAATATCTCGATAAGGGGGAGACTATCTACGGGGAAAGACGCTATGGGACCCTAAAAAAGTTGAAAACGACAGTTCAGAATTTGGAGGAGAATGAGGCATACGCTGACAATTGGAGGCTGTATGTTGCACGAGTAGGCCAGACCTCCTGAAGCTGTTTGGATAAGACGTTTTGAATCGCTCCTCGCATTCCTTTGATTAGATTTTTTCAGATTTCCCCATTTTCAACTATCTGAAAGTAGACATGGGTGGAAAAAGGTTTTTAACGAACGAAGAAGTGGGCGAAGGAGTTATCGGGAAACTTTTCCCAGGTGGTATCAAACAATTAATCCGCACCCACCACTTGTAACGAAATTAATGACAACTATGTTGAAAAATAACTTACGTACATATCCAAAAATGTAGCAAATATATTTTTTTTCCATTAAATATTTTTTTTTTAAAATGTCTTTAAAATATCTGACAAATGGACATGCCTTGTATATTTCAGGAAAAATAATTCCCAAATAAACGCTTTCTCAGAATTTCCGGATGATTTGTTTTGCCAATAAAACGAAAATATTATTCTTTATTCATAAAAAATAAACTTCAGAATTATATGTGGGAATTCATTTCCTTTAAATGGTTGCCTTGATTGTTCACCAAGAAGGCCATATGATGATTAACATTTATTAGAAATTTATCCAGCATTTCTTCTGGTATTTTATCAATAACACGCCGAGTGTTGGTTTTCAAGAATAGAATTTATTGAAGTTACTTCGCATTGCCTCTATCTGAAAGGATGATCCTACGGTGCCAAATTGCACGAACGTGACCAAATAACATCGCTATTTTGAGAAATTACGTATTTGGGGAAGCCAGTGAGTAAAACTCAGAATTTTATTGAAAGCTTATGTCAAACAAGTCCACACCTCCCTATTCAGTCCACAAAAAGTTATCCAACATCTCTGGAAATCATATTGGATTGACAGTAGCAGGCTATCACCGTCTCTACGAGTATAAAAGCAAAGACCAGTATAGTGCCGGCTTGGACTTTTTTTTAAAGTCTGCATTCCTGGTCAAATGCTTTAGGCCCCACAGAAGCAGTTCGAGGTGTTGTCTGCGATCTCTCACTAAATGCTTCCACTTCAACTGCCTTTTATGCGAGTGTAAGCTAAAGTCACTTCGCAAAATTCAATGTGTCAAACCTCTTGGTAGTGAAGGTGAACAGACATTTTCTGTTGAGGGTGCTACACGAAATCGTCCAGGCCTCCACCAGACAAGAACCGAACAAGTTTGACAAAATTTATCCTCGATTTTTTTTCGTAGTCTTTTTTGACACTGACTGATTTCCCCAGAAAATTCCTTCCAGCTGGTAGGCTGTGTGTGCCTATAGACTTGCCAAGAAAGTGTTAGCGACTTGTCGATGTTGGTGCATTAGATATACACCATCCAATAAAATGAGACCACATTGTATCACCAAGCCACGAGGAGATGCACTAACTTCAATGAGATGCGAACAGTTAGCAGATCTTAATTTGATTGAGTGATTATGTAGATTTTGAAAATAAGATGTTCTAAAGCAATAGTAAAGAGAAAGTATACCACGTTGTATGTCGAACCTTGCTTCAAATTATTTCTAACATGCCGTGTAACTCCTTGCTAGAAGCAAGACTTCTCTTCTAGAGTCAAAAAAAAGCTTCGAGTTTCCTTTATCCTTTTTCTTCTCGGACTAGAATATCATCATCATCAACGGCGCAACAACCGGTATCCGGTATAGGCCTGCCTTAATAAGGAACTCCAGACATCCCGGTTTTGCGCCGAGGTTGACCAATTCGATATCGCTAAAACTAGGGACTAGGACTAGAATATGCTCTTATAAAAGCAACGCTAATATTTGCATATTCCACTGGCATCAATATTCTCTCTCGATTCCCTCTCGAGAAAATGATATCGCCGCCAGAGTTGATGGCCATACGGACCCGTTTTATGGCATTTTCCACCACTTTTGGCAGAACTTCGGGCGACTGATTTTCCCATTCCTGGCGAATATTCTTCTTGAGGTTGACGCTTATTGACGTAAACCCAAAACTTCAAAAAACCCGATAAAAAGAAGTCTGGAACGGTTAACTTGGGCTATCTGGCCGTCGAGTGCAAATCACTAAAACGATATATTACGTAACCCGGAAGAGTTTCCTTCAAAATATCGGTTGTGGCTCGAGCCACGTGTTTTCCAATTAAAATTCATCCAATTGTACAGTTTGTTACATAAGAGCGTGGTCACTGTTAAATAATAACAACAATTGATTTTTCGAAAATTCGCAAATTTATTGATAATTTGGTCGTCAATACTCAATGCAAATACCTCAGTAGCAAGTCCAATCTCCTGCATTGTCAATTATGGCCTGGCACCGTCGGGGCATACTTTCCACTAGTTTTTCTGCATATTCTACCCGAAAAGACCTCCAAATTTCCCGAATTTGTCGAGAAAGTTTATCTAAATTACATGGCTTGCATCTGCGAAGCTGCATTTTCATCAGAGCCCACACATTTTCTATGGGATTTGCATCCGGTGACTGAGATGGCCAATCTAAAGTGACAACTCCGTTTTGCGCCTTTCACTCGCTACACGCTCGACTCCGATGTTTCGGATTGTTGTCCTCTTGAAGGATCCAGCTTTCATTTTTCTTGGTATACCATTGCTTAGCAGATGGTAACAAAGCCTTTTGATATATTTTATTCATTTTTTCGGCATTTAAATTCTCGGTAAATAAGAACAAAGTACCAAAATCTTTGTTTGAGAAGCACCCCCAAACATGGACCTTGACGGGGTGTTTAACATTCCGTTGAAGCATCCTACTGGCGGAGGTTGTCCAGGCGTGTTTGATGCTCGAAAATGCCCAGAAGGAGGATTCATCAGAAAAAATTACGTTGCTCCAATCGCGGTCCAAGTTTTCCTTCGCCCATTCCACTCGTTTTTCAACGTGTTTTGCACTCAACATTGGTTTATTGGCAAGCAAGTGCCTGCGAATCGTTCCGAAAGATATGTCAACACCTTTTGCTTTCAATTTCACAGCAGCTCCACGTATAGTCAAAATTGGATCTTTTGAGAACAATGCGAGGATCTTTTTTTCGTCTTTTTTTTGAGACTTTGCTTGCACTTCCGCGATCAGGAAAATCATCAACGTTACCGACCTTTTTGTAGCGATTTATCCACTTGCTAACGAACTGCTTCGACTTTCCCATATATTTCACAGCAGCAGTTTGCGTTAATTTGGGTCCTTTTTCATGCAAACATAGAAAAATTGCCTCAAAGCGAGAAGCGTAAACAGCACTCATTTCGAAAAACCACTCAATTGAAGACTAAATTTGACAGAGAGCTGACTTTTTACAAAAAGCAAGAAGGACTGAGGTGCCCTCTATGTCATAGAAAAAGAAACAGGACGCTCTGATTATCTTCGTGTAACAGTGACCATGCTCTTACGTAACATACTGTAGAAGAAAAAATTCGGTAATCTTGGCCCTGTACCGAGTGCCGTTCACAGTCGTCTTTTGGACTGCGGCGTTCTCAAAGAAAAATAGCCCGATGACTCCTCCAGCGTAAACATCACACCACGCAGTAACTTTGAGCTGGTGTAATGACTCTTCGTAGGTGCCCCAGAAATAACTACTTTGCTTATTCACATAACCGCTAAAATGGAAATGAAACGCATCGCTCATGATAATTTTCCGTGAAAAATCGTCCTCCTCTTCGTTGAGATTCAGATTAGATGCGTTTGGCGGTCAACAAATGACAGCTGATGCATTGTCTGCACTTTTTAAGGGAATATCTTCAAATCATCGACCGAAATTCTGCGTAGGGCCGCCGGCTAGTATCCAATTGCGTGGCTGGTCGATATTCCGGGATCCTCTTTGACATCTTAGGCAAGAGCAGCGATATTCTCGGCAGAAAGGCTACGGCCAGCCTTGGGGACATCTCGCGTTTGCAAAATGATTATAACCTTTGTGTTACGTCATGGTAGATAGATTTTCGTTCAAACCAAGAACTATTTCCATATATATATGTATCTTGCTAAATGTCCCAGAAAGGTGCCCAAAACTTTACTGCATTTAATCAGTTTTTGATCAGGTATCTCAAGTGGCTAAACGGGAAAAATAAAGATACGAGACAACAACTTTGAGACCGTTGATAATTTCACCTATCTAGGGTCGAAAATCACAACCGATTACAGCTACGATGATGAAATCCGCGCACGATTGTTGGCAGTCAACAGAGCCTATTTCAGTTTACAAAAACTGTTCCACTCGAAACGTCTCACCATAGGGTCAAAGCTCTTACTGTACAAGACAATGATCTTGTCAGTCCTCATGTATTCCTCGGAGACCTGGGTTCTTAGCAAGAAGAATTGCGAAATCTTTCCCACGTTCGAGAGAAGAATCCTCCGAAGAATTGTTGGCCCCCTACATGAAGATGGACGATTCCGTAGCCTACATAACGACGAAATCTATGAGCGATACCATGACCGTCAGGATACGATATTGTAAATAAAATCCGGCTCAATAGGTTACGGTGGGCGTATCACTTAATCCGTATGGATGAGGATGATCCCACCCGGAAAGTCTATAAGGGCACTATCTATGCAGAAAACGAAAAAGAAGACGAGGCAGACCCCGCCTGAGATGGAGTGATGTCGTAGGTCAGGACGTCAGGCAGCTTTTAGGGACATCGAATTGGTGGACCTCGGCGCAAAACCGGGATGTCTGGAGTTCCTTATTAAGGCAGGCCAAGACCGGAAAGCGGATGTCGCGCCGTTGATGATGATCTTAAGTAAATATTTATTGCACTCTTCTATGGTTCTTTATTTCAAACTTTGACTAAGGTAACACATAGTTTTCCAGATGATTTTCGTTGTAATTTATTGTTTATGCATTAATTTACTCTAAAAAGAACCGAATATATCTGGGAATCCAAGTATCATGCTAGACTTTTTCTTCCGAAATTCAATAAAAGTATAAAGTAGGGCATCCTCTCTCGATTATAGTATCCATAGAATTTCGAGGAGAATCAAATTTGTATTTTATTGTACACAAATTTATACTTCAAAAGCCAGCTGCGTCCTTTCTTAGTGCCTGAAGCCATTGTAATAATGTGTAGGCCTGGGAAGTTTCCAGCGTATCTTCTCATTTTAATTTCAAGTAATTTTCATTGTGTTACCCTCTGGAGAAGACTTTCAAACTATTCACCTTGAAGATTTCTCAATAGGCGAATGTTTGTTCCTATGGCCATTACCAACGTTACTACGAAACTTTGCTTTGTACCATAGATACTAAAACATTTGTCGCAAACAAATGGCTGCTCACGTCTGTTTCTATCATAATTGATAATGGGGGGGAAATATTTACCAGACAAACGGAACCGAAAAAGTTTCTGTTGAACTTCGAGAAATCGGGAAAAGTTACTCTAGCCCACGCTGCTGTAAATCTATTGCTATCACTCAAAATAGCGATTAGTGAATCAGGAGGCATTTATTCGATCTGAAATCCTTTAATATGACATGGGTACTTCGCGTTCAAAATCAAAAGGACGAATCCCGAGTGACAGGAACGTGATGGTGATAGGTCTTTCCCAGGAACCTTCGAGCTTTTTTAAAGACACAAAATGTCGTCCTTTCCCCTCCAAGTGCAAGTAATCAAAAAGATATTAAGAAAGTCTTAAAGGATTGGAAGAAACGTTGCCACTGGATTTTCTATATTATTTCCTATGTCTCACCCTGGTTTATTAGTTTGGGTTTATTTAGGTCTCGTATGTACGTGTGTAGCAATTATAGGGGAAGGTTACCTCTACTCATTAGTGCCCTATTAATGTTATTATTTCCTATGCAAAATACGGATTTAAAATTCTCTCCCGATTTGTTATCCTCCCTCATTTATGTATTTTTTTCAAGAAGCAATCTTTTGATAATCATTGATCAGAACCGACCCGGTTTTAATTACCGGTTTACAGCGCTGCGGTGTGGAGCCGCTTAACGGAGATTCACCCGAGCTCTACACAAAAATAACGCAAAAAAAGTTAATCAAATTTATTAATGAGGTATCGGCTAGCTGCTCATCAGCTTCATCTCTCTACAGGGAGCGCACGTTCCACGAGAAAATGAACAAATCGTTGATCCGTTGTCGTTGCCGGGTCCTTCGTTTTAAAGTCCGTCCTGTCCGAGGCTTCTTCAGTTGGCTTCGTAACTTTGGTTTTCCGTGTAGGGTTGTCAGCCCTACCCAACCCCCAACCTGGAGGACCAGTTGGTACAATTTGTCCCGTTTTTAGGCGCGGGAGATTCGCCTTCATCCTTCTCCGTCTGCAGCTTTTCATTAAGAAAGAGCTCCCAGCGGTCACCACGTGGAGGTGGAGATAGGGTTTGGTAGTAGAACTGTTGGTGTTGGTTCAGCAGGCATTTCCCAGGTTTTATGCTCCATCGTGGGTACCAATCCACGTTTCGCCCTGGGACCTATACTACCCTTTGACTACCAGCGGTTATTACAAGACTAAAAGCTCTATGACTTCATGACACAACAAGAGGAACCAACTGCCCCGATAGAACCATGAAATTTGTGGAACCTGTAACAGCAAAAGGAGAGACTGTTGAAGAAAAACCATGAACTCCTGAGGAAAATTCACTACCTCAAAGGTTGCAACAACAAATGGAGGAACCAATTGCACTGCAGAACCATTCAAAGACACCTATTTACTATCCTACGAACAAAAAGACTTTCCAGTCAAAGCTCCCGGGACAACCTCCAGAGAGCTCGGTAGTATGTTCTTGTCTCTCATCCGAACAGTAAAATAAGTAGGGAAGAGAAACAGGTACCCTTCGAAGAAAGTTCCGCAACTCCAGCAACAGCCTTTATTTTTCTACATATATATATTACTGACTTGTTCAAATTTTAAAGAGTCACGTTTTCCGCTCGACGTGGGGCTTGGAGGATTCTTCGCTTTCTTCACGTAAATTCGGTTAGTTCGCAGTGTCATACCACAACAACGTCTCCGACACCTCCCGTTTCCGCAGTGGTGATACGGGTGCCACCGTTTTGGCGACATGGTTCGGAGGCCAATTTGAGGGGCAGTTCACGCTCACGGGTAGCACTACTGACGCTACGTGATTTAATCATGCGCTCGTTGGTCTGGACGAGGAGTTGAATGGGCTTGTCGTCGACGCACTTGGAGAGTGCTCTTATTCAAAGTTAAAGAAGTGAGTCACAAAGCAGAATCATTTGCTGCGTGAGATAAAGCAGTTAGGCGGGGCCTAGCTGTAGTTGCAGTGAATTACTGAAAGCATCTAAGCCATCTTCGCTTGTGCGGCCTCCGAGTCTTTGGAAGTGTTAACGGACACCGAAGACAAGATCCACATGCGCGCACTTTGGACTCTGAATTGTCACAGCAGACGGTGGCCACCCCTGCGGCTACCGTTTCTAGACTAGTGGCAACAGTTGAAGCTTTGCGTTCGGGAGGTGGAACCCGAACTCATTCGAGGTCCGCCCAGGGAAATGGGCGATTGAGTAGTCCCGAGTCGGAATTCTCAACTAATCCTTCAATCTGTTGCTACCGCATTTTTCCAGACAAGGCAAAGAAGTCCACATTCATGGCATCAAAAAACTAAACTCCGCCTAACCATCTATAATCCTTTGAGCTAATGCAGTTGTCTCAGTCCTTCCGGCATTACGAAATCATAAATTAATCTCTCAACAACTCAAACCACCGGCGGTAAACATCTCAACTATACACATACTTACGGCTACAGGCAAGTGAACGCAAATCTAGGACTTCGACGAACGTTTTCATGGCGTTTTGTTATAGCTGACATCAGCAGTCCTATATTAGGCGCAGACTTTTTAAGCCACTATGAATTGGTAGTGGCTCTACAGAACAGGTCACGTACTCAACTGTCAGTGTTACTATCATCTTTGATGAAGCAGCCGATTCTCTTATTCGCGCGCTCTTTCAAAAATACAGCCACCTAACTACCGAAAGTAGTCTCACGCAGTCAGCTAAGCATGATCTACAGCACCACATCCGCACTGTTGGCTCTCTTATCCTCTCGAAAGTATGTCCATTATCATCCCAGAAACTAACTGTTACTAAGAGAGAATTCGACCCAGTTTCAAAGCAGGGTACTTGCACCATCAAATACCTGCTGGTGTTCTCTACTACACATGGTCTCAAAGCCCAACGGCGAATGGAGATCATGTGGTGATTGCAGACGTCTGAATGTTCACACCATTTCAGAACACTATCCCATATCACTCGTCCGCGACTTTGGGCACAACCTTGCTAACTGCCGTGTTTTCATGACATCGGACTTGGCCTCTGTAACTCCAAAAGACATTCCGAAAACAACAATATGAACACCCGTAGGCCTCTGCGAGTTTGCATGGACGCCTTTGGAAGCAAGCTTTTCCGAGTCTCATCACCTTTGTCCTGCGAAACCTTAACTTTTGTTTCGTCTGCTTGGTTAAGGTTTTGGTCGCCTCTTTCACTGAGTCTAAGCATTTGGAACATCTCGAATGTATTTTTTCCTGAGGCTGGTCTAGTACTTAACGTTGAAAAATGCAAATTCCTTCAATAGCTAAGAAGTTTTTAGGTCACACAATTTCCCCTGAAAGAATCCACCCGGATCCAGAGAAGATTCATGCAGAGTTCCAACAACCTAAAACTGTCAAGGATTTACGAAGAGATTTGTTTCGGTTGGTTGTCAAGTGGATAGCAGACTCAGAATTCCCTCAGGCCTCGTACAAAAATTTACCCATTTGAACTTTGGTCATTGGTTTTGCACGCCCATAAAACAAAGCAATTCTAATTGTTAAAGGGTTCCGTCAAAACTATTGATTACCATCACTTCATCTATCTGATCTATTAAAAATTCGAAGGAAGACATTTGTTCCCTTCATCAGTGCTAACAAGAACTTGTTTCTTCTTGCAAATACCGATTCTTGCAAATACCGATTCTTGCTAAAACCGATATTTCGGGAACCACTTATTCCCTTCATCAGTGCTAACAAGAACTAATACTGATTCTTGCAAATACCGATATTTCTGGAACTACTTGTTCCCTTCATCAATGCTAACAAGAACTTGTTAGCACTGATGAAGGGAACAAGAACTTGTTAGCACTGATGACGGGAACAAGTGGTTCCCGAAATATCGGTATTTACAAGAACTTGTTAGCACTGATGAAGGGAACAAGTGGTTCCCGAAATATCGGTTTTTGCAAGAATAAATATCCACACCAACGAAAAAGAAACAACAAGTTTTTTTATTATTTCAGACTAACCGAGAACTTTCATTTGATACCCCACATGACCATATTTGTTGAAAAAAAATATTACACCCCCGTTTTGCATGTATGGAGGATTTCCCCTCCCTCTCCTAAGTTCCACGTGGACCAGTGAAGCTCATTGTGTGCATGGGCGTTCACAGTCCGTTCATCCGCTTTTGAAAAAAAATGCTTGAGACAGACAGTAAACCGATTTTAATAAAGTTTTGTATTAAAAAGAAGGGAAACCAACTAACAAAGTCTGACAAAGCACTGTATCTTTTGCTATACCCAAGCTCGTGGCAATAAGAACACCCACCAGACGTTTCCTTTTACGAGGTTTATCAAATCCTACTCTGCCGTAAAGGAGGATGTACTATTTTCCTGGTCCCCTTATCCCCTTATTTTTATTGATTAAGGAGTCAACTTATTCCCGGGATCAGCAGTATTTTGGTAGCACACACAGCCCCAGTCAATAAGGGTGAAACCACTCAGGATTGCAAAGGTCATTTTCGGAGTTTTAACATTTCCATTCAATGGATGCCTCATTCGTCTAATCTTAGCCATATGAATTCAAGGGTTTTATCGATTTTAAACTCTCTTGGGAACTGTTTAAATTTGTTATAAATAAACACCCGTTGGTTGGTTTTGTTCAGTTTTATTAGTTTAAGAAATCCAGGTTATTTTTGGTTACACTGTATCAACACAAATTCCTAATTCATGCTTATTTCATAAGCGATGGAAAAGTTATTCAAGGATTTTGAGAAGATTGGCCTTAACTTGGCTTTTCCTTAAAATTTCCTTTCTGTGCAAAAGTTTCTTCCTATTAGATAGAGTAACCTTTCCCAATTCCCACATTGGGCGCTGATTAAACAAACAATTTTATGTTGGATAAACAAGACGGAAAACCAAAAGCTGAACAATTCAAATATAAAAGTTTCATGGGCATCTTATCTGAAAAACTTTCTATATACGTTTTCCATTTGCATATAGTTAAAATTCATAATATTCTTCCATATATTTCCAGATGCCAAGATATACATACTTAATAATAACATAAATGTTATGCTCATCCTCAACAAACAAACATGTTACCGAATATTTTATTTATATATTACAGATGAGCATTTAAATTAATCGTACGTATCTAAATATTTCTGCTTTAGTCCACCCTACGAGCCGAATCCATCTTTTCTTCATCTTCTACCCCCTATGATTGTATCACCTTGCGTGTGTTCGCTCCCGACGCCGGTCCTTTTATTACATGCCTCTCCTATCTGTACGATGAATTCTTCGGCAGTCTTTCAAAAGTCCTTACTGTAACTTTCCCCTCTCTTCCCTTTATTGTCTACGCTGCCTTTAACCTCCTTTGCTGTCCTGGCCTTTCATCCGCCTCCCCGTTTATTCCCATTCATGAACACCTGTGCTGCTCTTCAGTTCAACCGCACCACAAATCATCTAAATCGCACTCTGAATCTAGTCCTCTCTATCATACCTGAACGGCTCCTTTCTCAATCTTCCCTTGCTCTTCTCTATATTGCTTCTGATGCCCATCATCCTGCTCTTCAGCTCTCATACTATGCGCAAGCATTCTAAGCTCAAGTTTCGTAAGGGCAACTTTGAGGGTTTGAGCTTAGCTCTGACGTCAATCAATTGGGCTCGCATTCACTCGTTATTACCCTGCGACCAAGCTCGCCTTTCCAATTGTTTTGACCCCCTTCGTAGTTACGTTCCTTCCTCCCCCAAATCCCTGAGCTCCTACTCATTATGGTGCACCACTGAAATCCATAAAAAACTTCGTCTTAAGCAAGCTGCGAGGAAAAAGTTTTTATCCACCGGCAGACGTGCAGACTTTGACTATTTCAGCGCTCTGTGAACTTCATTTAAGTCACTGATAGTTGAGTTTAGGCAGGATTATCTAGACAGTATTGAAGTCGAATTAACGCGTGGTAAGCCTTTCTAGTCTCACATCCGTAACGCCCGCAATGCCTCCTAGTCCCTTCCCACTTTCATGAAATTCTCTGGTTTCACTGCTACCTCTCCTCAGCGATCCTGTGATTTCCTTTGCAGTTACTTTTGCCCGGTGCATAACTCCTCTCCCTCTTCTTCCTCTCTCTCCCTTTCCGAGCGCAGCTTCCTCCGAATCTCCCGCCATTCTTCTTCTTACTCCCTCTTTCGTGCAGAACCTCACAAACAAACTTGACCCGGTACCAATGGTCTTCCCAACTTCTTCCTGATTAAAATCTCTAAGCTCATTCCCCTTCTTCTCTGCATTATTGTCAATAACTGCCTTGAAAAGTGTCATTTTCATACACAAGAGCGGTGACCATACTCTTGCTGAGAATTACTGCCTTATTTCACTTCTCTCATCCTACTCCAAGATTCTCGACAGGTAAGCCAATGACTACCCACTTCGGCCACCTTATGGCTAAGGAGCAGCACAGCTTCATAAAACGTCAGTCCGCTGCTACCAATCTGCTGGACTTCACCAACTTTGTGGGCAAATGCCTCAAATCTCAACAGGAAGACTACGTCATTTACATGGACTTTTCTAAGGTCGTTAACCACGGGATATTATTGTCCAAACTCCCCTCTCTCAACATTCCTCCATCACTTATTACATGGCTTGCCTCCCACCTTTCCTTCCGATTCTGTAGCGTTTCCTTTGATGGTTGCACTTCTAGTTCTTTTCCCCGCCCTCTGTCTTGAGTAATTGAAATTGACATGCAAATAAATAAGGATAGCTAAAAAGGAAAAAATGACATGTTCTCAAGCGATCCTTTAACCAATTTGCTGCTACCAGATCTTGTACGTCTAGAATGAACTTAGGGGAATTTAACATGAATCAAAATGGAGCATGCCTCAGCCAGACTCCAGAAGGAAACGGATCCTCTTAATTGTGGCTCCAAGTTTTAAACATCAACGTTCCAACACCCAGGCTACGAAGAAAGCGTCCCTGATATAACGTTTGCGTCAGAATCTCTGGCACCACCGGTGGACGGGTGGCGAGTCCTAGAAGACTCCGCGGCAAGTGATTATCAGTTCGTCGCATTTGAAGTGGTTGATGCTACTTGCCGACGTGCACCAACCGGAATGTCACGAGAGTGAACATAGGGAAGTTCGTCTAAGCTCTTGGAGCAGGTAGGATTGCGCTAAAAGGCGGTCACTGCTTCACACGCTGTCGTTATCAGGTTCATCGCTGAACTTACGACAGTGTTAGCTGCAACTCTACGAAATAAATAAAAGCAAAACTCGGGGCTACCAGAACCTATTCAACGAGGTAGATGAAGACCCGCGGGGACTTGGCAATAAACTTGTTGTCCGGAAAATGGGGATTCTGCGGAAACCCTGCATACTAAGTACCAACCAGATGGATCGCATTGTACGGGCATTATTCCCCAGACATCCCAGACGGATTGATGTCAACAGCGCGGAAAGCGCCGAGGACTGGTCCTTTTTCATAATAAAAGAGCTGGAGGAAACAGTTTTCACCATGAAAAACAAGGAGGCGCTAGCTTCAGATGGTATTCTGGCGGAAGTTTACAGACTGGCGTTCCACCAACAGCCAAACTTACTCCTGGAGGCATTCAACGCTTGCCTAAAAGAGGAGATTTTTCCCTATCGCTGAAAGGTGGCGAGACTTGCGTTAATCAGCAAAGAAAAAGGAAACCCTAAGTTGCCGTCTGTATACCGACCACTGTGTATGCTTGACACGATCGGGAACGTGCTCGAAAAGCTCATCGGGAGTAGACTGGCTGGAGCAGTTCGCGCTACCAGGACTTATCACCAAGGCAGCTTGGGTTCAGAGCAGAGAGATCCACGGCGGATGCTGTTATGGAGGTCGTGGATGCGGTTCATCGAGCTGAGTCACAAAGCTGCCGAGCTCCACGAATAGTGCTCCTCACATCAAGCGTTAGATTTCAGAAGTGCCTTCAATTCCGAAAGATGGACAGATATTCTAGACACATTAAAAGACTCATTCCATGTGCCAAGCTTTCTATGATATTAAGGGGATTATCTGAAAGACCGCCGCCTTGCTCTATGAGACGGTAGAGGACCAGAGGAGGATCGTAATCACGTCGGGAGTAGCACAGGAGTCCATTCTAGAACCGGACCTCTGGAACGCTTTTTACGATAGTCTGCTAAGGCTCGACATGCTAGAAGATTCGTGTCTGGTCGGTTTTGCAGACGATGTTGCGGCACTTATTCCCGGGTGTACTGTTGAGCAAGCGCAGAGTAAACTTGGCATATTGATGCGTCGAGTAAACGGATAGATGAGTTTTCATGGTTTCGGCCTTGTGCTGGAAAAAACCTAAGTAGTCATCTTGAGCAGAAAGAGAATCCTGATCCTGCGTTCCATATCGATCGGCCATTTGACAATAGAACCAAAACCAGCTATTAAATACCTTGATTTAATGGTCGACTCGAAGATGAGCAAGCAAATCAAAGCAGCAGCGAATAAGGGTATAGCTTGAGTCTCGGGCTTATGTCGACCGACTAATGGTGAATGTTAGGGGCGCTATATCTACAAGGAGACTTCTTCTTATAGGAGCAACGTAGTCGGTTCTGTTCGACGGCGTGGAAATATAGGCTGATACATTTGAAAAGGAGGTGCATCGTGAGCGCCTTGCTGAAGTGCAGAAACTGGGAGCTTTGCGAGTGGCGTCTGCGTACCACACTGCCTCAGAAACGACCATGAAGGTGATCGCGGATGTGTTTTTTTTTTGGTAAGGAACGTAAAGCTTTCTACATCCGTAAGGGCAAAGATTTACGAGAGGTAGTTGCCTGTGATGAACGTCAACGCGCCCTTACTGAGTGGCAGCTCTTTTGGTAAAATAAGCCAAGGTGCAAATGGACTGCGCAGCCCATCGACAATTTAGATCCGTGACTGAACCGAGTGCATGGTGAGATTGGTTACTTCCTTACACAACTTCTAAGTGGGCATGGAGGTTTTCAGTCTTACCTGCACAAGATTGGGAAGGCACGTTCTCCTGATTGTGTGTTTTGCAATGGAGTAGTGGACGACGCCGAACACACCTTTTTCTCTTGTGAAAGGTGGGCCGGTTTTCGGCAGCACATTTATGCAGAAACAGGAGAGCTCTCTCCAGACAACATTGTCAGAGAGATGCTGAGGTGCGCTAATAGATGGAGTCGCGTTGCGCATTATTTTCAGGCTATGTTTGTTGCGAGGAAGATTGAGCTCGACCGGCACCAGATGGCAAGGGTTCCCTGAACTAACAGCTCCCCTCATTCTCTCTCCTCCCGTTGGCGAGAGAAATTTCTTGACTAGAAGGACTTCATAAGCCTTCCGGCGCTATCTGCTAGCCTGAAGTAATATATCAAAGGGTCCAGGCTGGTTCTCTGATGACAGGAAGGTGCTTAGTTGGCAGTCCGATGGCGTGCTGTTGCGGGAGTCTCTGTGCGTAATCGTATTCACCTACCCCATACCCCCAAAAAGAGTATGACATGAGCTTTTGCGCACATCTGTCCGGATAGCTGAGTGGTTAGAGCGCAAGGCTGTCGTACGGAAGGTCGCGGTTCAAATCTCACTGGTGGCAGTGGAATTTGTATCGTGATTTGACGTCGGATACCAGTCGACTCAGCTGTGAATGAGTACCTGAGTCAAATCAGGGTCGAGTGCAATGCTGACCACATTGCCTCCTAGTGTACCGTTACGGTCTTGAATGAAGTGCTTCAACACACTTCAAGGCCCTGATCCAACATGGATTGTTGCGCCAACGATTATTATTATTTTCCGAGTTATCACAATCTCGGCGATGCCGGATTTTACCTAATACTAGCACTAAGTGCCAAGCATTTAGGCTCGGACGATCCTACCTACTTAAAAACTAAAGGGGCACTGGTGGTGGTGGCCGGTGGTAGGTCAGTGGGAGAATCCGTCGAGTACTCCCCGCAACATCGAGCACGTATGCAGAATGGTGTACTTCTGCATGGTTTGAACCAGACTGTGCGAAAGTCCCAGGACATCAAGGGAAGCCGTGAGGGATTTAGGTACAATACCTGTAGCTGACAATATTATGGGAACTACAACCACCCGCTCGAGACGACAAATTTCTTTGATTTCCTGAGCCAATGGCTCATAGTTCAGCTTCTTCTCCACGTATTTCCGTTCAATGTTGCTATTATGGGGGATAGCAACATCAATAATATACGCGGAGCGACCCGTCTTGTCAACTAACAGTACGTCAGGCTTGTTGTGTGCGGTATGGCGATCAGTCAGAACTTGCCGGTCCTAATACATGCTGTAAGCAGAACTATCAAGTACTGCTTGCGGCTCATATCGGTAAACCGGACATGTCCCCGTGATCAGCCCATGCTTGTATGCAAGATTTTGATGGATAACCTTACATACAGCATTATGCCTGGTGATGTATTGCACCGGTGCCATAACAGTACAGCCAGAAATGAGATGGTCCAACGTCTCTAACGCCCAACCACACATTCTGCACTGGTCGTTCTCCACCCGTTCTTTCATGATGAGCTTTTTATAAGCTCGGGTGGCGACCACGCCATACTGAATGGCACACATGAACCCCTCCGTCTCAGCAAAGAGCTCCCCAGCACACAGCCATCTGTTCGACAGATGCAAATCGACAAATGGCTGCCAAAGACAATTCACGTGTTTACCGTGCATTGCCTTCGACTTCCATTCCTCGATCCGCTCCTGGTCCAACTTCACCCCACTCAGAGGATTGAAAGATCGATCCTTCAAGTTAAGTGGAGTCAGTCCACAGTCTGCCATACAGACAGCCACATGCAAGGGGCTCGCCTGCTCTTTACTGTAACAAAAAGCGCGCAGCGAGTCGACTTGGCGATGATGTTGTGCCACCACGTCAACCACGCCCCTACCTCCGATGTCACGAGGCAGGTTCATCCGCTCCACGGCAGACTTTGGGTGATGCATTCGGAATTTGGACATAGTTGTCCGTATCCGCCGCTGGACGTTTTCCAGGTCGGTCTTCGTCCACGGCAATATTCCGAATGCATAAGCCAGTGAAGGGATAGCGAATACATTCAACGCGCTTATTTTATTCTTCACCGAGAGATGCGATTTCAGCACCAGCTTTACACGTCGCAGTAATTCGGACAGCAGAGCTTCCTTCAGATCACCAACTCGAGCATGGGTTCCTTGCAGAATTTCTAGGTACTTGTAGAAGTCGGTCTCGGTCATAGCTTCGATGTGGAGGTCACCAATGCTATGTCCGGCATGCGGCTCGTGATGACCTTTGAGGATGGCTTGGATTCGACATTTGTCTAATCCAAACTCCATCCGAATATCACGGCTGAACATGTCTATTATTCGTAACAGACTTCTGAGATGGTTGTCAGTACCAGCATACAGCTTGATGTCATCTAGGTACATCAATTGTGTCAGTTCGCACTTAGCACGTTGGCCATATTTTATTGCAAAACCATGCCCTCTAGCATCATTCAGTAGCCATGAAAGGGGGTTCAGTGCCATACAACACCAAAGAGGACTCAATGAATCCCCCTGGAAGATGCCCCTCCATATACGGATGGGCTCTGAGGTATTAGCACCCTCAGATGTACGCACCGATAAGGTGGTATGCCACCCTTCCATGACTGTCGCCAAAAACTTTATTAGTTTCGGATCAATGCGATACAGATGTAGGATGTCGATTAGCCAAGTATGCGGAACGCTATCAAAAGCCTTGGCATAATCGATATAGCAACTGAAGAGGTTTCTTTGACCTCTAGTTGCTTGTCCTACAATTACCGAGTCGATAATGAGTTGCTCTTTGCAACCCTTTGACCCAACTCGGCAGCCTTTCTGCTCCTCGGACAGAATGTTGTTGATCTCGAGGTGCTCATTGATCCTTCCACTAATAATGGACGTGATGAATTTGTAGAGGGTTGGTAAGCAAGTGATCGGTCTTGTGTCTGCGGGGTCCTGCACCGTGTCCTTCTTAGGGATAAGGTAGGTAATCCCCGCAGTGAGGAAAGGTGGAAATTCCTCCGGCCGACTCATGACCTCATTTATACTGTGTGCCAACCGACTGTGTACGCTGGTAAATTTCTTATACCAGAAATTCTGCACCCGATCCAGACCTGGGCCCCTCCAGTTCTTCGAGATGTTTATGGCTCGTCGAACTTCCTCTTCGGTAACATCCGCAAAATTCATGCCAGGTGTATTGGCATGGCGGGTGCCTTCGGCGGTGATCCACTCAGCATGCTGGGCAGGTAACCCCCAAAGTCCACCCCAATACTCTTTCGCTTCCGTCACCAAGAACTGTATTGTCTGGGCGCTCTGTTGGGATTCGTTGAGAGAGCTTTTTCAGCTCCGCTGGTTCCTCGCGTATGTTGCATTCTGGACACATCTGGAGTAACTTTCGCCATACCGTCGCAACCGACTGCATATGACAGAAAGTTTCTGTTTTAGTGTGTCCAGAATTTCAACTACGGGTGTCTCACAGGGGATGGCATAGTTCCGGTAAACCCTCTGCACTTTATTTCTCACCCGCCGGCTGGCATTGCCAGTGCTGATCTGAATCAGTCTAGCAATGTCCTGCCTTAGTGAGTCCCGCCGACGTTCCAGACGAATTTTCCATGGTGGATCTCTTTTGTCACTCAAACCAATAACGCAAAAGCGAATCTTCTGACCGTGCAATCTGATAGCCGCAACTTCACCACAATACACAAGTGATTGTAGTTGCAGCAGCGACATATCAGCACACAATCGAGATGCAATCTCATCATTGATTTGAGATAGAATTCCCGGAGTTGCTGGAGATGCATAGAGCCTGGGAATACCTGGTCTATGCAAAGGATCCATATCCGAGAATTCTATACGCGCTCTTTGGAATTCGTCCCGAACCTCAGCGGAAACCTCAGCTGGACGGTGGAGAAGAGTGCTTCGGCGAGTACTGAACCTGTTGCCTGCAGTGCGGCGTGGTGTTGTTGATGCCGCCGCCTCTGCCCCCATCGACTCTCGGTCACCAGTTTCCCCGATGACTTCAAGTCGAACACGTTCCCTGATGGTGGCCGGGATTGTGTCGCTGCGAGTAATGAAGCGGTACTGGTCTGCGACTCGCTGCACAGTCACTTGTGCGAATTGCGGGAAACGCTCGACGAATCTCTGGTGCAACAAGGGACGGTAAGATGTTGTACCCGCCCCCGCTGTTATTTCGTAGTAGGAGCGCATGATGAAGAGGTTCATTTCTTCAGTCCATTTCATCCGCTTCCTACGCGAACCTGCTGAAGTGGTCGCCACAGGTTGTGGCGAAACAGCTGCAGCAGGCGGAGCTGTGCTCCTGGTCGTCGTGGCGCCTAGACGTCGAACCGCCCCACGACTAGCGGTTTCGACGCCGTACTGTCCATTACGAGAGCCCGACCCAGTCACCAAGTCAGACGACTCCCGCCGATTATCCGTACCGGACCTCAAATTTCTCCTTCTTCTCATTTTTGGTGGTGCATTTTATCCCTAGCTGCCAGGTGTTGAGATAGCTTCCTTAGCGAGTAATCTGCAAGACTGCAAAGTTCCTGCACTTTCCTCACCTACCCCCTGAGACGCTGCGGTGGCGTACAGCCATTCAGACTGAAGCTATCCATCCCTCCTCCTTTCACAACCGGGCTTGGGACCGGCTTCGGCGGATTATTATTATTATTATTTTGCGCACATCTATAAAAACTGTAAGACTAATCCAATTTTGCAGAGTTTGTTGCATAGCAGCTCTAGTGCTCTGTCCTGAAGCAGTAACAGATCAAAAAATCGACAGGCATCCAGGTATTGAATTAATTCTAATTGGAGTTTGATCCAAGCTGCATAGTACTCAATATACATGCTTCATTAAATCACCAGAAATTCCCTTAGAGCACTGCATGCAAGATTGATCACGGGAAACAAGCACAAAGGACCCTAGCGAAGGCAACATAATTAAATTCTATATTCAGAAATTTATAGATGTTGACTGACCCCGATGCAGAAAAATGCGACTCGTCGAACAGTCACGGTTGATTTATTACGAAATGATGACGGAAAGTCAACTCCAATAAATCCTGGTGGCACAGAATATTGAATTTCATTCATTTCAGAATAAATTCTCTCCGTTTTCAATAATTATTTAATATTTGAAGGTGAAACAGCTGAATTGCCTTTCATAATATGAAGCAGTTATACGAGAGAAATTCCATTACAAGGTCAATTTATTACCATCAAAGACTCCTTTTGATCTCAATATTTACCTTATTTATATACGAAAAATTGAGCATTTCATCCGCGAAATTGCTATAAAAAATAATTAGCGCCATTTCAGGCACCGCCACCTAACTTCACTACCCCACCGGATGTAAATAAATTAGTTAGAGTGTGTGTATGGGTGTAATGCAAGGGTACCTGGTGGAAAGGTGACGTGCGTGCCTTTAATTCTTCTGGTTCAAGAAGAAACTTTTGTTTTCCCGGGGGTAAATTCGTACAACTGAGTTGGCTGGAAATTTGCAAATGAGGTGTACGAGTACATTAGTGTGTATTAGAGAATGCATGGGACTGTGTGAAACTTCGTGAAAAACGCAATTACCCTAAATTCAGTTGGATACCTTTACATAAACGTATATAAAGTATGATTAAAGACATATTGTACATGTATAACAAAGAAGAAACTTTTCGGCAGGGAAAGAAATTATATTGGAAAGAACTTACTGCAGAACCACGAAGGTGAACAGCCAGTCATCTGAGACAGTATCTAGGCCGGCTTCTACAATAAATGTTGCCCTTATAGATTTTTCGGCCAGGATCGTCCTAATCCAACTACTGACGCCGAGAACATTTTCTCTAACTCTCACCATCACTCCTCCCTTACAGTTGAACTCACTTCAACGGATCCTCCCCTTATCTATTAAAAATTCTTTGAACACCATGGATTGGATCAGTTCCCTTTTAGCTTCGGATGTAGATGGCTTCGTAGCATAGTTCTACCAGATAATCTTTCACGCATCAACCATTAAGTACCAAAGATAAAGAAACGGATTAAACTCTCGGAACCCTGGTTGATAGTAAGTTAAGACATCTAAGGAACAAAGGGAATAAGCTCCACAAAGCTGCGAAAAATGGTTGCAACATTAGCGAGGATCGTAAGGGGAAGTACGATGCAATTTCCAAGGAATTCACCGCACGAAGCATTTGCGTCATATGTTAATTCAATAGGTGAAAAAATCATCAAAGATCCTAAGAAATTTTTTGACTTCCTCAATATAGAACGAAAGGCAACCGGTTTCTCTACTTCCATGTTTAGAGAGGGCATAACTTCTTCCCGCCCACAGGAAATATGTGACTTATTTGCTGATCACTTTCAATGTACTTTCTGCCCACCTCTTATCCAATCGCCTATCATGTTGGTTGATACGATTTCGGCATGGCTTATGGGTGATATATATTTGACTCACGATGAGATCCGCAAAGCTGTTCAGCAGATCGAGGTCAACAAAAGTCCCAGCCCCAATCTAATCCCTCCCTACTTTTTGGCGCAGTGCATAGACCAATTGACTACTGCTCTGCATTTGATCTTTAACAAATCACTCTCAATGAGTTCTTTTCCATCCACGTGGAAGTCCTCTCATGTCACGTCCATCTTTAAGATTGGTTACAGAGGGTCGACTGAAAATTGCCGAAATGTTGCTATCTTGTCAGTTATCCCTGAACTATTTGAGAAACTGATTTATTTGATAAACTAACTCCTGTCATAGACCCTCTTCTCAACGAGCAACAACATGGGTTTCGAAAAGGTAGGTCAACCTCCACTAATCTCATCACTCTAATTTCTAACGTCCTCTGTGAATTGGATAAAGAACGCCAATTGGACGCGGTCTATACAGACTTCAGCAAGGCTTTCGACCGGTTCGATCATCATATTCTATTGAGTAAATTACGTAGCTTCGGTATATTGGGTTCCTTACTCAGTTGGCTTCTATCCTATCTTCTGGATCGAACTCAATTCGATAAGTTTCAAGAAAATCTATCCAAGAGTACCAGAAGGTAGTCACTTAGGTCACCCTCTATTTAACATTTTCATTTCCGACTTATCTTGTGTGTTGTTTGACATCCCTTACTTGTTCTATGCGAACCACTTGAAAATGTACCATACTATCCGCAGTAAATCTGATGCAGACTTCTTTCAATTCAAGCTGCAACCTCTGGAACGGTTGTGTATCCATAATAATCCCTACCCTGTCTATAACGCGAAACTGAACAGAGTCTATCATGTCATCGACCTTAGTGTAGTTCTGGACAGCAAACTGCGTTTTAAGCTGCAATATGACAGAATATTGTCCACGACAAATAAACAATTTGATTTTGTCAAACGGCGTGCAAAGGAGTTCAAAAACATTTGGGTCCTTATATATGACGTTTGTACGTCCACTGCTTGAATACGCCTGCATTGTTTGGAACGCAGCTTACAAGCTTGACAGTGATAGATTCGAATCTATCTATCTAATTCTTGCTTTTTGCATTAAGAGACCTTCATGACCCACGCAATTTTCAGTACCTCCCTCTTTATAAATACAGGCTGAATCTCATAAATTTAATGATTCATTCTTCCAGTAGTGCGTGTAGTGGTCAAAGAATAGTATAGTTCCCAGGGCAAAACGTGAATTGGTACCCACGATGAAGCATAAAACCTGGGAAACGCCTGCTGAACCAACACCAACAGTTCTACTACCAAACCTTATCTCCACTTCCACGTGGTACCCGCTGGGAGCCCTTTCTTAACGAAAAGCTGCAAACGCAAAAGGATTAAGGCGAGACTCCCGCGCCTAAAAACGGGACAAATTGCGCAAACTGGTCCTCCAGGTTAGGAGTTGGGTAGGGCTGACAAGCGGAAAACCAAAGTTACGAAGCCAACTGAAGGAGCCTCAGACAGGATTTAATTCAAAACGACGAACCCGGCAACGAGAAAGGAATAACGATTTGCGCATTTTCTCATGGAACATGCGCTCCCTCCCTTTCCAATATAGGGCTGATGTAACAGCGTTGCAGGAGATGCGTTGGACAGGAACTGGTTTCCTGGAGAAGAGTCGGAGTAGGTTTCTTAGTCAGCCAAAAAGTGAAACCTGTTGTTGTCGGCTTTGAAAACATAAGTGAATGGCTATGCACTCTGCGCTTGCGAAGCGAATTTAGAAATATAAGCCTCATTAACGTCCACGCCCATACAGAGGAGACTGTAGAGTCTGAGAAGGATACCTTCTACGAGGTAGTAGAACGAACCCTCGAAGCCTGTCCCAGATATGATATCAAAATCATACTTGGGGATTTTAACAGCCAAGTAGGGACGGGCCCATATTTAGGCGATACATCCGATTCCATAGTTTACATCAAAATACAAATGCTAACGGACTGCGAATTATTCAAACAGTAGTGTCACACGGAATGGTTATTGGAAGTATCTGGTTCGCGTGGAAAGCGGTCACCAAACATTCGTGGGCCTCTCCAAACGGGACCACTTTCAACCAAATTGACCACGTGTTGATCGAACACCGCCACCTCTCAGCCTTGATGAATGTCAGAACATATAACGGGGCCGATATAAACTCGGATCACAATCTCGTTGGCAAGGTGCTCCGAGTTCGAATAACAACACCACCCAGAATCCCCTCTGGCAATCAGGTGAGAGTTAACACTGAAGCCATCCACAACACAGCCCTCCGCAACAAGTATAATAGGGAAATGGATGACGCAATAAGCGCAGTCAATTGCTAAGTACCATCTATAAGATATTCTCCACTATCTTGCTAGGCCGGATAGCCCCACATGCCCAGAACATCATTGGCCCATACCAAAGAGGCTTCACTCCAGGCAAATCAGCAACAGATCAGATTTTCTCTCTGCGGCAAGCGATGGAAAAACTTTAAAGCCACGTATGATAGCATAACCAGGGTAAAACTGTACACGGCCATGAGAGAATTCGGTATCCCGACGAAATTAATAAGACTGACTAGGCTGACCCTGACCAATGTGCGAGGCCAGATAAAAGCAGTAGGACCATTCGACATCAACAACGGTATACGACAAGGGGATGCCCTATCATCCCTCGAGAAAGTGATCCGTGATGCTGAGGTAAATGCAAGAGGTACGGTCCTCTTTAAGTCCACCCAACTACTGGCCTATGCTGACGATATCGACATCACGGGAAAAACCACCCGAGACGTACAAACTGCCTTCATCCAGATCGAGCAGGCGGCAATCGGGGCGAGATCTTGGGCTGCACATTAATGAAGGCAAGACGAAATATATGGTGGCAACGTCATCGCTGAAAACCAACCAACCAACAACATCAAACCACACTGGTCAAACGGGATGGATAAAGATAGGAGAATACAACTTTGAGACCGTTGACAATTTCTCCTACCTAGGGTCGAAAATCACAACCGATAACAACTACGATGATGAAATCCGCGCACGGTTGTTGTCAACCAACAGAGCCTATTTCAGCTTACAAAGACTGTTCCGCTTGAAACGTCTCACCATAGGGTCAAAGCTCTTACTGTACAAGACTATGATCTTGCCGGTCCTCATGTATTCCTCGGAAACTTGGGTTCTTAGCGAGAAAAATTGAACTCTTGGCCGCGTTCGAGAGAAGAATCCTCCGAAGAATTTTTCGCCCCCTACATGAGGATGGACGATTCCGTAGTCTACACAATGACGAAATGTATGAGCGATACCATGACCGTCCGGTTGTGGATAAAATCCGGCTCAATAGGTTACGGTGGGGGGTCACTTAATCCGTATGGATGAGGATGATCCCACCCGGAAAGTCTATAAGGGCAATATCTATGGTAGAAAAAGAAGCCTAAGATGGAGCGATGGCGTAGGTCAGGACGCCAGACAGCTTTTAGGGATACCGAATTGGTGGACCTCGGCGCAAAACCGGGATGTCTGGAGTTGCTTATTAAGGCAGGCCTAGACCGGATACCGGTTGTGTTGCGCCGTTGATGATGATGTTATGTCAGCACAATGGAATACTAGGAGCTAATACTTACTAAATACACTTAATGTATCTTATAAATAAAGATAGGACTCATTTCATTATTTACAAAAGCCGTAAACAAAAATAGTGTAATTGTGTCCTTCAGAAAAAAACCCTCATCGAAATTTTGATGTAAAGAATCGAATTTACAACTTCCCGGGAATCAAAGAGTTCTGATTCCCTGCAGCCACTTAAAGACATGAGTGAAAAGTGCCGGAAGTTAGCTGCCGTATGCCATTAAAATTACATTTCCCTTTGTTCCCATGGAAGCTACCCACTGAGGTTTTGTGACATATTAGCCATGACATGATACAGAATGATGGGAACATCCAGACGGAAATACTCATCAGAGAAGAGTATCTGAAGGCACGTGGAGCAAATGTTTCGCAAGTGACTACGTATAAGATTTAATGTATGGAAAACTGGATAATTCGAATCATAGGTCCCTGAAGATATATTTTGGGAACTTTTCAATAACATCTAATTAAACAAGAATGGAAATTCACAAATTTTCATTATCTTATCCGCCGGATACCAAATAATATAATCATCAATTAGGAACGAAAGATCTTTATTTTTAAGCATGTATGCTTACTCTTTACTCCTTTGTGGAGTATAGGGCATCCACAGAGTTGTTGTTACTTTCGTTTTTACTCTTCTTCTTTTTCCTCAGCCTTTGTCTCGTTCACAAGCTCGTCGGCTCGTCGTGATCGGTTTCGCCATTTGACTCTATCGAATGCCTGATCTGGGTGCAATCTCGAGGCTTTCAAATCCCCATCTAGCGTATCAAGCCACCGTTGTTTAGGTCTGCCTTTTGGTCGTTTACCATCGACTTCGATGTTCAGACCAATCTTGGCAAGTGAATTCTCGTTTGCACGAATTGCATGACCGTACCATCGAAGATATCCTCATTTCGGATGTGATCTAAACGTGTGACGCCACTAGTTCATCTTCGTCTCCATTACCGCAAGACGCCGTTCATTTTCTTTTATAGTCGGCCAACACTCAGAACCATAGAGAGCGACTGGACGGACGACATTGTGGTAAATTTGTTACTTTTGTTTTTACTGACTTTTATTTTCAGCAAGACAGTGCTTTAGTTTCATTACCATCACACTTAATGCTGTGAATAGGCTAACAGAAGCAAGACAAACGCAGAACGAACAAAAGCATCCATGACGACGAGGGAATCGAATTCAGAGCAATGAGATTAAGAGGTTAGTGCTCTACTCCCTCAATTAAACCGTTTAATCCCTCTATAGGTAAACTGTGCTCATTTCCGCTTGCACGTGGTTGGAACTTGGTTACTATTGACAGCATCTACTTTATTTTGATTTTTATATTATTTCTTTTCTCAAAGATATTGTTAAGTAATAAGAGGATTGTCATGGCCTGTAATGACAAAATGGGTTGAAATGGCTAAAAGACCATCTTGAGTAGTCTGAGATGACCAAGAGGGAGAACTATCCCAAAGACCTAAATCGATGACGAAATTGACCGTGAAGATCCCCCGGCAAATATTGAAGCTCCATCGAAGTGCTCCATCGAGACGTGCTTGCACACCTCTGTGATAACCAGACTGTGGGAGGTCCTTCAAACACTTCGATCCGTCACGTGTCATTATACCAAAATTCGCGTATCCTATCCTAAACAACTAACAAACAGGGGGATTCGTGCGACTTACATATCGAAATATCATCACGCGAGCTAAAATATAAAATTCAAAAAGAAAAAAATAACCACCCGACCGCGCGCGAGGAATCGTAAAACTCCGGACACGAGTTCCACGATCGAAAAGGAAGATCCACGATGAATCATATTCTCGATTGACGTTTTCCCTTCCTCAGATGTATTGTGAGGCGCGGCCTTCAAAGTTCCCACCCAAAGTCGCCATCCTCAGGATGGAGGATGCCCTTTTGTAAAAAGAGTTTTTCGGAACTAGAGATTAGGAGGGAAAAAGGAAGTCCTCTAATTAAAAAGAATTAAGTGAAATTCATTGTCTTTCTGTTCCTTTCCTAAAAATGCAGAACAATAAAAAATAAAATAAAAGGATAAAAGAAATACGAATAAATAGGTGGTGGCGGAAAAAAGAAAATAACCTCCAGGATCGGTGAACAATCATTCGTCACACTTCTGTTATTTTACCTAACAAATAAACATTAAGTTGCTTTTCCTTTAGCAAGAATTCATAGTAAAAATTAAGAATCGACGAAAACGTCAGTTACTTGGCCAGCACCAACTCTTGATGCACTCCTTCTTCTCCACCCTTTTGCCGACGCTGATTCACTTGGAAAACCAATTCTGAACTTCTGTAGTTTATAGTTTGACGGTTTCGCCCTTCGTGGTGGCGAATTCTTCTCTCCGGCCCAGAATCGCTGTTGCTGATTCCACGCACATGAAAATTTACAATTTTTGGCGGTCGAAAAAGGCGCCCTTTCATACGAAAATTCGGTCGCGCTTAAAACACTCTCGATAACTTAATGTTTTCGAATTCTGCTTTGTGGACGTTTAATCGTTCCGCTTAAATTAGAATCCCACACTTCAACCTCGAGAAATTTACCACGTCCCTCTTTCACGACCAAACGAAAACTACACTCGTCCTTCCCCTAAGACGAAAACGAACTCACCGTCCAGCTGATCTCCTCTCCATTCCATCAGCCGGTCCCGTCAATGCTCATTACTTGCCAATGGTCTTAAACTTAAAAGACCATGTCGGCTCAGTGACAACAACAACTGTCCATGCCTGAAAAACGGCTTGACAATGTACCCAATAATACGGTGATCTCATCGCTATGTTGAAAAATCGACCAGTTGTTAGGCTTTTTTTTCAAAATAAATAAAATTGCACACTTTAAAAGTTAAATGTTGAAGTTGACAGTTAAAATGGAATATAGGGATGGGAACTGATAAATTAAAGCAAGTGAATTGGGAAAGGTAAGGGTATTAGGACATGAGAACATGAAGGAATGATGCATCTTATTAAATACATTCTCCCGTCAGATTGTCCTTAGACAAGACGAAGAAAATGTTGTCTTTTTCGCAATACTGAGGCCACTACAAGGCCTGATGGAATTGCTCTTTTTTTGAAGGATTTGACACAAAAAATCTCCCAACCACTTGGTTCGTCATAAATTTTGTGGTAGTTTATTGGCATTTTTGGCATGCTTTAAAGCAATGGCTGACCTGAAACTTTTGTTCCTCTTAGAATGAATTCAAGTTGTGACCAAGAACTGCTGGTTGCTTGCGCAAATTTCCGCTACCTAATCGCCGTAATCTTACACATGGTAATTTAAAATTCCAAAATTTTAAAAGGAGGAAAAAATGCCTAATCTTTCTGGATAGGACAAAGTACTCTTAGGCTGCCAAAGACCTTTTCGGAGCCTACAGTTATAAATACCCACATCCACCAGATAAATGTAACTTCCACTCCCATTGTAAAACAAGTGGTATATCCAGGCATAACCATTATTTGTAACGTATTCAATGCAACCTGCATCATAGAAAAACGAATTCTCCGCTCTTGTATAGTCATATTCAAAAACCACGATATTACAAAATACTTGCATCAATTAAAATCCTTTCTGAAACTCCCCAACCCCATCCATCGTCATCGTATGGACTGGAAAAGGTGCCAATCAGACCACCACCCACTAATTGTCCAGTGTGTGCAAATTTTGTTTGTTAAGGAAAACTAAACTAGTATTCAGAGATCCTTATTTTTTACGATAGAATATCCGCCGAACAATTTGTTCCACCAGCCAAATAAAAAGGATTACGCGGATTGCAATGGCATATGATGATTTGTCGATGGTCAAAGCCAATCCAGAGTGGCCAGAAACGACCAAGAGGAGACAGCTATTCCGAAGCTTAAAACCTTGCGAAGCTTGAGAATGTATCAGGAAAGGATCCTTTGAACATTTCGATCCCTCGCATGTCGTTTTACAAAAACTTCACGTGTCCTTTACCGATGCGTGGGTCTGCATGCGAATTCGTGCGAACTTACCGAAAAATCAACAAAGCGAACTAAACCTGGAAGCGATAAAACACCGGACCTGAATACCGCGTCCGAGCGAGAAAATCGACGATGAGTCGGATGCTTCTTCTACCTCAGATGTGCAGTGAGTCAGAGCTTTTGAAGTTCCGTCCCAGGCTTGGCATCTTCATACCATTATATTGGAGGTTACCACTTCTGTTATTGCAAGGTTTGTAGAGTTAGCAAGAGGAGGGGAAGAGGAAATCATCAAATCGATGAAAATCTAGTTTCTCTTCATTTCACTATTATTAAACCCAGGCAGAAGCTCCAAGCTCCATAAAAAAAAAAATATTTCTAAAAACTATTATGAAAGCATAAACTAGAAATAAAAGAAAGAAAAATAAAATAATAAAATAAAAATAAAACAAGTCGAAAACCGGAGGCTCGGCGCTTTAGGTATGAAAGGCATGAAGTTGTAAGTTACTGTATGTTTGGGTGTTCACAGCTTCCACCTTCTCACCAAATTCCGTGTCAATCGGTATACCAGCTACTGAGGAAAGGGCGTGTGACAGACAGACAGACAATGAACTGATTTGAATTAGGTTTGTGTTACAAACAAATCCTTAAAAAGGTGATCAAAATTAAATGAAAATTAACAATAAAGGCCCTCTTCCCTTGAGAGCTATTAAGGTTTGGTTCACATCAAGAACAACAGAACCCATATGATGATGATGCGAACATCCCAAAGAAAGAAGAAAGTGATAACTTTGAAAAAAAAGACAGAGATAGTTGAATATTAAGCCCTTGACTAAAAAAAATATTCAGTTTGATATAATAAAGATTTGTTCATGTAACACTACCCCAAATTAACAACATGAACAGATTTTCTTTCCACTTGTAGCGTCAAGATTCGTTAGATTGGTCTTTATTCTAGGCCACGGTCTTGTTGTCAGATTTCTAGTTAACATGTTTTTAATGAAGAACAGGCTATGGAATGTTATTACGGTTTCTTTGTTTACAGATCCATCCCAACCATTAGACGAGAATCTGATAATCCTCAGTTCATCGCCCAGGTGGTGGCTAAACAATCTCCGACCATACACGACTACCACAAACAGAAGGCTCCTCCGATTCGCAACTTCTTTCACGCAGCAATCTCGAAGCTGTCTTCCTTTGAGCCATAAAAATCCGCTCTTCACCTTTGCCCAATTCAGTTTTAGTACATTACACTGGAGTACTATCTTATTCCACTTGGTTTCAAAGTCAAATCGAGTAATTAATCACAAAAACCCACAACTGATCACGATTTCCTTCTTTTTATTTTTCCCTGCATGGCGCCCCAAACTGAACTCAAAATTCAAACTCCCCCACGCCATCCTATGCTGGCGACAGCTTCTCAGAAACTTCATGAGCCCGACTGTTCACTGGTCCACCTTCATTCGATGGTCCAGGCCCCGTTAATTTTACCATGGTTGACCCCAACCTTGAATTTCAAATTCAATGCCGCTGGGACCATAGTAAAATTGCCTCGAATTTTTCCCATCTCGCATTATCCAGTAACAAACGCTGAGATTGCACCTAATAAGATGCAGCCCGAGGAAGTCTACTTGCAAGCAAAAGGAAATTGATGGTAAAATTTGGAAATATTTAAATGAAAATGGGTTTTAGAGTTTTGGGGAAAGATACAAAATAAAATTAATTATTTTAAATATTGTAAGTGAATGTCGGAATAGGAATTAGGGAATTCGAAGGAGTATATTGGAGGAGCTATAAGTTGCTAAAATGTAAGAAAAAAGAGAAAATGCTACATAATAGCAGATTCACTTCCTCACCAGATTGTCGCCAGACAAGCCGAATGAAATTTTGCGCTGGCTCAAAGCCACTACAGGATCCAAACTCTCAATTTTATCCCTAACCCCTTGCAGCATATCACATTGTTCCGGCAGTTGTGGGTTTTATTGAAATTTTATTAAAAGAGCTATGAATACCTATATTCCCAAAAAAGGGGAAAACATCCTTTATTTTTAGAATTTTAAACTTCCCAGACCAAAGATGATCTATTTCATTAAACTTTTAAAACATAAAATTACTAAAATAAGATCTTTATGTATCTTCAAATTAATATACGTATCTGTTAGTTAAATATTTTAAAATTATAATCTCTGGGCGTATGGATTAAAAATGCTTAATTGCGAAAAAAATGTGTTTTCCAGATAATTCCATCTACTACCAGCTAGTGGAACTCTCATATATGTATATTATAGTACGTATAGTGGGTTATCAAGTATTCGCATGAGGGATGGACTAAAAAATTATGCGTGGCATTTCGCTAACAAGTTAATTTACTATGCCGTATGCATCCAAATGATATTTTTGTTCGCTGAATTCTAAATAAGCATTTCCATCCGTTAGTAAACAGGAAATTTCAGAAATTTTCAGTTCACTGATAAATTAGGGTGGTTTTCCCTCGTCAAGGTAAAAAATATTGGTAACGAACATCATTTCACAAAATTATAAATGATATCAGGCGAAATTCGGAGTAATGACAATTAATAAGGACACATAAATTGCATAAAAGTAGGATGATTATTTCGTTAGGATATTTGTTCAGTCGAACTTCTACAAAAAAATATTCACGATTTTAATTCTCCCAAGTTGAGGTCCTCGTCATCATCAACGCCATTTTAATAGTACAAAACATCGGTCGTCAGGGACTCTAACTTAACTTTAAGGATCTGTTTTCGAACGGATTCGAGAATTTTACCATCCCATCAACGTCCCCATATCCAAAGTCGCAAGAAGCCGAAGTGGGTAGCAACAATCTTTAAGTTTTATAAACCAGTTTTCTTGGATCAATTTGGAAGATTTTTAGCATCACCACGATTAACAGCGGTATAACCAGTATCCGATCTAAGTCTGCCTTAGTAAGGAACTCCAGACATCCCGGTTTTACCCCTAGGTCCACCAATTCCATATTCCTAAAAACCATCCGGTGTCCAAGCCTACGCCATCGCTCCATCTCAAGCATGGTCTGCCACATCCTCTTTTCCTACTATAGATATTTCTCTTATAGACTTTCCGTGCTGGATCATTCTCACCCAAACGGATTAGGTGACCCAACCACCGGACCCTGTTCAGACGGATTTAATCCATAACTATGCGGTCGTGGTATCGCTCATAAATTTCATTTTTATAGAGTCTACAGATGGTCAATTTTTTTCGGTCAAAAACAGGGGTAAAAGTCCAATCTTTTGAACTCTTAAGCCCACCAAGCTTTCTCCAAGAAACAGCAGCAACTGACTGATATCATGCTTCAAAATCATTCGTTCAAAGACGTAATTCTCGCGATTCACTGCGACGCATTCAACACTGAATGCTGGGTTCTTATCTCGACCGACTCAACAGTGACACTTATAAACCACTAAGCATTTTCACACAAAGGTGAAACAATACTCATAACAGAGTTTTTACCATCTATCAATGAAACCACCACCATCTGTTACTTCTCCCTAAGAACTCTAAAACTCATTTATGTATTTATATACAAATTGTCAATTTGTATTCACTAACGATGTTGCATATTGTATGGCCGGTAAAAAAGGAACATCGATCTTGTATTTAAAATTGATCGGTTCATATATTTCGGATTGCAGGCCTAGCGGGTCTTCTGGTTGAGGCGAGTGAGAATGCATTGCATTGAATGCACAACACCTCAAAGCCCTCCCAGTCAGCCGAAACAAGCGTTTCTCCCTTGTACTAGGGGGCGACCTAAATGCCAAACATAACACCTGGTATAACACCACTATAAATGCCAATGGCAATAGGCTAGCCAACTGGTACTCACAACACTCCCACCCTCTACAGCTCACCCTCTTCCCCACCAACCAACCCACCTACCACAGGCAAAATACCCACTCCTTCATCGACCTCTTCCTGGTAAGCAATCACCTTCTCGTGCACCCCAGCACGCCTACCTCCCCACCATCCCCGGCTTGAGCGACCATGACGGAGTGGTTCTCCACTTCAATATCACCGACCGCCTCCCCAAATCCCAGCCTAAATTCCTTCCCAACTACGCTGCCACTAACTGGCAACGCCTCAACTACAACCTAGCCGACAAACTCTCGACCATCCGCCTCCCGTCCAATCCGTCTCCTACCGAAATCGATTCAGCCGTGGAAAAGCTCACGGAATCGACACAAAAGGCTTGTAACGAAACCATCCCTCTCAGACCACTAAACTACCAGGACCTAATCACCCTGCCACCACACATCCTAGACCTCATCAAACAAAAATCAACCCTACGACGCCAACTCCACAGACACAGGTACGCTCCTCAATTTAACTTCCTCAAGTCACAAATCCACTCCCTCACACAACGCATCCAATCCCAGATCCAGACGCTATACGCTGATCACTACGCGGTAAAGCATGCGAACATCTCGCTTAATCAGCAAACATGCAATAAACTCTGGGGTACCTGCCCCCGACTAGCCAAATCCCGCTCAGCCAGTGTCCTCCCACACAACACCTCACCCAAAGCCCACGCCGATCTGATTGCTAACAGCTTTCTAGCCGCCCACCACACCACCCAACATTTGTCCGACCCACCCACAGAAACAGCGGTGCGCCAACATATACACAACCTCACTGCCACGTCAGCCATCCACACCCAATTCCCGATCCCACCATCCGAACCTACAACACCCTACTGCTTACCAATACAAGTGTGACGGCTTGTATTGGTAAGCAGTAGGGGGTTGTAGGTTCGGATGGTGGGATCGGGAATTGGGTGTGGATGGCTGGCGTGGTAGTGGGAAACAGTTGAATCCATCATCCTCTCCTGAAATAATAAAAAATCTATCGGACCCGACCACATCCCCATCATCATCCTCAAAAAATGCGCCAAAACCCTAAGCCCCTTTCTCGCCCAACTCTTCAATCAATGCCTCCTCTCTGCACACTTTCCCACCCCATGGAAACGAGCCCACATCGTCCCAATCCTAAAAAAGGACCAGCCTTCAGCTTCCCCGGGCAGCTACCGCCCCATCTCCCTCCCCAACGTGACATCGAAAATTTTCGAACACGTCATCCACGATATCATACTCCAACACATCACCGACCACGCCATTATCCCCCCTTCCAGTTTGCCAACAGGCGCGGCCACGGCACCTCACATGCCCTCCTAATCCTCAAAACCGACATCCTATCCCAACTAAACAACAAAATCCCCACCACAGCTTGCCTCCTCGATATCCAGAAAGCCTTCGACGCGGTCTGGCACGACGGCCTCACCTACAAACTCTCCCACACTTTCAAATTCCACCCACAATTATGCAAACTCATCCTTAACTACCTGTCTGATCGCCAATCCTTAGTCCGTATCCACGATCCGACCCTTACAGTCCACCCGCAGGCATCCCCAAGGCTCAGTTCTGTCAACAACCCTCTTCTCCATATACACCGCCGATATCCCACTCCAGCACCCTACCAACTCCCCCCAAGCAGTCAAAACCATCCAATACGCTGACGACTTGATCCTCTACACCTCTTCCCGGAGAATACAATCCGCCCAAAACCGCATCAATACCTCAATCCAAACCATCAACAAATTCCTCCAATCCTGGAAACTCCTACTCAACCCCTGCAAATGCAAAGCCATCGTCTTCCGCGGTAGAGCCACCTTTACCCGCAAGATGCTGGCCGACACCCGCAACCTCACTATCAAGATCGGACCTTCCACCATTCCCTCCGTCCAATCCACTAAATACCTGGGAATAACCCTCAATACCCGCCTATCACCCATACCCCAGGTAAATTCCATCATGTCAAAGACCCTAACAGGACTAAAAACCCTATGGCCCATCCTTAAGAAAGACTCCGCCATCCTCCCCAAAGTGAAACTCTACTGCTATAAGCAGCTAATCCGTCCCTTAATTACATATGGATTCGCCGCATGGTGTGACGTCTCCTCAGCTCAAATGGAGCGCCTTCGGGTACGCGAAAGGAGGTTCTTCCGCCTCTCCCTTTCCCAGTCCAATATCCACTCCAACCAAGCTGTCTACGACGAGGTAAAGTGCTCCCGCATAGACCAGATCCTCCTTACCTCACTAACCAAATTCCTCATCAAATGTCAAGCCCATGAAAACAACCTCATCCAGTTTTACTCCCACATACGCAGCCATAACACTAACCCCACATACCGCCACCATCCCCTCCCTTCAGACCTCCTAACGCGTTCCTCTGTTAGAGATAAGTCTAGTATTAATTTTAGTCATAAACTACCTGTAACAAAATCAAACAAAATAAATTGAATGTGTTAAGAAAAAAAAAAGAATGCATTTTTACTACAGAGACTAGCGTAACCGGGGACCGGCTGATCGATTTACAGCTGATGATCTTCCATTGTACTATAGGGAAAAGTAGCTAGCTTAAGTACTGAGGAAGAGAGTAAGTAGCTCTCGAAATACGTCTTTACTAACTATTAAAATATATTGTAGTAGGAGCAAACTACCTAGTTTTATTTTTATTTAGAAGAACTACAAGCATCGGAACGATAACTATTTTATTGAAAGAATCCATTCAAAGCAAACGGTTGCAATACGATTTTGTATCTCAGTATTGCCTTTTTTCCTAACTTTTTCTAGTGGCGGAAAAAGATTATCGATCGAGAGTGTGCGGCTGGAAAGGGTTGTGCCTCCGCCTTTTTGTAGTTGCTCGGCTGTTCCGTGCCCAGGACAATCCGCCCCCGCTCCGTCCAGGACCAGGACACGTACGTGCTCAGCGAAAGAGTATCTCCAATTTATTCATAGATAATCCAAACCTGCTTATTTACTTTTGACAGCCACAAGTAGTGCGCATTGATCGCAGAAAGAATCAACTATGAGTGAAGGTGGTCAGTCGTTTTCCCTTTTTTTGTTAATTTTGAAATTGCACTTACTTTGTTTTTTGGCAACATCTTTTTGTATTTCTTGGAGGTTATCATCATCTCCAAGTGTGGCGAATGGTCACACGCTGACATTCTCAAAAGAGTCAAGGTAGCCCCCCAACTTACCACTTAGACTTTACCACTCATGCTGGAGCTCAAGAAGTCCAAGGATATGACGGAGGATAAATTGTTGAGCCAAATTGGAAATCCCTCGGGACAGGAAGCCGAAATCAGGGCTAGCAGACAGCAGATCTCTATAGTCTGGGGCTTTAGAAAAAGAGTTCGATCTCATTGGAGTCAGCGGTAAAGACGCTACGACAAGCTTACGGGGGACACAAACTACTATCATCAGTCTCCCAGTGGAGGCAGTACTTAAACTGTTGGCAGCAGGTAGAGTAAAAATGGGCTGGGCTATGTGTGGTGTTAGAGAGCTGGTATCGTGGTGCTTCAGATGCCTTCACTTCGGTTATATCGCGAAGACATGTTCCAATGCCTATGATAAGTCGAAGCTATGCTGGAAATGCGGTGCGAATGACCACATCAGCAAGGACTATGGAGCAGTCCCAAATTACCTACTGTGCAAAGAGAAGGAGGGAAAGGACCATCGGTATATTGCAGGTAGCAGCAAATGCCCAGTATAAGGAGAGTCCTTAATATAAATTGCAGATGAGGTTGATACAAATCAACCTCAACCACTGCGAGGCGGCGCAGGATCTACTCTCGCAAACCATCTGCGAAAGCACGGTGGTACAATTTGGATCAAAAACCAGACGGCGCTATGGGCTTTTAGATAACAAGCCTTCAAGGAAATAATGGAGCACCTGGAGGTGGCTTCATCGGAGAGAAAGTGAAAGGCGTCCACATCTACAGCTGCTATACTCCGCGTTACACTTGCCGAGTATGTGCAGATGCTTGCCGCACTAGTTTTGGACCCAAGAGGGTGTTGGCAGCCGGACAACTAATGTGAGGCGACCTGTTCTCCTCGAACCATTCACGGAGCTAGACGTTATACTAGCGAATTTTGGAGGCTTGCACACTTTCCGGGGAAGAGGCCTGGGGTCTATAGTGGACCTCACGTAAGTGAGTGCTGCTTTAGCCAATAGAGTCGCTTGACGTGTCAGTGAGGCCAATACCCACAGCGACCACCAGGCAATCTGCATGTAAATCAACGGCGGATTAAGCTCGAAAAAGAGTTATCACAGAATGTTGGACGGTATGCTCGGCTGGACAGTTTTTGAGGGAGACACATTTCCCGCTGTGCTCATACCCGACATATCCCTGAATGGTACGGCTGGAGAAAAACCCACCCAAATCACCCGATGGGTGACGGGATCATGCGATGCTACTATGCCCAGAAGGCAATTGCTCCCCAGTAGCCTACCCAACTACTGGTGGAATAACGAAATCACAAGTTTGCGAGCCGGGGAAAGCCCGGTGGCGACGGTCGAAAAGAGGGACAGAGGTAATTGCGTGGCCACCTAAAAGAAGCCATTCAGTGTAGCAAAAACAGCTGTGTGACCATGCTTGCCTTAACCCCCCGAAAGCGAATTTGGTGGAAAATTACCTCTCAGAGAGGACTCCCTGGTGCGGAACGGATGAAGGCTCCAAAGAGTACATTGTCAGTACATGTACACTGTTATCGGTAGTTACTCCCCTGTTGTGTAGTATCCTGTATAATGGGGTGCTTACTCTTCCTATCCTAGAAGGACTACGGCTGTTGGATCGCTGATGACCTAGCTGTGGTTGTTACAGCAAAACACTCAGAAGTTGGAGGTCTACGCGACGGAAACTGTAAGAGTGGTAAAGTTCTGGTTAGAAAGAGCCGGACTGACCTTGGCGGACGCGAAAACGGAAGCGGTTTTAATAACCAACCCCAGGAAAAATACCGTGGCACTCTGCCACCAGTGAGATTTGAACCGCGACCTTCCGGTACAACAGCCCCCCGCTCTATCCACTTGTGCCATCCGGACACTTGCCGAATATTGGTGAGCCGAAACACTGCCGGAGGTTACTTCTAGCCGGAATGGTGCGTTCTATCCTGCTTTATTCGTCACCTGTGTGGGCAAAGGCACTTGCAAACTCTCACAGACGGAAGCAGGTGAACTCGGTTTACCGGCTGATGACTTTGATGGTTTGCAATGCCTTTAGAACAACATCAGATAAGGCAGTATTGGTGATGGCAGGCATGATCTCTGTCGACATTCTAGTGAAAGAAATGAGTATGCTGTACTATGCAAAACGTACGCACACAGAGCGTGGAAATGCGGCACGGTGAGAGTCGCATAATCTCTGGCAATGCAGATGGGACGATTCATTCCCTACATTAGGGTGTGGTTTGAGCTAAAACGTGGGGAGACCAACTAGCACATTATTCAGTTCCCTACGGGACACGTTGGTTTCTACAGGCAGCATCTGCGCCACTTTGGTTTAGATGATTCTCCGAATTGTCCCAGTTGCGATGGCATACCGGAGGATCCAGAGCGTGTGATGTTTCACTGCCCAAGATTTGCAATGGAAAGGAGGAACTTAAACCAAGTGTTGAGCAGAAGCGTGATCCTGGCGAACTTAGTTGCGGAGGGGCTAAGGTCCAAGGAGAACTGGCTTACGGTTTGCTCCGCAATGGTGCAAATACAGGACGAGTTGCTAAGGGAAGAAAGCTGAAAGGAGGAGTAACACGAGTGCGTAAGGGGAAACCAACCCCGCGAAATAATTCCTAAATGGTGGTCTCGCGGGGTTGGGTCTGGAGTGACCGAGGGTGGTTTTTAGTGGGTGCGGATCCCACACGCGTTCGCTGTAGCTCCGGGGTTTGTGCGGCGGAGCTGCGGCGAACCTGTCTTTCTAAGATTTTCTACCTCCGTGTATGAACAAATGAGAGTAAGAGCATTAGTCTCTCAATCTTGTTGCCCTGGAGCAGTCCGTAAAACTCTAAAATCCGCCAAACAAGATATTTAATTAATTCTGTCGTACTGCACAGTCTCATCATCATCTTTCGTGTAATTTGAAAGATTTTTAAGATGGTAGAAAAGAGTTACTGCCTCGGGATATTGAGATGCATATTTCTTATCCACCTTTCATTACCTTTTATTGTCGATACTATTTCTTAAGGTATAGAATATGATTTTTATAGGTATGAAGAGTGATTTAAATGAGCGGAATTTCGAAATTTCAATTCGGTTAAAAAGATATTAACTTTTGATTAAATACTTCACGTGATTATTTAATGAGAAAAGTTTCAGAACTCTTTTGGAAGGGATGGGGCTTCTACAAAGTCGTGGCATTCACTACATTTGTCAAGTTTCATGACAATAGGTTCAACTTTTTACGGTTGAAGTAATTGCGACACACACACAGACTAACAATGAACCATGTCAGCAAAAAAAATCTTAAAAGATATTTGCTTAATACAGCTGCCTCCGAAAAATTCGGAAGATTCCATTCAATCTACGTATGTATACTAAATTGGTGAATGGATGCATGTGCGAAGCCTCCGCAAAGGGTAAGTTCAAATGCCCTGCTAAGGACCTTACAGTCAAAAATATATGAAATGTTAAAGGAAGCCTCACAGAAAGACCAACGGAAATAGTATCTAACCCCAGAAAGTTCTCTATTTCTACGTTTTGAAATGACTAACCGAATAAGTGGCAAAAGGATTAGAAGCAAATGGGAATCCAGACTGTGCGCGACAACATGCAATGTTAAATGTTTGGGGAGCGAGCGCACGTGGTATATTATGAACTAAACTAGATTCTATTATTAATTTAGCCGTTCTGCTTGCATGGAGAATAAAGTTAATGCTCGGCGAATGTCCCTAGCATTCGTGTTGCAGGTAGTTCAGGATACTATAGAACATTCAATTACTATCTTCAGCATTCGTTATATTCAGGACACCAAACTTGCTTATGTACATGCACATCTAATGTACTACCCTCGCCTCCCTCTATTCTGTCTCAGAATATTTTTCGTTGAGTAGTTCAAATTGCAGAGGGCAATAACTAAAGGCTGAAAGCGTTCTGGTGGAATATTATATGTGGTTGTGTGAGGCATAAAACATAACACCTCAGCATCCCTACAATGCGATGCCCACACACACAATATGTTTTGGGGATGCTAGTGGGCGAACGACGCTTAATACATTTTTAATATTTGATTAAGTCGTGTGTCCTTTGCATCAATATACCCGCCTGCTCCTCAGCTCCGTATCTTCTTGTTCACCTAAAGTTATTCTGCTCTTTTAAATAAATAATGATGGTATTTTTACTCAGTTGCCTCCACGTCATTCTGGGGATTCTCACCATTCCGTTACTTAAGATTTATGGCGGCAGAATTACTACAGACTATCATGGCAAAGCACTGGAGGGTTGGCCTAGATTGCGTACCTAACATTTAAATTTATATAAGATACATGATATGTATAAACAATTTGGATCTGCTTGTATTTTTCAATGTTCCCTAATCGTTTACGCAAGAGATAGATGTGCCTACATGTCCTGGAATTGAAATTACAAAAGCCAAATCGAATTATTCAAAGATATGTGATAAAGGACGAACATTTATGCACAGCAACAACGCAAATATGTATGTTCAGATGTAGTTCTTCAGGAGTAACCCGCAAGGAAGTGATTCCAAATACCTTGATTCGTCCTTCGAAAAATAAACGAATTATTCTTCCATCCAGCAGAGGAAGGATTCAACTAATATGGCCTTGTGTACGTATGTACATAGAATATGCATTTATAAGTCTGCTACATATGATACGATATATCAGGCCCGCATGGTTCATAAGTACATTTGAATCATACATGGTTGAGGAGGGGTTTCCCGCTCAGTGGAAGAGGCAGAGGTTGGTTCTACTACCGAAGCCCCAAAAACCACCTGGTGCACCCACTTCATGTCGCCCTATCTGTCTGTTAGTCACTATGGGGAAGATGTTGGAGAGGGTGATATACAACAGGCTGCTTCCGTTCGTCGAGTAAGCGGGTGGTCTATCGGAGCGGCAGTATGGGTTTCATAGAGCGCAGTCCACGGTTGATGCCATTGCAATGGATGTGGACCTGGCTGCTGGTCAGTGCTACCCGATGGTAACGCTGGATGTCAGGAATGCCTTTAACTGGGGTTGGATTAAGGGAACTCTGGCTAAACTGGGTTACTTAGCTCGGATAATCGAGAGTTACCATTCTGAGAGACTTCTTTGGTACGAGACGGACGACGGACCGAAGGAATATATTGAGACAGTAGGTGTTCCCCAAGGCTCCGTACTACATCCCGGCGGAAGTTTACAAACTGGTGTTCCGCCAACGGCCAGAATTGCTGCTCGAAGCGTTCAACGCGTGCTTGAAGGAGGGCATTTTTCCTTCTCGCTGGAAAGTGGCCAGACTCGCGTTAATCCGTAAGGGTAAAGGAGATCCGGAGCTCCCGTCTGCATACCGACCGCTGTGTATGCTTGACACGGCCGGAAAAGTGCTCGAGAAGCTCATCAGGGGTAGACTCGCTGAAGCGATCCGTGCTGCCGGGGACTTATCCGCAAGGCAGTTCGGGTTTAGAACAGGGAAATCTACAGTGGATGCTGTTATGGAGGTCGTAGATGCGTTTAATCGAGCCGGGGCGCACAGCCGCCGATCTCGACGGATAGTGCTCCTCATAACGCTTGACGTCAGAAATGCCTTCAATTCCGTAAGATGGACAGATATGCTGGGCACACTAGAGAACTCCTTTCACGTGCCAAGCTGTCTCTTGCGGATATTGAGGGATTATCTGAAAGACCGCTCCCTGCTCTATGAGACGCTAGAGGGCCAGAGGAGGATGGAAATCACGTCGGGAGTAGCGCAGGGATCCATCCTAGGGCCGGACCTCTGGAACGCTTCCTACGATAGTCTGCTGAGACTCGATATGCCTGAAGAGTCGCGCCTGGTCGGTTATGCAGACGACGTTGCGGCACTTGTTGCCGGACGCACTGTTGAACAGGCGCAAAGCAGACTTGGCATATTGATGCGACGGGTAAGCGGATGGATGACTGCTCACGGTTTCAACCTTGCGCTGGAGAAAACCGAAGTAGTCATCCTGACCAGAAGGAGAATCCCGACCTTGCGTCCCATATCGATCGGCGAGTTGACTATAGAGTCAAAACCAGCGGTTAAATACCTTGGTTTAATGCTCGACTCGAAGATGAGCTTCTTCGAGCAAATCAAAGCAGCCGCGGACAGGGCTGCAGCAGGAGTCGCGGCCTTGAGTCGGCTAATGGCGAATGTGGGCGGCCCTATATCAACTAGGAGACGTCTCCTCATGGGAGCAACGCAGTCCGTCCTTCTCTATGGTGCGGAGGTATGGGCTGATGCCCTTGACAAGGAGATGCATCGTAAACGCCTTGCTCAAGTGCAGAGGCGGGGAGCTTTGCGAGTGGCGTCAGCTTATCGCACTGTCTCCGAACCGGCTGTGATGGTGATTGCGGGAGTGATCCCCGTTGCCCTCCTTGCCAAGGAGCGCAAAGCTATCTATCGCCGTAAGGGCGAAAACTTAAGAGAAGTGGTTGCCCGTGAAGAACATCAACGCACCCTTAACGAGTGGCAAGTTTCTTGGCAAAATGAGCCAAGGGGCAAGTGGACTGCGCGGCTCATCGACAAATTAGACCCATGGTTGAACAGAAAGCACGGTGAGATTGATTACTTCCTTACCCAACTTCTAAGTGGGCATGGAGGTTTTCAGTCTTACCTGCACAGGGTTGGGAAGGCGCGATCTCCTGATTGTGTGTTCTGCAATAGAGTGCCGGATGACGCTGAACACACCTTTTTCTCTTGCGAGAGGTGGGATGGCCTCCGCCAGCAGCTTTATGCAGACACAGGGGAGCTCTCTCCAGACAACATTGTCAGAGAGATGCTGAAGAGCGCTGGCAGCTGGAGTCGTATTGCGCATTATGTTCGGGCTCTTCTTACTACGAAGAAGATTGAACTCGACCGGCAGAGGGATCGGACGGTAAGGGGTTCCCTGAACTAACAACTCCCTTCCTCCCCTCCCCTCCCGTTGGTGAAAGGAATTCCCTGACTTGAAGGCTCCCAAAGCCGGGAGAGCGGGAGGGCTAGCCCGAAGTAATGTGTCAAACGGTTCCAGGCTAGTTCTCTGATGACAGGAAGGTGTTCAGTTGGTAGTGCGCCAGCGTGCTTTTGCGGGAGTCCAACACTCTGTGCGTAAACGCATTCACCTACCCTACTAAAAAAAACAAAAAAAAAAAAGGCTCCGTACTGGGGTCCCTGCGGTGGAACATAATGTATGACGGAGCGATCGGCCTTCGCGTCCCAAGGGGGGCAACATTGATTGGTTTTGCAGACGACCTGGCAGTGATAGTAGTTACGAAAGACCATCAGGACGTGGAACTGTATGCAAGTGAAACCATTCATCCTATCAAAGCATGGCTCCAAATGGTAAAATTGGACCTGGCGGAAGATAAGACGGAGGCGGTCCTAATTACCAATCGTAGGAAAAATAACACTGTCAAAATTCGCGTTGGTAATCACAAGGTCTTTTCAAAGTCGATCATTAGATGTCTGGGGGTAATGACCGATACCAAGTTGAGCTTCAAGGGGCACCTGGACTATGCTCGCGAAAAGGCAGCAAAGGCTAGTTCATCTCTAGCAAGGATGATGCCAAATATTGGAGGGCCAAAATCTAGTCGCCGGCTGCTTATCGCTGGGGTGGTGAAATCCATCCAACTATACGCGACTCCTGTCAGGGCGTGCGCACTGGATAACACACCGAACCAGAAAAGGGTCAGTTCGGCATACTGGTCAATCGGGCTGAGGGTGTGCAGTGCATATAGAACGGTATCAGGTGAGGCAGTGTGTGTCGTCGCAGGAATGATTCCCTTGGATTTTCTGGCGAATGAGGAACACTGTCTCTACCAGAGAAGGAGGGTGAATCCGACCAAAGTGACTGCGTGCTTCCTAAAAGCCACTAGGAAGGAGATGGCAGCAACGATGGGATATTTCCGTAAAGGGCCTCTGGTCCAATACACTGATTCCATGTATTGAAGGATGGGTCGATCGCAAGCATGGAGAATTAAATTACCACCTAGCGCAGTTCCTTACGGGACACAGTGAATACAGGAAGTACTTGCATTGCTTCGGATTAAATGAGTTTCCAGACTGTCCTAAATGCGCCGCTACACCCGAGAACCCGGAGCATGTTATGCTCCACTGTCCGAGATTCGCGAATGAAAGAAGAAGGTTAAACGATGCCCTCAACGCAGTTATCGGACCCCAAAATTTCGTGGAGGGGATGCTGAAGTCGGCAGCAAACTGGAGTGCGATAAGCGGAATAGTAACTGCGATACAGGAGAAGCTGAAAGAACTGGAACGAGCTCGGAAAGCACGATGGACGCGTGACTTAGTTGCGCTGATGTAAACCAGAACTCTCCTCGAGAAGTAATACTTCACGATGGTCCAACGAGGATATGAGCGAAGAAGTGAAGGTGGATTTAGTGGGTGAGAATCCCACAGACTATAAAATAAAAAATATGATATATCTATTTTAGATAGATACATTCATACTCATTTCAGCTACAATTGACTTGATACTTGCACACATTGATGGTAATGCTGGTGACATTGAAGTAAAGTCTCATCAGCAAAGAAATAAGAAATGATAGCATGAAAATGAAACAAGTCATATCCATAAACTGTGCTCTTCACGTAAAAAAGGATTCATGGATTCGTTTCTTCCATTAAAAACTTTGTGGGATGAAATCAAGTTTTTTTGCACAAAATTCATTCTATTTATTGGGATTATCCATTGGTTTCGAGCTGGCTGGAAGGCTCTCGGTGTCGAAGTGGTTTTCTTGAAAGTGGAACGTTTGACAGTTACGGTAGGCCCCTATCAGGCGGTTATGTGGAACTTCTGCCCACTAAAACCAACTTTTTCTCCTTCCACTCTCCCCGCGGGACTCCCGCATAGTAATACGTCGCGGAGCTGGATCAGAATTTATCCTCCACTAGTGTCCGCGCTCGTGCTCCTCGCTTGTTCCTTCTACCAGCTCCTCCTGTTTAAGCTTCCTGTGGATAACTTCGATCACTTTTTTGACGGCAGTCTATATCTCCATCGATTTTAACATATGGTTCAACATGTTTTCTGGAGTAAAGTGCTCCCCAATTTCAACTTTTAATGCGACTCCTTTAACTACGAACCTCGGACATTGAAATAACACGTGTTATGCGCCCTCTGCGATATCCGGGCACATTGTCATGCCCAAATCGATAGAGGTACCCTCGATAACCTCCGCATCCGCTCAAAACTTGCGTTAGATCGAAACCTACTTCGTCGATCTACCTACGAATATGATTCTGTTTATCCATCGGCCTTTCTTTTACTCGTTCCACTTTTCCTCAGTAATAGTTTCGCTCCACGCGGACTGTCGCTGAAGGGTAGAAGGTTCTCCGAGGAGATACCTTCGATCATAAAGGCGTTATATTTCTCTTGCCAGAATGTCAATTGGAATTATCCCTGCTATCATGCAGGCCGCTTCTTCGGATAATGTTCAAAAGGTGCAACGTGTTCGGACAGCAATTGAGCGATACGCAACTCCCATTTTTCTTCTATTTATTTCCTTTTCCAGTGCCTCTGCTCACACTGGGGCTGCGTATACTAGGATCAAGCTGGCCACCGTAAAAACAAGGAGGCGACCGCTTGGCCTTATATGCCCTAGTTGCTGTACTCTCTCATACAATTTGAAACTTAGCCTCTGGTCGATCATTACGCCTAAATACTTGGACGCAGTACGTCTATGAAGATCAAAGTTGGAGCGCAGATAATATATTCTCATTATCTGCGCTCCAACTTTGATTTGCTTAGTGATAAGTACCACTTTCGCCTTATATTCTGGGAGCGATAGAACTGCACTCTCTACCTAGGACCTAATGTCATAAATAAATCGCACCAGGCACTTCGACCCTCTGAATTTAATTAAGGCCTCTAATATTTTGCTCCATCTAGGGGAATTGATAGCATTCTTCCCATCAAGTGTTATTACAGCATAGCATTTATCCTCTTCGAGGGCGGCTTCTTCTATTTTAGCCACTAGGTTAACCACATCGGTCGAAGAGCGTTTCTTTTCAAATCTGGCTCTTAGAAAGACCACCTTCCTTTTTGGCAATCGGAAGTAATTTGATTATTCATTGAAATAATTTGCCAGTATTATTTAGAAGGCATATCGGTCTGTATGATGAAAGTTCATCCAGAGGTTTGTCTGGCTTGGGTATCAGAATCATCATCATCATCAGCAATAGCGCAACAACCGATATCCGGTCTAGACCTGCTCCAGTATGCAACTCCAGACGTCCCGGTTGTGCGTCGAGGTCCACCAATTCGATATCTCTAAAAATTGCCTGGCGTCCTGGCCTACGTCATCATTTCATCTTAGGCAGGGCCTGTCTCGTCTTCTTTTTCTACCATAGATATTGCCCTTGATAGACTTCCCGCCTATTGCAACCTGTTGAGCCGAATTTTATCCACAACCGGACGATCGATTTCGTCGTTGTGTCGGCATCCTTATGTAGGGGACCAACAATTCTTTCGACGGGATCCTCTTGGACAATAAGAAGCCTAGCGGTATTCACATTTTGTGGGAAAAGTTTCGTCACTATCTCTTCTAGCAAGTTAGGGCAAGTAATCGATGGATAGCATTTACCCTTGATTTTGCACATCACTGTTTTGTAGGCGCCACCTCGGAAGTCTGAATCAGCTTACTTACACAGCCGCCCTTATTTCTCACTATAGCCAGATGCAATTTTTTCCGCACCTTTTTGTATTGTTTATGTAGCTGGTCGTACCCAGATCGGTTCCTGTTTCGTTGACTGCGTCCTCCGGCCTAGAAGCAGATATTGCGGCATTTTTCGATTTCAAGGTTCCACCAGAAGTTCGGTGCCCGCCGTAACTTTTCGCCAATCTGGGAAGCCTTTCATTCTAGTGTTGTATTTTGCAGCAGGACCTCTTTGAAAGTTTCCACATCAAACCTGTTGACTATCCATTTTACAGCTGTCTTCCGGAACCAATTTATTTTAGTAAGTTGCTTGATCTCGAAACTGTATAACTTTCATTAATGTACCACTAGAGATCCTTCGCTAATGTGTCACTAACAAATGTGACCAATGTTGACGCATCCAGTGTTTGCTAGAAGAAGATTCAGACCAGAAAGAGCTTCAAATAATACACACCCTCTTGCGTTCGTTTCTCGGCTGCCCCATTCTTTAGTCCATGCGTTAAAGTCGCCAGCTATGATTTTAAGGTTATGGTCTTTTGCAACCCTCGCTAGCCTCTCCATCATTGATTGGATCTTGTAAAACTTAGTGCCGCATAGCAGCGGTAGATGTACCACCTATTTTCGTTCGCGTGAAATCACTCTCGAGGATCTTCATTGTTCCTTCTAGAGTACGATTTTCGCATGACCATATGCTGTTTTCCCGGAACCCAAATTCCACTGTGGAGGTCTTTGTACTGTTCGCAGACAACGGGGACGTCAATTTTACTTTCAATTATCGTCTGGGAAAGCAGGTCCTGAACTGGCAATGGTGTAAATTTAGTTGTAAGAACCTCATTCACACATAGTGTTGATCGCTTTTTTAAACACGGGACATGCTGCCTTGAGATCCTCTTGTCTCCGAGCGAGGAGACTTTCCCACAGGACAAGGGGAAGGCCGGACCACCAGGAGCGTGAGGAGGAATACAGAGATCTGCGAAGCAATCTTAAGAAGGCCATTCGGAGAAGCAAGCGGGAATGCAACCAGAAGCTCTGCATGGAGGCTAATATGAATCCGTGGGGTACAGCCCACCAAGTTGTAATGAAGAAGATTCGCGGGCGAAAATCACCTCAAGTGACATGCCCACGGCTCTTGTTGCAAATAATTACAACTCTTTTCCTGCAGCAGGAGCAGGACGAAAGAGAACCCCAACTGGCAGCTCAGCAGGACGTCTTCTCGATCCCTGATGTTACCGAAGAGGAACTTTGGGAAATCGGCAGACGTATTGGGGACAGCAAGGCTCCGGGATTGGTCGAATTTCGAACAGGGCTCTGAAGGTGGCGGTCAAGGCCAGACCAAGGTGGTTCGCAAGCACATTCGAATCGTGCATGGCGGAAGGAGTGTTTCCCGCGTGCCCTCTTCATATCGCCCTATTTGTCTCTTAGACAACATGGGGAAGATGTTGGAGAGGGTAATATACAACAGGCTGCTCCCGTTCATCGAGCTTGCGGGTGGTCTTTCAGAGCGGCAATATGGGTTTCGGCGAGCCCGTTCTACGGTCGATGCAGTATCAAAGGTCGTGGAATTGGCTCGAAATGCAATGGCCATGGGCAAATGCTGTGCTCTGGTGACGCTGGACGTCAAAAATGCTTTTAACTCAGCCAACTGGGGCTGGATTAAGGGCGCTCTGGCCAAACTGGGTGTTCCTAGCTACTTGGCTCGGCTCGTCGAGAGTTACTTTTCGGACAGACTTCTCTGGTACGAGACGGACGACGGGCCGAAGGAGTACATTGTGACAGCAGGTGTGCCTCAAAGTTCTGTATTGGGACCGCTGCTGTGGAACATAATATACGAGTACAACGGAGTGCTTGGCCTTCGCGTGCCGGAGGAGACAACGCTGATTGGTTTTGCCGGCGACCTGGCGGTAGATGCAGACGTGGAGCTTTATGCAAATGAAGCCATTAATACTATCAAGTCATGGTTACGAATGGCCAAACTGGACCTGGCGGACGAAAAGACGGAGGCGGTCCTCATTACCAACCGTAGGAAGAACAACACGGTTACCATGCAGGTTGGTAATCGTAAGGTCGTCTTAAAATCGGTTGTCAAATACCTGATGCTGATGATCGATGCCAAGCTGAGTTTCAAGGGACACTTGGATTATGCGCGAGAGAAGGCAGCAAATGCCAGCTCATCTCTTGCAAGGATGATGCCTAACGTGGGAGGGCCGAAGTATAGTCGCAGGCTACTCATCGCGGGAGTGGTGAGGTCGATCCTGCTATACGCGGCCCCTGTCTGGGCGGGAGCGTTGCACCACGCTATCAACCAGAGGAAGATAAGTTCGGCATACCGGCCAATTGCGCTAAGGGTGTGCAGCGCATTTAGGACGGCGTCGACGGAGGCAGTGCGTGTCATCGCAGGAATGATTCCTATAGATCTTCTAGCGTGCGAGGCACACTGGCTCTACGAAAAACGCAAGGCAAATCCGGCTGAGGTGAATGCGGATTTCCGAAAAGCCGCCAGGAGAGTGGCAACAACGATGGGATAACTCCGACAAGGGCAGGTGGACCCATACATTGATCCCGTGTATCGAGAAATGGGTCAACCAAAAGTACGGAGAATTGAATTACCACCTGACATAGTTCCTTACGGGACACGGTGGCTATAGGAAGTACTTGCATCGCTTCGAGTTGGACGGGTCTCCCAACTGTCCTGAGTGCGGTGCTACACCCGAGGACCCGGAGCACGTTATGTTCCATTGTCCCAGATTTCTGCAGCAGAAAAGGATGTTGAACAGCATCCTAGGGACGGACATCGAGCCCTCCAACCTGGTGGAAGAGATGCTGAAGTCGGAGGAAAACTGGATGGCGGTAAATGAGGCAGTAGCCGTGGTGCAGACAAAACTTCTGGAGTTGGATCGAGCTCGGAAGAGGGCGCGACGGAGACGTGACATGGACGAGCGGGTATAGCGAACCAGAACCTCCCCCGCCAAGTAATACTTCACGGTGGTCCCGCGGGGAGGGGCGGAAGAGTGGGGGTGGTTTTAGTGGGTGCGAATCCCCCACACTGCTGCAACCTGGCGCAGCAGCGTCTTTCTAAGATTTCCACCTCCATCCATAAAAAAAACACGGAATATGTGCTATTGATGTCATTCTTTTGCCTGCAGAACAGATAATTGGGCCTTTCATTGCAATCCTTCGCAATGGGACTTTTTCTACGCATTTACGGCACAGCTCGGACCTGTCGTGGACACTTGTACAGTTTTTGGTCATGTGCCAAACTCGAGACACCTAAAGCATATTTTCAGTGAAATCTACTGGAGTAGCCAGCAAACGACCCAACCGATCCGGACTTTGCTGGCGATAGCTCCTTTTGCTGTTTCAACAGGTAGACTTATTGACGCAGTTTGCGGACCACCATATGTTTTCCGTAGCCGGAGAATATTAGTCATCTGAATTGACGGCTTGGCAAATGCCCTCCTTTGAAGTAATCACGTCTATGCCCTTACATTCAATGACTACTTGATTTCTACTCAATTTGGTTTCTGCCGTTTCTCTCAGTGATGACCCAATTTTTCAACAGCTTTTCTGACTTTTCGCTTGGTTTAAATTCAAGCAGTAAGTCACAATTCTGTGTTCGCCTTATACGGTTTACACTTTTACCTAGACGCATCAACGAGGTGTCATAATGCTAATCACACTCATTGGGGATCCAGATGGATCACTCTTAAGGGAAGACAGTTGTGGGACGTGCTAGCCCGAGACACTAGACGTGACATCGTCTCATCTGGACAGCTCACTTATTGGGCAGGAAAATGTTATGTAAAGTGGGTTCTACCCATCTATTAATGTCCTTGTGTATGCAATTGAGGAACGGCGTACGGATGTGGTGTTTTTTTCCACCATACAAATTCAAGCAATGCACCGGGACATGAACCTCCTCTATGGAGTCTCCTTGGTTGGGCTTTCATATCCAATATTGCAGCTCAAATGCACTATGAGCTGACCTACATACTCCACAAAAATATCAATAGCTCCATGGGGCAGAGTGGCGTCCTTGCTAGATTTTGGAAGCCTTATTCGTTGGAGGAAACCTAGAACTTTCTACGTCCATAAAAATGTCGGTTTTCACTCAGGGCGAATGTAATGCTCGGTATCTCTAGACATTTCATCGAATGATGTTAAGCCAATTTGTTTTAAGCTTTGAAATTAAGCTTTTAAATTATCCTTTCCGGGTTTTTGGTATTCTCTTAATCAGGTAGTAAGAAGCAGGCCCGTAGAACAAAACAAGGCACATCACAAAAAAATTTCCCGAAAGCTGGTGTAGATACTTTATAACCTTATACATGCCAGGGGGCCCAAAGAATAACGTTGTAAAAATATTGGTTTTTGCTTTTAGATGTTACTGACATACTAAATGTCATAACTTTCATTCTTAGCAGTCGTTACCCGGTGAGAATGCGCTACAGGTTCAAGGTATTGACAAATATGTAACAAGTAATGGACGATGACTATAGCGAAAATGCAGAAGTCGAGGTTTTTCAAAAAATAAACTGGCAGTAAGCAGAAACAAGTGATATCATGTTAATCTGTTCTCATGCTTTTTTTAGAATTTTAAAGGTAAAATTCAATTTTCAACAACCAGTTTGTATTAAATTTTGCGTTAAAAACGAATTCAATGGTGCGTGGGTCCTGTAAACGTTAGAAACAATCATTCACGCAAAGCAAATAGCTCTGATGGACTCGGTTCGAGGATTGCATCAAATGCTACATATTTGGACAACTTCTAGGAATTAGTGCCATTACTTAATATTTCAATTTTTGAAGATCTATCCACTATCTCAAAAGAACTTCTTGGTCGACGCATAGGCTAGGGGTCATTTTTTTCACCAAATATAGTCATGTGGGGTATCAAATGAAAGGTCTCGATTAGTACTTTTCGAAGCCGGTCTTAGTTTTGAGATTTGTTAAAAAGAACAAAAAAAAAGCATGGGCATAATGAACGAAGCCATCGAATGGTTTGCGAAACGACAGAAAGAAGACTTCGAAGAGATTAAACAGCATATGGAAAGCCTTGATACCAAGTATGACGAGATCACTGGAAGACTCGATTCAAAAATCGAGGATTTGAACATTAAATTTAAGGATCTACAAGTAAGCCTGGAATGTGATTCAAGAAAAATAGTGAAGTTGGAGCAAGAGCTACAAGAAATTAAACTGGGTGGATGTTCGGATGTATCCAAGGACAACCCGGTAATAAAGTTCAAGGCTCCTCCCTATGATGGAGCAACGCCGTTCTCTATTTTCAAACTGCAATTTGAAACCGCGGCCGGTCAAAATCATTGGAGTGATGCCGATTCTGCTGCTGCGTTAGTATTAGCACTCAAAGGTGCTGGAGCAGAAGTATTACCGACGAATCCGGAGAATGTGCGAAATAACTATACAGCGGTCAAGGCAGCGCTTCAGCGAAAATACGGAAGCGAACATAGGAAAATAGTCTTCCGAATGGAGTTGAAGAATAGGTCTCAAAGAGTTGGTGGAACTCTGCAAGACTTTGCAGCAGAAGTGGAAAGATTGACGCATATGGCTTATGCAGATTGCTCGGCAGACTACATCGAGCGAAGCAAAATTGAAGCATTTGTAGATGGCATCTTCGCGCGATCTTGAAACGAAGCGAATGCCTACTATTTCGCCAAAGCAAACTTTCATGGAGACTGTTTCGAATGCAGTAGTATTGGAAGCTGCCTCTGCAGTATGCCGACCAGCCTACAAGGTGCGGAATCTGGACTGCGAAGATGACGAATTCGAAATGAAAGTTCGCCGTGTAGTGAAGGCTTTGGGATTACCAGCGCCTCGAGGTTTTAAAGGCAAATGTTTTAATTGTGAAAAATTGCAGTATGAAGGTACTCCAGAAGTAGTCGAATAAATAGCAGAAACTACAAAGCAATACGCGAGACTCCCCTGAAGAACCTCAGGAAAGAAAAGAGGGACCTGTAGTGTGCCAGAACGTGAAGCTAGTGTTTCAAAAAGTTAGTAATCAGGAAGTGAATATAAAAAAGGAAGTGATACAGCATGAGAACGCCAACGAGATTCCAAAGCCGATGGATGAGATAGTGCAAGAAGTTGAAAACCGGCAGGAGGAAGCTGACAAGTTGCAGTCCAGTCAAGATATTCGAGAATCACAAGAAGTGATCAGTCAAGAGGTGACTGAAGAGGAGGAGCGAAACTGCCGAGAAGCAGTAGACCATGGAGAGGTCATGAGTGAAGATGTGAAATAGCAAAAAGAGGCCATGAGAAAAGGTATGAAACGGGTGAAAGAAATTTATAAGCAGGATGAGCATACCTGGCAGGGCAGTGCAAAGCCGGAGGAGATGACTATTCAAGAAGTGATATGTCGGCAGACGGAGAGTGTGAAGTGGCGAGAAGCGATTGACAAGAAGAACTCGAGACCGGTCAGGACAAAGCTAGCAGCAGGCATATGCTGGACAGAAAGGAATCTAGCAACAGTTTACAACTCGCTTAGTGACTTGAAGGTAATGTTTCGCCGTGTCATGATTGGAGTAGAGGAAGGTGCGTAATACGGAATTATAAAAAATGTCGCAAGAAGCGGAAGAGATCAGTATGGACGGATGAATGGACATAGAAAGGGCAAGAATTTTGGGATAATTATTGTGAAGAAGGCGAGGTGACAGATAGAATAAAATTGAAAAGTAAGGAGGATGCACGAGTGAGTATCGTGGAGCAGAGAAATAGCTGATTTTGGAGCAAGTATGGCAACGCTCTGGAAAAGTGGTAAAAGTAAAGGAAGCAATTAATCTGGAGGAGTAGAACCAAAGACAAAATCGGACTGAATTAGTGGTCAAAATTTGGCATCGCTAAGATTTATACGGCACGACGGCAGAATCTCCGGCAAGTGGGTAGATACATGTTGAACGTCTCGGAAGATGAAGGTCGTGGAGTCGTACAAATGTAGATGGTTGTATTACGAGTAACGACACGGGACATCGTTTTGAAACATCATGAAGTAGTACCCAGTGAGCACTTGGATGTCACCGGAAGTATAACGAAAAACGAGCGGCAATTTTATGGGGCCACATGTTTTGGATCAGGTTGAGATTATATGATCAACATGAGTTTACAAAAAGGCCGAAGATAAGAAGACGAAGGGATATGCTGATATGGCGCAGCTACTTGAGGGACCAATTAGCATTGTTCCAGAGTTTACAGCCCAAGAAGGAAGATAAACGAAAGTCGCAATCAAAGTTGGAAGACTTCGTAGGCAAATTTATAAATTTAATGATGCTGTTAACTAAATTAGGCGAAGTGGATAAATACCGGACAAAGATGGAATTTGGATTACCTGTAGAAATGGTCACGATTCGGAACACCAGGCAGATAGCGTTGATTCTTGTTCAGGACGATCAAGTTTAGGCGGTGGGCAGTGTTACGAAAATCACTTTGGAAAATTATGTGTGACTTCAATGTGAATCGTAGTTATGACAATTAGCCAAGACACCAAAATTGTATAACAGTAGGGCGAATATTTAGTTACGATAATTGTCAACAGATGACTCTAATGCCGATAGAAAGATCCCGTCGCAAAGTAGTTTTCTAGTAAAGTGTTTACATGCCTTTCTGTAATGTTTCGCGTAGTATAAAAGGGCTGGAAATCCGCCCACAAAGTCAGTCTGGTTCTAGAGTTGGAACAGATCGCGTTGGATATTAATACGCCTCGAATAGTAATTAAAGAATTGTTCTATAAGTAATTATACAGTACGGTTGTATAATTAAGTGTTTAATAAACGCTTGTATCAAAGTTATAGAATGGGTTTTTGTGTCTAGTGCTACGCAATCCAGTGATACGAGCCTACGCAAAGCAAGTAATGTAACGAGTGACGAGTACGAATAGCTAAGAACATACCAATTGGTGACAGCGAAGGGATTACGTGAGGGAAATCGTAACAATTGGTGACAGCGGTAGAAGTACGTAAAAGCAAATTCGTAACAACATGAAGCATATTATCTTCAAGTTTGATCAAAATCATACTATTAGTAACAAAGTTACAGTAGCTTAAAGTTGTCTTTACCGTGTAAATTTACAACCCGAAGTACTAAATCTGACATGCTAAATGCATATTCTTAACGGGCTACGTACAAATGGGATAGTTCTACACTCAAATATACTCACACAAGAAGCAAACAAAACCTTTCATACCTGAAGCGCCCAGCTCCCGGTTTCCCGACTTGTTCTATGATAATCTTTAAGACATGACATTTCTGTAAACCTGGATGCGTAACCTATCCCTCAAATCGGAATCGTTAGGAGTTCATCTCAATGTCACAAATCGCCACTAAACAGGAAATATCCCTCAGTGGGATTCCGGTGAGGGTATATATCTACGTCGTCCTAGTGTAATTTTTTTCGCTATGAGTGGTTTTCATTCTTTTCTTTCATGTTTTTAAAAGATTTCAAGAAACAACAAACTCGGAATCCATAGTGTTTCAAAACTTTCTTCATTATTAAAACGAGTGGAACGTACTATATTTTATGAAAAAGGACACGGAATACAAACGAATAACATACTTCTGTTACTTTTTCCTTCACACTCATTCATTTCCGTCTCTACATTGATTTCTGTGTGAAAGCCAAGAGATTCACTTATCCCAGAAATCATAACGAGAAAAAGCGTTTAGATTTCACTTCAACCTACAAATGGGGTATTGCAAGCCAGATCTGAATCCACTTAAGCTACTCCTTTTGAATTTCCACGTACTTTGAAGATGAATTAGCTTCACTTTCCAATGCTCCTTCCTTTATAAGTTACCCTCAACTCTCCTCGTAAGTTCATTTTCAAAGGTGGAATGCTTTTGATGTTAAATTCTTTGCTTGACTTGATTTAGTAGTTCTTCAGCTCCAAGATTCCGGAGATTGTTGTTTTCTTTTTGAGCTGAATTTGGAACCGACCACAGATAAGTTCCGGTATACCTTTTTCTAGTTTTTAAGATAACTTGTCAAATAATTTTAGCGCTTTATCTAGAGTTGATGTCGTTTGCAACTATTTCGGAGCAAACAACTTTAACTTTCTTCGAAATGCATTCTCAAACGAACGGCGTCTGAATAATTAGGTCGATTAGTTCCAGAAAAGAATGGCAATCAGCCGTCCCAACCCTTAAAAATCTAACTTAATAATGTGAAAAATCTTGGGCTTTCTCCAAATAAAAGAAAAATGGAAACCTAGGAGATATTCCCTTTCATCCCTCAATTAAAAATTAAGAATGTAATGGCAAGGATTTCGTGGAAAGCAACGCCTAATAAGATCAAATCATTGCCAGTCTTCTGTCCTTCTGTCCCTTTGCTGGCATGTTTGTCTCCCAGCTTGTCACGTAAAATTCTCTAATAAATGGTTAATTATTATCATGAAATTTTATAAGAGGGTGAAATACCAATCGGGACGTAGGACGATTAAGCTCTTGTACAATAAAAGCTTTGAATCTATGGTGCGACATTTTGAACGAAACAGGTTTTGTCAGAGGAATTAGGCTCTGCTGGCTGTCAAGAACCGCGCGCGGCCTTCGGTTGATTTTCGACCCTAAATAGCAGAAATTATCAATGACTTCAAAATTTTACTCCCCTCTCTGAGAACAATGTAACTCAGTTGACCAATACTATTTGCCTATTTCTTTCTGGTTTCTGTACTATTAGTGCATTAAGTAGGGAACACCTAAGTGGTATTTCTCTTCATAGGTTAAAGGGTCCAGCTTTCTTGAAGCATTTAGGCACTATGCGCGCAATTTAGCTCTTTTGAAAATTACCTTTCGGCTTGGTTGATAGATCCCGTACAAGAGAGGATTTTTTCCAGCTTGACACTATCTTTCCAGTATTTCAGGTTGGCAGAAGTGCTAGCAAACCTCCCATTTATTAAGCACTTACAAACCACCTTCAAGGTGGAAGGGCATTGATGTACATTTTTACTTACTTACTATATAAAATCCTTTCTCTATGTCTGGCTGTTTGAAACAGGCTTCTTCTTTTTCTTCAGCCTTTGTCCCGTTCACAAGCGGAGTCGGCTCGTCGTGATCGGTTTCGCCATTTGGCTCTATCGAATGTCTGATCTGGGTGCAATCTCGAGGCTTTCAAATCCCCATCCAGCGTATCAAGCCACCGTTGCTTAGGCCTGCCTTTTGGTCGTTTACCATCGACTTCGATGTTCAGACCAATCTTGGCAAGTGAATTCTCGTTTGCACGAATTGCGTGACCATACCATCGAAGACGCCTCTCTCGCAACTTTTCCACGATCGATGCAACCCCATAACGATCGCGGATATCCTCATTTCGGATGTGATCTAAACGTGTGACGCCACTAGTCCAACGTAGCATCTTCGTCTCCATTACCGCAAGACGCCGTTCATTGTCTTTTATGGTCGGCCAACAGTCAGAACCATAGAGAGCGACTGGACGGACGACATTGCGGTAAATTTTAGATTTGAGACGTTCGTTGATACGTCGATCACAAAGGACACCAGTTGTGGAACGCCACTTCATCCAGGTTGCGTTAATGCGTGAAGCAATTTCATAACGCAGCTCTCCATTATCTGATAGCGTTGACCCGAGATATTTAAATCGCTCAGTTCTGGGCAAATCACTGCCGCTGACAGTGATTGTGCCTATTTCATGGGGATTGGTCGTCAAAAATTCAGTTTTGTTTAAATTCAATCTGAGACCGTGTTGCATGAGGCGATCATTCCATTTTTGAACAAGTTGCTCGAGATCATTTTTGCTATCAGATGCTAGGAAAACATCATCTGCATAAAGCAGTGTGTAGGACGCTGGACGTTGGATATCCCGTGTGACGGTGTCCATAACAAGGACAAAGAGGAGTGGTGAGAGGGCACTTCCTTGATGAACTCCAACAGAGACACGAAGCGGTTTTGATACACCCGCCATACTTCGAACTTTACTTTTCGGATCGTGGTAGAGCAATTGAACCCAGCGCACGAGTTCTTCTGGCACGAAGTGTTGTCGTAAAGCATACCAGATGAGTTCGTGTGGTACACGGTCAAACGCTTTCTCTAGATCCAGAAAGGCAATGTAAAGAGGGCGATGTTTCTCACGGTGTTTCTCCATGAGTAACCGCGCAGCGTGTATTGCGTCAGTAGTTCCGCAGTTCTTGACAAATCCGGCTTGATTCACGGTTAACGATTAACGATTAACGATTTCGCGAATACGGTTGTCAAGAATGCGTTCAAAAATCTTCATGGTATGGGAAAGTAACCGGATCGCACGGTAATTTGAACATTCTGCTGGGCTACCTTTCTTTTTCCATATTGGAACTGTGGTACTTTCTTGCCAGTCAGATGGTGTTCTTCCTTCCTGAATAACCCGGTTAAAGAATTCACTGAGCCACAGTGTTGGGTCCCAGCTCTTCGCTTTCCAGAGCTCAGATGCGATGTCGTCAGGTCCTGTTGCTTTCCCCGATTTCATTTGTTTTATTGCCTCCTCGACTTCAGTTGCGCTGACTGGTGGAACTGCTCCAAATGTCGGCAATGATTGTGGAAGTAGAGGATGAGCAAATTCTTCAGTTGAAATCTGCTCGAAGTATTCTCGCCATCTATCCGTTGCAACTCGACGGTTGGTAAGCAAAGTACCGTTCTTATCATTAACATAACAGAAATGTTCGATATCCTGTGTGCGTTCATCACGGCTTTTAGCAAGTCGATAAAGATCTCTCTCGCCATCCCGAGTGTCCAGTTTATCGTAAAGATTTTTGAAATGGTTCGCTCGGGTGACAGCGACCGCTTTCTTTGCTTCCCGGTTGGCATTCTTATAAATTTGACAATTAGCAGGCGTTTTATCGTCGAGAAATTTGTGGTAGAGACGTTTCTTTTCACGGACCTTCATTTCAACATCGTCATTCCAAAGCCAAGTATCTCGGTTGATGTACCACTTACCCGGCTTGGTGACACCGAGGGTTGCAGAAGCCGCTTTGTGGATCGTGTTTTTCATTTGGTTCCATGATTCTTCCACAGTCGTAATGGTTGGCAACTGTATGAGTGAGACCGTTTCTACCTCCTTCTCACGAAATCGCCACCATTTAATGCGCGGCGGGCCAGTGCGTTCCTCACGCTGTTTTATCGGTGGCTTAATTCGCAGGACGGCAATCAACGGCCGATGTTGAGGTGCGATGGTCTCATAGGGAACGACTTTGCAATCAGTGACAGTGGTAAAATGTTGGCGTCTTATGAGAATATAGTCGATTTGCGTTTTATTGTTCCCACTATAAAATGTGGGAAGGTGAGACAATCGTTTGATGAACCATGTATTCATAAGTACAAGGTCATGGGTGTCCGCAAAATCGATTATACGCTCGCCACCTTCATTGCGCGCTCCGAACCCCTTTCCCCCATGGCACCTGTTACCGTCTGCCTTTTCACCCACATGACCATTAAGGTCGCCGGCAATGATTATGTAATCGTCAGCAGGCACGTGACAAGTCTTTTAATCGAGAAGTTGCCAGAAGGCATCTTTCTCGGCATCAGGTCGACCTGTCTGTGGTGCATACGCGGTGAAGAAGTGAATAGTGCGATCAGCTGATATAATGGTGAGCTTCATCAGCCGATCATCAAATCGTTCGACTTCTTTAATGGCATCACGGAAACCCTCTGAGATGGCAATGCCAACACCATATTGAGTGTGTGGGTTACCAAAATAGAGAAGTTTGTAGCCATTTTCACCGTGTTCGCGTTCAATGTCGCAGCTTTTGGCACCAGACCATAGGGTTTCTTGCAGAGCGCAGATGTCAATACACCTTTTCCGAATGGCTCTTGCGAGTTCCTCCGTCTTTCCAGTTAGGGTACCAACATTTAGCGTGCAGACACGTATTTGTTTTGTTCGTTGTGTGCGGACTAACTTGCTTACGTCCTGGCGCCGTCCATGCGTCAAGAACCCTTGCCCATTTCTCGATAGGACCGGGGCCCGTCCTGCCGCGTCGACTGAGGTGGACGCCCTAGCATTTCTCCGAGGCTTGTGACTCAATCCGATCATCATGTTTGTAACGACATTCTATGCATTTTCTTGGTCGACCTGTCGCGGGGCCTGTCACCAAGAGAGATCAGGTAGGATTTAGCATAGTAGAATAACTGCAACTATACTCTATTTATCTCTTTCCCTGATCTCAGGATTTTATTTTTGTTTTACTGAGGATAGTACAGAGTACGTTGCCTCAAACCCTCCTCCTTTACCTGTGCTTGGGACCAGCATACTATGTTAATAGCATGGCAATTCACCTAAAAACAATTGAGCCTGTTATTTACCAGATCATGTGATGTATTTACTAAGAAGTTACTATGAATTTGCGGGGGTTCCATACATACATATGTACATGTAAAACGGAAGTGAAATTTTGTTCACTGTTGATATCATCATGTGGTCTCACTTAATACTCCCAAAAGTGACTTTACTTCAGATCTGGTTGGAAGAGAAGGGAGGGTGGAATCGAAATGTAGGCCATATTAAGTGCCAAAAACCTAATTTTCAGAACTTTTCTAATCGAAAAGCCTGAAGAAAAATGTCAAAAACAACATCAATCTAATCATCTAAGCAATAAATATGAGATCTGCTCAGTTAAGGTAAACGATGATATGTATATATGATTGCACTATTACACCCTCGTGAGGTAAACGCAGAGACGCTTAACCCTGTTCTAATATCCAGCACAGGGTCGACGGGGAGGCGCAGATTCTCCCCTTGCACTATCTACGCGGAGCTGACCGTGAACTCCTCTCGCTGGGTTGTGCGGAGGCCGACTAGGACGAAGGGCGAAGACCGCGATTACAACGGATCGTCGCGAGCGGTTAAGGCAGCGTTCAGCGTCCGGTGCCATTGGACTGTGGATGGTGTGCAGTAGTCCTATGCTATTTGAAGGCAAGCAGCTTGCCTAACTCTGCGAATAGAGTAGACTCGAATTACATTTCCTGGTTCGTGATGATTATGACTGGTACACCAAAGCGCGAAGTACACTCTCGATAGAGCGCCTCGGCACTTGCGCCGTAATGTCAGTCAGAGGTATTACTTCAGGCTACCGCATAAACCAACCGATGGCGATGTGCGGCAATGCTTTTACCCATGCGAATCTCGCAAAGGGCCGATGATGTTGTTGGTGTGGAAGCGCTTGGTTGACCTACGGAATACGCCCACTTCTTTTCATACGTGCTTCTTGAGCTTGCCTTTCTGCCACGCGATGCACTATCTGGCCCAAGAGTTTATCTCCTTCTTCATGGGCGACCAGAAGTATTTCCCAGTGACTAACCGGTTCGTCGTTCTGATGCCTGAGTGCGGAAGATCGTGCAATGCGTCCAATACTTCCCTGCGAAAATCGGCCGGAATGAATGATCTGGGTCCATCATTTAAGTTTTCACAGAGTAAATAAGAGTTTGAGCCGAAAATAAGAAACTCCTTGAACTTGAATTTGGAGTTTGACCTCAGGTTCTGAAGCTCTGCATCGTCTTTCTGTACACCAGCGATTGCCGTATAATCGACCGCAGCGGGGACTGTGACCTCCAAGATTCGAGATAAAGCGTCTACAACATTGTCTTTTCCAGACACGTGTTGGATATCAGCAGTTAACTGGCTGATATAACTCAAGTGCTGAAGTTGGCGAAGGGACGCATTTGCCTAAGCGCGAAAGTAAGGTGTTTCCGGCCCGTGAACACGGCGAAAGGCCTGCCTTCAAGGGTAGTTGCGTTGAGCTGTTGTGAAAAGAAGCTCAAAGGTTGCCAGATTTGATTCACCTATTGTTGAAGAGCTGCGCCTACCCCAGTATCTGAGGCATCTGGCTGAGGAAATGCCAGCAGCGCTGCATCAAAAAGCTGTTGTTTGACCGAATCAAATGCCTCAGCAGACCTTAAAACCTCGCGGGAGTCTTTAGTTTCCCAAATAAGTCGGCGTTAAGGATCACTTGGTGATGTGCAGCCTTGGAAAATCTTCGCAGCTGTTTCACCATTGTTTGAAGAGGAAAGCTCATTATCGCCTTAACCTTTCTGGGTCAGGTTGGATACCGTCAGGGGTTATTAAGTAGCCGAGAACCTGCTCCTGTAGGAATCTGCATTTTCCAAAAACACGGAAGCGCATTAGCGAGTGCGCAAAATCATGGATGAATGTATTGGGATATCGACCCGGAACTGTCTGAGCATTCAAACGCCTATAATCTCCACGGCTGGTGGCTCGAAGATTGTAAAGCGACGTGGTACTGCGAGCCACCCAGCGGGGCCTAGTTTTTTCTTGCACTAAATATGCATCGGGTGGTATATTTAGCCACTTGAGCTTCGTAGTTGCGATAGCACCAACAAACCGTCGAGGCCGATGAGGGTGCCGACGTGCGGCTACCCAAACGCCCTTTTCGGAAAGCAGACCTCGACCATGACTACGAATGAGATCTACCTCCAGAACGCAAAGTACCAACCGTTACGGCGAGATTTGTCATCACGTCAGCCAGTGTCGTCACCATTGACTTAAGCTTCTCTACTTCGCAAGTTGTCTCGGAAAATTTCTGTCGTCGCTACAGCCAAAGGGACTTCAGCAGCTCCGAACCAATCTTATCCTCACCCAGCTGCTTCATTTCCTGAAGCAACTGGCTGGGGGTACGCTCGCCTAGCGTCAGCTCATTCAGCAAGTGATTAAGATATATACCGTCATCATTTGACGATGTCGATATTGGTGATATGGCAAACAATTTCTGCGTGAAGCTGGCATTAAATCTAGGGACGTCCGCACCATATCCTAAACAGAGCCGCTCAATGGCTCTAACTTTAAATCCAGCTGAACCACACAATGTATAATAAAACGATTACGTCTCCTGTCTAACTAAAGTATCGATAATCGCTCTTGCGAAAAACCTTGAGAACTCCATGACTAAGTTATTAACACAAAGCCGATTAAAATCGCAACAAAATGAATGTGTATTACTCTTTGAGGATGTTCATATGTTGTCAGTATTAAATATTCTGAATATTCAACAATTATAATTTATGAGTGAAATATTTCAAACCATATTATCTATCAATACTTTAGTAGTAGAAATTTTGAGGTAATACATCGGAAAGCCAATTTTCAACCCCCGTTGAAAACAAGTGGTCACACTTCAATGAAGAAGACATATGTGTCTCAAATGAAGGGGGCATGCACCCCTTTGGAAATAACTCCAGAACATCCTTCTGCTTTCCAATGGCTCATTATGCAATTCCCTATGGATTTTGCAAGAAACATAACACAATTCTTTCACAAATGGTTTTATTGTGGAAAATCTTCTGTGTTAAGGACATTGAAAAGAAGTAGGACAACCACATGAAATGAAACTGAATGCATAAAGAAAATTACTTAGATTCAAGCAATAATTGTGCTCCGAATACTAAACATATAAATACACAAACTGTTTGAATGAAAGAATACAAGAGTTTGGCTGAATTAATTAGAAGGAATTTCACTGTTTAATCTTAAACAGATAGATAACTACCCTGGTTTAGTTGTTAATGCTCGTTCAGCATAAATCCTGCTAAGTGTTCCAAGGGAGGTCTCAAATAGTATTCAGCAGGAAAAATCTCACACCAAGCTAGGCTCTAAATAGCATCAATTTATAATCAGCATTTATGTTTGAGAATAGGCAGGCCCCAGAGAGAAAATCGGGGCCAGGGATGAAAATTATGCGAAAAAGTCAGATCCGTGGTGAAAATTATATGAGTCCGGGCTAACAACTATGCCGGGACCCATATTATTCCTTTTTTCATTCAAATTTGTATTGCAGGCCTCCGATAAAAGTCCAGGCCCGGGGGAATCCCCTCCCCTCCCACCCTCGTTCGTCAGACCTGGGAATGGGCAAAATCATCATTCGGATTAAGTGTGGTCGATCACGAGGGCAGAGCTTGCTCAAAAACAGAAAAGTGGCGAAAGTTAAAAATGCAGATCTGTTACGTGCTTTGACACCTCCACACTACTCTAGCTTGGGGTGTGGAAGGGCCCTTTTGGACACTTGTACAAAACTTCTCCTATCTTATCATGTGCAAAGTGGAAACCATGATCGCTCCGGGATCTGAAATCTATGTAAATTTGACAGACGAATAGACAGATTTTAATAAGGTTTTACTTCTTACAAAACTTTAAAAAGACATTCTTGCTTCTTCGCCGCGATCAAGGAAAGAAGATTCAACACGGATCGCATCCTTATCTGATGCTTCTTTTGCTTTAGGTATTGTCGAGGCGAACTATGTGGGATATACTCCCTTTTACAGCATTCCCTCACCTCATAAGGGATGCCGTCTTTACAGCCACTCAAATATCTACCATGCTATTAGACTGGTAGGGAAGGGATCCTTCAAATAAAAAATGAATTAAGCTCAAATTTATTTATCTATTATAGGTATGTGATGATTAGTTCAGCAATTCAGCTTACTTTCCTTGCACCACCAATGGGTCATAATCGAAATTATTCTTAGAGAATCCAAATACGAGGGCGGTTCAATAAGTACCCATGTTTGACGACCAAGGGCGTTCCTGAGGGAAGTTGGTGTTAGCATCGTATGCTGCCATCTATCAAAAGACGGCAAAACAAATTTCAGACTGATAGGTTAGTTTGGATTTGACAGTCATTCGAGTAAGACGTGTTCGGTATTTCGCTTTTTGTCTTTGGATGCGAAAAAATGCAAGGAGATAAAAGCAAAGTTGAATGCTGTTTATGGAGATACTTTGCCATCTATGATCTCTATGACAGTTGGATATTGGCTCAACGAATTTAAATTTGGGCGAACATCCATTTTTGAGAAGGAGCAACCAGCACGCCCGGCAGATGGGTGCCGCGAATACTCACGGTGGACAACAAGCGGATGCAGCTGTTAACTTCTAAGCAATGATTAGAGTAATTTAAGCGAGATATAAAAGAATTTTTGCGTCGAGTTATAAGCGTTAATGAAACCTGGATTCATCATTATACAACATAAACTAAGCAATAATCAAAACAATGGATTCCTCCCGGTGAATCAGCTCCAAAGAAGGCGAAGACGGTCGCATCGGCCGGAAAGGACATTGCGATGATTTTTTGGGATGCGAACGGCGACATCCTCAGGGATTTTTTAGAAAAAGGAAGGACGATTTCTGGACAATACTGTAGTGAATTATTGGACCGCTTCGACAAAAAATTTAAGGAGACACAGTCGAATTTGCCAAAAAAGAAGGTGCTGTTTCACATCATAACGCACCAGTATATTCATCCATAGTTATTGCTTACCACCGTATTCACCGACCTGGCTCCCTGCAACTTCTTCTTGCTCCCTAACACGAAAGAATGGCTCGCAGAAAAAAAATTTTGCTCAAACGAAGAAGAGGCGTATTTTGGAGAGTTCGGCAAATCCAATTTTTTGGAGGGCTTAAAAAAATGGTAGGAACGTTGGAAGAGGTGTATGCTTCTAAAAGGGGACTATGTTGAAAAATAAAAAAAAGCGTGTCTTTATTTCTAACACGGGTCCTCCTTAAACCGCCCTCGTAAAGTAATCCACAATATCTTGTATCACACATTACAGAAGTTATTTCTTTGTCGAAAAACTCGATAACTGCAACAAAAACCGCTCACAACCTGAATTTCTGGATATAATGAATTCATCGGGGCAGTTAAGGATAAGAGAATGGCATTTGAAGCTCACTCTTTAAAGCGCTCCAGCGAAGAGGAGACAAGGAAGACATTGAAATTATCCCAGGTATCTACGTCTTGTGTTACCGACCTCGATAGGCAATGGCCAGATCTTCCAGAAATGCTGTCCGCGATCAGCTAAGTATTCTATTATAATCCTGCGATGAAATTTGATTAAGTTGTTTTTACTTTTAAATTTGTCTTTATCAGGAAATGAAATGCCCACCTCCCACCGCGGATTGTTTTTTTACCGTCATAGAAAGAGGAGAAGCTCTTTTACCGCGGAGTGGGAGAAAATTATGCAGACCCCTCTGTTAGACCCTTGGCTTTAGCTATTTCTTTGTGCGACTATCCCCCCAACATAATTTCAATTTCAGTATTTTGTGAAAAACCAATGCCATCTTTAACGTTATTCACTACCGTAACTTGCTGAAGGTTAGGCAAATTTTTATATATAATTTTCCACAATAGCGAGCGCAGTGCAGAGTCCAATTGGATATCCATGGAGACAATATCCTTCTTGAATCCGTCAGTTTTGTACGAGAGTGTCTCCCCTCCAGGTAGTTATCGAGAAAAGCCAAAAAAAACTGCAAATATCGCATCGTTAAGGGCCACCCGATCTAGTTTCAGTTGGTATTCCTCATATCCACACATTTTCAACAAATCAGTTAATCAATTTTATTAGGAGTAAAATCGATTCATGGAAATCAGGATACTAATCTTCTAGGTAACTACTCAGAGCAGTTTTACCTGCTTCAGTACTTTCCCCATAGTGGCTAAGAGATACTCGTAGAGGATGATTCGTCTGGAGGTTTACCAACGTTCGGTATCAACACAAGTTTCCACCACCCCCAGAATCCTATGAAAATCTTCTCTGCAAGGCATCTTCTGTTCAATTTGATAAACATGTCCGGCCTTGTCTTTATCGTAAGCTTGAAGGTTTTATTAGGCTTGCGTTCTGAGCCCAGAATTTCGTTCCTCCATATCCAACTTCAAACTTCTTCGATTATTGCGGTCCCTCCGAAAATTAGTCCTGCATGGTGATATATTTTGTCCATGTGATACCTCAAGTAGTTTTCAAGTAAACTGATCATATCTCCCTAGAGATCCAGCTTTTGCAAGTTTTCTATTGACTTATTGTCAAGGTTACCATATATCTATATAAAGGCTCCACTTGTTAAGTGGTCTGAAAGTGAAAATCCTGGACAGCCCATGACTCTCTGTCAGGGCCGTTGAAATATTGACAACACTTCCATATAGCATGACTCATTCCCCTCAAAATCACTTCAGTTCGAGGTTAGAATATTGAAAACTCTTGATTGTCTCTTGCAAAAAATTTCGATCCAATTTTCCTTCAAGTGTAGAAACCGCGTCATCGACTACCTCGTTTTGAAGGGAGAAACTCCAGCTTAGATTTTTAATGGGACTGAAAACTGTTTATTGTGGTGGAGTGTAGTTCCCCCTTCCACGTCCAAAACCAGAAGATAGCCTTAACAATTGCGTCACACCTACTCACCTCCTTGTTTTGGGACCCTAAAAGCATATTTTTGATTGAATATCTTGCTCAACGGTAGTTCATCAACATGTCAAGATACCATGAGAACCTAGAAATATTGAAAAGGGCGAATAAAAAGTGGGGTATACTGACAAAGGCCTGCTGCACGACAATTCCAGACCTCACATAGCCATAGCCACGATGCAATTCTTGGATTCATTTGGATTGGACGTTTTGAGCCACTTCCGTATTCCCAGGACTGAAAGTGCAGATTGGTGGAGAAAGGTTTTCAACAAACGTAGAAGTGAAGCGGGGGGTAGAGAAGTGAGTGAAGGGACTGACAAGAAACTATTTTGTGAAGGCATAAAAAAAGGTGTCCGGATAACTACGTGGTTAGAGCACAAGGCTGTCGTACGGCTGTGAATGAGTGCCTGAGTCAAATCAGGGTAATAATCTCGGGCGAACGCAACACTGACCACATTGCCTCCTACAGTGTTACTGTAGTCTACCGTTACGGTTTTGAATGAAGTGCTCTAATACACTTCAATGCCTTAATCCAATATGGACTGTTGCGCCAACGATTATTATTATTCATCATCATCAACGGCGCAACAACCGGTATCCGGTCTAGGCCTGCCTTAATAAGGAACTCCAGACATCCCGGTTTTGCGCCGAGGTCCACCAATTAGATATCCCTAAAAGCTGTCTGGCGTCCTGACCTACGCCATCGCTCCATCTTAGGCAGGGTCTGCCTCGTCTTCTTTTTCTACCATAGATATTGCCCTTATAGACTTTCCGGGCGGGATCATCCTCATCCATACGGATTAAGTGACCCGCCCACCGTAACCTATTGAGCCCGATTTTATCCACAACCGGACGGTCATGGTATCGCTCATAGATTTCGTCATTGTGTAGGCTACGGAATCGTCCATCCTCATGTAGGGGGCCAAAAATTCTTCGGAGGATTCTTCTCTCGAACGCGGCCAAGAGTTCGCAATTTTTCTTGCTAAGAACGTTAACGAAAGTGTCCGAGGAATACATGAGGACTGGCAAGATCATAGTCTTGTACAGTAAGAGCTTTGACCCTATGGTGAGACGTTTCGAGCGGAACAGTCTTTGTAAGCTGAAATAGGCTCTGTTGGCTGACAACAACCGTGCGCGGATTTCATCATCGTAGTTGTTATCGGTTGTGATTTTCGACCCTAGATAGGAGAAATTGTCAACGGTCTCAAAGTTGTATTCTCCTATCCTTATTCTTCTTCGTGTTTGTGTTTGACCAGTGCGGTTTGATGTTGTTGGTTGATTCGTCTTCGGTGCTGACGTTGCTACCATATATTTTGTCTTGCCTTCATTGATGTGCAGCCCAAGATCTCGCGCCGATTACCGTCTGCTCGATCTGGATGAAGGCAGTTTGTACATCTCGGGTCGTTCTTCCCATGATGTCGATATCGTCAGCATAGGCCAGTAGTTGGGTGGACTTGAAGAGGATCGTACCTCTTGCATTTATCTCAGCATCACGGTTCACTTTCTCGAGGGCCAGGTTAAAGAGGACGCATGATAGCGCATCCCCTTGTCGTAGACCGTTGTTGATGTCGAATGGTCTTGAGAGTGATCCTGCTGCATTTATCTGGCCTCGCACATTGGTCAGGGTCAGCCTAGTCAGTCTTATTAATTTCGTCGGGATACCGAATTCTCTTATGGCCGTGTACAGTTTTACCCTGGCTATGCTATCATAGGCGGCTTTAAAGTCGATGAACAGATGGTGCAACTGTTGTCCATATTCCAACAGTTTTTCCATCGCTTGCCGCAGAGATTATTATTATTACTATTATTAAAAAATTATTTCCTTGCCTCACCACCTGCATTGAAATCAATGCCAACTACGTTGAAAAAGCCTTGCCATTCATTTTCTTGGTTGTATATGCTCTGAGAACGAGACTTGCTCAGTTTGCGGTAGATACATTTTGAGTCGCAACTCCCTTATCTTCCAGCTGATATGTGGGCAAGATAGTTTTAAAAAATACAAATTGAGCCCCTTCGTAACATCTGAAATGAATATATTTTGATGAAAAAATGTTACACCCCCGTTCACATATAAGGAAAGCCCCCTCTTTTAATTAATTAGCACATCATGCCACTTATTACATGTAAAGCGATTTAATGACCACCAAATTTCCTGACAATAGGTTGAACCATTTCCCAGAAAATTAGTAGTAACAGACGGACGACAAACAGAGAGAAGATGAGGGAGACGAATATTAAATGTCAATAAGATTTTGTTTTGTTTTATTCCTCTTATTTGTTGGGTTCGGAGTCTCTTGTACGACGTCGGAATTATTGATTTTCATCCGAAACTATAATACTAGCTCAATTGGACCCTTTTCAAATTGTTCACCAATGGGTCATGGCGCAATCTGTACCAGCCTCCAAAATAGACTATCCTGAACGGCATTATTTTACTGCGTACGCGGCCTTCTTCGTTGTACGGCTTTGATTATTATGTGGCCAGGAAAAGCTTGAATCCGAAAGTATCAATGTTACCTACGTTCTAATGTAAATTTTGGAAGATCATCAACAGTTTTTTCCACCTACTATTGTTTCTACGAAAGGCACTACTTTCTCCTAGAAAATTTGTATACAACCTGTTCATTTCTTTCGGAAATATCGAGCACAGAGTCTCTTTTCTTCAATGATGCGCAAGTGATAAGCTTAGATCAACGGGCCAACATAAAGCCAAACACAAATGTTTGTGACAACGACATTGAACGGCTAGTGTTCAATCGACTCGGCCATCGCGCCGTCAAAAATTGAAAACTGTGTCCCAGAAAAAAAATGGAATTAATTCGTTGACATTTTGTTGCAACAATTACGACTCAAGATATGCATTATCTATGTAGGAGTACATCGATCATCTTAGTTTTTTGGCAATGAAAGCCCCATCTTGGCAGTTGTAAAGGGCTTTTAAGGCAAACTTAATCATAATTGCAGATCGTTTACCGGCGAAAGTTGTGGAGGTCATCCAAATCGGTTATCAAAGAATGAATAATGCAATATGGTATTCGTCTGAAGATCTCGGTGAAATAAAGGAAAACAGGCAAACGCTGTTGTATCATTTTTCATCAAAACGATGCCAATTGCCACATATCTGGGTTAGTAACCGACTGTTTGAGCACTCACTTCAGACCTGATTTGGTACCAACCTTCATTCATTCCCGAAAATCAATAATTTATGGTTATCGATTTTTGTTCGTAGAAGAAGAAGATTGCAATCAAAAACCATGTCATGGTGGTATCTCAAGCAGAATGGAAAGATGATTTGACAAGTGATTTAAGGGTCTTCTATCGTCGTGGTTTCAGAAAATCGATCTTTTTGCATATTTTGAAATTAGGTGATATTAAGAACACGCCATACAAAGGATTTTATGAAAAACGCATATCTTCATAGGCATTTCAGCGAGGGAATATGAACACCTGCGGTCTTTTTGAGTACTTAGTCGAATGCGACTATTCCGCTCATCAAGTAGCGTCAGTTCGAGAGCCAAGGGACTTTCACAAGTTTTCAGCATGACAGAATTCCCATCGATCTCAGATTGTACAATTGATAAAATGTACATACGAGGTTCTGTCTTCTGATACACATTTCAAACAACACCGAATCCCTCAAAAGCTGTATTTGGATTTTGGCTCCAAAACTTTTCCACCCCGGTAAACGAGTGATTGAAATAGCTACCCACTCAGCAGTGATGATTTTTAACAAAGGATTTTTATTCATTGCAAGTCAAGGACGTGTTGGGGATGACTTTGGGAGACGTGAAACGCATCGACCGTTCCGATCGTAAGGTCAGTGACGCTGCAAAAAGGGCCCGGATTCAACAGAGAGAGGAAAATTCGGCCAACCGAGAACATTTTCCTTATAACGAAGAAGGACTCTACTTACCCTAGTGTTGCAGATTGAATCGTTTTTTTTTTAATGAGCCATTTACAGAGCAACAAGGGCTTTCATTTGATACCCCACATGACTGTAATCGGCGAAAAAAAAATTTACATCCCCCTATTAAGTGTATGGCGAGCTCCCATTTAAATTTCACGTAAATCTATGCCAATCACTATATGCGTAGCATTTCATAGTTCCCATATGTCCACCAAATTTCGTTCGAATCGGTGGAGTCATTTGGAAAAACCTACTTTGAGATACCATAAAGATATTTTTTATATCAATTTTCCTTTTTTTATCTAGTCTCAACATGTAACAGTGTGAACTAACCATTAAATGTAATACATAGTGTGAATTAACAATTGAGTTTACTACAACTGTATTTAATATACATTCAACTGTCAAATAAACATGATTCCACAACATACTGGCGACGAGGACGGTCGTGTTTTTCGTTTTTCCGAGCGCGAGTTAAATATGGACGCCACACAGTTTGCCGAATTTTTACGTGTGCAGGCGGAGCAACAAACCGCCATCCTAAAAATTCTTGAAAACTTCGCTACCGTGACGGTTGGTAGAGAAAACATCTCTACAGAGGTAAAAAAACAAACTTTAAATGTGAGAAATATGATGGCGTTACAACGGCTAGTGTTTTCGTAGATTATTTTGAAGCCCAGTGCCACATGTGGGGAATCGCGGATGATATAAGTTCGAAAAGAGAATTATTCGTATCATGTCTAAAGCCGGAAACCTATCGTGAACTAAAAATTGCATTTGCAGACGCAAAGAAAAAAATTGAAAACCTGACTTACACGGAAATCGCGGAAAAATTCGTGAAGCTTTTTGAACGAAAAACCACGCGCTTCAAAGCTCTAACGAACTTTTGGAATTGTGTGAGGAAAAAAGATGAGTCATTCGAATCTTACGCGAACAGGCTAAAAGACATAAGTCGCGATAGTGGCTACGACGGCGACATGCTAGAACGTCAATTACGTGATCGGTTTGCAACGGGTCTCAACCATCCCCGACTTGAAGTGGAATTGAAACAAAGGTGGCCAGAGCTAAAAACATTCGATGATATTGAAGGCATAGAAAACGAAGTGTCGTTCGCGGAAGTCTTCAAAATAGCGCTATCAAGAGAGTTGGCGGAAAAAGACATTGTAGAAAGTGAATGCGCGGAAGTGAAAAAGATAGTAAAACGTCGTGCGAAAATCGGTAAGCGGATCCGAATTTTGTCGGAAGAACAATGTTTAAGATGTGGTGTGCGTGAAAGACATTCAAAAGACAACTGCAAGGCGGCGAATCACAATTGTGAAGCGTGTGGCAAACGTGGACATTACGGGTCGTGCTGTATAAGAAAAGGCAGAGCTAAATTGATCGCGAGAGACAAAAAGAAACAACAGCATATTTACAACGTAAAAAATAGTGATACATCTATTTCGAGTTGTGAGCAAGTTTTTAAAGTAATGAGTGCCATTGCTAAGAAAAGAAACATTGACGTTAAGATAAACGGTGTCACGTGTACGATGGACTGGGATCCGGGCGCGTCAGTTTCCATTATAAGTACAGATTTTTGGAAACAGATCGGATCACCAACGCTTAAAGGGAAGCCAAAACTACGGGCTTATGGCAATTTCGATTTACCTTGCCAAGGGGAAGCTACAGTGACAGTGACGCTGAACAAGCGAACGCGATCTTTGAAAGTAGTCGTGGTGGACAACGCGAATCCAATGTTATTTGGCTTAGAGTGGAATGAAGCCTTCAATTTGCCACTGCCCGAACCAGTGTACAACGTAGATCGTGTCAACAACCACGTGCAGCCGACAACGAAACCACTGCATCAGAAGTTAAATGACATATTGGAAGAGAACAAGCAGCTATTCAAAGAAGGACTGGGAAAAATAAATATAATAACTACCAAGTTAAAATTCACGTAAAGGAAACAGCAACACCAATACATATTCCAGCCAGGCCAGTCCGATTCGGAATTCAAAAAAGCGTGGAATTCGAACTTGAAAGGTTACAGCAGCTTGGAATTATCTCACCTGTTGACCCCAACGAAACACCGATCGAATGGACAACACCAACTGTCAACGTGGTTAAACGAAACGGAAATATACGCATTTGTGGTGATTTTCGTGTTACACTGAATCCAGCACTAGTAACAATACGACATCCAGTACCAACATTCGAAAACATCCGTCAGCAGCTTGCCAAGGGTGAGAAGTACACGAAATTAGATCTACGCGATGCCTATCTACAACTCGAGATTAGTCCAGAGTCAAGAAAATACCTAATCATATCCACACACAAAGGGTATTTTCAGTATAACCGTATGACTCCTGGTATATCGAGTGCACCCGGAACATTTCAAAATTATATGGAAAATCTACTTGCTGGCATACCCAACGTTGCAATCTATTTCGACGACATAGGCATTACAGGTCCAGATGAAGATAGCCATCTAAGATCATTAAGAGAAGTTTTTAAACGTCTGCGTGAAGCTGGTTTTCGTATCGAAAAGAACAAATGTAGCTTTTTTCAAGACAGTATCGACTATTTGGGCCATCAATTCAACCGAAAAGGGATCTATCCAGTGGAAGACAAGCTGATAGCAATAAAAAATGCTGCAATACCCACTAACAAGAAGGAGTTACGATCCTTTCTGGGATTGGTCAATTTTTACGAGAAATTCATACCCAACTTACATGGAGCATGTTCCGAACTACACGCATTAACTGGTACAAAGGCGCAATGGCGATGGTCAATAAAGGAACAGAAACAATTGGATAATGTTAAACATATGATAGCTAGCGCCCGTCATCTAACTCCTTACGATCACACAAAACCGCTTTATTTGGCAGCAGACGCATCCGATGTAGGCCTTGGTGCTGTTTTATATCATCAGGACGAGGCTAACAACGAGTTACCTATCGCCTACGCGTCACGAAAATTGAACGAAGCAGAACAAAAATACGCTACCATTGACAAGGAGGCCTTAGCAATATTTTTCGCCGTGAAGAAATTTGATCCATATTTACGTGGGACAAAGTTTACATTAATTACGGATCACAAGCCGCTTCAACACCTGTTGGGGCATGTCAACGGCAACGCCCAAAACAATCTGAACTGCCAATCTACTTTTGGTCCCTGCCAGAGCATTGTTGGCAACGACTGCATGTGGACTTTGCAGGTCCCTTCGAAGGAAAAATGTGGATTGTGCTTGTTGATGCTTTATCAAAGTGGGTAGAAGCAGATGTACTTTATGCTGCCACCACAAGAACTTTGTGCGAATTCCTAGAGGAGAAGTTTATAACATTTGGTTATCCGGAAATTATCGTGTCGGATAATGGTAGTCAATTTACGTCAGAAGAGTTTCGAAATTATTGTCAAAGTCATGGAATAAAACATGTAACGTCCTCACCGTACCATCCGAAAACCAACGGACTAGCCGAACGATTCGTACGAACATTCAAGGAGCGCATGAAAGCCAGTGAATATGATGGTTTATCACAACGTCAGCGCTTGCGCACATTTCTATTTACATGTCGAAACACACCACACTCCTTTACAGGGAAGGCACCATCTGAATTTTTGCTAGGTCGACGCCTGCGAACTTTATTTGACAATCTGAAGCCTAATGTACGGCGAGAGATGCATTTTAAACATGTAAAACAAAATCTTCAAGCAGAGCAGTCTAACAGAGAGTTCCAACCAGCACAACCAGTATTCGTAAAGACAGACATCGAGAAAATGTGGGAACCAGCCAACATAGTCGAAAGAACAAATCGATATTCCTACCGTGTTCGAACAAAGGACGGTGTAGAAAGAAGACGACATGCGGATCATATCCGAGAACGGAGGGTAATACCACCATCAATCGACTTCCGGGATGTCTCAGATTTTAAGCGAAACAGTTTCCATTACCAATCTTCAAGCCCGACAGCTAATGATGAACAGGAACATCAGCAGTCTATGCAGCCCGCTATACCGTCGCATGAAAACGGAAACATGAGTGAACAAGGACAACACACCGAAGCACACTAAATTGAACATCCAGTACGGCGAAGCCAACGGCTAAGAAATCGACCCAAGAGACTAGTCGAAGAGATGTAAAATTACTGAAGGAAGGAGAAATGTAACAGTGTGAACTAACCATTAAATGTAGTACATAGTGTGAATTAACAATTAAGTTTACTACAACTGCATTTAATATACATTCAACTGTCAAATAAACATGATTCCACAACACAACATATATAGCGCCTCCCGTATTTAGGAACTCAAGAGTTCTTATATTCTTCAGGTGATGAAAAAATATTAATTTGAGGCAGGGTCGAGATACAATCTAAATAAAGAGATGAAATTATTATTATTAAAAAATAAATTCTGGGCTCGCGAAATCTGATGAATAACAGTATCATAGTCCTAGATCTAAGAAAAAGCGAGAAACCAGCAACTATTTAACACTCAAGGACTTTCTAGGGTTATAAATTATGTATCTCTTCCTAGACACTACTCCGGGTATTTTTAAAATTAACAACTATGTGCCCACGTAATTTAACATTCGAAATTCGGTCGGTCCAGAGCATCACTGGCAGTTTTCTAATCAAAGTTCTGACCACATGCAAGCAAAACTAGAACTTTCCCAATGAGCAGTTCCAAAGTTGTACTACTAATGGAAAAACTGGCTAATCTTCCAAGCATTTAACAACATAATAAGGACGAAATCAACCTTACTTTCCCATCGAGTAATATCAAGTTGAAATGACAGTAAACAAAAAAACGCTTTCAGGATAAGTAAACCCCACAATGGATAGTTGAACTTTTGGATTTATTATTTATTAAAACAAGGGGTAATTTGATATCAACTGGAATTCAACCCACATTTTCGGAATTTTGAAATACTAGTTTTAACTAAACAACCTCTATATCAAGACTTTCTTTCATTCATAAAATCCTTTATTGAAATTGGCAGTGAATCATCAAAATAGTGAGTGAAATGGATAAAGTATGTAATCCTGAAAGCATTTTGACAGCAATCTACCAACTGGGAAGACCACAATAGTGCAATTCAGCTCCGGAGGATGAAAAACTTCACCACATTTTTGGTATGGAATGAAACAAAATTCAGACTAGACAATTTAAAAATAAATAGGGTAAAATCTGATGCACAAACATGCAAGGACGATACAAATTATAAAATTGAAATGATAAAAATAGTCTCCCATGGTCATCACCATGGTGAAGTCACCTGTAATAATTCACTCCTACACCAACAGTGTCCAAAACATGAATATGAAATCTGTGAATAAGTACATACTCAACAAATGATGAAGAGTCACAGACATTGAATTCACCTGCGTCTTTAGGCAATCAAGCTACAGCCGAATCGCTGACTTGGAGGTCTCACTAAATTCAGGTTCTTCAGGTTGTCCACTTGATAGAAACCTTGTATTTAGTTTCTACAGAATAGTCAGCCAGAGCACAGTAACTTCCATAATGAAACAAACTGGAACTCCGAACACGGCCGACCCTTCTGCGGCATTATTGGCTAAATCCTCCAGAAAACGGAAGAAAAAGGGGCACCAGAATGAAATTTTAGCCACTAAAGGGGCGAAACTACAGACTAAATCTTGCCTATCAAAACCTTTTTTTCTGAATTTACCGGGAAAATAGGAGAAAGGGAGAAGGGATTCTGATATAAGCACAACTGAGTTCATACCAGTATGTCAAAACGGAGCTATGCGCTCCGAACACTATAAACATGGAAAGATTTCGAGTGCAGGAAAGATCAAAGAAACGTACGTAAGAGCCTGCTTCATTTCTGATGATGTCTTGGGAAGTCTTTTTCAAAAAAAGAAGGTGGAAAGAGGTGTTGTCCGCCCTGTCGCCCTCCAAGGTTCTGAGTGTTGGCCGACTATAAAAGACAATCAACGGCGTCTTGGGGTAATGGAGAAGAAGATGTGGCATGACAGTGAGGTTGCACCGGTCGTTGAAAAATTGCGAGCGAGACGTCTTCGATGGTAGGGTCACGTAATTGACGCCAACAAGAATTCATTCGCTCAGATTGGTGTGAATATCAAGGTCAACGGTAATCGACCAAAAGACCGGCCGAAACAATGTTGGCTTGATACAGTAAATGGGAATCTGAGAGGCTAGCAATTGCATCAAAATTAGGCTTTTGAAAAAAAAAATGGCTAAACGGATCACAATGGGCCGCCCCGTTTCTAAACGAGACAAACTGAAATTAAAAACTGAAGCCAAGATTTACTAACCAAAGTGACACTTCCATTTAAAGTGCTAAAGTGAGTGATGAATGACAACGGGATTCAACTTAAAAAACTAAAGCACTTGTAACATCTCGGACGGTCCTCCACGGCACACATGAACAGAATTCCCTCCAGGGTTCAAACCGGTGAAGGAAATAAAGGCTAAATTTCACTTATTGGAACCTTCACCCTAAACCTGCCAAAGCATTTTCCTTTCTGCAGGCAGTAAAGCTGACAAAATCAGTACAAGACATGGGTTTAGTTTAGTAAAATCTGTGGTATTGGTTCGATAAAGAGGACTAAGATCTTCATTCTTGAAAGATCAAAAAGGCCAAGAGCCTTTATTTTGGTTATCAAATATGTTAAGAGCTACTGTCATCTTAGGATAGAAGTTTAATGGCAATAGAAGAAACTTGCCTCTGTTTATGTATCCTGTGATTCCGGTGTCCTTTGACGAAATACAAGGAAAACGGATTGGATAAAATTCAATGAACTTCTTGGCAGTACAGTTTAGCTGCTCAGGGGGTTAATAACTTCTTGGACGATAGAAACTTAATTGGAAACTGTGAGTTACGCACTTTTATAATATCTGGAAAAAACTTTCGTTATTACCCAAGGAAAATGCAATAACAAAGTTCCCTGATGGAACCGGAAACCACAAAAACTCAGGATATGAACCAGACATCATGATCAATGGCGCAGCAACCGGTATCCGGTTTAATTATAATAATTATCATTGGCACGACCATCCAATCAGATCAGGGCCTTGAAGTATGTTGGAGCACTACATTCAAGACCGTAACGGTACCCTATAGGATTAAAGTACCCAGTAGGAGGCAATGTGGTCAGAAATGCCCTCGAACGTGATTATTCCCCTGATTTGATCCAGGTATTCATTCACAGCTGAGTCGCCTGGTATCCGACGTTAAGTCACGATATAAATCCCACTGCCATGAAATCAAATTTGAACCGCGGCATTCCGTACGACAGCCTAGTGCTCTAACCACTGAGCTATCCGGACACATGTATCCGTTTAGGCTTGCCTTAATAAGGAACGTCAGACATGTTGATTTTGCGCCGAGGTCTACCAATTTGATATCTGTCTGGCGTCCAGGACTACGTTATTGCTCCATCTGAGGCAGGCTCTGCCTCGACTTCTTTTTCCACCATAGATATAGCTTTTGTAGACATTTCGGACTGGATCATTCCCACCCATACGAGTTAACATAAGTGGTCGACCCACCGCAACCTATTGACTCGGATTTTATCCACAACGGTCGTGATATTCGACCCTAGATAGGAGAAACTATCAACATTGTCAAAGCTGTAGTCTCCTGCCTTTATTGTTCTTAATTAACCAGTGCAATTTGATGTTGTTGCTCCTTTGTTTTTTGAAGGCGTGGTTGCCACCATAAATCGTATTTCGTCTTAGCTTCTTTAATGGATAGCCCAAGATTTCACGCTTTACTCGATCTCAATGAAGGCAGTTGCTTATTTGACTGGAGAGAAGCCTCTTCGGTATGCGCCCATAATGTTCTCGGCGTACGAAGCTAGCCGGCCTAGCAAGATAGCGGAGAGTGTCTATAGATGGTATTCAGCAACGTGATACCTCTATAATTACTGCACGGAATGACATCCTCCTTTTTATGTATGGACAATGCCTCTTTGACAGTCATCTGGCATTGATTCGTTGTCCCATTTTTTGAGCATCGGTCAGATTATGTAGTTGGTCGCCACCATATATAACCAGTTCGGCCGTAAGTCTATCGGCTCCTGAACGAGACAACATCTTGTGAAAGTAGTAAGAATCCTGGTTAAACGAAAGAGACTCGCAGAGTAAATATAAGAGTAGTAATAGTTAAAACTTGGCAACATGGAGGGCCTTTCAGCAGAATGAATCAACCAAGCTGGACTCTCATAGAAAACCGGATCTGAGTCTTTTAGTTTTAAGTGGGATTGAAGCAAATTCTTTTGGGATATAATCGTGGAGAATAGGTGATAGAATTGAACAGGAATGAATGAAGGGTTTCCGCAAGCTTCTCAAAGTGAAACTGTTGAAAAAGCAACTGATATACTGCGAGAACCAGACCAGTAATAAGAATAAGAGCTCTTATCCTCTGAAAGTTTCAAAGCTACTGGCAACATCACTTGATTATATGAGGAAGACAGGCAGTTTGAATGCCAGATCCGCCATAGAGTATTAAGTTAGGAGCGAAAAGTGACAAGTTTGCCAGCGTGCAAAGTCATATGTAGTTTCCAAAGGCGATACGCTGTTAAGCTACCAAATAGCTTGATGTTGACAATACTTTAGTGGGTCTGTGCTATGGTAACACAGAGGTTCCTGTGTAACAAAGTAAGTGTTGACAACGAAAGCACCGAAGAGCTTCCCTAAGGTAGTGTGCTATGGCCACTTAGGTAGAGAATACTGATCGACTCATTGCTGTGTGAACTAGTAGAACTGTCAACACATCAAGTATATGCAGATGGTGTGGTTGTGGCGAGAAGGATAAGAGTAGTCTTCGGTCGTATAGGGCGATATCTCTTCTCCCGGCCCTTGGCAAGGTCCTGGAGAGGAATATGGTCCAACGACTGGCGGTGAAATCATCCCATCTGGCATCTGACAGGCAGTATGGCTTCCACACTGGGAGGTCCACCGACGACGCCTTGATGCATGTTAGGAACTTTGTTGTCCGTTGTCCTCGCAAATACGTCGTTGGAATATTTGTTGATTTCAAAGGCGCATTTAACTACCTAATTTGGTCCTCTGTGTTGTCCAAAATTCGTGAGTGTGACTGCCGGGAATTGGCTCTGTGGAAGAGCTACTTCCACGGTAGAAAGGCATTCGTCCAAGGTGTCAATGAGCGTGTGTGTGTGAATGTTGAGCGCGGCTGCCCGCAGGGATCTATCGCAGGTCCATTTATATGGAATCTGATGATGGACGAACTGTTGGGTGAGCTTTCTTCCGTGGCTGAATGTGTTGCCCACGCGGATGATCTCCTCATTCTTGTTGAGGGGAGCACTCGCCGTGAGCTCGAGCAACAGGCTGCCGAATACATGCGCATCGTTAACGCGTGGTCCAGTAAAGTCGGTGTCGCGATCTCAACGAAGAAGACCGTTGCGATGATGCTTAAAGGCATCCTACGTCGTCCGCCTTGCGTAAAGTTGAACGGAGGGTCTTTAAAGATCCGGCAGAAAGTGACCTACTTGGGAGTCACGATCGCGGAACGCATGTCTTTGGTCGCGCACCTGCGCGAGCTCAGGCTGCGGCTTACAAATTTAGCGTGTATGTTGAGGCGTGTCATGAGGTGTGAGTGGGGTCTAAGAAGGAGAGCTTCTAGATCCATTTATATGGGGCTCTTCCTTGCGTGTTCTACGTATGAGTCCCCTAGGTTGTATGACTTGGCGCTGACGTCGAAGGGCAGGCAGCTGCTCTACGCTTGTCAACGAGTGGCTTTGTCTGCGTGTCTTCCTGTATGTCGTACGGTCTCGACCGACGCCATGCAGGTATTGTTGGGTGTTCCTCCTCTTAATCTGAAGTAGTCCGGCGTGCCACGGCCTACAGGATTAGGAGAGGCGTACCTTTGCTGCATACTGATTTAGTAGCTGTTGATCAGGTGGAGGGATTAGGAAAAAGTTGTTAGACGAGAGTGTAACATCTAAGTGGCAGCTTAAATGAGATGAATGTGGAAAAGGTCGGGTCACGTATAAGTACGTTAGGAATGTGTCTGCCAGAGAAAGTTCCGTCGTGGACTTTGGGCTTGAGATGGGCTTCCTCCTGACTGGGCACGGTAGCTTGAATAAGTTCCTTTTCAAGCGCAACCTTGCCTCCAGTCAGGGCTGTCTTTTATGTGGGGTTGACTTGGAGGACTGGTTACATGTTCTCTGTGTCTGTCCAGCGTACAGTGACATCCGCAATCTAGACGACATGGGCGTTCACGTATTAAACGGTATTTTCGATGTTAGCCAGTGCCTTGCTAACAGTGGGACACTTAAACGCGCTAATGCATTCACGAGTGCTGCCTTCCGACGAAGGAGGGAGCTCCTCGACACTGCTTCGCTTGCAGTTGATGGGCGAATGGCCCAGTGGCCGAGGTGGTTAGCCACCAGTTTTTGTGGGTTTGGTGTTAGTGTTGTCTTGTGATGTCCTTTGTGTTGTGTTGTACGCAGAGCGGTAGTTAGCTGGTGAAAGGTTCCGTTGCAGTTCTCCGCCTCAGGCTGATTCCAGTTAACCCGTTGGAGAGTTCCGTCCCCACGTACTTGAGGAGGGTGATCAGACCCGAGTCTTCAAGGAACTCATCTGAAGTGGCTCTGCCACGAAACCTGTCTTGCTCTGGGCTACGTGCCTTCTTCTTGGCAACAGGTTAAAGTAGTTTTCATACTGAAACCTGGGAAAGATGACTATTCTAATCCAAAGAACTTCAGACAGATCAGCTTGACTTCATTCTTGCTGAAAGGTTTGGAGAGACTGGTGGAGCGTCACATTCGTGGAAACGCACTTAGGTCACACCCACTTAGTGAAAACCAACATGCTTACCAACGTGGAAAGTCCTGTGAGTCTGCTCTTCATTCTTTGGTCACAAAGATACAGGGTGCAACTTTGAATGGTGAGTACGCGATGGGGGTGTTCGTGGACATTGAAGGGGCTTTTGACTGTGCGCCTTTTCAAAAACTTTGTGATGCCGCCAGAGCGCATGGTGTTGATGATGCTTTAATTAAGTGGATCCATGCTATGCTAACGCAAAGATTGCTGTGCGCTGAGGTAGGGGTCAATCGCTACCTGACTGCGGAGGCAACGAAGGGCTGCCCCCAAGGAGGTGTGCTTTCGCCGCTTCTGTGGAGTATGCTGATCTACTCACTACTATGCGAACTGCAAAATTTTCCAATGCACGCTCAAGCTTATGCTGATGACGTGGCTGTACTTGCTGTTGATCGGGATCTTGGAACGGTGTGTAGGAATATACAGCGTGCCGTTGATTTGATAGACAGCTGGTGCCTTAGACAGGGTTTGTCAGTTAATCCCAATAAAACCACAATGGTTTTATTCACAAAAAGGAGAAAATTGGATGGACTTTGCCTCCCTGAGATGAGGGGTACTACCCTTCAACTCTCCGAAGAAGTGAAATACCTGCGGGTTACTGTAGATAAAAAACTTCTTTGGAACAAACATGTAGAGGTAAAGATGAAACGAGCTCTCACAGCTTATGGGCTGTGCAGACGGACCTTTGCCTCGACATGGGGACTCAGGCCTCATGTGGTAATGTGGATATACGTTGCCATCATTAGGCCGATGTTCGTATATGCATCCGTAGTGGGGTGGGTTAAGGTGAGACAAAAAGGTTTTCACGGTAAACTAGCTGCACTGCAAAGAACTGTTTGTCTGGGTATCACTGGTGCCATGAGCACAACATTCGGCGCAGCTCTGAATGCACTACTCAATTTGCAGCCCCTGGATATATTTATTCAAAGCACTGCAATGAGAGCAGCTCATAGGCTAATTCGATTAGATCTATGGGAAAACAACGGATGTGGGGGGCACAGAGCATTGGAAGAGTTACTGGGAGTACTGAATCCAGTTCTTACAATGCCTTCCGATTCTCGTGTCCCAATACATCTGTTTGGTAGAAGGTATTTAGTTACCCTGAAGCGTAGAGAGGACTGGGAAGACCCAGAGGAATGCGTGGCGGGATATACGGAAGTCTTCTACACCGATGGCTCAAAAACAGAAGAGGGTTCTGGAGCCGGAGTCTTCCTCTCAAATAAAAACGAGAAGTGGGCTTTTCCTTTGGGACAATATGCAACGGTTTTTCAAGCCGAAGTTTATGCGATCCTAAGGGTGGCAAACTGGGTGATTGACGAGCGGTTGAAGGGCAGGCGCATCGCAATCTGCAGTGACAGTCAAGCTGCACTGAGGGCATTGAGCAGTCCTTTGATCACCTCGAAAATCGTTCAGGAATGCAGAAACCGTTTGAACTCTATGTCTAGATTCAATACGGTGGAACTACTCTGGGTACCTGGTCACTGTGGCATAGAGGGAAATGAAATCTCGGACGCTTTAGCGAAAGAGGGGTCAATCTCCCCTATGCCGGGACCGGAGCCAGCAATTGGGGTATCAGTAGCATTGGCTAAATCTGTTTTCAAAAACTGGGAACAAGTTTCCCATAATGACAGGTGGCAGAGCCTAAATGCTGTTCGACACACCAAACTTTTCCTGCCAGAACCCAACATACGTACCGCAAAGTTTATCCTGTTCAAAAGCAGGAGGACTTGCAGGTGTATTGTGGGCATTCTGACAGGTCATAATTCACTAGCTGGGCATATGTTCAGAATAGGAATTACCGAAGATGATACGTGTCCCGCCTGTAATGGGGAAGCGGAATCCACGGAGCATTTCCTATGTGAATGCCCCGCTTATGGACACATCAGGCATCAGATCTTTGGTGCCGATGTTCTCCAATTACGACGGGTAGCATCACATCCACTAACGGAAATCCTGCGATACGTTAACGAATCCGGAATATTCCGTTAGAGGGGGGAGGCGAGTACAATGGGCCAACACGGCCTGAGTGCTCGGAAGCTGTAGCTTCTCCCCACCATACACACACACACACACAAGCCTCCCCGGGGGGAGGGGGGGAGGGGATGGCCCTCTGAGAGCATATGCTCCGGGAGAATTCCTGGAGGATGTCTTCTCGGCCCGGTTATTTGCGGTTGGCCCCCTAGTGGGAGCTTCTTGGTGGTTGTAGTTATGCCTACATCGCGGGCAGAGTTCCCCGGAGCTCAAGCGTGGAGTTGCGCTGTACAACTCGGGTGCCGTACCCCTTAGTTGAGGCAGAGGTGTTAGATAAGCCTCGCATCCACTGGTATGAATGCTGAGCCTGCACTCAGTATAAACCAGGATCGCTGTGCTTGCATGGCGGGGCTCTGATTATGGTCACAAAATCAATCCGCGTCCAAAGAGGACCGTGGGATTAAGCCTTCACGGCAAACACTCACGTTAAACCCCCAGGACTTTCGTGTGGCGAGTGTTGGTCGAAACTTCCAAGCGGTATGTGGAAATATACAATGGGCGGATGATTTGATTGAGGGAGGCAAGGTATGATCTAGCATATTTGAGAAAGAGGGCAAGTCAAAGATCCTTGCTATCTAAAGATAAGGCAAACATTCCTTCAATTTACCGAAGAAGTGAGATGGCTAGGATAGATAAAGAAGATCTTTACCGCGACATGGCGGCTCAAACTTTATATGGTTGCCGTCATTAGTAATTTATAGCCTTTTCATCGTATCCTCGATGTTTTAATCGTTCGGATCTTTCATTGGTCGTGTGATGGAATGAGGGGCCGAGGTTTCATCTACAATCCTACCTAAATAGGGCGCCCTGGTTATTGCTTCTCCCTTCAAGGACTTTTCAGTTTAAAATTCCCTAGAGCGATCCTGCTCCGGGTCCGGGGATGCCTAGTCAGTCTTATTGATTTGGTGAGGATACTGAATTCTCTCAAGGCGTTTTCAGTTATTAAAGGTGGCCCTGAAATCGATGAAAATATAGTGCAACTGATGGCCTGAACTGTAGCCTCTTTGATATGAGCCGATGATGTTCTGGGCGTACGGGGCTATCCGGCTTAGCAGCTTAGATTTGATTTTCCTAAATGAGAAAAGTGTCAGGAGAAAATATCGACGGTGTTTGGTGATTCTCAACACTGGAAACTAAAGTCAACAAATTATGCCACAGAAAGGTCATGAGGCAACCATTATCCTCCCTTCAGCGAATACACGCTAATCCCTTCATCTCGAACGTGACTTACACAAACTTTTAAACTCGCTTCAGCGCACGTTTGGCTTTCTCTGCTAATAGATTTCGATACTTGCACAAGCTTCTAAAATGCTATATATCCCCCGGTTTTAGGTGCCCGGTGCAAAACATCCTTGGAACAGTTTATATTCCACCAAGAAGTTTGCAAGGACTCGAACGTTAAACGCCACCGCTTCCATCCTGCAATGTCGCTGGCGTTCAACACAAACTATCATAGCATCCTTTTGCGGGGAAGATAAACACTATTTTTCTTATTTGCTTAATTCGGTTATAGCGCGGCTGTCGCTCCTCTTTTCAGGCTCATTTAAAATTAAGTTTCGCCCATTCAAACTTATAAAAAGAACTAAGTAAATATTTTACAAGGGTGCACATCGCCAAAGACGGGGTCAGCTTGGTGGAATGTGTAATTATGCACCACTTCACCACTTCGGCATAGAACCTGGAGGAGGTGCCCGCGAAACCTCCGAAATGGGGCACAAATTATGCGTAAAATCCAGTGGCGTCGCTAAATGGCGAACAGCGTAATGGAGGATACATTAAAACCATATGCTTGCGGGAAAAATTAAAAAACTTTATCCTAGTCAGCGAACGGACGAGCGGTAATTTTTATATTTGTGTATTACATAAAGCTGAAACGATTGAAAAGCTTGAGAAGCCTCAAGGAGGTAAAGGATCTGGGGTGGAGCGGGTAAATAGGGCGACATGGAGGTGAGAGGAAGCAACTAGAAGAGAACGTAGAACACTTTCGAGCACTTGACTGTTCCATACTTGGTTGTTTGGTCCTAGGGATTTCGGGGTAATAAAAGATAGCGATAGCTTTCAGAAGGGAGGGACAGGGGGGTTGAGAGGAGCATGATAGGATGTTGAGAACTCGAAAAGGAACGCGGCGAAAAGAGGCGATAAGCGATGCCAGAAAAAGAGCGAGCTCTGGACTGAAATCGGGGTCTGGAAGGGGACCTAGTAAGACGCGGGCGGCGAGTGCCGGGACACACTATATAGCAATGGCCGGATGGATAATAAAAAATAAACTCTGTAAACTTGTATCGCGCAAGAAGGATCACGATAAGGTTAATTGAAATAGCATACCAAGGAAGGCAGTGGCAGACGCGCCTCGATAATGCGCCGCTCTCAACGTGGGATTCCCAAGAATTTGAATTATCGTTGTTTGCGTCACTCGTTTCCAAGTTTCTCCTTCGTCATTAATGTTCGCTACACTTTGAATTGGCCGAATTTTCCATGCACACGAACGACCGCAGGGCTCCTGAATAACTACATGAATCCCAGATACACGTCCGATTTCACTTTAGAACCACACAATATCCAACACTCCTTGAACACACTGAAAACCAGAGAATCTTCTCGGATAGGGCTTCAACGGTAGCCTATGATCAGATTGCCTTTCGCCTGTATCATGCCATGGGATAGGTTCGGGTCACAATATTTCACGAGAACGCGGAAATCAAAGCGACAGAAAATCGCTGGTGTGAAGCGTAATTCATTGCAATAGATTTTCACGCGATGAGAACAGTAAAGTCACGAAAACCAGGCACAGAAGGGCATTTTGTGTCGCATAACGTGAAATTATGCAGAGGATTCACATGACGACCCCGGCCGCGAGGTCTGGTCCAAAATCCAGGCTCTGCTCCTCACCTATGACATTCACCAAACGCACGAGCTCTAAGTGAATCCACAGCTTAAATCCAAGTAAATCACGCTTCACTGACGAATTGCCCCGAGTCCCGTTTAAACTAGGGCTTGAGCCTGCCAGCCTTGCACCTTTTGGTCACTGTTCAGATAGTTTTCCACATTTTCACGGAATCTGAATTCTATGTTTTTCACAAATCCACCACCGCACAATGCTAAGAGACGCTTCACATGAAAAATCCTTACAAGCTATGGAGCTTTTCGATAAGAAAACGATTGCAAATTAAGGGAACGAGCGCACACGGAATACAGGATACAGGCAGGATACAGAGCACAGTGGATGAGAGGAATCGTCGCCGTCTTTGAAATTGATTGTTGGTGCAAAGTGAAACTGCGCGGCGCCCGGGAAACGCGCACGCTCATTGCTACCATCACTGGCCAGCCGCCGTGAACCTCCACTCACGGCTCCTCCATGGGCCCACATCGCGGCTACGAGGATAGCAGCGGCGACGACGACGGCGATTCGTTCTTGGCACACTTTAGCTTGTGTTTTCGTTCGGATTTTCTATTTTCATGTTTTCCCAGCTCCAGTTCCTCCAACATGCAGGAATTTTCCAGGAGCTAGCAACTTCCCCATGTGTTCGCCTGTCCAAGTCATTGCGAGGACGGAGCAAATCCTTTCAGGTCTCGGGTCCTCAGCACACAGCGCGATACACTCCAACCAGTCGCTTAAGTGGGTGGTCATGGACGGAGTATCAACCGAGAGCCAAGTGTGCATGCGACGGCAGTTCAGCAAGGATATTGGAAGGGAATGCCTTAATTATTAACACGCACGGTTCCAGTGGAGCACAACTGGCATTTAGATATAACTAGGATTGTTGCATTATCTCTCCTTGGCTCCATTGATAGCTTTGTAAGATGTCCACTTTTACATACCATAAGGGGTGGAATGTCCGATGAGTAGGGAGAAAAAAAACCCTGGATACCTCAAAAAATAACGAAACACCGAACTAATTATTAACGAAATCGTCGACAACCACGTTGAGTTGTTAGTACCAGATGATTTGCTTCATGAGGGAGGGCATCCACCATAAGGTGTATGTAAGCAAAGTGGGCGAAGTAATTAAAAGTCACTTATAGGAGGGTACCCAGTTAAATGTAATTCTCTCAACATATCGAGTATCGGAATTAACACTTAACAGGGTTTGAGAGCATCCTCAACAAGGATCATGCGTTCATTATTTTAAGATGCTGCTCAAAATTGCCTAAACGAGTACACCGCAACCTTTAAAGAGTTCAATCTGAACTCCATGTAATACGCAGTTGGTAATTATCTCTAGACAGAATTGCACTTAAGATCAACAGTAACCACTTTCTATTCTAGAAGTTCACTTGAAGCTTATTAACCTAATTATACGATTTAGTTAACCCTGCACAGGTAGGTTTTCAAAAAGGAAAAGGAGGAAGACAGGGAGGTTTGGGATCAATTACGGAAGAAAAATTCACCTTCGCTGAAATACTTTTATGCAGCCCACAACCAGAAAGATAATCCTTGGGTAAATCTCGAAATGAAGGAACTTCCATTGGTAATCGGAGACTCTATTATGGTAAAATGTTCTCAGATGGTGCCGAAGATAAATGCTTTCAGGAAGGAATTTGAACACAAGTCGATAGTTCAAACGGTCATTATTTATTTATTTATTTAATTAACGGACAACAAACAGAGAAAATTCCAATTAATTATTGTCCTCAGGAGGAGGAGAAAGCAAAAAACTTATCCTACGTTTAAAACTACTTAAAGTAGGGAAGTAAAAAGGACCAAGCTGTTTTGCATTATAATTTCGGCAAAGCCTGGGAATCGGGCAATGAAAGTAGACTTCGAGCTCTGCGAAAGGCACGTTGAAAATGTCTGCACTACGTGTGTTATAAGACGCAGGACGGCAGGTGATCTCGTCAGCGGCAGAGCAGTCCATCAGACCCGTGGAAATTTTAAAGAATGTGCATAGATCCAGATAGGATCTACGCTGTTGTAGGAAGGGAAGGTTCAGAAAGCGGAGGCGGGAGGGTAATCCACACGAGGGAAGCTTTTCTTAAAGAAGAGGGAACGCGTGAATTTACGTTGCACATTTTCAACAGCAAGACAATCACAGTTACGGGAGGGTGACCAGATCACGGAGCAATATTCGAGGGTATTCCTCACGAGGAAATTGACTAGAGCTAAGGAGGGTTGGATAGAGTCAAAATCAGAGGAGGAGCGAAGAATAAAGCCTGACAATTTTGCTGCTCGATTGATGACATCCAGGCAATGGGTGTCAAAACGGAGCTTATTGTCGAAAGTGACTCCGAGGTCTTCAGTGGAATTTAAGCAGGATAAGGAATGTCCGTTAAGCGAGTAGGAGAAAAAAGTGGGTGAGGATTTTAGGGAGTAGCACATAGAGTGACACTTTCTGACGTTTAGCGCTAAACCATTAGTCGAGCACCAACGAACCAGAGTGTCCACCATCCACGTTAGACTGAAGGGAAACACAGTCCATAGGAGACGATATAGCGGAAAACAGCTGAAGGTCGTCTGCATAGAGCAAACAGGGACAAGTAAGGAGGGAAGGAAGGTCATTAATAAAAAATAAAAATAGCAAAGGACCCAGAATAGACCCCTGTGGGACGCCAGAAGAGGGGGAGAAGGAGCGAGGAAGTACAGCCGTCAAAAGAGACGCGGTAGGATCGGTTGGAAAGGTAAGAGGCAAGCCATAAAACAAGTGGTATGGGAACGTTTAGGCACGAGAGTTTGGATAGAAGTATCTTGTGATTTACAGTGTCGAAGGCTTTCGCGAAGTCAGTGTAAATAATATGCACTTCTTGTCGTAAATTTAGACATTTGGCGACAAAGTTGGTAAAGTCAAGCAGGTTGGAGGCAGTGGACCTACGTTTAACGAAGCCGTGTTGCTCTTTAACTACGTGTTGGCCAAAGGGGACAGTTAACCAGTCGCTGACATATCTTTCCAGGATTTTGTAACAGGAGGAGAGGAGGGAAATGGGACGGTAATTCTCGACAAGCGATTATTAAAGCGATTATTATTAAGATCAAAGTGCAATGTGATGATTTGAAAAACAAAAATAAATTGTTTGCTTTACATATTTCGAAAGTATTACATATTGAAAATATACTGCCAAAATCTCAGATTAAAAATTCAAAATATTACAAAAGTTATAGCACAAAAATTGGAGTGCGGCAGTAACTACTTCAGTCGTCTCATCTGGGGTGGACGGAAAGTGTGAATTCATCATCATCATCATCATCAACGGCGCAACAACCGGTATCCGGTCTAGGCCTGCCTTAATAAGGAACTCCAGACATCCCGATTTTGCGTCGAGGCCCATCAATTCGATTTCCCTAAAAGCTGTCTGGCGTCCTGATCTACGCCATCGCTCTATCTTAGGCAGGGTCTGCCTCGTCTTCTTTTTCTACCATAGATATTGCCCTTATAGACTTTCCGGGCGGGATCATCCTCATCCATACGGATTAAGTGACCCGCCCACCGTAACCTATTGAGCCGGATTTTATCCACAACAGGACGGTCATGGTATCGCTCATAGATTTCGTCATTGTGTAGGCTACGGAATCGTCCATCTTCATGTAGGGGGCCAAAAATTCTTCGGAGGATTCTTCTCTCGAACGTGGCCAAGAGTTCGCAATTTTTCTTGCTAAGAACCCAAGTTTCCGAGGAATACATGAGGACTGGCAAGATCATAGTCTTGTACAGTAAGAGCTTTGACCCTATGGTGAGACGTTTCGACGTCTTTGTAAGCTGAAATAGGCTCTGTTGGCTGACAACAACCGTGCGCGGATTTCATCATCGTAGCTGTTATCGGTTATGATTTTCGACCCTAGATAGGAGAAATTGTCAACGGTCTCAAAGTTGTATTCTCCTATCCTTATTCTTCTTCGTGTTTGTGTTTGACCAGTGCGGTTTGATGTTGTTGGTTGATTCGTCTTCGGTGCTGACGTTGCCACCATATATTTTGTCTTGCCTTCATTGATGTGCAGCCCAAGATCTCGCGCCAATCGTCGCCTGCTCGATCTGGATGAAGGCAGTTTGTACGTCTCGGGTGGTTCTTCCCATGATGTAGATATCATCAGCATAGGCCAGTAGTTGGGTGGACTTGAAGAGGATCGTACCTCTTGCATTTACCTCAGCATCACGGATCACTTTCTCGAGGGCCAGGTTAAAGAGGACGCATGATAGCGCATCCCCTTGTCGTAGACCGTTGTTGATGTCGAATAGTCTTCAGAGTGATCCTGTTGCTTTTATCTGGCCTCACACATTGATTGACCCTGATCAAGCCTAGTCAGTCTTATCAATCGTCGGGATACCGAATTCTCTCATGGCCGTGTACAGTTTTGCCCTGGCTATGCTATCATAGGCGGTTTTAAAGTCGATGAACAGATGGTGCAACTGTTGTCCATATTCCAACAGTTTTTCCATCGCCTGCCGCAGAGAGAAAATCTGATCTGTTGCTGATTTGCCTGGAGTGAAGCCTCTTTGGTATGGGCCAATGATGTTCTGGGCGTATGGGGCTATCCGGCCTAGCAAGATAGTGGAGAATATCTTATAGATGGTACTCAGCAACGTGATACCTCTATAATTGCTGCACCGTGTGATATCTCCCTTTTTATGTATGAGACAGATTATGCCTCGCTGCCAATCGTCAGGCATTGATTCGCTGTCCCATACCTTGAGCACAAGTTGATGAACCACTTGGTGTAACTAGTCGCCTCCATATTTAACCAATTCGGCTGTAATTCCATCGGCTCCTGGCGACTTATGATTTTTTAGCCGCTGAATTACACGGACGCTTTCTCCTAAACTTGGTGGTGGCAGTATTTGTCCGTCGTCTTCAGTTGGCGGGACCTTCAACTCGCCGATGCTCTGGTTGTTCAGTAGCTCATCAAAGTACTCAACCCATCGCTCTAATATGCCCGTCCGTCGGAAATCAGATTTCCCTCTTTGTCTCGGCAGGATGAGCATCGAGGTGTGTAAGGCTTCATCCTGCTGACTTGTTGGTAAAACTTCCGCGCCTGTTGCGGTTGCTCCCTGTACTTTTCTAGTTCACAGACTTGTTGGTTCTCCCAGGCTTCCTTTTTCCGTCTATGAAGTCGCTTCTCCGCTCCACGGAGTTCGTGATAAGTCTTTGCGCGTGCCCGCGTTCCTTGAGAATGCAACATTACTCGACATGCGGCATTCTTCCGTTCCGTTGCAAGCTTACATTCATCGTCAAACCAGCCGTTCCGACTCCTTTTGCGGCTGGGGCCAAGTATGTTTGTCAGAGGGGATTCTAGATGGTATTGTTATTCGAGCTCGTGATAGTGATCCGAGTCTATATTGGCCCCCCTATATGTTCTGACATTCATAAAGGCTGAGAGGTGGCGGCGTTTGATCAACACGTGGTCAATTTGGTTGAAAGTGGTCCCGTCTGGAGAGGCCCACGTATGTTTATGGACCGCTTCCCGCGCAAACCAGGTACTTCCAACAACCATTTCGTGTGACCCTGCTAATTGAATAATCCGCAGTCCGTTATCATTTGTTTTTTTGTGTAAGCGTGTATAGGAGCCAACGTATCGCCTGAATACGGGCTCCTTCCCTACTTGGCTGTTAAAATCCCCAAGTATGGTTTTGATATCATATCTGGGACAGGCTTCGATGGTTCGTTCTACTGCCTCGTAGAGGGTATCCTTCTCCGACTCTGCAGTCTCCTCTGTAGAGGCGTGAACGTTAATGAGGCTTATATTTCTAAACTTGCCTCGCAAGCGCAGAGTGCATAGCCGTTCGCTTATGTTTTCAAAGCCGATAACAGCAGGTTTCATTTTTTGGCTGACTAAGAAACCTACTCCGAGTACATGGTTTACTGGATGACCGCTATGATATATGGTGTAGCGGCTCTTCTCCAGGAAACCGGTCCCTGTCCATCGCATCTGTTGTAACGCTGTTATATCAGCCATATATTGGGACAGGGTATCGGCTAGCTGCTCATCAGCTTCATCTCTGTACAGGGAGCGCACGTTCCATGAGAAAATGCGCAAATCGTTAATTCGTTGTCGTTGCCGAGTCCGTCGTTTTAAAGTCCATCCTGTCCGAGGCTGCTTTCGTGGCTCCGTAACATCGGTTTTCCGTGTAGCATTGTCAGCCCTACCCAATCCCCAACCTGGAGGACCAGTTGGTACAGTTTGTCCCGTTTTTAGGCGCGGGAGACTCACCTTCATCCTTCTCCGTCTGCAGCTTTTCGTTGCGAAAGGAGGAGCAGGAGGTGGAGATAGTGTTTGGTAGTAGAGCTGTTGGTGTTGGTTTAGCAGGCATTTCCTAGGTTTTATGCTGCATGGTTGATACCAATCCACTTTTCGCCCTGGGACCTATACTACCCTTTGACCACCAAGTGAGAATTATAATCCATTAATCCGATCAATTAGCGATTGACGATTGGTTTTTTCTTCTCTTTTTTTCGGGGGTAAGGTAGATGAATGCATTTACGCACACAGTGTTGGACTCCCGGTTTGGTACGTCGTCGGACTACCAACTAAGTACCTCCCCATCGTCAGCGAGCTAGCCTAGAACCGTTTGTCACATTACTTCGTGCTAGTCCCCGAACTCTCCCGCCTTGCGGAGCCTTCAAATCATGGAATTCCTTTCACCAACGGGAGGGGAGAGGAGGAAGGGAACTGTCATTTCAAGAAACCCCCTGGCATCCGGCTCCTCCACCGGCCGAGTTCTATCTTCCTAGCAACGAGAAGGACCCGAATGTAATGGGCAACGCAGCTCCCCCTGTCAGCACTCCTCAGCATCTCTCCGACAATGTTATATATGTTTAAATAGAGCTGCTGCCGAACTCCATCCCACCTTCCACAAGAAAAAAGTGCGATGGTCGTCATTCACAACTCCATTGCAAAACACACAATTCGGAGATCGCGCCCATCCAATCTTGTGCAGGTAAGACTGAAAACCTCCATGCTCACTTAAAAATTGACTAAGGAAAAAGTTAGTCTCATCATGCTTCCTATTCAGCCACGCACCTAAGTTGCCGATGAGCCGCGCAGTTCATCTGCCTCTAGTATGATTTTGCCATGAGAGCTGCCACTCGTCTAGGGTGAGTTGCCCTTCTACACGAGCAACAACCTCCCTTGGCTCATCTCCCTAGTGCTTGTATATGGCGCGACGCTCCTTAGCAACAAGAGCAACGGGGATCAACACTGCGATCACCATCACGGCCGCTTCAGAGACAGTGCGGTACACAGACGCCACTCGCTAAGTTCCCCGTCTTTGTACTTGCGCGAGACGCTCATGATATACCCCCTTGCCAAGAGCATCAGCCGTAGAGCAGGACAGACTGCGCTTAATTCATCAGGAGACATCGCCTGCTAGATGAAGAACCCCCAATGTTTGCCATTAGCTTAGTTAACGCCAAAACTCCGTCCGCTGCTGCTTTCATTTGCTCAAAAAAGTTCATCTTTGATTGAAGAGTCAGCCCGAGGTACTTTACCGCCGGTTTTGCTTCTATTATCAACTCGTTGTCAGGATGACTACTTCGGTTTTTTCCAGTGTAAGGTTGAAACCATGAGTAGTCATTCATACGCTTACCAATCGAATCAATATGCCGAGTCTGCTTTGCACCTGTTCGACAGTGTGTCCACCAACAAGGTAGCGTTCCAGAGGTCCCACAGGGCTCCGTATTGGGCCCACTACTGTGGAACATCATGTACAACGATGTACTTAATCTTCCCCTTCCGGAGGAAGCCACAGTGGTGGGTTACGCTGACGACATAGCACTGGTTGTTGTCGCAAAGCATCTTGAAGATGCTGAGTTATACTCAAGCGAGGCAATCAGTGCTGTCAAATGCTGGTTGGAGAGCTCTGGTTTGACGCTTGCGGAAGAAAAAACAGAAGCGGTCCTCATCACGAAGCGCCGGAAGAGAAATTACGCCTGTGTTAGAATCGGGAATCATATCATCACTTCCAAGCCGACCATCAAATACTTGGGGGTGGTGATAGACAGCAAGCTCAGCTATAAGCAACACTTACAGTATGTTTGTGATAAATCATCCACTGCTAGTATGGCCCTGGCGAGGATGATGCCGAACGTGGGAGGGCCACGGCATACCTCTAGGTTGCTTATAGCCAGGGTGGTGACCTCGATCATGCTCTATGCGACCCCAGTTTGGAGGGAGGCGTTGTGGATGTCAGGGAATGCTACCAAACTGAGTTCAGTCTACAGGAGGACAGCCCTGAGGGTATGCTCTGCTTTCAGGACTGTCTCAAATGATGCAGCATTCGTCATCTCTGGAATGATGCCGATTGACATCTTGGCAGATGAGATGGCGAATATATACAATGCAAAGCCAACCTCTTCCTCATCGCGGACGAAGAACGCTGAGAGGGAGAGATCCATAAATAGATGGCAAGAGCGGTGGGAACGCTCGGGAAAGGGCCGGTGGACGCACAGGCTCATTCCTGCCATCAAGGAGTGGTTGGAGAGACGACACGGTGAGATTAATTATAATCTCACCCAGTTTCTCACGGGACACGGAGGATATCTCCAATACCTTCACAGGTTTAAATTGGAGACCTCACCCGATTGTCCAAATTGCAATGGAGTCCCAGAGGACCCAGAGCATGTATTCTTCCACTGTCCGAGATTTGTGGAAGAAAGGAGGAATCTAGAAGAGGCTCTAGGGGAGGTGCTGGTACCAGAAAATCTGGTACCGAAAATGCTAGCACATCAAGAGAATTGGGATGCGGTCAACTCCATGATCGCATCTATTCAAGATAAATTGCGAAAGGCAGAGGAAAGGAGAAAAGCGCGGTCACGTGCGCCGCGTATAGAAGAAAGGTGACAAAGCTAGAGTGAGCTGACTCCGCCCTGTGATGTAATACCTTATGATGGTTCCGCGGGGCAGGGAGGGAGTCGGGGGTGGTTTTAGTGGGTAAAAATCCCACACGCTGGTGTGTCCAGACCAGTGTCTTTTTGAAGATTTCCACCTCCTCAACAAAGAAAAGGTCCAGCCCTAGGATGGATCTACTACCCCCGACGTGACCTCCAAACTCCTTTGAGCCTCTAGTGTTTCATAGAGGAAGGAGCATTTCCTCAGATAGTCCCTCAATATCCGCAAGAGATACTTTGGCACGTGGAAAGTATTGTCTAGCGTGCCTAGAATGTCTTTTCATCTTCCAGAATTAAAGGCGTTTCTAACGTTAAGCGTTACGAGGAACGCCACCGTCGAGTTCAGCGTCTTGTGCCTCCGGTCGTCGAACAGCATCCACGACTTGCATGACAGCATCAACTGTGAATCTCCTCGCTCTAAAACCAAACTGCCGGGGAGATAAATCTCCGACAGCGCGTATCGCTTCAGTGAGTCTACTTCTGATGAGCTTTTCGAGCACTTTTCCAGCAGTGTCAAGCATACATAGTAAGCGGTATGAAGACGGCAACTCGGGGCCGCCTTTTCCTTTGTGGTTCAGCGCAGGCCTCGCTACCTTCCAACGACCAGGAAAAGTGCCCTCTTTCAGGCAAGCGTTGAATGCGCCGACCAGTAGGCCTGGCCGGTATTGGAATACCAGTTTGTATACCTCCGCTGGAATACCATCGGGTCCTGGCACCTTCTTGCTTTTTATGGAGAAGACTGCCTGTTTTAACTCTTTTATAGATAAAAGTGGAAAGTCCTCTGCGCCCTCCGCAGCGACGTCATCATCCCCAGTGCGGTGCATCTGCTCGGCTTTAAGTGATTAATATTTGCTGTCAGTTCCTCTCTTTTTGTAGGATTCATTTATTCGCCAGAATATACTATCGCAAAGTCTGAAAATATGATTTTTGGAATTGGTCCCACTTAATTTGAACCCGATCAATTAGCGATTGACGATTGGTTCACCTGCATATTTTGCCGATTTCGTTTTGAAGAAAGTTCTATTGGGGATTCATCTGTAAAAAGTATGCCAGCTCGTAGTTTCTCCCTCCTCACATTTTCTGGGATGAAGTCTCGTCGATTAACCTCTTACGAAACCTTTACCAACCTTCAATCTTCTCTTCGATTAGAAGTGACTTCGTTGGTCTCACGTACGCATGTTTTCCCCATGAGTGGCTCCTGATGTAATTTGTGACCATAATTCCATAACCATAATTTTCCTTGACGTTGGATTTGCACTGATGAAGGGGGTAAGTTGCTCCCGAAATATATATCTACATTGAAAAATAAAAATTGTAGTTTGGAGGCAGCTACAAGTCTATCAATTTTAGGCTAGACTACAAATAGCAGACAATATCTAATCTCTTAGAAATGGTATCCAACCACAGTTCACCAAATTGTTGAGACTGAAGAAAATACTTGCGAGGAACAACGAGAATATCCTACTTTTTTTTAAAAAAAAATGCATCAAATCCTACGTAACACCGAAGTCCCATCGCATTAAGCTGAAATCATCATCATCAACGGCGCAACAACCGGTATCTGGTCTAGGCCTGCCTTAATGAGGAACTCCAGACATCCCGGTTTTGCAGCAAGGTCCACCAATTCGATATCCCTAAAAGCTGTCTGGCGTCCTGACCTACGCCATCGCCCCATCTTAGGCAGGGTCTGCCTCGTCTTCTTTTTCTTTTTCTACCATATATATTGTCCTTATAGACTTTCCGGGCTGGATCATACGACGATTCATTAACGACTACGCAGTCTCGGAAGAAGTAGAAATTAGAGAGCTGCTAACGAAATTGGAGCTAGGAGACCACAAGCCGTCGTAACTTCTCCGCGCAATAAGACTAAAGGGTGGATGCCAAGTTGCAGACAGCATCCACAAGTCACTTTGGCTACAGCATCTGCCGGCTAGTGTTCAAGCCATACTGAGCATTTCGGAGACAACCAATTTATCGCGCTTGTTCGAAATGGCAGATCGAATTTTAGAAGTGCGAAAACAATTTCACATCTCTACTGTGAATTCTTCGTCATAGTCAGCAATGCTGGAGCAGTTATCTAATCAAATGGCCGAAATTCGAAGTCGCCTCGATCAATTGACTGCACGTAGATCATATGATCGTCGCAGTGGCAGTCGCAGCCGCAGCCACAGCCGACGCTCTTCATCACGGAATTATCATGGCGCAAAGACAGAAGTTTTGTGTTACTTCCATTTGAAATTCCTTGAGAAGGCACGCAAGTGTCAGAAGCCGTCTTCGTGGGCATCAGTCGCCAAAACATCGGAAAACTAGTGCATTGCTTGACATTGTATAATGGAAAAACATCATTGCGCATATTCAAACCTTCTTCGGTAAGTGCGCGTGAAAAATTCCACATATTGGCTCTGACATTATTGCGTGTATGTGATGCAGTGATTGGTGGCTTCGAGCACATGACTGAGATGCAAATTTCAGATAATTTTGTATTTCAGTAATTTATGAAAAATGTTCATTAGCAATAAAGGTGTTCACAAAATTTTCACTCAACAAACATGAAATCCTCGCTTACATCCTAAACAAACATGTCTGGCCAGTTGCCCGAATCATTTTTCAATCGATCACCAACCGCCGAACAGTCAAACCGGACAGACCAAATGCATCCCACCCAGGTTATAGCCGCCGGGCAACTGCGGACTGTTCAGGCGTAACTGACAAGCCGAACTGTATGTGGATGGCGGGTTTAACTGGAAAAAGGCTTCGGTTCGATACAGACGCAGCAATGATTTTCAGAAACCGTCGTAAGGAAATAACCACTTAAAACAGAATACAGAACCACCCATAAATTGAAAACTACCAATAGAATACCTTGATGATAAATGGTAGGCAGAACTTCAAGTTGTATTTGCAACTTGTTTACCCTGACAAGGATGACCTCAAATATTGATGAAAGCGCAATTCTTCGTGGATTCTCCCTCCCGCAGCAGCAGGAAAGGGTTGTGCCGTGGCTTGTTGAGATTTACCGGAGCTGTATCACTTTAGGATACGTACCGCAGTCCTGGAGGCGCGCACGAGTGGTTTTCATACCGAAAGCGGGCAAGCGCGGTCATGAGTCCGCGAAGGACTTTCGACCGATCAGCCTGACCTCTTTCGTGTTGAAGACCCTAGAACGCGTCCTGGACATTCACTTAAGGACGACTATGGAGAGAACGCCTTTTTCTAAGTCCCAGTATGCCTACCTCAAAGGAAAATTCACAGAAACCGCCCTCCACGAGGTAATTGACACGGTTAAGCGGACGCTGCAGTACAAGCAGTATACCCTTGCTGCCTTTTTGGATATAGAGGGAGCTTTTAACAACGTCACTACCAATGCCATCAAGGAAGCCTTGACCGGTATTGGATTGGTGGGGTATCTCACGCATTGGATTATATCCATGCTGAGTACCAGGATAATCGAGTCGGATCTGCGAGGCAACCACTTGACCAGAGCTGTGAACAGAGGCACGCCCCAGGGTGGCGCCATCTCACCGGTGCTCTGGTTAATAGTATTGGACAAAATTTTTTACGTACATTGGACAGCAGCGGGGTGAAGGTGGTGGCGTATGCCGACGACTTGGTGATATTAGTATCAGGGATGTTTCTGTCTATTATGAGCGACATCATGGAAGGAGAGTTGCGAAAGGTCGGCCGCAAGATGCGGACTCAGCATAAACCCAACCAAAACGCAACTGATGCTATTCACCACCACGAGAAGGATACCTGAATTTCACCTACCACGGCTGAATGAATGAATGAAGATTGGTTCTTTCCTCTAATGTAAAGTATCTGCTGTCCTGCCCGGCAGATGCTCTCAATGTACTCCTGCATCTCCTCCCCCTTGACCTCCACATCAAATATGTTGCAGCGTGCAGTGCCGTCAGACTACGTGAGGCCGGATGTTGGACAGCGAAGTCCTACGGCCACAGCAACATCCTAGATGAAATACCTCGAGAAATCTGGGCATCCCTCACGGACTATGTCACACGCAAGCTGAACTTCACGAGAAACTTTGCTGTGGACCTTCCAACCGGGCACCGCTGCCATCTGGGTTCGGGACGACGTTCGACTTCGTGTTCTTGCCGAAGGCCGGGGGGACGGATTTGTCTGGATCCGGTGTTTAGGGATAACGTTTTTTAGCGTTTACCTGACGCCGAATGAGGCGATTCCGAACTTTCGGCGCCGGCTTGATGCTCTGGAGGACGCCGTTTCGGGCACGGAGGGACGAATCCTAGTTGGCGGTGATTTTAATGCCAGGGCTCTTGAATGGGGCATGCCTCAATCAGACTCCAGAGGGAAACGGATTCTGGAAATGGCGGCGAGAACCGGGCTCGTAATTTTAAACACCGGATCCACGCCAACGTTTCGGCGCGCAGGTTGTGAAGGAAGCATTCCCGACATCACTTTTGCGTCGGAATCTCTGGCATCATCGGTGGACGGGTGGCGAATCCTAGAAGACTTCTCGGCAAGTGATCATCAGTACATTGCGTTCGAAGTGTTTGATGCTACTTGCCGGCGAGCACCAACACGACGTTCCCCCTGCGTGTGGAATGTCGCGAAGGTGAACATCGGAAGGTTCGTCGAAGCTCTTGGAGCAGGTAGGGCCGCGCTGGGGGGCACTCCGGGGGGTGGTGGTGTCGCAGCTGACACCGTCGTAAATTCAATGATGAACCTGATAACGACGGCCTGTGAGGCCTCCATGCTCCGGAGAGGCCCCAGGTGCGACAAGCCTTCTATGTACTGGTGGACGGCGGAAATTGCCGACCTACGAAAGGAGTGTCATAAGCTCCGCCGTTTGGCACAACGTTTGTACGCCAACGAGGAGGCATGTGCCATAAAGACACAATATAGATCAGCAAAAAGGAGACTCCGCAGCGCTATAAATAAAATCAAAGCTCGCGGCTGGCAAAAGCTTGTTAATGAGGTGAATGATGACCCGTGGGGACTTGGCTATAAGCTTGTCACTCGGAAAATCGGGGCTCTGCGGAAGCCCTGCATATTGAGCACCGACCAGATGGACCGCATTGTGCGGGTATTGTTCCCCAGACACCCTGTACGGGTTGATGTAAACAGCGCGGAAAGCGTCGTGGATTGCCCCCTTTTCACAATGGGAGAACTCGAAGAAGCGGTTCTCACTATGAAAAACAGGAAAGCGCCAGGTCGTGATGACATCCCGGCGGAAGTTTACAAACTGGTGTTCCGCCAACGGCCAGAATTGCTGCTCGAAGCGTTCAACGCGTGCTTGAAGGAGGGCATTTTTCCTTGTCGCAGGAAAGTGGCCAGACTCGCGTTGATCAGTAAGGGTAAAGGAGACCCGGAGCTCCCGTCTGCATACCGACCGCTGTGTATGCTTGACACGGCCGGAAAAGTGCTCGAGAAGCTCATCAGGGGTAGACTCGCTGAAGCGATCCGTGCTGCCGGGGACTTATCCGCAAGGCAGTTCGGGTTTAGAACAGGGAAATCTACAGTGGATGCTGTTATGGAGGTCGTAGATGCGTTTAATCGAGCCGGGGCACACAGCCGCCGATCTCGACGGATAGTGCTCCTCATAACGCTTGATGTCAGAAATGCCTTCAATTCCGTAAGATGGACAGATACGCTAGGCACACTAGAGAACTCCTTTCACGTGCCAAGCTATCTCTTGCGGATATTGAGGGATTATCTGAAAGACCGCTCCCTGTTCTATGAGACGCTAGAGGGCCAGAGAAGGATGGAAATCACGTCGGGAGTAGTGCAGGGATCCATCCTAGGGCCGGATCTCTGGAACGCTTCCTACGATAGTCTGCTGAGACTCGATATGCCTGAAGAGTCGCGCCTGGTCGGTTATGCAGACGACGTTGCGGCACTTGTTGCCGGACGCACTGTTGAACAGGCGCAAAGCAGACTTGGCATATTGATGCGACGGGTAAGCGGATGGATGACTGCTCGCGGTTTCAACCTTGCGCTGGAAAAAACCGAAGTAGTCATCCTGACCAGAAGGAGAATCCCGACCTTGCGTCCCATATCGATCGGCGAGTTGACTATAGATTCAAAACCAGTGATTAAATACCTTGGTTTAATGCTCGACTCGAAGATGAGCTTCTTCGAGCAAATCAAAGCAGCCGCGGACAGGGCTGCAGCAGGAGTCGCGGCCTTGAGTCGGCTAATGGCGAATGTCGGCGGCCCTATATCAACTAGGAGACGTCTCCTCATGGGAGCAACGCAGCCCATCCTTCTCTATGGTGCGGAGGTATGGGCTGATGCCCTTGACAAGGAGGTGCATCGTAAACGCCTCTCTCAAGTGCAGAGGCGGGGAGCTTTGCGAGTGGCGTCTGCTTATCGCACCGTCTCCGAACCGGCTGTGATGGTGATTGCGGGAGTGATCCCCGTTGCCCTCCTTGCCATGGAGCGCAAAGCTATCTACCACCGTAAGAGCGAAAACTTAAGAGAAGTGGTTGCCCGTGAAGAACGTCAACGCACCCTTAACGAGTGGCAACTTTCTTGGCAAAATGAGCCAATGGGCAGGTGGACTGCGCGGCTCATCGACAAATTAGATCCGTGGTTGAACAGAAAGCACGGTGAGATTGATTACTTCCTTACCCAACTTCTAAGTGGGCATGGAGGTTTTCAGTCTTAACTGCACAGGGTTGGGAAGGCGCAATCTCCTGATTGTGTGTTCTGCAATAGAGTGGCGGATGACGTTGAACACACCTTTTTCTCTTGCGAGAGGTGGGACGGCCTCCGCCAGCAGCTTTATGCAGACACAGGGGAGCTCTCTCCAGATAACATTGTGCGAGAGATACTGAAGAGCGCTGGCAGCTGGAATCGTATTGCGCATTATGTTCGGGCTCTTCTTACTACGAAGAAGATTGAACTCGACCGGCAACTCCCTTCCTCCCCTCCCCTCCCGTTGGTGAAGGGAATTCCCTGACTTGAAGGCTCCCAAAGCCGGGAGAGCGGGAGGGCTAGCCCGAAGCAATGTGTCAAACGGTTCCAGGCTAGTTCTCTGATGACAGGGAGGTGTTTAATTGGTAGTCCGCCAGCGTGCTGTTGCGGGAGTCCAACACTCTGTGCGTAAACGCATTCACCTACCCTACTCCCAAAAAAAAAAAGGGCAAAGTGGAAGACCGGCGGCGTGTTGCAAGACTATGACTCAGTATTCTTTACGGACGGATCAAAGATTGCCTATGGAGTCGGCGCGGGGGGGTTTTCTCGAATACATAGTATATATAAGCCGTATGGTCTCCCAGGTTTCGCCAGTGTATTTCAGACGGAAGTACTGGCGATATTGGAAGTCTGTGAGCGTGATTCGAGCCCCAAGCGTAATATAGCATTCTAACCGACAGCCAAGCGGCCATCAAGGCCTTGTACTCAACGACAACGTCTTCCCGGCTGGTGGGGCAGGGCAGAGACGCGCTCAACCATCTGGGCGGCACGCTCAAGGTCACTCTCCTCTGGGTTCCCGGGCATAGGAACATAGAGGGGAATAAGCGGGCTGACGGATTGGCCAGGCAAGGCTCTGCTCTTGGCAATCCCTCGGCGAATACAGTCGGTGTTCCGCTGGCGGCTGTCGGGGGCGGAGTTTACTCGCACTACCTAGCAGCCGCGGGCCTGAGATGGCGAAGGCTTACAAGCTGTGCCAAGTCAAGGAGAATTTGGCCCGCTTATAACATAGCCCGATCACGAGTGCTCCTGTGCCAGACGCGTGCAAATACATTCAAGATTACGGACGGGAAGGGAAACCCTCATGCACTTTCTCTGCGATTGTCCAGCTCAGGCTGCGGACACTGGGTAAACCATTCTTTGGGGACCTCAGAGAGATTTCTAGCTGCAGGGTCGGAGAGCTGGTTTCCTTCGTGAATGCTACGGGCTGGCTCTGAAGATCTGAGCCGGCTCGCAAATGAACTCGCCATCTTAAAAATTAAATACGGCATGCAATCCAACATTTCCACTTCAACATTTTCAATAAACATGGAAATTGAGAATGACACAAATTCAAATGAAAAAAAAACTCGGAAAATGTTCTCTAAATTACCTTCCATATTCATATAATCCATTCCATATCGTTCGAGACCAGGACCACACCACTCCATACGAAAATATCCCTTATTATAAAAATTCTGAGAACATTTGTTTTATTTAGAGTTGCGGAATGTATGCTATGCAAGTTTTATATGCCTGCAAGTCGGATTCCACTACCATCGTCCAAAGACGTGGACGTGTGTAGTTCCTCGGGCCAGAGGCTCATGTTTCACTCCGACAGGCTCGACATACAACATGACATAGCTTCCAACTTTTTTAGGAAGCAAAGTTGCGAACTAATCGATTTCCACGTGAATATCCTCGCCGGGCTTCACAGGCTCATTGCTGCCGGATTCAACTTATCGAAGCTACACCAACTCTAAATTCCCAAGTTCGAAGGAATACATCAGGCAAATAGGCTGAAAGCTGAAAACATTAAATTTAATTCATGGATTTTATTTGTCCCAAGTGACCGTAAGATCCATCAACGTCAAGAATTTTCAAAAAAGGACAAACGGCTTGAATAGGATTGGGAGTTGAAAATTTCATGTGTGGGAATTTTTCCGAATTTTAATTGCTTTCACTACTAATTATTGCTTGTGATATTTTAAAGTAGTCACATGTGCAGCTGTGTGGGAAAATATGGTGCAATTTATAAAGCTGGGATAAGAACTTTGTGGCGTGGACAGACAAAAAAGGGATCCAATAAATACGCTTTATTATTCGCGGGGGATTTGGAGTCATGATGTGTGTTTGGTTATGACTTGACAAAGAAGGGTGAAAATTAGCCCGGCCTCGTTACTGTTCATGTTGTTTGCCCATTTGCAGGAGACGTCACCACAACACCAGAGCTTGACAATGCTATACTATATGACACAGAGAAAGTAAAGGCTTTAGTCCTAAATGTATTTAAAAATGTTGTTAAAAGCCTGCATACGAAATATATTGTGTGTGAATAAAAAAGTGGATACAGGAATAATTCTAATACAGCAATTGAATCCGGGAAAATGACTCACTACGTCACCTAAAGTCGAAAATGACGTAGATAAAAGCATGATAAAAAAATACAAGTACAAACCCATACGATACGAATTTATACATATTCCTAAATAGAGTCTTTGAATAACTGTTAAACAACATAACATTATACATTTATCATATTAACCTATCTTAATACAAAGCCCAAATGTCAAGCGTAAAGATGTCTTCAGAGTAGCCAACATCAAAATTAGGGAATAGATCCAGAACCTATAGCCCAAAGATGACCTGAGGGACTTCACGCTTCAAATACAGGAGCAGATCAAGTTAGTGATATACAAACTTAGCAGAACCACGAGGCCCAAGGCCTGGTTGAATAAGGACCTAGAATCCCACCTAAGGGGAAAATTGTAAGCGATGACATCTTTCAGATAAACTCCAAACTACGAGAATTTCCTCAAGACCAAACAGGCAACTAAAAGATGGAAGAAGCAAATCACCAACCAGTTCTGGCTAAAGATCAGGGATTTCATAACTTCCAGGCAGAATCCAGACAACTAAGATCATGGGATAATGACAAAAAACAAAAATTTCTCATAGAAATAGAAGGTAACTGTAGCAAAAGATGTGTAACCCTAGATACAACACCTTATGCCTCCTATTGCCATGCGAACTTCAACATGGATGATCTCAATAAAGTTCTTACTAAACACAAGAAACATTCCGCTCCAAGGAATGATAAGATTATTATTATTCTGTTAAGGGAAAGTCGCACCGCGTCCCAAAGAACTATTGTGCCCCTTTTGCTGGTTATAGTGTATATATGCCTATAGCCGTCAGGAACTTTAGTATATCCCCTACTTTCAGATTTTTCAACCTTGCATTTAGTATTAAATGTTCTCCCAGATGCCTCGACCTGTTTTGCACAAGCGCCGGACACTATCCCAGGACGTGTGGTTTCATCACACTCCGCACAAAACCTGCAGGCAATGTTCGTAGATATTCCTAGCTTTCCTAGGTGATAGTTTAGCCGACAGTAGCCAGTGAGAATTCCCACTATGATTCGGAGGTTCTTTTTGGTGAAATTTAAGCAATCCTTTGTGCGCATGGGTTCGCATCCCCCAATAAGCACCCTGGACTGGTCCATCCCCGGTAGGCCCTCCCAGTATAGTTCCTCTTCATTTCTTAGTGTCATAGCCATGAAACGGTTTCCGATTTCACAGAAGGGTTCTGGCCCGTGTAAAGGCATCGCTGCTCTCTTCTTGGCTAGTTCGTCCGCTGCCTCGTTGCCTTGAACCCAGCATGCCCTGAAACCCAGAGTATCCAGACACTGTTGGACGAGTGTATTCAATCTCTTAAGGTATCAAAGGGTAGTATAGGTCCCAGGGGAAACGCCTGCTGAACCGACACCAACAGCTCTACTACCAAACCCTATCTCCACCTTCTCGTGGTCACTGCTGGGAGCTTCTTAACGAAAAACTGTAGACGAGGAAGAATGAAGGGGAGTCTCCCCAACTGGTCCTCCAAGTTTAGGGTTGGGTTGGGCTGACAACCCTACATGGAAAACAACTTGTTACGAAACCACAACAGGAGCCTCATACTGGATGGATAATACAACGTCGAACCCGGCAACGACAAAGGAATAACGATTGGCGCATTTTCTCATGGAACGTGCGCTCCCTGTACAGATATGAAGATGCTGATTTATGCTGTTCCAATTTAGTGCATAAGTAACAGCGTTACAGGAGATGCGTTGGATAGGAACTGGTTTCCTGGAGAAGAATCACTATACCATATATTATAGTGGCCATCCAGTAAACCATGTGCTCGGAGTAGATTTCTTAGTCAGCCAAAAAATCAAACCTACTGTTATCGGCTTTAAAAACATAAGCGAACAGCTATGCACTCTGCGCTTGCGAGGCAAATTTAGAAATATAAGCCTCATTAACGTTCACGCCCCTACAGAGGAAACTGCAGAGTCGGAGAAGGATACCCTCTACGAAGCAGTTGAACGAAGCCTAGAAGCCTATCCCAGATATGATATCAAAATCATACTTGCGCGATACGTTGACTCCCAAAGCTTCCATCAAAATACAAATGATAACGGACTGCGGATTATTCAATTGGAAGAACATGGTTTGCGGGAAAACTGGTCCACAAACGTACGTGGGCCTCTCCAAACAGGACCACTTTCAACCAAATTGACCACGTGTTGATCGAACGCTGCCACCTCTCAGCCTTGATGAATGTCAGGACATATAGGGGAGCCAATATAGACTCGGATCACTATTTCGTTGGCATAATGCTTCGAGCTCGAATAACAACACCACCCAGAATCCCCTCTGACAATCAGGTGAGAGTTAACACTGTGCCAAGTCAAGGAGAATTTGGCCCGCACGGGGCACTGGCCCATAGGGGACCATGCCGCTAGGTTCGGCTTACCCTACAACTCGCACTGCCGAAGCTGCGGAAAAGGAAGGGAAATCCTGATGCACTTTCTCTGCGATTGCCCAGCTCTGGCTAGAGTCAGGCTGCGGACACTGGGTAAACCATTCTTTGGGGACCTTAGAGAGATTTATAGCTGCAGGGTCGGAGAGCTGCTTTCCTTCGTGAATGCTACGAGCTGGCTCTGAAGATCCGAGCCGGCTGAACTCTGCTTCCCTGCTCCTATAACAACAGTCACGGTCTTAGGAGTTTGTGGCATCAAAGCGGCGCACCAAAGCGCTAATTGGGCTCCTCGGAGCGGCCACTGATACCTACCTACCTACCCTAACACTGAAGCCATCAATAACATAGCCCTCCACAACACGTATAAGAGGGAAATGGATGCTGCAATAACCGCAGTCAACAGAGATCCTGGACATGAAGCATCAACAAATGATCTTCACAATCACCTGAAGAACGTTATCATAAATATGGCCACAAACATACTTGCCCCAGTCGCAAAAAGAGTCGGAACGGCTGGTTTGACAATTAATATAAGCTAGCAACGGAACGGAAGAATGCTGCATACCGAGTAATGCTGCATTCTCAAACGACACGTGCACGCGCGGAGACTTATCATGAACTCCGGCGAACGGAGAAGCAACTTCACAGACAGAAAAAGGAAGCCTGGGATAACCAACAGGTCTGTGAACTCGAAAAGTACAGGGAGCAACCGAGCGATGGGTTGAGTACTTTGATGAATTATTGAACAACCAGAACATGGGTTTTGGAGGTCCCGCCAACTGAAGACGACAGACAGATGCTGCCACCACCAAATATAGAAGAAACACGGATAGTCCTATACGCCCAGAATATTGTCGTAAACACGCTAAACACAAAAACAAACACTAAACTGACAAATCGAGTTGGCGCTGACAAGTTTGACAGGTTCCACCGACTGCGAGAAAATCCGGCGAATATTCGAGACCACAGTATACACGGTGATGTAAGTGTTCTCGCAAAGCGAGAAGGAAAAAGATTGTGAGAAATATGTTAATGGAGTTAGATAGGTTTTCATTGTAGGAAATGGTCAACTGTTGATTGGAGCCGGTGATGGTAGTATTGAATTAGTAAAATAAAGTAAAGTAAAGTAAAGTAAAATAAATAAAACGGAAAATAGTGTTTTTAATCAAAACGAACCCAGAACGCATGTAACATTGGTGTCAGAAGTGGGATTAAAAACAAAAAGTGACTGTGAGTGACTCTGAACTGTGTGAAAAAAAAAAACAGAGCAGTGTAAATAGTCGGAAATGACGCGAGATATTTATTCGCTTAAGGTGAGTGAGCTAAAGGCTGAGCTCGCGAAACGAGGATTGCCGACGCGAGGTAATAAAGCCAGCCTTTTAGCGGAATTAATAGAAGCCCTCACGAACGAAGGATTCGACCCAGATACCTACGAATTCCCGGAAGCGAAAGAATTATCGGATGACTCGGAAACTGAACAATCCCCCGAGCAGGCGCCAACCAAAACCGACAAAATAATGGAAATGCTGTCAGCTATGACATCGACGATGAATCAACGACTCGAGCAACAAACTGTATCGATAAATTCAATAACATCAGCGATGAATCAACGATTCGAGGAGCAATCAACATCAATAACAGCATCGATAAATCAACGCCTCGAAGAACAAACTGTGTCGATGAATCAACGATTCGAGAAGCAGGCAACAAAGACGACGGTTATTACCGATCAACTGACGAAAATCGATTCGAGGTTCTGCGAAGTCCGCGAGGAAATCCGGAAAACGGAAGAAGGCCTAAATGACAAAATCGAGAAAGTCGACAAACGAACGTTGCAGCTCAAGGAGGAAGCTGATGACAGAATCAAGGAACTAACCCAGCGGCTCGAGGGAATACAGCGGAATGGTAGCGTGACAATTGAACGAGCAGCGGTAAAGAGCCTGAAAGCCCCAATATTCGACGAACAAATTCCATGGGGCGTATACAAAACGCAATTCGAAGCAGCCGCCATTCATAACCGCTGGACCGATGAGGAGCGGGCGACCGCGTTGGTATTGGCATTAAAAGGACCAGCTGCCGCTATCCTCCAAACACTTCCTGCAGAGAAACAGAAGCATTATGGTGCTCTTATCACAGCCTTGGAGACTCGATACGGTGACAGCAACCTAATCTCCGTCTATCGATCTCAGCTACGAGGACGAGTGCAGAAGCCTGGTGAAACACTTCAGGAACTTGCCCAGGATATCGAGAGGCTGGCACTTCTTGGCTACCCAGAGAGTCCGGAAAGCCGCACCGTGCAAGGAGTCGACGCTTTCATCAATGCTTTACGAGACCCCGAGCTGAAACATGCCGTGACGATGGCCGAACAGAGAAATTCTGTCCAACAGGCGCTCTCGTACAGCCTACGCTACCTAGCCAGCAGAGAGGAGTGCAAAACCGCTGCAAAAGTTCGAGAGGTAGCTGAAGAACGGGTTCACGGCTGCGAGTGTCGACGAGCCGAAATTTTAAAGGAGTCATCGGCAGCAGGAGCACCAAGATGCTGGAATTGTGGAGAAAAGGGTCACCTAAAACGTGACTGTAAAAAGCCACAACGGGCATACTTCTGCCAACATTGTGCAGCTATGCGCAGACGAACGGCGCGCAATTCTGCCTCTCCCGCCTCTCCCGTCGAGGAAGCGGGAAACGAGTAAAAGCCAATTTCGTGGGGCAGCAGTTGGCTAATAGAATCTGTGGCCCCGACGACAACACCATCATAATCGCCCGTCTTCACAAAAACGATCATGACTTGAGCTTAAGCGGACGGATCAACGGCGAATGGCGAGTTATAACTATCGACACTGGCGCAATGAAGTCGATTCTGAGGCCAGACATAGCGAATGTGAGGTTATTTGGATCCAGTAACTACGTGCTTAGAACAACGACAGGGGAAGCAGTACCAGTACTAGGAGAGGTCAACCGAAAGGTTCAGCTTGGCGACCTGGAATTCAGGCACGATTTCCTAGTGGCGAATATTACTGACGAATGCATCATCGGAATGGATTTCCTCAAAGCGCACGGCTTCTCACTCGACTTCAAAGAGCGACTCCTTAAGTGGCAGAACGTCGAAGTTCCGATAGAAATCGTACATCGGAAAGGTCGCACCCACAGCAATGCTGACGCATTATCTCGACGGCCTTGTCCACAGGATTGCAAACATTGTTGGAAGACGGAACACAAGGCGACCGAAATCGAAGTCAACGCGTTAGCGATGGAACCGGAAATTGGATGGTCTGCGGAAGAAATACGCAAGGCTCAATTGGACGACGAGGACATCGGTTTAATCATTACAGCGAAGGAAAAGAGCCAGCGTCCTGCCTGGGCGGATATATCGGACAAAAGCGCCACGTTGAAGAGCTACTGGGCACAATGGGACTCCCTGCATATTGAAAATGGTGTCCTGAAACGGAAATGGGAATCACCGGACGGTCAGCAACATCGGATGCAGCTACTAATTCCACGTTTCAGGGTAAAGGAAGTACTGGCAGAACTGCACGAAGGCGCAACCGGAGGACATTTAGGTGTCAACAAAACTTTGGTGAAGGTTCGTGAGCGTTTCTACTGGATGCACGCGCGAGAAGACGTTGAAGACTGGTGCCGTAAATGCCATGCATGCGCGTCTGTCAAAGGCCCAAAACACAAACCTCGTGGAAAAATGCAGCTCTACAATGTGGGGGTACCCTTCGAGCGTATCGCCATCGATGTCGCAGGACCATTCCCGGAAACAAATGATGGTAACCGTTACACTTTAGTGATCTCGGACTATTTCAGCAAGTGGCCTGAAGTATACGCAATCCCGAACCAAGAAGCAACCACGATTGCCGAACAGCTGGTGTTCAATTGGATAAGCTGTTACGGGGTCCCGAACGAAATCCATTCGGACCAAGGAAGGAATTTCGAGTCGCAGATATTCAGCGAAATGTGCAACTTGTTAGGAATCCGAAAAACTCGCACGACACCGTTACACCCTCAATCGGACGGCATGGTCGAAAGATTCAACAAGACCCTCAAGGACCATCTTGCCAAGGTCGTTAGCGAGAGTCAACGCGATTGGGAACGCCATATTCCCATATTCTTGATGGCTTACCGATCAGCAGAACACTCGACAACCGGGGAGTCGCCCGCCACAGTAATTTTTGGAAACAATATCCGGATGCCAGCCGATCTGAAATTCGGAACACCGCCGGGATATTCAGGCATCATGTCGGAGTACGTTAGCGAACTGAAAAACAAATTGAATTATGTACACCACTTGGTAAGGAAACGGTTACGAATTACCAGCGACCGCATGAAGACACGGTACGACAGGCGGGCTAATACCGCAGGTTTCCAGGCTGACGATCTGGTGTGGCTCTACAACCCGAAACGACAATAAGGTTTATCACCGAAACTACAAGCGGACTGGGAAGGGCCGTACCTGGTGATTACCCGCATCAATGACGTCGTTTATCGTATTCAGCGGCACGGAAAACCGAGAGCGAAGATGAAAGTGGTACATATCGACCGTCTGGCGCCATATACGGCTAACGACCCAACACATTAGAAGCGGCACCCTTTCGGGGCGAAAGGACTAAAGGGGGGGGTAGTGTCGTAAACACGCTAAACACAAAAACAAACACTAAACTGACAAATCGAGTTGGCGCTGACAAGTTTGACAGGTTCCACCGACTGCGAGAAAATCCGGCGAATATTCGAGATCATAGTATACACGGTGATGTAAGTGTTCTCGCAAAGCGAGAAGGAAAAAGATTGTGAGAAATATGTTAATGGAGTTAGAGAGGTTTTCATTGTAGGAAATGGTCAACTGTTGATTGGAGCCGGTGATGGTAGTATTGAATTAGTAAAATAAAGTGTGTGTGTGTAAATAAAACGGAAAATAGTGTTTTTAATCAAAACGAACCCAGAACGCATATAACAATATCATTGGCCCATATCAATGAGGCTCCACTCCAGGCATATCAGCAGCAGATCAGATTTTCTCTCTGCGGCAAGCGGTAGAAAAACTATTGGAATATGGACAACAGTTGCACCATCTCTTCGTCGACTTTAAATCAGCCTATGATAGCATAGTCAGGGTAAAACTCCCAACGAAATTGATAAGACTAACTAGGCTGACCCGGACCAATGTGCGAGGCCAGATAAAAGCAGGATCATTCTCAAGACCATTCGACCTCAACAACAGTCTACGACAAGGGGATATCCTATCATACGTCTTCTTTAACCTGGCTCTCGAGTAAGTGATCCGTGATGCTGAGGCAAATGCAAGGGGTACGATCGTCTTTAAGTCCACCCAACTACTGGCCTATGCTGGCGATATCGACATCATGGGAAGAACGACCCAAGATATACAAACTGCCTTCATCCAGATCGAGCAGGCCCTGATTGGCGCGAGATCTTGGGTTACACATCAATGAAGGCGAAACACAGTATATTGTGGCAACGTCAGCACCAAAAACCAACCAACCAACAACATCAAACCGCACTGATCAAACGGGAAGAATAAAGATAACTTTGAGACCATTGATAATTTCTCCTATCTAGGGTCGAAAATCACAACCGATAACAGCTACGATGATGAAATCCGCGCACCGTTGTTGGCAGCCAACAGAGTGTATTTCAGCTTGCAAAAACTGTTCCGCTCAAAAACGTCTCACCATAGGGTCAAAGCTCTTACTGTACAAGACAATGATCTTGCCAGTTCTCATGTATTCCTCGTAGACTTGGGTTCTTAGTGAGAAAAATTGCGAACTCTTCGCCGCGTTCAAAAGAAGAATTCTCCGAAGAATTTGTGGCCCCCTACAAGAGGATGGACGATTCCATAGTCTACATAATGATGAAATCTATGAGCGATACCATGACCGTCAGATTGTGGATAAAATCCGGCTCAATAGGTTACGGTGGGCGGGTCACTTAATCCATATGGATGAGGATGATCGGAAAGTCTATAAGGGCAATATCTGTTGAAGAAAAAGAAGACGAAGCAGACCCTGCCTGAGATGGAGCGATGGCGAAGGTCAGAGCGCCAGACAGCTTTTAGGGATATCGAATTAATGGAGCCCGGCGCAAAACCGGGATGTCTGGAGTTCCTTATTAAGGCAGGCCTAGACGGGATACCAGTTGTTGCACCGTTGATGATGATGATGAAGAGCTAGCCAGTAAAGCAGCAAAAACGCCTTTATACGGACCAGAATTTTTGTGGAATCGGAAATGGGTTCATGACTATGACGTTAAGGAACAAAGGGACACGTTTAAGAAAGCTTTAATGGGAGAACTTACCAAGAGCTCGCAGGATTGTTTAGATCTCACCAAGAACAGTCTTATGATCATAGAGAAGGTACTCACTGGCCATTGTAGGCTAAAAGATCACCTGGGGAAGCTAGGAATATCTGTTGACACTGTCTGAAGTTTCTGTGAGGAGAGTGACGAAACCTCCGGGGAAATGTGGCACATTTGTGAAGGCACCTGGGGAAGATATTCTTCAATAAAATATCTGCACCGTTTGGGTAGACCTATTAGAGTGGTGGGTGGTTGTGGCAAGTGGTAGCCGATTACACTTCACTTGCAAATTCTAATGTCTTGCTTTAAACCAGGTGAAATTTATTTTGAAAAAATAACAGGAAGTAGTAGCACTACCTGACGTTTTCACTACTCCAGTATTCCGTATTTATCTTATAAACATAGAGTAGCCGTGCCATGAATAAGCAATGATGTGAATTTATGACCGTTGTATGTAGCACTATATCAGTTACTCCTGGCACCAATTTCTTAGAATATCTGGAAATATCATATTCGCATAATAAATATGTCAAACATTTTGTAAATATAACAACTCTTCCAACACAATGTAAAGTATCTTTACCAAGTGTATAGCAAATCCTGGAATAGGTGAATAATCAATAAGCCAAATAGAAGGCATATTAAAATTGCCAAACGCTTCAAACACAATAAACAGATTGTAAACTTGAAAAGCATCCTCGATATCTCGAATGCATGAATGTATGTATATATATGCACATATGTATATCCAATTTCAATATGTGGCAAATATATCAATTTGCCTGGCCTTTGCTCGATTTTCGCTATTCACCTCACATTTCTTGTTTGCGCAAGGATACCTGAGCTCCGAAAACGGTCGGATCCCACTCGCCTGCATTATGTATATTTCAGGCTCCGCTGTGCATGCTACAATCACATTTACATATTTTGTAATGGCACCTGAGTTGAGCCAAACCATATCCATAGGGAATTATTATTTTTATTCCAATATATACATTCAAAAGTATGATGAACATATGGACGGCATTATTCAGCAATATTGCAATACTCCTCGAATGACGCGTAGCTCCTGAATCCACCCAGCCCCTTTGCTTCATTCTACATATATTACGTATTAGCCTAATTATTTTTAAGTGTCCCAGTAATATTTGGTATCCCTGCGCGACGGGGTCTCCCAACTGATTTTCTGATTTCTTGTTCTCCATTCTTTGCAATACTTTGGACCAGGATAATATGTGATGCGAGAAGCTAAAAAAAACGCAGCACTTATTGTTCAGGATGGAATCACTAGAAAGCGTCAATCTTTGCTTTAACTCGGAAAACGTATTCTGTAATATATCCTGGTTAAACTCCGATAACTAGAGCATAGAAAAGAAGATTTAGGCAATACGTTTCCTCCTTGAACGGTATGTGGAATGCGATTATCCTAAAAAGGTCGCATTTGGTCGTTAGGTCCGCACTGTAACATACTAACGAACGCACGACCAGTAGCTCAAGTGCTACTACTCCCTCCGCCCAGAAGGAGAATCCCGACCTTGCGTCCCATATCGATCAGCGAGTTGACTATAGAGTCAAAACCAGCGATTAAATACCTTGGTTTAATGCTCGACTCGAAGATGAGCTTCTTCGAGCAAATCAAAGCAGCCGTGGACAGGGCTGCAGCAGGAGTCGCGGCCATGAGTCGGCTAATGGCGAATGTCGGCGGCCTTATATCAACTAGGAGACGTCTTCTCATGGGAGCAACGCAGTCCGTCCTTCTCTATGGTGCGGAGGCATGGGCTGATGCCCTTGACAAGGAGGTGCATCGTAAACGCCTCGCTCAAGTGCCAAGGAGCGCAAAGCTATCTATCGCCGTAAGGGCGAAAACTTAAGAGAAGTGGTTGCCCGTGAAGAACGTCAACGCACCCTTAACGAGTGGCAACTTTCTTGGCAAAATGAGCCAAGGGGCAAGTGGACTGCGCGGCTCATCGACAAATTAGACCCGTGGTTGAACAGAAAGCACGGTGAGATTGATTATTTCCTTACCCACCTTCTAAGTGGGCATGGAGGTTTTCAGTCTTACCTCCACAGGGTTGGGAAGGCGCGATCTCCTGATTGTGTGTTCTGCAATAGAGTGGCGGATGACGCTGAACACACCTTTTTCTCTTGGGAGAGGTGGGACGGCCTCCGCCAGCAGCTTTATGCAGACACAGGGAAGCTCTCTCCAGATAACATTGTGCGAGAGATGCTGAAGAACGCTGGCAGCTGGAATCGTATTGCGCATTATGTTCGGGCTCTTCTTACTACGAAGAAGATTGAACTCGACCGGCAGAGGGATCGGACGGTAAGGGGTTCCCTGAACTAACAACTCCCTTCCTCCCCTCCCCTCCCCTCCCGTTGGTGAAGGGAATTCCCTGACTTGAAGGCTCCCAAAGCCGGGAGAGCGGGAGGGCTAGCCCGAAGTAATGTGTCAAACGGTTCCAGGCTAGTTCTCTGATGGCAGGGAGGTGTTTAGTTGGTAGTCCGCCAGCGTGCTGTTGCGGGAGTCCAACACTCTGTGCGTAAACGCATTCACCTACCCTACTCCCAAAAAAAAAAAAACTACTCCCTCCCTACCCAAGTGCTACTTCGTTTTCGGCGGACGACCAATTTCGAAAAAGGTTACTGACTTCCAAATGAGGAGCAAGCTGGGCGGAGTTCACAACGACAACGACTCTTGACCAATTCTTCTACAGACTTGGAACTGTCGCGCTACCGCTTACCTCAGCTCTAACAAATAGTCCAGTTCTTCAGATGCGACAATATCATGTTCTTGACGGTCTAGCTTAAAAATATTCCATTTATTTAATGATTATTAATTGAATCTCCTCATATTATGTGTCTATTTAGTTTTATAAAATTCAAATGTCGCGCAGAGGTTTCCGAATAATGCAAAACAATAATCATTGACTAACCGTCAAAAATAACTTTTCGGAATCATGGCCGGCTAACTCTTTCCACAATTAAGTGCGTTCGTCACACGGTTTGCTCGCTCCACCACAGCACTCCACCCCAGCTCGAAACCAAAAGAGTTTGAGCGAAGAACCAGAAGGATGGCTTCCTAAGCTCGACTGTGACAAGTCAAACAAATGGACGCGTCGCGCGCCCTCCTCTGGGCTGCGCTTTCTTCCGGGAAGAAAGGCTTCAGCTAAACCAAGGAGACCTTCTTGAGCATGCCTGCAACGTCGAGGCTGAAATGGTGTGGACTTTGCTTGACAGGTCCTAGTAGGGTGGCAGCAGCAAGAGGCATCGTCCAAATTAGGAGAGTCGAGACCCCTGGGCACGTCAGCCATATTTTTCGCACGGGGGGCTTTAGCTTCCGCACTGCTTTCTTAAGCAAATGTAATAATCCGGAGGTGTTAAGGTTCGACGTAATGTCGTGTAAGTGGTCGCTGGGGAGTCTCAGGTTTTCCCTGATTTGCAATAAATCACTCGAAATTAGTTGCACGGAGATCAATTAGAGTGGGAGTGGGAGGACTTATGACCATGTTTCATATTGTGCCATTATATCAGTTTTCAGCGTCGTATACCATCTTTCAAACATTCTATTCAGCTACAGTGGTACGCGATTATCCGGTGGAGTTTGAAGACGATGAGTTTGCCCCTGTTTCGAGAAAAGGGAGGACTCAAACTGCATTCCCTGATCGGTTATAATAATTGACAGCACACTAAAGCGTGGAATCCACTCTCGACAGATAGTTTCGGCACAAGATTGTGCAAAAATGTCTTTCAGAAATATCATATCAGGCCACCGCGTGCTTCTATTGATGATTGCGAGACAACACCTCCGCGATTGGCGTAAAAACGACGGTGACAAAGCGTCGGCAACTACATTATCTTTTCAGATACGTATTGAATGTCGGAAGTATACTGGCTGATAAACCTCGGGTGCCGAAATTGGTCAAAAAACGTTGGACTTCCGTTTTAAAGGAAAAGATGAGTCGCTTATGGCCCGTGACCACCATTAACGGCCTGCCTTCAAGAAAATATCGGCGGGACATTTTTTATTACTAAGTACGCGGCTAAGAGCTCACGATCATAAGTGCTAAAATTCCGAGGTTAAGTTACTTGGGACAGAAGCTCAATTGTTGCCAGATTTGGTTTACTTTTTAGTTAGTGAAGGGCAGCCCCTTCGACAATGTCTGAAGCATCGACTAATACGGCTGGCGGATTGCCAGCAATTAGCTTCCACCAGTGGTTGTGCGGTGGTCTCAAACACCTAAACAACCTCCGGGAACCATGCAATCATACGGGAGTCATTGGTCTTAAGCACAGACAGGTTAGTGTTAACAATTGATTGATGATGAGCGGTCTTGGGCAAGAAATGAAGCTAGAAATTTAAATTTAACATGTTCAAGAACCTTCTCAGATCCTTAACAGTTTTCAAAAGCGAAAAGCTCGAAATCGTTTCCACTTTCACTGGATTCGATTGAATGCCTCCAGGGGTTATCAAATGACCGAGAAATCTCACCTGAAATTACATAAACTTGCATTTCTCAAGTGAAGTACTAGACCAGTCTCAAGAATACGTTGTGAAAAGTGCACTAGGAAGTGTTCTAAATGATCAGACTCAGAGGATGTTACCAAAACATCAGCCGAATATACAAAAGAACAGTAAAGCTCCAGAACAGAGTGGATGAATCTCTGAAAGGCATTCCACAATCCGAAAGTCATCCTAGTGAACTCGAAATGCTTGAAAAGATGCATATTGCTCTTTCCGGAACGCCTTCAGGAGCCACAAACTCGTAGATGAGTTGAATGGGGTATCGTACTCGCCATAAGGTCGCCATTCACTATTGGGTCTAGATAGACAATATCTGAGGGTCTGCAAATACCCTTCTTAAGGAGTTCATCGAACTCTTTGGCGCAACTGCGAGCTTCAGGAAGTTTGCTTTTAAAAAGGGAAATGTTGCTATCCGGTATAATGGAGCGCCAAGAAAACGTTCGTCGCAGACTTAGACACATATCTACCTACCTGTAGCCAACTTGATGCCGCAGGTGTTAAGGTTTGCTGTGTTATGATTCCGAGATATGGGGAGAAGATGTTATAAAATGTTAGGTGGTGTGTTGCTGCATTTCACCAGAGCCCCGGTAAGTCTAATTTTTTGTCAAGAAAGTACAGGGGCTGGTACTTGTATGCTCTGGCACTTGTCGAGGGTTCCGACAACCTACTACCCGATCACCCTATTCGGGAGGCGGGTCTAGAAGCACCGACTGTCTCCGCCGGTGGCTGTCAGGGTTGCCACGGTCTTCTGCAGCTGGGGCACCTAGTTTGACGTGTCATACGACATCTTGCCAACCACACAAGTCACATATCAGTCTAGGTATAATGAAATACTAGCAAATGCAATGCAACACCTTGCACATGCAGCTGAGTAAACAGCTTGCAATTTGACCCTTTATAAAAATTCCACAATATGGCAAAAATGCAGACGACAAGTCAGCACTTTATTTTGAATAAATTAGCGACTGATATGTGGTTTCTCGCAGTCCGTTCTCGATACCATTAGCTGTAATGCTGTCCGTGGAGTTTTGAAATCGTTTTATTAATAAATTGTGTAAAGTACAAAGTGTTTGTTTTTCTTAATTGTGGATTATCACAAGTGAAATTTGGACAACTTCTTTTTTTTCGCGAGTCGTAAGGCCACAACGAAACTCACATGCGTGGACGTGGCGGCCAACGTGTCCAGAAACCCCGAATGCAGACATGCCCTTCGAAGGTCTCTGCAACCAACAAGACCGTATCAGCTCAATGCCGACTTTGTCACTACCGGCAGTTGGCTTGGCGCATGGTCACATGGTGTTACACATCTCCTCATTCAGCCCAGCGATCGCATAGTTAAACCGAGCTGGCAGAACCATGCTGCCGGGCTCCTTTCCAAAACAGTCACGCCCGTACGGACATGGTAGTTATTAGGGTTCTGTCTCGCTTTCCTCTCTGGAGAGTTTATGACCAAACGACGCAATCCGAAGCGACGAATAACGCACAAGAGAAACGAGGATTGGAAAAGAGCTCTGAGCCCAAATAATTTATTCGAAAACAAACGTTCAACCATTAAACACATCTTTTGGAAAAAAACTCTCTCCAGAAAATATTTTTCATTTGTTTATCTCCTTCCGTGTTTCCCCCAAGTAAATAAATAAATATAAATTCTTCGCGGTAGTGTCCATTTTCAACATATTAGTTTAATTTAATTGAATTTTATAGGAATTGATTGAGAAAGGCCTTAAAGACTTTTCATTATTCAGCATCTGATGCACCTTCCGGATCTAGACTGCTCATTTTTAATGCAACGGCTGTTCGACATGAAACGTCTCCTGAGATTCCAATTGTTTCTTCCTTCAGAATGCTGGATAGCCTACCAAAACGGTGACGATGTCAACGTCGCTGATGACTCCTGCTGTTGGTACTCTCGTTGGCACCACAGCCGCATACACGAAATACACGAAAACAGAGAATAAGACAAAAAGTCTAACGTACTGTGAGCCTGAGCAAGGCGTGCGCAATTGAAAGAAAACCTAATTTTCACCACGAGATTGTCACATTTATTGTTGACTTTCACGAACTTCCCGTTCATTTTTATTCGAGGTCACCAATCGTAATTATTAAACCATGGCCTTGTTATAAATATTAAATTTATTTATTCATTTAAATTATTATTAGGCCTACAAATAAGTTCTGTCGGTTTTCACAATAGATGGCGTAGCTTGTTTTTTATCCCATTGATCCACATTTCCAAACATTCATCGGAAAGCTACTGTCAATAGGCACAAACGTCAGTATAAATTATTTAAATTATTTAAGTGTAAACAACAATACTTTTTTCATCAACGAAAATGGTCAATTTTGTACCAAATAATGTGTTTTTGCGGGGAGTTCTACTTCATTATTTCAATATGAAGAAAAAAGCAACCGAAAGTCATCGCATTTTGGTGGAAGTTTATGGTGACCATGCTCTATCTGAACGAACGTGTCAGAAATGGTTTGGATGGTTTAAAAGTGGCAATTTTGACTTGGAAGACAAAGAGCGCGCCGGACGGCCAACCATTTTTGAAGATGAAGAATTAGAGGCATTGCTCGACCAAGATCCATCGCAAACGGAAGAAGAACTTGGAAAAACACTTGGAGTCACGGAGCAAGCCATTTCCAACCGTTTAAAAGCAATGGGAATGATCCGAAAGGTCGGAAATTGGGTACCGTATGAACTGAAGCCAAGAGACGTCGAACGCCGTTTTTTCACGTGCGAACATCTGCTCCAACGACAAGAAAGGAAGGGTTTTCTGCATCGAATAGTTACTGGCGATGAAAAGTGGATCCATTACGATAATCCCAAGCGTCGGGCAACGTGGGGATACCCCGGCCATGCCTCATCATCGACGGCCAAAGCGAATATTCATGGTGAGAAGATCATGCCGTGTATATGGTGGCACCAGCTGGGTGTGGTATACTATGAGCTGCTAAAACCGAACAAAACGGTCACGGGCAAACTCTACCGACGTCAAATGATGCGTTTGAGCCGCGAACTCAAGAAAAAACGGCCGCAATACCAACAAAGGCATGATAAAGTTATTTTGCAACATGACAATGCTCGTCCACATGTTGCACAGCCCGTTAAAACATATCTAGAAACGTTGAAATGGGAAGTCCTACCCCACCCGCTGTACTCTCCAGACATTGCTCCTTCTGATTACCATTTGTTTCGGTCGATCCAGCATGGCTTGGCAGACCAACACTTCTCCAATTACGACGAACTTAAAAAATGGCTCGATGAGTGGATAGCGGCCAAGCAGGCGAATTTTTGGCGCGATGGTATCTATGAATTGTCTGAAAGATGGAAGAACGTTGTGGCTAGCGATGGGCAATACTTTGAACAATGAATGTATAACCAATTTTTCACAATAAAGCTTCAAATTTAAAGAAAAAACCGACAGAGCTTATTTGTAGGCCCTATAGTTAAATTTCCTTACTTTATATTCTGGAATAACATCATGCAAAGCATTAATTAATGACTAACAGTGAAAACTAACTTGTGTCTACCGACTTTTTCCAGAGCGTTCACAATTAACTGCGGTCGTCATGCAAATTGCTCGCTTCAGCACAACCTCTTATCAAAGCTCCATGAGAGTCTATGAAACAATACGATGCAATGGAGGGAGAGTATGTTTGTAGTATGCAGGATACGAACGCGGATACTCTCCATGAAGTGCTACAGGTGTCTGGACTATGGCCACAAGTCGGCAGCTTGCAAAAGACCCGACAGGAGGATAGCATGCCGCAGATGCGATCACCAAGCGAAACCTCCAATGAAAGCCAAAGTTGCGTTCTCTGAAGGAACCGTGGCGCGTCGAACACTGCAGGTTCGGAACGATGTCGTCTTTAGGGCGGAACTAGAAAGGGCTAAGGCGCGACTAACATGATCCGCTTCCTACAGATTAACACGCACTGGAGTGTAACCACTCACGAGCTGCTATCGTAAGGCTGATCTAGTGCTAATCAGCAATCAATACCGGAACAAGACCCCGGCTTCATGGCATCTCGACTTATCGGGTGCCGCTGTCATCGGGGAGTGCCATAAGTTCTGCTATTTATCACAACGTTTACACACCAACGAGTAGGTATGAACCATAAACGTAGAGTGTAGACCAGCAAAAAGGAAACTCCGCAGTGCGATAAATAAAAGCAAAGCTTGCGGCTGCCACAACCTGGTCAACGGGGTGAATGAGGATCCGTGGTCACTTGATTATAAACTTGCCACTCTGGACATCGGGGCTCTGCGGAAACCCTGCATACTAAGAACCGGCATTATTCCCCGGACATTCCGTACGGGTTGATGTCAACAGCGCGGAAAACGTCAAGGACTGCCCTCTTTTCACGATAAGAGAGCTCGAAGAAGCCGTTCTCACCATGAAAAACAAGAAGGCGTCAGGTCCCGATGGTATCCCGGCGGGAGTTTACAAACTGGTGTTCCGTCAACGGCCTAAGTTGCTACCCGGGGCGTTCAACGTTTGCCTGAAGGAGGACATTTTTCCTTGTCGCTGGAAGGTAGCGAGACTCGCGCTGATCAGCAAGGGAAAAGGAGACCCGTGCGATCCGTGCTGCCGGGGACTTATCCCCAACGCAGCGCGGATTCAGAGCAGGGAGATGCACGTTGTATGGTGTTATGGAGGTCGTGGATGCGGTTCATCGAGCCGAGGCACACAGTCCCCGATCTCGACGGATAGTACTCCTCATAATGCTTCATGTCAGAATTGCCCTCAATTCCGTAAGATTGACAGGTATGCTAGGCACATTATAAAACTAATTCCACGTTCCGAGCTATCTCTTGCGGATATTGAGGGTTTATCTGAAAAACTCCAGAAGGCCAAAGAAGGATGGAGATCACGTCGTGAGTAGCACAGGGTCGGACCTCTGGAACACTTCCCACGATGGTTTGCTAAGACTGCAAGAGTGTTTTTCTTGGTGTTCAGTTCAGTCCAACTTAACTTGCTTCTCGTTTCAAATCCAGAGCCATTCTGCCAAAGTCCATGACCCGTTGGGAAAGGAGACATGTCATTAGCATAGTCGAGGTGGAGGAAAGATGTCATAGATTTAGAAGTTCAAAATTTAAGGGTGGTAGTTGTTAATTGGGAGTAACCGTATATAGAGTCCAATTCATCTTTAATTCGAGCCAGGTTGTCGCCTTCAAAAGTATTTACTTAACAATGACTCGCACAAGCGTTTGTCAAAAAATAATTAATCGTCCAAAGTGACTTAAACTTTATTGAATATCTACCAGAGTATATGCAAACTTATTCCTCAATTTTTGTTGACGAGTGCCGCCATTTACATATTGACATTCAAGTGGACAGTGGAGAAGGAGAATAGCAAAACTGCAGAAATCGGCACTTACTGCAAAATATAACAAGGGGCGTGGCCATACAACTGAAATGTACTATTAATCGTGTTGTTACTTTGTATAGTCATCAAAGGCGGTTGACTTTAAATTGATTTCCGACTATTTAACAGTTATATAGCATCAAATTTGAATCAATTTGAGGTAGCATTCCCAAAAAATAAATCACATTAAATGGCAAACAACTCCCTCGACGATTACCTACCTTGACGTGGTGAGGGAGCTCAGTAAGGAAGATCCTCCAGGAAACGGGAGGTGACACCTGAAGCCAAGCGGTAATCAAAACCCCAAGCCAAGGTGTGACTACCGTGCCGAGGGCTGAATGGTCACAGGGGTTAAGATGTGGCCGTAAACGGTGAACTCTGGGTATCAGGCGACCCCCAGTTTCAACTAGCCTTGTCTCGGCAAAAAGGGGCTCTGCCGAGATCGACTTACTTTTCCCGGAAAAATTGAGGCCATGGCAGCCAACTATGAAAAAACAAAAAAAACAAAAACACAAACCTACTAAGCAAACACAATTAAACTTCGATCGTGACGATCCAACCCCGAGTGAAGGGGCAACCCTGAGCTCATCGATGGAGAACCTGAGTCTAGACTCAGATTCCCCACTTATTCAAGTGGGAACCAATTCAATTGGGACCCAGTCCTTAACGGATGAGCCGAAGCAGGCCCCTTCTGTCAGTACTCCTGACCCCAGGCTCCAATCGGCGCCACCTGCTGAGGCTAAAGTCTTCCCCATGGGTAAGCACCTGTCCACGGACAGCAAACTGCCTTCGGGCAAACCGCCTTCGGGCAAACCGCCTTCGGGCAAACAGCCTCCGGGCAAACCGCCTTCGGGCAAACTGCCTCCGGGCAAACCGCCTCCGGGCAAACCGCCTTCGGGCAAACCGCCTTCGGGCAAACCGCCTTCGGGCAAACCGCCTCCGGGCAACGCACAACCAAAGAGCTGTGCCAAGGTTGAGGGGAAAGGAGCGTTCGGGGCACCTGCGGCTAAGGGGAAACCAAAGCGGCAGGGGTCCTCGGACGATCCTAACTCTTCGACACAAAAGGCGGCAAAGAGGGCTCGGCCGGCAACGGCTAGGCCTTCATTTGCAGCCAAGGCTATCGAAGCCGATGGATGGGTCCTGTATGACGACTCTAATCCATCCGGCTACGATACTGAGCAGTGCGAACAGCTTAGAAGGAAACTCCTCCTAGCTGTAAGGACTGCGTCTGCGCAAGGCATTAAGCTTTGCTTTGAGTCGGTAGGTGTATACCGTAAAATAATACGGCTGAACTTTGCCGACGAAGACACGAACGAGTGGCTCAGGCAGTACTGCTCTTCCCTTAACGATGTGTGGGAGGGTGCGCGACTAACCTTGAAAAGGGTCTCTGAGCTGCCATCGATCAAGAAGTGCTTTCACTGGCTTCCAGAAGAAGAGCGAAATGGTGTCGGGGTTCTGGAACAACTTGGTGTACAGAACAACCTTAACACTTCCACCTGGTTGCTGCTAGGCAGTAAAACAGGAGAGAGAACCGATAGGCCGGGAACTTTTCTCACTATCGGCGTTCCCGAACCTGATGTTAAGAAAGTTCGGGAAAAATCGGGTTGCCGGCTCTACTATGGGCTGGGGACCGTCACGTTACAAGTGTCGGCTCCTAAAACCATTGAAGGGGACATGCAGCCCCCGGCATCTACATCTGAAACATAAATGAGGTGCCACATCTCCCAAGTAAATTTGCAGCATTGTAAAGCGGCGACTGCACTTATCAGTCGTCGGATCAATAGCTGCAAGACATTTATATACCTCATACAAGAACCGTGGGTTGTTGGTGGGGCAGTCAGGGGCCTAAACTTCCAACATGCTGACCTATTGTATGCCAATGGAAGCGATCGACCCCGCACCTGCATGGTAGTCTCCAAAGACTTCCAAGCTAACCTGGTTAACGATCTATGTGATGGTGACACCACATCGGCTAAGCTAACCATAAAAAGTCAACAGGGAGATAAAGAGATACTATGGTGCTCTGCATACTTCCCCTACGACGCAGAAGACGTTCCCAGTGGAACATTCATCAGAGCTATCCAATATGCCAAAAGTAGAGGCATGGGGGTAATGCCAGGATGTGATGTCAACGCTCACCACATATGCTGGGGAAGTTCGAACATCAATGCAAGAGGATCGAGACTACTGGAGTATCTAGTAGGAACCGATTTGCAGATCCTAAATGTGGGTAATGAACCCACTTTCTTCAACGTGGTCAGGCGAGAGGTCATCGACATCACGGTGGCATCTCCTGACATCGCGGCTCTGATCGGAGAGTGGAGAGTATCAAACGATATCACACTCTCGGATCACAGACGCATTGATTTCGTTATGGGCATGGATCTACCTCCACCCACTCCATTTCGGAATCCGAGGAAGACAGATTGGGTAATGTATCAAACAGAATTGAACGCCCGAGTCACGATCCCTGGGAGGCGCATCAAATCCATTGCTGGAATTGAGAAGACAACCCACATGATCACAAATAGCATGAGAGAAGCTTTCGAAGAAAGCTGTCCACTCAAGATGCCAAAGAAGGGTAAAACACCATGGTGGAACTCGGATTTGGCAAAACAGAGGAGAACGACAAGGATGCTCCTCAATCGTGCTCTGAAGGGTGAATCAAGCACTAGCTGGAATCGCTATAAAGAGGCACAGAAGGCTCTAAAGAAGAGCTTAAGATCGGCTAAACGATCATCTTGGAGACGCTTTTGCGAAGAGACTAACTCTCTTGAGGCAACGTCAAAGCTGAAGCGGATTCTGGTCAAAGAACGTAGCCAGAAACTGGGTTACTTACGTTTACAGAATGGGAAGTACACAGAAAGCGATGAAGAAACGGCAAATCATTTGCTTGAAGTACACTTCCCAGGCAGCATCCAAAATCTAATCTCGGGGCCAACAGGTGCATACAGTCCTCAACCGAGAGATTGGAATCTGGCATGCAAAGTAGTATCACTGGAGCGAGTGAAATGGGCATTTAACTCGTTCCACAGATATAAGTCTGCAGGTCCGGATGGCATCATTCCTGCGCTAGTAGTAGAAGGAATGGATGCCCTGGGTCGACACATTCGGAATATATATCGGGCATGCCTAGCACACGCTTATATTCCAGTTAAATGGCGGGATGTGAAGGTGTTGTTCATTCCCAAACCAGGAAAACCCACCTACACAGACGCAAAAAGCTTTCGACCGATCAGCCTAACGTCCTTTCTGCTAAAAGGACTAGAAAGATTAGTAGATCGGTTCATAAGGGATACACACATTCCTAAATGGCCACTTCACCATAGGCAACACGCCTACCAGAAAGGCAAATCCACGGAGACAGCACTCCATGAACTTACGGCAAAAATTGAAAAGGCGATGTCCGATAAAGAATACGCTTTAGGCGCATTCATGGACATCGAAGGTGCCTTCAATTATGCCTCATTTGCGGCAATTTGTGATGCGGCAAGACAGCATGGAATCGAACCGCTGCTAATCAGTTGGATCCTTCACATGCTAGAGTGGAGAAAAATTCACATATCGGTCGGCCAGAAGTCTATTGAAGCAGGATGTCTCAGGGGCTGCCCACAGGGAGGGGTTCTCTCTCCACTGTTATGGCTCTTGGTGATGGATACCCTGCTGTGGCTCCTGGAGGACAAAAAAGTCTTCGCGCAAGCATTTGCGGACGACCTAGCCGTAATAATTACCGGCAAGTTTGCGGACACAGTATGTGACCACTTGAATGCAACTCTGCATGTAATCTACAGCTGGTGCCTCCGCAATGGACTCACGGTGAACGCTAGAAAGACTGGACTAGTTATGTTCACTAAGAACGTCAGGTGGGGCAGCTATACGTTACCCACCTTAGCAGGGGCGGAAATCCAGCTGGCACAAACAGTCAAGTACTTAGGAGTACATTTCGACTCCAAGTTAACGTGGAAGCATCATATCCAGGAACAATACCAGAAATCCTGCAGATTGCTCTGGTGCTGTAGGAATGCGATAGGTAAGACCTGGGGACTTTCACCTAAACGGATATATTGGATGTATACATCCATAATAAAACCCATTTGGATGTATGCATGCATCGTATGGTGGCCAAGACTGAACTTTGCTAACAGCAGGAAGCTGCTAACGCAGATTCAGAGACTTAGTTGCCTAAGTATTACTGGAGCAATGAGTACTACGCCGACTGCGGCACTTGAAGCCATCCTAAATTTACCCCCCATCTACTTGGAGGTGAAACGGAAAGCAGCCAACGACGCATATAGGCTCGATACCATTGGGGCGTGGAAAGGCGCCCAATCCAACGGGCATGCGTCTATATGGAAATTCCTTGAAAAACATCCGGTAGCCCTGATGCCGACCGATCATATGGTTTCCAGATTCGTCTTTGAAAAGACATACACTGTCGTAATCACCGAAAGAGAAGAATGGTCGACAAGTGGCCATGAGTCTTTTCAGATTACAGACCTAATAATCTTCACCGACGGGTCAGTCACGGAGGATGGATCGGGTGCAGGCGTGTTCTCGGAGAATCCGATTATAGAACTGGCCCGACCCCTCGGAAAAATGACGACCATATTCCAGGCGGAGATATATGCCATTTCATTGGCAGCAGAAGAATGTCTGCGACAAAAATGGAGGGGTCGCACCATTCGAATCTGTTCCGACAGTCGGGCGGCATTATCGGCACTGGATGGCAACAACATATCAAGCCAGTTGGTGCGGAGTTGTCATCAGGTGCTGCTGAAACTTGGCCGACTGAACGAAACATTCCTGATGTGGGTGCCGGGGCACTCTAACATCGCCGGTAATGAGGGGGCTGATAGACTGGCTCGCCGAGGGTCTGGATCCACAATGGTGGGCCCAGAACCAGCTCTTGGAATCCGACCATCTACTGTCAAGTCTACTCTGAAAGGTGAAATTGCAAGGATTCACGCAACCGAGTGGAGAAATTTGGACTCTTGCCGGCAAGCGAAAATCCTTGTGAAGGAGCCTAGGGCCACTAGAGCGGCATTTTTGTTGTCCCTTAAGAAGTGGAACATGAAAACCCTAGTAGGGCTTTTGACGGGACACTGCCCCTTAAACTACCATATGGAAAAGATTGGGGTAGTGGTTTCGGCTGTGTGCAGCCAATGTGAGGAGGAGGAGGAAACTGCCCTGCACTTTTTATGCAGCTGCCCGGCATCCTCAGATCTCAGACGAAGACACCTTGGCAAGGTTTTCTTCAATGAAGAATCTGCACACTCTCTGCCTCTTGAGAATGTTCTCAGATTCGCTAAAGCCTGCGAACACCGTAGGCGGGAAGCCATTGAATAGGCAACTTACGGGGATAGTACAATGGGCCTAATAATGGCCTGAGTGCTCGGAGCTGCGGCTCCCCCCATTTAACTAAACTAAACTAAACTAAATGGCAAACAAAATTTTCATACAAACAAATACGTCTTATTCGAACACGATATAAAATTGAACATTTCACTTTCCAATACAGAAATCTTGAAATATAACATCTAATATCTGCTCCGTTGTCACATTGCCCACAATTTGCTCTATATGTCGTACAGCAGCTCGCAATTTCTGGGCAGCAATCGCTAAGTCTACAAATTCACCATCGACACAGTATTCAAGAAAGCATTCAAGTTCGACTATGCAATTGTTGAGCAGATGTCTGTAACGCAATTTACTAAGCCTGGGTGATTCTGTCGTGGGGTTTCCGCAACTAGAGGGAAAAAACATATCATGAAAAGTATTCCTATGTCTAAAAATTGAGGAGCTAGGAATGAATCGAGCGTTTGGCCAATAGTATTGGCATCCGAGAAGAGCTCCTCTGTAAAATTCGAAACTTACATTTTCTCAAGAACCAACGTGAAATCATTCATCAATTTGTCTAAATTTTCACTAGTATTGCAAGAAAGAGGGATTAGTCCATCACAAGCTCCCAGTACACGACGGCTGTCTTCATCCAAAAGATCTATTTTGTTAGCGATTATAATCGTAGACTTTTCTCTAGGTATATCCACGTCTAAGCCAAGCGTTTCCAGATGTTCTCTCATGTACGAGTTACTATCTCTCCCTCGGTTGGATTTCAAATAGCTGACTAAATTCGTAGCGTCTACCATGAACACAACCAAATCAGCACTTCTAATGCGATCCACCGACCGATTTATTCCTTCCTTTTCAATCACATCGTCCGTGTGGGATCGTAACCCAGCTGTGTCAGCAAATACAACAGGATATCCGCCAATGTTATAGAAGGACTCGATCACATCTCGAGTGGTTCCAGCTATCGATGTAACAATGGAAATATTTCTTTGGCAAATCAAGTTAAGGAAGCTGCTTTTTCCAACGTTTGGTGCTCCAATAATGGCTGTCTGAACACCGTCTCGAAGAATTTCCCCTTGTCGTTTATCATTCAAGTGATTTCTGATTTCAGTTACTGTTTCCCGAACATTCTGTTTTACGGTTTCCAGTGCATCTTCTCCAATATTTTCATCCTCTGCAAAATCTATTGTAGCTTCAAAATAAGCGATGCTTTTGATGAGCTTTTCACGCCAGTTTTTGTATATTTTGGATAGCGCTCCTGTACTTTGAAGTAAAGCCTGAAAACATAGAATAGAAAGGAAACAAAGCGTCTATTTTCATGATTGAAAATAACTTTAAGATTTTCTACTGCTGTAATTTTGCAAATACAGTCTTCTTTTTCTTCAGCCTTTGTCCCGTTCACAAGCGGGGTCGGCTCGTCGTGATCGGCTTCGCCATTTGGCTCTATTGAATGCCTGATCTGGGTGCAATCTCGAGGCTTTCACAGATCCCCATCCCGCGTATCAAGCCACCGTTGCTTAGGTCTGCCTTTTGGTCGTTTACCATCGACTTCGATGTTCAGACCAATCTTGGCAAGTGAGTTCTCGTTTGCACGAATTGCGTGACCATCCATCGAAGAGTCGAAGATGCTCTGGAGGACGCCTTTTCGGCACGGAGGGGCGAATCCTGGTAGGCGGTGATGCTAGGGCCCTTGAATGGGGCATGCCATGCTCCAGAGAGAAATTGATCCTGGAAATGGCGACAATAACCTCGTGATTTTAAGCACCGGATCCACGCCAACGTTTCAGTCCGGAAAGTGCTCGGGAAGCTCAGGAGTAGACTCACTGAAGCGATCCGCACTGCCGGGGACTTATCCCCAAGGCCCCCCGAGCCGAGGCATACACCCGCCAGGCTTGACAGATAATGCTCCTCTTAGTGCTTGATATCAGAAATGCCCTCAATTCCAGAGCAGATATGCTAAGCATATTAGAAAACTCATTCCACGTGCCAAGCTATCTCTTATTGAGGTACTATGTGAAAGAATGCTCCCTGCACTATGAGACGCTAAAGGGCTAAAGGGAAGATGGAGATCAGATCGGGGGTAGCACGGCGATCCATCCTAGGGCCGGGCCTTTGAAACGCTTCCTTCGCAGACTATGGTTAGCTAAGACCCGACAGGCCAGAAGAGGCTGATGCCTTTGACAAGGAAGTGCATCATAAGCGCCTTGCTCATGTGCAGAGACGGGGAGCTTTGCGTGTGGAGTCTGCTTATCGCACTGTTTCAGAACCGGCTGTGATGGTGATTGTGAGAGTGATCCCTATTGCCCTCCTTCCTAAGGACGTAAAGGTATCTACAGTCGTAAGGGCGAAAATTTAAGAGAGATGGTTGTCCGTGAAGAACGCCAACATATTCTTAAGCAGATGGACTACGCGGCTCGTCGACAATTTAGATCCACGGTTATTGATTATTCCTTGCCTAACTTCAAATTGTGCATGGAGGTTTTCAGTCATACCCGCACAAGATTGAGAAGGTACGATCTCCTGGTTGTGTGTTCTGCAATGGAGTGGCGGACGACGCCGAACACACTTTTTTCTCTTGGGAAAAGTGGAACGGCTTTCGTCAGCAGTTTTATACAGACACAGGGGAGCTCTCTCCGGACAACATTGCCAGGGAGATGCTGAGGAGCACTGACGAATGGAATCGTGCTGCGCATTACGTTCGCACTCTTTTTATTGACAAGGAGATTGGGCTCGACCGGCGGAGGGATCAGATAGCAAGGGGTTCCCTGAACTAGCAATTCTCTTCCGCCCCTCCCCTCCCGTTGGTGAAAGGAATTCCCTGACTTGAAGGCTTGTAAAGCCAGGACAGCCGGAAGTAATGTGTCAAACGGTTCCAGACTAGTTCTCTGATGACAGGGAGGTGTTTGGTTGATAGTCCAAAAGCGTACTGTTGCGGGAATCGAACATTCAGTGTGTAAACGCATGCAATTACCCTACCCTTAAAAAGACGCTGAAGGTCGTTGCTAAAGCAGTCCATGTGAAACTCATTCAATTAAATATCCTCCCCCCCTTTCCTTTCTATATTGGAGCGAATTTACTGTGAGGGGAGGACTCACTTTACGTCCCGCATCTAACATGCACTTTGGGTTCCAATGCAATTCTTACTCCCTTCACCCATTTCAATAACTATTAACTTATGGCTTGAAGTCGACAAATCTTCCTCTTTTTTTAATTAACTAATTATTCGATTAGGTTACAACTTTTGATCCTACGAAAATGGCACATTATCCCAGGCCAGGCTTATTCAGCGCAGAAGCATATACCCCGTGGTTCAGGGAAATTCAGATATCCTACCGTGTCTCCTTCTCCTCTAAACGCCGGGTATCCATGATTTTCCGATTATCTGCAGGTAAGACTGAAAATGTCCGTGTCTGCTGAACAACTGAGATAGCTAGTCTTTGATGAAATGCACGGTCTATTTTCCCCTCGATCTTCATTAGCGAAGGCTTGCCTATTTCCCCCTCCTTTTCTGAAGTACGCAGACTACTCATCTGCATTATCGAGAATAATCGGAATAAATCCTGCTATGACCATTACTGCTGGCTACGAGATGGCACGTTAGATGAACACAACTCCCAAACCTCCCTCCTATTGCGCTAGGCGTTTGCGATACACCTCTTTATTGAGGATGGCAGGCAACAGTTCGATTTCCTAAAGAAGGACGGACTGAACTGCACCCATCAGGAAACAACGTCATCTGAATAAGGGGGCTCTGACATTGGCCATTTAACGGCAAATCGCAAAAGGTTCTAGTTGCGCCTTGTCTGCATTGTTCCAATTTTATTTGAAGATGTTGATCTTCGAGTCTATCATTTTGTTAATAGATATGATTGCGGGAATCCTCTCCTTGGTCAGGGCGACCACTTCGGTTTTCTCCAGTGTTAGAGAATCAGTCATCATCCACGTATTCAACCGGGTGCGATCCAGTACGTATCGTGAGGCGAAGTTGACTATCGTATGAGGCCTTCCGAAGGTCCAGACTAACGTTTGAATCGTCAGTGCCTTCTTTTCTACTACTCAATTCTCCCCTCGTAGGCCCAAGGTTAGCAACAAACTATTTGATTAATCGGTCAAATTTTCCTGCGCTACAAATTGGCGAATGCGATTCTCAGGATGGCAAAATATTTTGAATTGAATATGCTGAAATTCTAAAAGATAACGACCGTTCAACACAAAGTAGGCTAAAACGCCGAATTGAAACACCAAATTTCAATAGTTTATTCAGGAAAATCACTACCTTGAACCCATGGCATGAATAATATTTCACTTTAGCCAGAAACAAACGTTAGCAATGCATTTTGTAATATGCAACACAATTAAATCTATTTGAAAAAAAAAACAACAAAAAACGTTAATGATCGAAATATTTAGAGGAATTTCAGGATTTTGTGGGCGGCGAGAGGATGCTGCGAGACCAACAACATTCTGTCCGAGGAGCGGAAGGGCTGCCGAGTTGGGTCAAGAGGTTGCAAAGAGCAACTCATTATCGACTCGGTTGTTGTAGGACGAGCAACTAGACGCCAAAGAAACCTCTTCAGTTGCTATATCAATTATGTCAAGGTTTTCAACAGTGGCCCGCATACCTGGCTAATTGATGTCCTAAATTTGTATCCCATTGATCCGAAACTAATAAAGTTTTTGACGAAAGTCATAGAAAGGTGGCATACCACCAAATACGGAGGGGCATCTTCCAGGGGGATTCGTTGAGTCCCCTTTGGTTCTCTCGCAACTTTTCCACGATCGGTGCAACCCCATAACGATCGCGGATATCCTCATTTCGGATGTGATCTAAACGTGTGACGCCACTAGTCCAACGTAGCATCTTCGTCTCCATTACCGCAAGACGCCGTTCATTGCCTTTTATGGTCGGCCAACACTCAGAACCATAGAGAGCGACTGGACGGACGACATTGCGGTAAATTTTAGATTTGAGACGTTCGTTGATACGTCGATCACAAAGGACACCAGTTATGGAACGCCACTTCATCCAGGTTGCGTTAATGCGTGAAGCAATTTCATAATGCAGCTCTCCATTGGCTGATAGCGTTGACCCGAGGTATTTAAATCGCTCAGTTCTGGGCAGATCACTGCCGCTGACAGTGATTGTGCCTGTTTCATGGGGATCGGTCATCAAAAATTCAGTTTTGTTTAAATTCAATCTGAGACCGCGTGAGGCGATCATTCCATTTTTGAACAAGTTGCAAATACAGTACCGGCTCGAAACAAAAAGTTTTGGCCACATTCCTAACTTCAACGCCAGGATCAAAATATCGGATCCACAACAACGTTCTGGCACTCAGGCTGCGAAGGAAGTAAGTCGGTAATGGGTGGCGAGTTCTGGAAAACTTTTCGTTGAGTTTCCATCAATACGGGGTGCTTTATAAAAATAATGCGCATCTGCCGGGAAGAATAGATTTTTTCATCCGATTGGTACAGACGGTTAGCATTCTTCAAAATAGTCTTCTGCATCGACACACCTGCGGAGACGATTCTGCCACGCCTGAAACTCCTCGACTGGAATGCCTCTCAGGAACCTTGTAACTTGAGCTTGAATGTTCTCCACCGACTCCTAGTGTTTCCCCTTCAGCTCTTTTTTCAGTCGGGGGAACAGAAAAGTCGAATGGAGCCAAGTCAGGGCTGGAGGCTGGAAGGACTTGCTCATGCGCTTTTTTTAGGTTTGGAAGAAGGCTTTGTGCCACCTTCCACATTGGGAGCTCGAAATACATCCCTCCTTAAAGGACTCGTGAGGCATTTGATAAGTTTCCGTTGCATTCTTCCCAAACTGCACACAAAACTTGATCGCGTACCGCTGTTCCAGTGAGCGCTTCATTACGCAGTGAAACAATTGAAAAACAGATTTCGTGCAAAGACAGGTCAGAGCAAACTGGGACAAGGCGCATTTGAAAGGACAGAACCTCCTCCACAATCTAAGACCGGTCTGATCGCGCTGCGATGTATAGTTGCGACATAATAAAACAATGCGCATTACTTTCATAATGCACCTTGTACAACGCTTTCGAAATGACTTATGCTGTCTCGCGGCATACACCAGGCGGGCGCTGATATTTCGCGAAAGTTAACATCGAGAAATTCGTCGAAGCTCTTAGAGCAGACTGAACCGCGCTTGAGAACACTTCAGAGCAACCCTTGCCACTCTGGCATAAATCCGTAAATCGGGGTTATACAGAAACTCTGTTCCCTTAATTCCTAACAGATGGACCGAATTGTGCGGGCATTATTCCGTATGGATCCTGCTCGGGTTGATGACAAAAGCGTAGAAGGCGCCTAGGATCGTTAACTTTTCACTATGAAAGAGCTGGAAGAGGCAGCCCTCTCTATGAAAAGTATCCCAGTAGAAGTAAATGAACTGGTGGCTGGAGCATACCTGAAAGAGGGGCATTTTTTGCCGCTGGAAGGTGGCAAGGCTCGTGCAAATGCGTAAAAATGTTCAAAAAGCTCATGGGGAATGGACTTGCCGGAATAATGTTACCTGCCGAGAACTTATTCAGTCTGGTTTCGGAGCAGGGAGATCCACAGTGGATGCTATTCATCGAACTACAGCAGCCAGCTCTCATCTCGTCGGATAGTGGAATTCGAGCGCGTCACGCCCATCATCACTCGCAGCGGTTAGTAGAACCTCCAACTCCTTCCGTTCATCGGTCTGCTTCCACGATTCCGCAGTCAGCCAGATCTTATGACGCTCCTTAGGGACATGGCCGATGACCTGTGAAGCACACGAGAAAAAAAGCATTTTTTATGGCAGCCCAAGGTTCATCGATATTCTCAAGCGGATTATTCAGTATATCAGCAAGATAGCTGTCCCACTGTTGACCGACAGCTGGGTCATACAAGCGGTCGATGTTAAACTTAGGGCGTCGCAGCTCCCCAACCGTACCAGAAGTGGAGAATGCAACACGCAAGCGAACATAAGCGACCATCAAATGGTGATCCCTTTTGAAGTCGATGTCAACGCGTTTTTTGTTACGCACGTCCAGTAGACAACTCCTAAGTCTACTGCTAATCGCGAAGTGGTCGATCTGATTGCTCGTACGGTGTCGATCAGTTGAAACCCGACTGACCTTATGGCAGGCTCCGTGCTCGAACAATGTGCCATCAACGATGAGACGATGGTAATTGCAGAAATCCACGAACCTTCCACCATTATCGTTGCGGTCGACAAGACCGTGCCTCCCCATCATATGTCCGAGCAAGGTGTAATCAGATCCCACCTTAGCATTCAGATTACCCATCGTGATTACAATGCCACCCTTAGAAAGCTTCCCTTGGGCTGCATTTAATTGCTCGTAAAAAACATCCTTGTCCAGTATATGGGAAGTCTCCGTTGGTGCGTAGCAGTGTACAACTGCGAGGCTCCTTAACCGCCACCGGAATCTTGCAGTTAGAAGTCTGTCAGAAACCGGCTCCCTGATCAACAGAGCGCGCCTTGCGGTAGCCGCCAGAAGCAACCCGATACCGGATTCGCGTCTGCAAGAAGAAAATGAGTACTCTTCAGAGTTCCACCATCTTATTTCACTTAGGCCCAGAATGTCCAGTTTATATCGCTGAAATTCCCCCTCAAGTTGGACGAAGCGAGCATTCTGAGGACCTTCGCTACGTTTATCGAGGAGCGAGCGCACACTCCAGAAACCAATCATAATCCGTTTTCGTTGTTGACGTTTCGGTAGCAGTAAAGTATCAAAATTTGCAGGTTACTAGCGCACAAATTCCGACAAAGGACGTTGATTTTCAACGCTGGACATCCCTCATCAGCCGCTTTGTAGAAATTTTTGGTTTAGAGATGTAGATTCGTTATGGCGTTCTAAAGTTGTTGATTAATAGGAGTTAACCATTTATTCAGTTTTACGTAATTAAAGGGAGAATTTTTTATTGAAGAATCTTAAAAGTGCTTGAACGAATAGCTGTGTGGGCCCACTGATCAGCTGAGGGGCATTCTCGCTTTTATTCCTGTCAGGAATGGACTACAGGACAACCAGACCCCCGACAATGTTGAGCTACTCTATCGTCCTTATATTTTTAAAGACAAAGCAAACTGGATCTTGTAACGATGAACATTTGCAAAACTGTTATCAACTTGATTCCATACCTGCCGTCGTTGTGCTTCCGTCTCAGCATGTATAATATCCGCCAAACCTTCGACTTCGGTCAGGTCCAGTTTTCCGTTGAAAAACGCACGTTTCGTGAACTCGCCAGGTCTGGCTAAACGAAGATTTGGGATAGACGCTAACGCATCGAGCATTGCCTGAATGACCGCTAGCCCGCCATGAACTTGGAACTCACAGGAATCTTCTCCAGTGAAGCTGTTGGGTCCTGCAATAGTGAATAGTGAAAAGAAGTAAGAACCTCGGATACAAGCATTTACCTGGAAACCAGAGGACCAGGCCACGGTCAATCATTTCCTTCGTTTTCGGATGCACAAAGGGTCTGAGGCTGGCATACCGTGGTTTGGGCTCGAAATTCTCCGAAGTCATACATTTCAGAGCAGAAAGCGAGTTGGAACCGGACACGCGAATAACAGCAACACCACATTTGCCGCGACCTAGAAGTCTGTAAGTCACAGAGGTTTCACTTCAAACAAGCGTAATAGCGCTGACCTACCTGATGACTGGCTAAATATCGTCCCCGAGCAGAATTCCCTACACTGCAACCGCGATAAAACACGGACAACCTTTCCGACATAATGAAACATATTTTCGACACCCGGTTGTGTTTACATCGTGCGTCATCTATTCGACGGAAGATGTCGCCAGGAACGTCAATTGTGTGGCAACGGAAACTAACTTTTCCCGTTCTCTTTTTCACCGCTTGGAGTGCTACACATCGCAAGTGGACAACCGCCGTTAGCATTTTAAAAAAGTCGTCCCGTCCGTCCCCACGATTGAAGTTGTTCACGTTGTTTCTGTCTGTGCACTTTATCACGTCTCAATAAATTTATGTTTACGCTGTAGTTAGCCAACGAATATTTGTGTTTTATTATCGCGCTACTACAATTGAATATGGCAGGTCGAACGCCAAATTAACGCACGAGAAAACGAGTACTCTTAATTCAAATTGAAATAAATCAAGGTATTTGGAGGAATCTTTGGGAAAACTTTAAACGTTTATATCTCCGTTAATATTGAGAACTTCGAGAAAAGGAGCTCAATCCGTGATCACTACTATCGGGGGAGGATTTGAGCTTCAAAATGGCAGACAGGTCGAGGGGTCCGGGTGTCAGGAAAATTGCAGAAATTTGGAAGAATCTTGGGAAAAACTTTAAACGCTTATATCTCCCTTAATATTGAGAAATTCGAGAAAAGGAGGTCAGTTCGTGATCACTACTATCGAAGGAGGATTTGAGCTGCAAAATGGCATACAGGCTGGGGGGTCTGGGTGCCAGGGAAATTGCTGAAATTTGGAGGAATCTTGGGAAAAACTTTAAACGCTTATATCTCCGTTAATATTGAGAAATTCGAGAAAAGGAGCTCAATTCGTGATCACTACTACTGGGGGAGGATCTGAGCTGCAAAATGGTATGCAGGTCGGGGGGTCTGGGTGTCAGGAAAATTGCTGAAATTTGGAGGAATCTAGGGGAACACTTTAAACGCTTATATCTCCGTTAATATTGAGAATTTCGAGAAAAGGAGCTCAATTCGTGATCACTACTATCGGGGGAGGATTTGAGCTGCAAAATGGCATACAGGCTGGGGGGTCTGGGTGCCAGGAAAATTGCTGAAATTTGAAGGAATCTTGGAAAAAGTTTAAACGTTTATATCTCCCTTAATATTGAGAATTTCGAGAAAAGGAGCACAATTCGTGATCATTCTTTTCGGGGGAAGGTCTGAGCTGCAAAGTGGTATGCAGGTCGGGGGGTCTCGATGTCAGGAAAATTGCTGAAATTTGGAGGAATCTTGGGAAACAATTTAAACGCTTATATCTCCGTTAATATTGAGAATTTCGAGAAAAGGAGCTCAATTCGTGATCATTCTTTTCGGGGGAAGGTCTGAGCTGCAAAATGGCATACAGGCTGGGGGGTCTGGGTGCCAGGGAAATTGCTGAAATTTGGAGGAATCTTGGGAAAAACTTTAAACGCTTATATCTCCGTTAATATTGAGAAATTCGAGAAAAGGAGCTCAATTCGTGATCACTACTATCGGGGGAGGATTTGAGCTGCGAAATGGCATACAGGCTGGGGGGTCTGGGTGCCAGGAAAATTGCTGAAATTTGAAGGAATCTTGGAAAAAGTTTAAACGTTTATATCTCCCTTAATATTGAGAATTTCGAGAAAAGGAGCACAATTCGTGATCATTCTTTTCGGGGGAAGGTCTGAGCTGCAAAGTGGTATGCAGGTCGGGGGGTCTCGATGTCAGGAAAATTGCTGAAATTTGGAGGAATCTTGGCAAACAATTTAAACGCTTATATCTCCGTTAATATTGAGAATTTCGAGAAAAGGAGCTCAATTCGTGATCATTCTTTTCGGGGGAAGGTCTGAGCTGCAAAATGGCATACAGGCTGGGGGGTCTGGGTGCCAGGAAAATTGCTGAAATTTGGAGGAATCTTGGAAAAACTTTAAACCCTTATATCTCCGTTAATATTGAGAACTTCGAGAAAAGGAGCTCAATTCGTGATCACTACTATCGGGGGAGGATTTGAGCTGCAAAATGGTAGACAGGTCGGGGGGTCTGGGTGCCAGGAAAATTGCTGAAATTTGGAGGAATCTTGGGAAACAATTTAAACGCTTATATCTCCGTTAATATTGAGAATTTCGAGAAAAGGAGCTCAATTCGTGATCATTCTTTTCGGGGGAAGGTCTGAGCTGCAAAATGGTATACAAGTCGGGGGTCTGGGTGCCAGGAAAATTGCTGAAATTTGGAAGAATGTTGGAAAAAACTTTAAACGCTTATATCTCCGTTAATATTGAGAATTTCGAGAAAAGGAGCTCAATTCGTGATCACTACTATCGGGGGAGGATTTGAGCTGCAAAATGGTAGACAGGTCGGGGGGTCTCGGTGTCAGGAAAATTGCTGAAATTTGGAGGAATCTTGGGAAACAATTTAAACGCTTATATCTCCGTTAATATTGAGAACTTCGAGAAAAGGAGCTCAATTCGTGATCACTACTATCGGGGGAGGATTTGAGCTGCAAAATGGTAGACAGGTCGAGGGGTCTCGGTGTCAGGAAAATTGCTGAAATTTGGAGGAATCTTGGGAAACAATTTAAACGCTTATATCTCCGTTAATATTGAGAATTTCGAGAAAAGGAGCTCAATTCGTGATCATTCTTTTCGGGGGAAGGTCTGAGCTGCAAAATGGTAGACAGGTCGGGGGGTCTGGGTGCCAGGAAAATTGCTGAAATTTGGAGGAATCTTGGGAAACAATTTAAACGCTTATATCTCCGTTAATATTGAGAACTTCGAGAAAAGGAGCTCAATTCGTGATCACTACTATCGAGGGAGGATTTGAGCTGCAAAATGGCATACAGGCTGGGGGGTCTGGGTGCCAGGAAAATTGCTGAAATTTGAAGGAATCTTGGAAAAAGTTTAAGCGTTTATACCTCCCTTAATATTGAGAATTTCGAGAAAAGGAGCTCAATTCGTGATCATTCTTTTCGGGGGAAGGTCTGAGCTGCAAAATGGCATACAGGCTGGGGGGTCTGGGTGCCAGGAAAATTGCTGAAATTTGGGGGAATCTGGGAAAAACTTTAAACCCTTATATCTCCGTTAATATTGAGAACTTCGAGAAAAGGAGCTCAATTCGTGATCACTACTATCGGGGGAGGATTTGAGCTGCAAAATGGTAGACAGGTCGGGGGGTCTGGGTGTCAGGAAAATTGCTGAAATTTGGAGGAATCTTGGGAAACAATTTAAACGCTTATATCTCCGTTAATATTGAGAATTTCGAGAAAAGGAGCTCAATTCGTGATCATTCTTTTCGGGGGAAGGTCTGAGCTGCAAAATGGTATACAGGTCGGGGGGTCTGGGTGCCAGGAAAATTGCTGAAATTTGGAGGAATCTTGGGAAACAATTTAAACGCTTATATCTCCGTTAATATTGAGAATTTCGAGAAAAGGAGCTCAATTCGTGATCATTCTTTTCGGGGGAAGGTCTGAGCTGCAAAATGGTATACAAGTCGGGGGTCTGGGTGCCAGGAAAATTGCTGAAATTTGGAAGAATGTTGGAAAAAACTTTAAACCCTTATATCTCCGTTAATATTGAGAATTTCGAGAAAAGGAGCTCAATTCGTGATCACTACTATCGGGGGAGGATTTGAGCTGCAAAATGGTAGACAGGTCGGGGGGTCTCGGTGTCAGGAAAATTGCTGAAATTTGGAGGAATCTTCGGAAACAATTTAAACGCTTAGATCTCCGTTAATATTGAGAACTTCGAGAATAGGAGCTCAATTCGTGATCATTCTTTTCGGGGGAAGGTCTGAGCTGCAAAATGGCATACAGGCTGGGGGGTCTGGGTGCCAGGAAAATTGCTGAAATTTGGAGGAATCTTGGAAAAACTTTAAACCCTTATATCTCCGTTAATATTGAGAACTTCGAGAAAAGGAGCTCAATTCGTGATCACTACTATCGGGGGAGGATTTGAGCTGCAAAATGGTAGACAGGTCGGGGGGTCTGGGTGTCAGGAAAATTGCTGAAATTTGGAGGAATCTTGGGAAACAATTTAAACGCTTATATCTCCGTTAATATTGAGAATTTCGAGAAAAGGAGCTCAATTCGTGATCATTCTTTTCGGGGGAAGGTCTGAGCTGCAAAATGGTATACAGGTCGGGGGGTCTGGGTGCCAGGAAAATTGCTGAAATTTGGAGGAATCTTGGGAAACAATTTAAACGCTTATATCTCCGTTAATATTGAGAATTTCGAGAAAAGGAGCTCAATTCGTGATCATTCTTTTCGGGGGAAGGTCTGAGCTGCAAAATGGTATACAAGTCGGGGGTCTGGGTGCCAGGAAAATTGCTGAAATTTGGAAGAATGTTGGAAAAAACTTTAAACCCTTATATCTCCGTTAATATTGAGAATTTCGAGAAAAGGAGCTCAATTCGTGATCACTACTATCGGGGGAGGATTTGAGCTGCAAAATGGTAGACAGGTCGGGGGGTCTCGGTGTCAGGAAAATTGCTGAAATTTGGAGGAATCTTCGGAAACAATTTAAACGCTTAGATCTCCGTTAATATTGAGAACTTCGAGAATAGGAGCTCAATTCGTGATCATTCTTTTCGGGGGAAGGTCTGAGCTGCAAAATGGCATACAGGCTGGGGGGTCTGGGTGCCAGGAAAATTGCTGAAATTTGGAGGAATCTTGGAAAAACTTTAAACGCTTATATCTCCGTTAATATTGAGAATTTCGAGAAAAGGAGCTCAATTCGTGATCATTCTTTTCGGGGGAAGGTCTGAGCTGCAAAATGGTAGACAGGTCGGGGGGTCTGGGTGCCAGGAAAATTGCTGAAATTTGGAGGAATCTTGGGAAACAATTTAAACGCTTATATCTCCGTTAATATTGAGAACTTCGAGAAAAGGAGCTCAATTCGTGATCACTACTATCGAGGGAGGATTTGAGCTGCAAAATGGCATACAGGCTGGGGGGTCTGGGTGCCAGGAAAATTGCTGAAATTTGAAGGAATCTTGGAAAAAGTTTAAACGTTTATACCTCCCTTAATATTGAGAATTTCGAGAAAAGGAGCTCAATTCGTGATCATTCTTTTCGGGGGAAGGTCTGAGCTGCAAAGTGGTATGCAGGTCGGGGGGTCTGGGTGCCAGGAAAATTGCTGACATTTGGAGGAATCTTGGGAAACAATTTAAACGCTTATATCTCCGTTAATATTGAGAATTTCGAGAAGAGGAGCTCAATTCGTGATCATTCTTTTCGGGGGAAGGTCTGAGCTGCAAAATGGCATACAGGCTGGGGGGTCTGGGTGCCAGGAAAATTGCTGAAATTTGGAGGAATCTTGGAAAAACTTTAAACCCTTATATCTCCGTTAATATTGAGAATTTCGAGAAAAGGAGCTCAATTCGTGATCATTCTTTTCGGGGGAAGGTCTGAGCTGCAAAATGGTATACAAGTCGGGGGTCTGGGTGCCAGGAAAATTGCTGAAATTTGGAAGAATGTTGGAAAAAACTTTAAACCCTTATATCTCCGTTAATATTGAGAATTTCGAGAAAAGGAGCTCAATTCGTGATCACTACTATCGGGGGAGGATTTGAGCTGCAAAATGGTAGACAGGTCGGGGGGTCTCGGTGTCAGGAAAATTGCTGAAATTTGGAGGAATCTTCGGAAACAATTTAAACGCTTAGATCTCCGTTAATATTGAGAACTTCGAGAATAGGAGCTCAATTCGTGATCATTCTTTTCGGGGGAAGGTCTGAGCTGCAAAATGGCATACAGGCTGGGGGGTCTGGGTGCCAGGAAAATTGCTGAAATTTGGAGGAATCTTGGAAAAACTTTAAACGCTTATATCTCCGTTAATATTGAGAATTTCGAGAAAAGGAGCTCAATTCGTGATCATTCTTTTCGGGGGAAGGTCTGAGCTGCAAAATGGTAGACAGGTCGGGGGGTCTGGGTGCCAGGAAAATTGCTGAAATTTGGAGGAATCTTGGGAAACAATTTAAACGCTTATATCTCCGTTAATATTGAGAACTTCGAGAAAAGGAGCTCAATTCGTGATCACTACTATCGAGGGAGGATTTGAGCTGCAAAATGGCATACAGGCTGGGGGGTCTGGGTGCCAGGAAAATTGCTGAAATTTGAAGGAATCTTGGAAAAAGTTTAAACGTTTATACCTCCCTTAATATTGAGAATTTCGAGAAAAGGAGCTCAATTCGTGATCATTCTTTTCGGGGGAAGGTCTGAGCTGCAAAGTGGTATGCAGGTCGGGGGGTCTGGGTGCCAGGAAAATTGCTGACATTTGGAGGAATCTTGGGAAACAATTTAAACGCTTATATCTCCGTTAATATTGAGAATTTCGAGAAGAGGAGCTCAATTCGTGATCATTCTTTTCGGGGGAAGGTCTGAGCTGCAAAATGGCATACAGGCTGGGGGGTCTGGGTGCCAGGAAAATTGCTGAAATTTGGAGGAATCTTGGAAAAACTTTAAACCCTTATATCTCCGTTAATATTGAGAATTTCGAGAAAAGGAGCTCAATTCGTGATCATTCTTTTCGGGGGAAGGTCTGAGCTGCAAAATGGTATACAAGTCGGGGGTCTGGGTGCCAGGAAAATTGCTGAAATTTGGAAGAATGTTGGAAAAAACTTTAAACCCTTATATCTCCGTTAATATTGAGAATTTCGAGAAAAGGAGCTCAATTCGTGATCACTACTATCGGGGGAGGATTTGAGCTGCAAAATGGTAGACAGGTCGGGGGGTCTCGGTGTCAGGAAAATTGCTGAAATTTGGAGGAATCTTGGGAAACAATTTAAACGCTTATATCTCCGTTAATATTGAGAATTTCGAGAAAAGGAGCTCAATTCGTGATCATTCTTTTCGGGGGAAGGTCTGAGCTGCAAAATGGTATACAGGTCGGGGGGTCTGGGTGCCAGGAAAATTGCTGAAATTTGGAGGAATCTTGGGAAACAATTTAAACGCTTATATCTCCGTTAATATTGAGAATTTCGAGAAAAGGAGCTCAATTCGTGATCATTCTTTTCGGGGGAAGGTCTGAGCTGCAAAATGGTATACAAGTCGGGGGTCTGGGTGCCAGGAAAATTGCTGAAATTTGGAAGAATGTTGGATAAAACTTTAAACGCTTATATCTCCGTTAATATTGAGAATTTCGAGAAAAGGAGCTCAATTCGTGATCACTACTATCGGGGGAGGATTTGAGCTGCAAAATGGTAGACAGGTCGGGGGGTCTGGGTGTCAGGAAAATTGCTGAAATTTGGAGGAATCTTCGGAAACAATTTAAACGCTTAGATCTCCGTTAATATTGAGAACTTCGAGAATAGGAGCTCAATTCGTGATCATTCTTTTCGGGGGAAGGTCTGAGCTGCAAAATGGCATACAGGCTGGGGGGTCTGGGTGCCAGGAAAATTGCTGAAATTTGGAGGAATCTTGGAAAAACTTTAAACCCTTATATCTCCGTTAATATTGAGAACTTCGAGAAAAGGAGCTCAATTCGTGATCACTACTATCGGGGGAGGATTTGAGCTGCAAAATGGTAGACAGGTCGGGGGGTCTGGGTGTCAGGAAAATTGCTGAAATTTGGAGGAATCTTCGGAAACAATTTAAACGCTTAGATCTCCGTTAATATTGAGAACTTCGAGAATAGGAGCTCAATTCGTGATCATTCTTTTCGGGGGAAGGTCTGAGCTGCAAAATGGCATACAGGCTGGGGGGTCTGGGTGCCAGGAAAATTGCTGAAATTTGGAAGAATGTTGGAAAAAACTTTAAACCCTTATATCTCCGTTAATATTGAGAATTTCGAGAAAAGGAGCTCAATTCGTGATCACTACTATCGGGGGAGGATTTGAGCTGCAAAATGGTAGACAGGTCGGGGGGTCTCGGTGTCAGGAAAATTGCTGAAATTTGGAGGAATCTTGGGAAACAATTTAAACGCTTATATCTCCGTTAATATTGAGAACTTCGAGAAAAGGAGCTCAATTCGTGATCACTACTATCGGGGGAGGATTTGAGCTGCAAAATGGTAGACAGGTCGGGGGGTCTCGGTGTCAGGAAAATTGCTGAAATTTGGAGGAATCTTGGGAAACAATTTAAACGCTTATATCTCCGTTAATATTGAGAATTTCGAGAAAAGGAGCTCAATTCGTGATCATTCTTTCCGGGGGAAGGTCTGAGCTGCAAAATGGCATACAGGCTGGGGGGTCTGGGTGCCAGGAAAATTGCTGAAATTTGGAGGAATCTTGGAAAAACTTTAAACCCTTATATCTCCGTTAATATTGAGAACTTCGAGAAAAGGAGCTCAATTCGTGATCACTACTATCGGGGGAGGATTTGAGCTGCAAAATGGTAGACAGGTCGGGGGGTCTCGGTGTCAGGAAAATTGCTGAAATTTGGAGGAATCTTGGGAAACAATTTAAACGCTTATATCTCCGTTAATATTGAGAATTTCGAGAAAAGGAGCTCAATTCGTGATCATTCTTTTCGGGGGAAGGTCTGAGCTGCAAAATGGTAGACAGGTCGGGGGGTCTGGGTGCCAGGAAAATTGCTGAAATTTGGAGGAATCTTGGGAAACAATTTAAACGCTTATATCTCCGTTAATATTGAGAACTTCGAGAAAAGGAGCTCAATTCGTGATCACTACTATCGAGGGAGGATTTGAGCTGCAAAATGGCATACAGGCTGGGGGGTCTGGGTGCCAGGAAAATTGCTGAAATTTGAAGGAATCTTGGAAAAAGTTTAAACGTTTATACCTCCCTTAATATTGAGAATTTCGAGAAAAGGAGCTCAATTCGTGATCATTCTTTTCGGGGGAAGGTCTGAGCTGCAAAGTGGTATGCAGGTCGGGGGGTCTGGGTGCCAGGAAAATTGCTGACATTTGGAGGAATCTTGGGAAACAATTTAAACGCTTATATCTCCGTTAATATTGAGAATTTCGAGAAGAGGAGCTCAATTCGTGATCATTCTTTTCGGGGGAAAGTCTGAGCTGCAAAATGGCATACAGGCTGGGGGGTCTGGGTGCCAGGAAAATTGCTGAAATTTGGAGGAATCTTGGAAAAACTTTAAACCCTTATATCTCCGTTAATATTGAGAACTTCGAGAAAAGGAGCTCAATTCGTGATCACTACTATCGGGGGAGGATTTGAGCTGCAAAATGGTAGACAGGTCGGGGGGTCTGGGTGTCAGGAAAATTGCTGAAATTTGGAGGAATCTTGGGAAACAATTTAAACGCTTATATCTCCGTTAATATTGAGAATTTCGAGAAAAGGAGCTCAATTCGTGATCATTCTTTTCGGGGGAAGGTCTGAGCTGCAAAATGGTATACAGGTCGGGGGGTCTGGGTGCCAGGAAAATTGCTGAAATTTGGAGGAATCTTGGGAAACAATTTAAACGCTTATATCTCCGTTAATATTGAGAATTTCGAGAAAAGGAGCTCAATTCGTGATCATTCTTTTCGGGGGAAGGTCTGAGCTGCAAAATGGTATACAAGTCGGGGGTCTGGGTGCCAGGAAAATTGCTGAAATTTGGAAGAATGTTGGAAAAAACTTTAAACCCTTATATCTCCGTTAATATTGAGAATTTCGAGAAAAGGAGCTCAATTCGTGATCACTACTATCGGGGGAGGATTTGAGCTGCAAAATGGTAGACAGGTCGGGGGGTCTCGGTGTCAGGAAAATTGCTGAAATTTGGAGGAATCTTGGGAAACAATTTAAACGCTTATATCTCCGTTAATATTGAGAATTTCGAGAAAAGGAGCTCAATTCGTGATCATTCTTTTCGGGGGAAGGTCTGAGCTGCAAAATGGTATACAGGTCGGGGGGTCTGGGTGCCAGGAAAATTGCTGAAATTTGGAGGAATCTTGGGAAACAATTTAAACGCTTATATCTCCGTTAATATTGAGAATTTCGAGAAAAGGAGCTCAATTCGTGATCATTCTTTTCGGGGGAAGGTCTGAGCTGCAAAATGGTATACAAGTCGGGGGTCTGGGTGCCAGGAAAATTGCTGAAATTTGGAAGAATGTTGGAAAAAACTTTAAACGCTTATATCTCCGTTAATATTGAGAATTTCGAGAAAAGGAGCTCAATTCGTGATCACTACTATCGGGGGAGGATTTGAGCTGCAAAATGGTAGACAGGTCGGGGGGTCTGGGTGTCAGGAAAATTGCTGAAATTTGGAGGAATCTTCGGAAACAATTTAAACGCTTAGATCTCCGTTAATATTGAGAACTTCGAGAATAGGAGCTCAATTCGTGATCATTCTTTTCGGGGGAAGGTCTGAGCTGCAAAATGGCATACAGGCTGGGGGGTCTGGGTGCCAGGAAAATTGCTGAAATTTGGAGGAATCTTGGAAAAACTTTAAACCCTTATATCTCCGTTAATATTGAGAACTTCGAGAAAAGGAGCTCAATTCGTGATCACTACTATCGGGGGAGGATTTGAGCTGCAAAATGGTAGACAGGTCGGGGGGTCTGGGTGTCAGGAAAATTGCTGAAATTTGAAGGAATCTTCGGAAACAATTTAAACGTTTAGATCTCCGTTAATATTGAGAACTTCGAGAATAGGAGCTCAATTCGTGATCATTCTTTTCGGGGGAAGGTCTGAGCTGCAAAATGGTATACAGGTCGGGGGGTCTGGGTGCCAGGAAAATTGCTGAAATTTGGAGGAATCTTGGGAAACAATTTAAACGCTTATATCTCCGTTAATATTGAGAATTTCGAGAAAAGGAGCTCAATTCGTGATCATTCTTTTCGGGGGAAGGTCTGAGCTGCAAAATGGTATACAAGTCGGGGGTCTGGGTGCCAGGAAAATTGCTGAAATTTGGAAGAATGTTGGAAAAAACTTTAAACCCTTATATCTCCGTTAATATTGAGAATTTCGAGAAAAGGAGCTCAATTCGTGATCACTACTATCGGGGGAGGATTTGAGCTGCAAAATGGTAGACAGGTCGGGGGGTCTCGGTGTCAGGAAAATTGCTGAAATTTGGAGGAATCTTGGGAAACAATTTAAACGCTTATATCTCCGTTAATATTGAGAACTTCGAGAAAAGGAGCTCAATTCGTGATCACTACTATCGGGGGAGGATTTGAGCTGCAAAATGGTAGACAGGTCGGGGGGTCTCGGTGTCAGGAAAATTGCTGAAATTTGGAGGAATCTTGGGAAACAATTTAAACGCTTATATCTCCGTTAATATTGAGAATTTCGAGAAAAGGAGCTCAATTCGTGATCATTCTTTTCGGGGGAAGGTCTGAGCTGCAAAATGGTAGACAGGTCGGGGGGTCTGGGTGCCAGGAAAATTGCTGAAATTTGGAGGAATCTTGGGAAACAATTTAAACGCTTATATCTCCGTTAATATTGAGAACTTCGAGAAAAGGAGCTCAATTCGTGATCACTACTATCGAGGGAGGATTTGAGCTGCAAAATGGCATACAGGCTGGGGGGTCTGGGTGCCAGGAAAATTGCTGAAATTTGAAGGAATCTTGGAAAAAGTTTAAACGTTTATACCTCCCTTAATATTGAGAATTTCGAGAAAAGGAGCTCAATTCGTGATCATTCTTTTCGGGGGAAGGTCTGAGCTGCAAAGTGGTATGCAGGTCGGGGGGTCTGGGTGCCAGGAAAATTGCTGACATTTGGAGGAATCTTGGGAAACAATTTAAACGCTTATATCTCCCTTAATATTGAGAATTTCGAGAGAAGGAGCTCAATTCGCGATCATTCTTTTCGGGGGAAGGTCTGAGCTGCAAAATGGAATACAGGTTGGGGGGTCTGGGTGCCAGGAAAATTGCTGAAATTTGGAGGAATCTTGGAAAAACTTTAAACGCTTATATCTCCCTTAATATTGAGAACTTCGAGAAAAGGAGCTTAATTCGTGATCACCACTATCGGGGAGAGGGTCTGAGCTGCAAAATGGCATACAGGCTTTAGGGTCTGGGTGCCAGGAAAATTGCTGAAATTTGGAGGAATGTTGGAAAAAACTTTAAACGCTTATATCTCCGGTAATATTGAGAATTTCGAGAAAAGGAATTTAATCCGTGATCACTCTTTTCAGGGGAGGGTCTGAGCTGCATAATGGTATACAGATTGGGGGGTCTGGGTCTCTGAGCGTTAAAATCGCCAGGAATGATTTTAGGGCTGTGGTCTCTAATGTCTAACACCAAGCTGTCTAGCATCTCCTCACATTGCGCTGACTTTGCCGTTGACTTTTGCCTTTAGAAAGCCGGATACCGGGAAGGCCATTGTTTCTTGAGTGGTTTGCTGGAAGTATAATATATATCGCCCCGTTTCCTGATGAGCCTTTCATACGGAGCACTACGTAATTTCAGGAGCAAATATACTCCTACTGATTTTATCGATGTATGTCCTTTGAAGCTGCAGTGTCCTCCGTTTGCTAGCCCATTTCTCTACCCCCTGTCATAAGAAATTTCAGTTTTGTCCAAGAATTTGTCGCGATTGCATCTTTGTATGGCTTGACCTCTTATAAAAGATCTTCTTCGTTTATTGAATTATTGAGTTCTGGTTACGTATTCACTCTCCTGGGAATAGCGGCCTACGGCGCTTCACCTTATTTATAGATGATTATCATCTTCAATCGCATCTTCCTCGTATCTTTCCTTCTCTTAATTTTCACCTTTCTTGAGGATTCAATATTATTCACGCGGGATCCATATTGAGAATTTCGAGAAAAGGAGCCTAATTCGTGATTACTACTATCGGGGGATAGTAGTAATTGATCGCGTTGTCGAAGTGCCGAAGGGGCCAAATGTACATATGTAGGTCCGAAAACTGCAGATTAATAGGCAGAGGTTGCGGTTGCTAAGGTCACTGGGTTTGAGATGGTGGAGCCTGCGAGAATGGGGCGTCTGCCCACCCAAGATAAACAGGTTTTAGGTGGTCCGTAGAGAGGGTCCTTATAACCCTGTTAACGTCTACCAGGAACGTTCGGGCATCAAACCAGGCTGATATACGCCTGTTCTAGCGGCTTCTTGATGGCATCGATGTGGCCGAAAACATATTCACAGGTAGCCAAATCTTTGGCAACAAAAGGATGGTATTGATGCCTAGACACTGGCACTGGGCGAAGCTCCTGGGGCTGGTGGCTAGTTTATCCTGAATGGCAATGAACTCGCCCCGAATGGGAAACGATGAGCCGAAAGCCATTTCAGCCGGAGAGGCTTGCAGATCCTTTTTAAAAGTGACTCGTAGTCCACGGAAGACTGCTGGAAGCACTAGGAGTCATAGAATCGTAGGCATGCACTTTAGAGTATGCGTTGCATTATTCAGTTAACCTGGAGGTGGGAAGGTGCCGTGTGGACGTGTTTCGCTCCCATGAGAAGGTTGGGCTCGACGAATGGATCAGCCTCAAATTGGCGACCTGGATCAGCATTGATGCATACAGTCGTAACAAAAATGGAAATCCAATGATCGAATATGGCCCGCGCGATTGTTGGAGCCGTCCTATCCAGGAGTGTGACTGCTTGTGGCCAATTTGTATAACTTGTATATACAATAGTGAGGCAACTCCCGTAGCCTTCGCAAAAAGGAAATTTGATAAGATCGACATGGATAAAATTACCAAACTCTGCTCTATTGTGGTCATATACCTTTGAGAGTTGCCATTGCACACATTGCTTAGCCCAGCGAAAGACGTCATTGCCGAAACTCGGCCACAAGAACCTAATCGTTAGACGTTTGCCTGTGACCCGGCCAATGGGGTGTTCCAGTCAATAGCCTGCAGCGAAGTGAAACCTATGAATACGGCTGGAACGTTCCGTTGAGCTCCATCTAGTAGACCGCATGGACGTCTAATTCGAGTCGGTGAAACTTCTCGTCTGCGCCTCGCTGATAGCTCTGAGTGTGGTGGGCATAGAGACCGTCTCCACGCGAGACAGAGCATCTTTCATAACGTTTTGGTTGCCAACCGTGGACTCGAAGTGGATGTCAAACTGGCCGATGAATGCGAGATGCCTGGCCTGACTAAGTGAGGCCTTGTCAGAGCGATTTATCAGCGCGAATGTAAGCTAGCGATGGTCGGTGTATATCACAAACCGTAAGTAGAATACCGCTACTCAGCGTCCGATAGTTTTCTTGGAGAGAAGTCTAATGGATCTCATGTGCCGTTTGTTTACTATTGGTCCAAGGTCGCACCGATAACCATGTTGGTGGTGGATGATACAAAGGTTGAAGTGGCAGCAGAGGCGTTGTCCTGCTTGCAACGCTCAAACGCAGAGTCAGCCTCGATTATCCAACTGATTTTGGAATTCTTGTTCGTATAGCCCTTGAGTAGCTCAACTAGCGGGGCCTGGAACTCAGGGGTATGCGGGCGATAATAATTACAAACATCGAGAACGTGTTTCAGCTGCGAGGAGGCTGTGGGTCTCGGAAAACCCGTGATTGCCTGTATTTTGGGCTCTGCTGAACGGAAGCTGTCCCTGTTGATGTGATAGCCAGCGAATATGACCTCAGATTGGTCGATTCGACATTTATCGCAGTTGACCTGGTGCCTGTAGAAAGAAGTTCTTCGAGGTGACGTTGTTCCTGGTCGATGGAGGAAACCAAGATGTTATCTTGATAGCTGCGGACGAACTCCAGCTTCCTGAATGCTTGCCTATGGACTCAAACGTGCCGAAGGGCATAGTGACGGCTGTTTTGCAAATCTGGAATCCAGTTGAAGGCCCGTTGCAGATCGATGACTGAGAATAACAGGCCGTTAGTCTCTTGGAGCAGATCCTCTATTATGGGCAGTAGATACCGGTCCTGGCGGATGATCGAATTTAGTTGTCGGTAATCACCCGTAGCGCGCCACTTACCGTCTGCGTTGGGCACCATGTGCAGAGGGCTGGCCCATTGACGCGAACAGGAGATCGAGACGGTCTTTCGCGAGGCATCAGGGCCGTGTGAAAACCGGTGGTCCATTAGTGACGATTTCGTGATGAATTAGCCGATTTGGCAAGGTCATCATTTTTCCTGGCAAAAAGGTAGTCTTTGAGAACTTTGAGAATTTGCTTATGTTTGTCCTCCGAAAGGTCGCGAAGCGTCTATTGAGATGAGACAGCGCTGATGGTATGAATTCGTAGACCCGGACCGAGCGTGTAGGCTTGGAAAGACTGGTGAGGCCGTTCAGGAGGCGACGGTGTCGTAAATCAACTATTAATCCGTGGTGCTGGAGTGCGTCCCCTCCGATGATAGTTATTCGAATATCGACGGTGATGAATGGACAGCGGAATAGTGGTGGTGGTAATGAAGTCAATAGTTTCGCGAAAACGGAGTTCGGTGATAAAACAGAGCGTCGTAAGTACAGCGAAAGAATTCGTATCTGAATTCTAGAACGGTTACGATTGAAATAATCACAAGCGAAAATCTTGCGCGGTATCAATGCTTGCTGAGTTGGCTGCCGGAGCATTGGCGGCACCACAGATACGTTTTATTCTTATAAATCCAATTGAATTCAGTTTCAATTTTTCGAGACGCAGTTTTATTCGTTGCCGATAGTACTGCTACAGGTTAGGTTAAGATAGTTCTGACTATTGTGGGGTACCCATTTGTAACGAATCAACAAAGTGAGTGAGTCGAAGAGTCATATTTCTCACCACTATTATTACGTATTCTACCAGGAGTCGTAAAGGGAAAACCCGAACCCAGACTGAAAATAACCCAGGCCACCAAGACTCCAAGATTTACTTTTCCACTTTGTAGAAGTGACGGAGGTAGTGCTACGTTTCGAATTTCCTATCGAAATGAAAGTTCGCTGTTAAGCTATCTCTTGTTATCAGTAATTCGAGATGCACCCTAGAAAAAATGTCAGTCTCTGTCTATCTCTTTTAGATTATTTATTTTGGCGTAGTTCCCAAATACTTCATATCAGTTTCCTGTTTAACCACGCCTTTGACAAGTTGATTCAGATTTCTCTCGCTGTCCCGAGTGTCCAATTTATCGGGAAGTTCTTTGTAATGGACCACTTGAGTAACAGCGACTGTAAGTGTTCACAGAATCAAGTATACGCTCACCACCCTCATTGTGTCAAGTAGTTGCCAGAAGACATCAGGTCAGTCTGTCCGTGGTGCGTATGAGATGAAGTAGTGAATCGTGCGATCAGCTGATATAATTGTGAGGTTCATCAGCCGGTCATCAAATCGGTCGACTTCTTTAATGGCATCACGTCAACTCTCAAAGATGGCGATACCATATTGTGGGCTACCAAAATAGAGACGTTTAAGCCCATTTTTACCACGTTCGCATTCTATGTGGCAGTGGTTCCAAACATCACACCATCGAGTTTCTTGTAGAGAGCACATATCAATGCATCTCTTGCGGAGGGTTCTTGCGAGTTTGTCCGTCTTAAAATATCGTGACCCACTTATAAAGGAGAACTACGTATAAATCGAACTGTTGTGTAGTGAAATAATTTTCCATAAGTAATATCATATAAAGGATTAGGAAGGACATCGATAACGATTGAGGAAAAGTCGCCAAGTGGGAAAATTAGCCTGGGAGTAGGAATCCTACGAATAGAATAATATAACCCTGTTCAAAAAATCAATGCCTTCGGTATCTTAGTTTAGTTAGTTACCAGAGAAAATATTTTGGCAATTGCTTCGATGATGATTATCAAATCTCTTTCTGAATCCGGGTTATGAACTATTTTCTACACACATGTTCATTATTGTTAAGCTTAACTGCTAACATATTCAGTAGATGTTATGAGTTTGAACCCGACACTAAAGAAATGTAAATGTTTGTCCCCCTGGAAGCTGTTGTACGAATTTATAATAAAGTGTCTCTCGCCAAATTCAAATAAATCTGATTTAGCCACATAATTTCACAATTATATCAAATTAATATAGGAGTGCGTAACGCAATCATTGATATGTGCGGAAACACCCAATTGTGTGAAAATGCGAATATGCGTATACATATATGCAAATTTGTGCCTCCCCTTGGAATCGTTCCAACATAATGCATGTATAATGAATAATTTCGTCTATCCAAAAACTGAATTTACATATATATATACATATTAGGAAAAGTGTCATTGCAATATTAGCACATAACACACATATTTCCTTCTGGAGAATGCATCTTTCGTGTTTCCCTTGCAATTGGAAGACCTTCCATGCATATCAAAGCTTTTAACATCAAACAATTTATGTGCACATCCAAACTACCTGTAAATCACAGTAAACTCAAGTTCTTCCCCGGTATCACGTCCAAATGGTTGCAAAAATAGCCTCCAATGTCAATGTCTTTTATCCAAACATTCACTTGAAGTTCAGCTCCAAGACTTGTTTCCACACAAGAAAGGCAACTAAAATTGTCCAAGAAGCTGGTAAGGTGTAATGATGCATCAGGCATACCCGGACGCGACGATATGTCTATTTACATATATACACACAGGTTGAAGCTGTTCGTTGATGTTACATCATCAATTATTATAATCGTTTCCAAAGTTTGTGTGATCTGCATAGATTAGTGACCAATAGTCAAACTAATCTGAATTCGTTCACATGCAGTGTTTTCTAGGAAAGTGAGATAAAATCGGCGAAGACGGCTTTACAGTTTCTTACCAGGGAAGAGGCAAATCGTCAGACGCTGGGAGCAGCGTGACCAAAGTGGTTCGCAGATGCTAAATGCTCCTTTATATAACTCATAGAACACAACATGACTGCGAATTATATTGAGCGTAAATTCGCCCATACTTTGGGCCAATCCTCAAACAAAGTAAAAATGCCATGTTCCACTTTTGATGAAGTTAACATACTAGCTACGGAATACCACTTCAAAGAAAGGAAGAAACTGGACTTAGAGAGGGCGTCCGTCATCGTATATTCGTAATCAAAACAACAAATGTAAACGTCATCAACAACAGGAGGATGTAAATTTTTTTTCACCGATTACAGTCATGTGGGGTATCAGATGAAAGCCCTTGTTGCTCTCTAAATGACTCTTTAAAAAATACGATTCAATCTGCAACGCCAGGGTAAGTAGAGTACTTCTTCCTTATTATGAAAATGTTCTCGGTTGGCCGCATTTTCCTCTCTCTGTTGAATCCGGGCCCTTTTTGCAGCGTCACTGACCTTACGATCGGAACGGTCGATGCGTTTCTCGTCTCCCAAAGTCATCCCCAACACGTCCTTGACTTGCAATGAATAAAAATCCTTTGTTGAAGATCATCACTGCTGAGTGGGTAGCTATTTCAACCAGTCGTTTACCGGGGTGGAAAAGTTTTGGAGCCAAAATCCAAATACAGCTTTTGAGAGATTTGGTGTTGTTTGGAACGTGTGCACCCAAGCATCTTTCTAATAAATTATCAGAACACAGAACCTCGTATGTACATTTCATCAATTGTATAATCTGGGATCGATGGGAATTCTGTCATGCTGAAAACCTGTGAAAGTCCCTTGGTTCTCGAACTGACGCTACTTGATGAGCGGAATGGTCGCATTCAACTAAGTACTCAAAAAGACCGCAGGTGTTCATATTCTCCCGCCAAAGTACCCATGAAGGTATGAGCTTTTCATGGCATCCTCGATTGATATACTCCTGCATTGATAATGCATGTCTTAAGTCGTAATAAATTGTTGCAAGAAAATGTTACCGAAATAATTCCTTTTTTTCTGGGACACAGTTTTCAAGCAATTTTTGACGGTGCGATGGCCGAGTTGATTGAGCGCTAGTCGCTCGTTCACGATGTCTTAGGTACGAATCCTGCTTTGACATGGACATTTGTGTTTGCCTTTGTTCTGGCCCACTGATCTAAGCTTATCTCTTCCGAAGCATTAAAGAAAAGAAACTGTGTGCTCTATACTCCCTAAAGGAGTGAACAGGCTGTATTCAAACCCTTTTAGTTATTTATTAAAAAAAAAAAAATTACACATAATTGCATTCGGAAATATGTAAGTCTTCTTCAACGTAATTGGCATTCATTTCGATTCAGGTGGTGAGGTAAGGAATCAATTTTTTTATGCCTTCACAAAATAGTTTCTTGCCAGTCCCTTCATTCACTTTTTTACCTGCCGCTTCACTTCTACGTTTGTTGAAAACCTTTTTCCACCAATCTGCACCTTCAGGGAAGGGGACGGGTGGTAATCTTAAGGTTCCAAGTGAGAGGAATGCGGTAGTGGTTCAAGACGTCCCATCCAAGCGAGTCCAGGAAATGCATCGCCGTGTGAGATCTAGAATAGTTGCGCAGCAGGCGGACTTCCTTTGTCAGCATGTCGTCCCATTATTCGCCTTCTTCAATTTTTCTAGGGTTTCACGGTACCTTGTCGTTTTTATGGGCTCCCCTTGAGCAAGATATTCAATCAAAGTTATGCTTTTAGTGTCCCAAAACGAGAAGGTGAGAAACTGTGACGCCATTGTTGAGACTATTTTTTGGTTTCGGGTGTGCAGTGAGGAACTATACTAAACTACTAAAATCAACAGTTTTAATCTCATCAAAAATCTGAGCTGAAGTTTGCCCCTTCAAAACGAGTTAGTCATGACGTGGTTTCCACACTTGACGGGAAATTGCATCGACATGTTTCGTAAGAGATGACCAAGAATTTTCAATATACTAACCTCGAATTGGGGTTACTTTGAGGGGAAGTAGTCAGGCTACATATTACCAATATGTCAACGGCCCTGACAGAGTGTTACTTAGGGTTTACATTTTTAGGCCACTTATTAAGTGGAGAATTTGCAATGATATATGGACTGGACTATTCCCAGAGGTTATTCAAGCTTGCGAGGGAGACATTAGAAAACCTGCAGGTCCGAAAATGTTGCTCAATGAAAGTGATTAGGTCTGGTTAAATCAGGTACGGCGGTTAAATGTTGAGACGATTCATATTCACTAACAAAAAAATTGACTCTTAGTGAAATATTGAAAAAAGTCTAGAGAATTTTCATGTTAGCTTTGTAGCCAAGTGAGAGAGATTGTTGAAAACAGTCTGCTCAGAGACGAATATAAGTTTAAGCTGGATCTCTAAATAGACATGATCAGTTCACTTGAAATGTATCGCCATGCAGGACAAATTACAGGAGGGACCGCATTAATCGAAGAAGAATCGCAGAAGTCGAAGAGGAAGGAAACTTTGGGCCCAGAAAATAAACCTAATAAAGCCATCAAGTTCACGGTTAAGGCAAGGCCGGATATGTTTACCAAGTTGAACAAAACATGCCTTGCAGAGAAAATTTTCCTAGGATTGTGGGGGTAGTGATCGCGAACATCAACAGCTATCATTTCTGAAAGATCTGGTCATTGTCTATCGAGGTCGGTAACACAACACGTAAATACCTGGGATTAATTTCAATGTCTTCCTTGTCTCCTCTTCGCTGAAGCGCTTTAAAGGGTGAGTTTCAAACTCACTCACTCAAAGTTCTCTTATCCTTAACTGCCCCGATGAATTAATTATATCGAATTCAGGTTGAGGATCGGCCATTTTTTTAGCCCTCCAAAAAAAAAAATGAGAATTTTTTTCTAAAAATAGAGCAGATTCACCGGAAGAAATCCATTGATTTGATTATTGGTTAGTTTCTGTTGTATAATGATGAATCCAGGTTCCATCAACGGTTACAACTCGACGCAAAAACTCCTTCGGATTTGGCTTAAATTGCCTCAGACACTGCTTTGAAATTAAAAGCCGCATCCGTTTGTTGTTTAATTTGAGTATTCGCAGCACCCGACAATTTTTTTATCGCCAGTTAATAGTAGTGTAATAATAAAATCCCCAGGTATATATGTATATGGTTGTTGTAAGCCCGTGAAACAGACCTACCAACCATCCCTGTCGGTTTTTGGTAATATACTTCAACTCCCCTACAACTCTTCCCCTACTGTTCTGCGCCAGGTAGCCCTAGACCGACCCACTTGTTAGGCATGCTGGGATAGTGGCTTCCTTTGAATGACATAACCTTTTCCAATATGTGATCTATCCACTGTCACTTCTGGTTTCTCATTAACACGTACGTGGACGAATTCCTTCATATGATCTTCTGTCAGGTCAGAATGCCCTGACGACACGACACTGATATGAGTTGATGAATGCTTTGCTTTAGCAAGAGCAGTTACTTTTCATATACTACTCCTATATAAGAGCGCAGAGAGAACATTGGTGCTGGACACCCTCAACCAAATGTTGATGTTTAGAGAGCTGCATTTCAAAATTCTGGCCAAAACAGCGGAGACGAATTTAGTGCTACTGATACGTCGAATGATCAATCAAGTTCAGTATCGCCGACCGCAAAAACAACGCCACCTAGCTATGGAAATTGCTCGACGTTCTCGATGTTTTGCCCATTGATGCAAATAAGAAAAGCGCTACGACTCATCAAATTGAGAACCTTGGTTTTCTTGGTATTTATCATCAGTTCGACTCTATTTACCTCCTTTTCAAAATCAGGAGCCATTTGGCCGATAATTCGATGAGAGAGCAATCAGATGTCATTGCCGTAGCTGACGTATTTGAAGGAACATGACATCGTTCATTGAAAACCTCCTTGTACTCCGTCTAATGCAGCCTAAAAGACGTCACTTATAACAAAAAGAACTGGTGCAGGTGCAGATACCCCTAGCAGTTTTACAGTGCCAAGATAATTTATTGAGTTTCTCATATTATTGCCATCTTAAAGTGGAGATACTTGTCTCTTTTTATGTAGCTTAAGGGGTCAAATCACCTTTCTAATTTTCGACCTTGAAAGACGCTGCCAATGGCGCTCTCAAGAACATGGCTGAGGAAAGTGACTTTGATTATTAAAACAAACTTCTGCTTGCTATTCTAAGGCTAGAACGGACCAAATAGAATTGTTTAATCTTCAGAAGCGGAAGCTCAGGTCAAAGAACAAAATGATGACATTATTGACCAAAAGTTAGCTTCAAGTCCGTGGCCGAGGAGTTGAACATAAAGGTCTCCCATGCAGCGGGAATCCTAATAGGGCCCATACACTGTCAAACAAATTGCGCAACGGGGCGATGCGCAACGTTGCGTTGTGCAATTGCATTTCCCATACCCTTAGTGAAATTTTCTTCAAACATTAGTTACAAGTTGGAAACGGTATGAGTAACATGCCATTAATAGGGTATTGCATCTATCTGTATTGTTATCTGGAGGGGTAGGAAGGGAAAGAGGTGGAGTCCTCTCTAGCTTCCCTTCCGCATTGGGGCGATATTTACTCTAACAGCTTATTTATGATTCGAAACTAGCCTTATTTCGAGGTGATGTTACTTTAGGAGAAATGGAAAGGAGGAATATTTTTTTCCTTCTATATGTTATATCCTCTTTACACTCTTACTATTCGGGGATATAGTTGACAATCTCAACTTTACCATGATAATATCAAAATACCCCCCATTAGACGGAGGGAATTTGAGAGAGAGGACATCCTTTATCACAGCAGAAATAGGGCTCAAAATGAAACCTTATCGTTTAAAGGGTTGATGGCTGCCGCTGTCCTTTAACGAGGTTAGAAAAAGAAAACCTTTCTCCCCATTCCGTTCTCCTCGCGGGTTAACCTTGAAAATTCAACTAGGTCATGCTGATGTAAAAGGAACCCCACTTTGAATGGCCATAACTTTGTAAGGGCGATGGGCGCATCGAGTTCCTTCTTCTCCTTTGAAAGGTGAAATTCTACTTTTATGAAAATTATATTTCAGCGGTCGGCTGAAAAATATTGCTGAACGAAGCACAATATGCCCACACACAACACATCGCGTTGCGCAAACCTCTCCGTTGCGCAAAAGATTTCAAACATGTTTGAAATCCGTCAAACATTTGCGCAACACGTCAAACATTTGCGCCACACGTCAAACGCGCCCATACATTAGCAAATTATTGCGCAATAGCCTGCATTGCGTGATTTGTTTGATAGTGTATGGGCCCTATAATTGTTTGCACAGAACTAATTATCAACGACAAAAATTATTGTCAATGTTAAAGATAAACCCGTTAGCTTGTCTGCAAAACCTGATAAAAAGCAATCTCAAATAAACGATTTTTATTATGAAAACGTTTGACATCATTAAGATCAATTATTAGGTCAATAGATTTTAACAATTTTAAAGTTAAACAGCCTAACAATTTTGCGTTTTCTTCAAGTTATGGTAAAATCACGTAATTGTAATTTGTTGTTTGTAATTTATTCTGTATATGTATATTTCGGGAGCAACTTACCCCCTTCATCAGTACAAAGCTGCTTCCTGCCTGACTACCCTCCTTATTGACCAGATCTAGTCCCAACCGACTTCTTTTTGTTCCCTGATCTAAAAATTACGCTCGGAGGACAAAGATGTTCGTCAAATTAGGAGACCATCACCTTGTAAACAATTACTTTGCAGAGAAGTTAGTTAGTTAGTTTAGTTAAATGGGGGGAGCCGCAGCTCCGAGCACTCAGGCCATTATTAGGCCCATTGTACTATCCCCGTAAGTTGCCTATTCAATGGCTTCCCCCCTACGGTGTTCGCAGGCTTTAGCGAATCTGAGAACATTCTCAAGAGGCAGAGAGTGTGCAGATTCTTCATTGAAGAAAACCTTGCCAAGGTGTCTTCGTCTGAGATCTGAGGATGCCGGGCAGCTGCATAAAAAGTGCAGGGCAGTTTCCTCCTCCTCCTCACATTGGCTGCACACAGCCGAAACCACTACCCCAATCTTTTCCATATGGTAGTTTAAGGGGCAGTGTCCCGTCAAAAGCCCTACTAGGGTTTTCATGTCCCACTTCTTAAGGGACAATTTGCAATTTCACCTTTCAGAGTAGACTTGACAGAAGATGGTCGGATTCCAAGAGCTGGTTCTGGGCCCACCATTGTGGATCCAGACCCTCGGCGAGCCAGTCTATCAGCCCCCTCATTACCGGCGATGTTAGAGTGCCCCGGCACCCACATCAGGAATGTTTCGTTCAGTCGGCCAAGTTTCAGCAGCACCTGATGACAACTCCACACCAACTGGCTTGATATGTTGTTGCCATCTAGTGCTGATAATGCCGCCCGACTGTCGGAACAGATTCGAATGGTGCGACCCCTCCATTTTTGTCGCAGACATTCTTCTGCTGCCAATGAAATGGCATATATCTCCACCTGGAATATGGTCGTCATTTTTCCGAGGGGTCGGGCCAGTTCTATAATCGGATTCTCCGAGAACACGCCTGCACCCGATCCATCCTCCGTGACTGACCCGTCGGTGAAGATTATTAGGTCTGTAATCTGAAAAGACTCATGGCCACTTGTCGACCATTCTTCTCTTTCGGTGATTATGACAGTGTATGTCTTTTCAAAGACGAATCTGGAAACCATATGATCGGTCGGCATCAGGGCTACCGGATGTTTTTCAAGGAATTTCCATATAGACGCATGCCCGTTGGATTGGCCGCCTTTCCACGCCCCAATGGTATCGAGCCTATATGCGTCGTTGGCTGCTTTCCGTTTCACCTCCAAGTAGATGGGGGGCAAATTTAGGATGGCTTCAAGTGCCGCAGTCGGCGTAGTACTCATTGCTCCAGTAATACTTAGGCAACCAAGTCTCTGAATCTGCGTTAGCAGCTTCCTGCTGTTAGCAAAGTTCAGTCTTGACCACCAGACGATGCATGCATACATCAAAATGGGTTTTATTATGGATGTATACATCCAATATATCCGTTTAGGTGAAAGTCCCCAGGTCTTACCTATCGCATTCCTACAGCACCAGAGCAATCTGCAGGATTTCTGGTATTGTTCCTGGATATGATGCTTCCACGTTAACTTGGAGTCGAAATGTACTCCTAAGTACTTGACTGTTTGTGCCAGTTGGATTTCCGCCCCTGCTAAGGTGGGTAACGTGTAGCTGCCCCACCTGACGTTCTTAGTGAACATAACTAGTCCAGTCTTCCTAGCGTTCACCGTGAGTCCATTGCGGAGGCACCAGCTGTGGATTACATGCAGAGTTGCATTCAAGCGGTCACATACTGTGTCCGCAAACTTGCCGGTAATTATTACGGCTAGGTCGTCCGCAGATGCTTGCGCGAAGACTTTTTTGTCCTCCAGGAGCCACAGCAGGGTATCCATCACCAAGAGCCATAACAGTGGAGAGAGAACCCCTCCCTGTGGGCAGCCCCTGAGACATCCTGCTTCAATAGACTTCTGGCCGACCGATATCACACGCATCACAAATTGCCGCAAATGAGGCATAATTGTATTCTTTATCGGACATCGCCTTTTCAATTTTTGCCGTAAGTTCATGGAGTGCTGTCTCCGTGGATTTGCCTTTCTGGTAGGCGTGTTGCCTATGGTGAAGTGGCCATTTAGGAATGTGTGTATCCCTTATGAACCGATCTACTAATCTTTCTAGTCCTTTTAGCAGAAAGGTCGTTAGGCTGATCGGTCGAAAGCTTTTTGCGTCTGTGTAGGTGGGTTTTCCTGGTTTGGGAATGAACAACACCTTCACACCCCGCCATTTAACTGGAATATAAGCGTGTGCTAGGCATGCCCGATATATATTCCGAATGTGTCGACCCAGGGCATCCATTCCTTCTACTACTAGCGCAGGAATGATGCCATCCGGACCTGCAGACTTATATCTGTGGAACGAGATAAATGCCCATTTCACTCGCTCCAGTGATACTACTTTGCATGGCAGATTCCAATCTCTCCGTTGAGGGCTGTATGCACCTGTTGGCCCCGAGATTAGATTTTGGATGCTGCCTGGGAAGTGTACTTCAAGCAAATGATTTGCCGTTTCTTCATCGCTTTCTGTGTACCTCCCATTCTGTAAACGTAAGTAACCCAGTTTCTGGCTACGTTCTTTGTCCAGAATCCGCTTCAGCTTTGACGTTGCCTCAAGAGAGTTAGTCTCTTCGCAAAAGCGTCTCAAAGATGATCGTTTGGCCGATCTTATGCTCTTCTTTAGAGCCTTCTGCGCCTCTTTATAGCGATTGCAGCTAGTGCTTGATTTACCCTTCAGAGCACGATTGAGGAGCATCCTTGTCGTTCTCCTCTGTTTTGCCAAATCCGAGTTCCACCATGGTGTTTTACCCTTCTTTGGCATCTTGAGTGGACGGCTTTCTTCGAAAGCTTCTCTCATGCTAGTTGTGATTATCTAGGTTGTCTTCTCAATTCCAGTAATGGATTTGATGCGCTTCCCAGGGATCGTGACTCGGGCGCTCAATTCTGTTTGATACATTACCCAATCTGTCTTCCTCGGATTCTGAAATGGAGTGGGTGGAGGTAGATCCATGCCCATAACGAAATCAATGCGTCTGTGATCCAAGAGTGTGATATCGTTTGATACTCTCCACTCTCCGATCAGAGCCGCGATGTCAGGAGATGCCACCGTTATGTCGATGACCTCTCGCCTGACCACGTTGAAGAAAGTGGGATCATTACCCACATTTAGGATCTGCAAATCGGTTCCTACTAGATACTCCAATAGTCTCGATTTGCAGAGAAAGGCGGCGAGCACTTTTTGGACTAATTAAGGAGATGGGAGCACCGCTGCGAGAAGTAAGTAGACTTACAAGGAGACTATGTAGAAAAATGAAAGTAAATTTAAACAAGAAATGTCTTATATCATCATTGTTAGGTCGGAAACTTTTCACATCACCCTCTTATTATTCATATTTGCCGTAACCGGACCTTGTTTCAAAATCCTTAAATGATCTACATTCACTGCATTCTAAAGGACTGAATTGTCTAAAATTACGTGATCTGTGAACGATTTCGTTGCGATGACTATTAATACTGTGTCCATAGAATGAATGGAGGTCGAGCAGGCCGTCCAAAAGATTTTGAGGTTATGGCTCCGCCTCGGCACGGATTTAAAGCGCGGCATGACACTGCAAACACCAGATCCCAAAAAACATAAGTCACTCTCGAATCCGCTTCTTCACGGTCTCTCCTCTACGAGCAGACTCCCTATAACATAATATACTATTGCTAACTTAATTTGAGTAGATATCGGCATGAAGGGTATTTTCAGCCCTAGACACCGTATAGAGGCATCTTGGTATTTTTTTCAGATTTTTCAGTTGGATAGTTTCTGAGAATGCGTCCGAGAAAAAAAAAACAGCACTTTATAACGCCCGCACAGTAAATGTCAAAACTAAGGGGGTTGAAAAGTACTAATTGAGACCTTTCATTTGATACTCCACACGACTATATTTTGCAAAAAAAATTACACCCCCGTATTACAGGTATGGAGAAAGTTACCCGTTGAAATTACAAAAATAATCTAATTTTATCGGAGTCTCAATTCCGAACCCCTGGGGAACAATTCCCCCACCCCCCGTCCGTCCTATCGACCGACCTTCACATTGTTGGTGAACACACTATTACCTAGAGCCATAGTAAAAGAAATCTGACTCTTCCCTGTGGGTAGCTCCTAATGCATATTGTTTTCAGATACCCCTTGGTTTTCCCTTTTTGGTAGTCCTGTTGTGTTCTGCGAATTATATAAAGGAGCACTTCACATCTGCGAGCCGCTTGGGTCACGCTGCTCCCAGGGCAGAGGTGAGGCAGCATCTGACGATTTGCCTCTGCCCTGGTAAGAAACCGCAAAGCCGTCATCGCCTAATTTTTTGTAAAGTTTGGGTGCTAAGTCCTAAACGAGGAATCCATGGACCAAAAAAGAGGGAGTAAGTTGCTTCCCATTTGGACCGGCCCGGCATTAAGTTGATGCGGGCTTAGGGCCCCAAAATTCTCAAAAGAAAAACGTTTAAGATTTCACTCAGTAACTTATGCAGCAAACAGAAAATTGAGCCAGTAAATTCCGAATTGTTTCCCTTTTCGAAAAATGGTTCAACAGTATTAGCACTTCTGCATACGAGTATATACCGATTAACAGAGATTTATCTGTTATCATAGCGGTGAGCCTCCTCCACATGTTCAGTGATATTAGCGCCATTGCAGAGATTGGGATACGCAAGCTGGGTTGGCAATCTTCTGATTGCTTATTGTGAATCTCATGTAGTTTTTCGCGATCTTTTCGTGAGTAAACGCGGTTGTGAGTTCTACTGGGTTTACTTCACTTTTGATTTTCAAAAGTGTAGATTTTTTTAAATTGATGTACATTTGTGATGAAAGTACAAGTGTAAAAACTCGCGAGTTTAGTGTGAATACAGTGAATATATCTGGGAAATACTATAAAAACACCAGTAACTAATAGTCTGGATGGACTCTTACATAGTTAGATACTTATACGTTGTTCGTCGACTTTTAATCGATTTTAAAATTCAGGATTTCTTGGTCATTAAGAACTCCAAGGAAGTCTTCTAAATCTAAGTTTGGTGAGTTTTTCTTATTTCACTGCTACAAGTCTTTTTCGACGCGAGTTTTGTTGCCATAAACAAAATTACCTCAAGAGAAGGAGGCGTTATTTAAAGAATTTTTTTGAATTAGTATTTCTGCAATAATGGCCATGCATATATAAATAAGACAAGTGCATATGTACAACTTAAGCGCGTCTGGATGTATGCTCGATCCTCTAAAGACTCTAAAACTCAACGGGTTCTCCAACAAATCTAAGGGATTCGGGTTGACGGACAAGGAGATAAAAGACAAAACTCCGTTGTTTAACGTTTTTTCTGTAAAACAGAACCTTATTAAAATCGATTCAATTTCTGTCTGTCTGTCTTTTTTTCCGGAGGTGGAAATCTTCCAAAGACAGTGTTGCACATGTTCCAACGTGTAGGATTTTTACCCCCTAAAACTATCCCCCAGCTCTCATCTTCCCCGCGGAACCACCCCAAGTATTTCGTCACGGGGTGGACTAGCCTCTCCCTTCGCGCATCGATTGCATTCGCAACAGCCCCTTCCTCGCCTCCTAGACTTAACGGTCAGCTTAAGAGCTTCGTTTGGGCTGCCGTCGAGGGCGGACGTTGTTTTTCAGCGTACCGCAAATCTTCAGTATTTCTTGCATCGTTACTGGAGGTATTACAGCTACATCTAAAGATCTGTCTGAAGACTGAAACCGTTTGTGCTCTTCTGAGGGAACAAACCCTGAACGATTTTCAGTGGGAGATTGGGTCAGAGTTGCTTGAAGTAGTCCCTCTTGCTTTGCTGTATAGGCAGCTTCAGGTTTTTTTCGGGCTTCCTTGTATGCTGGCTGAATCACCCCCTGGTGAATCCTACGCATTGCTCTCTGAGCCTCTCATTTGGTCCGTTAACACGCTGACCGAAGATCAGACATTTTACTATTCCACCCGCAGTTGGGCCTTCTACTGGGGAAAGTATAACGTCTTGGCATAGATGAGTCACATGCCTTCGCGATACAGTCCGTGATATAGAAGGCTCTTTCTGAGGGTGTACCTGGTATAGTGTCCTGGTCCAACCACACATCTATGAATGTTTCGTCGTCGCAGACTAACTTGAGGTTCTCCTCATTCTTGGATGAGCAGATTTTCAACCGCTTGACTTGCTCTGCATGTCAAAGACTACTGCCTGGTGATCACTGCGGGTGTACTATTCAATGATGTTCCAGGACATACCGCAAGCTAGTGAAGGACTAACAAAGGTCAGATACGTAACCGAACTAGACTCCCCTTTCCGGTAAGTATCAATCTCGCCGTCGTTAACCAATATGATATCTAACTGCGAGAAAGCCTCCAAGAAATTCCTGTCCTTTTGCATCCAAAACCAATCCGTCCAGCATTTCCTCGAATTAAGCCAACGTCGGGCTTGGAGGAGCATAGCAGCTGAGCTGTAGATGTACTATATATGCCGCTTATTTTTACCCATATGAACTCACTTGCGGACTGTGGTCCCCGCATGCCGACAAGGCCGCCACACCTATTGGTATTGTTGGGGTTTCTATAGAGTTCGCTTATTTTTTTATGAAATCTCGTGGGATCGCCTCCCATTCTCCTTTAATGGTTTCTTCTAACTTTAATGGTTTCTTCTAACTTCTGTACGTTCGCTGGAGTGGCATTTATATCCTAATTTTTTAAAAAATTTATCCCATGAATGCTCGGCTAGATTAAGTCCCGAGCTTCGTGGCGTCACTAGTAGATTGACCTCCTCCAGATACCGGCGTACAATAGCAGCCATGTGCGATTTTATGTTATCATCCATGAAAACAAGCTCTCATATGGTGGTTGCAAGGGCTTCCGGGAAGCATCCACGCCAACCAAGACTTGCGTGCAGACGTGCAGGACCTTGGGGGAGGGGTTATCCTTCGTCGAAGAATGACGGGATGGCGGGGTGATTTTAGCTTGTCCACGGTGTCCCGGAGCAAGCACAAAACCCCAGTGGTGGAAAGGGCTGACCTAGCACGGGGTCACTAGAGGGTCTCAAGTTCTCCCCGTATACAAGCTTGGCGGAGCTGGCGACAAACACTTCATGATGGGCTGTATGGAGGCCAAGTAGAACCTAAAGGCAGGACTTGCGACCACGAAGAGTTATCGTGTCCCATGAGAGCGGCCGTCAGCGTCCTAGGTAGCTTTTAAGCATCCCATTGGATTGCGCGTGGTACGCAGTCGTCGGATGGCGTTTGAAGCCTGCGAGTTTGCCTGACTCCGAGAACAAGGCAGACTTGAACTGTCTTCCCTGGTCAGTGGTCGGCTGGAACTCCAAAGCGTGGATTCCATTCCCAACAAAGGGCGTCAGTGCAAAATTGTGCGAAAATGTCGGCCAAAAGTGTTGCCTCATGCCACCACCTAAACCTGTCGATGATTGTGAGGGAAAACTTGAAACCATGCGAGTCTCGCAAGGGGCTAATGACATCAATGTGGAGCGTGTGAAAACGCTTGGTAGAGCGAAGGAATGCGCCTACTTCTTTCTGTATGTGCTTAATGACTTTACACTTCTAGCACGCGATGCATTGTTTGGTCTAGGAGTTAACATCCTTATTCATTGAGGATGTCTGGATAGCTGAGTGGTTAGAGCGCAAGGCTGTCGTACGGAAGGTCGCGGTTCAAATCTCACTGGTGGCAGTGGAATTTGTATCGTGATTTGACGTCGGATACCAGTCGACTCAGCTGTGAATGAGTCCCTGAGTCAAATCAGGATAATAATCTCGGGCGAGCGCAATGCTCCTAGTGTACCGTTACGGTCTTGAATGAAGTGCTCTAACACACTTCAAGGCCCTGATCCAACATGGATTGTTGCGCCAATGATTATTATTATTCATTGAGGACCAGAAATATTTACTAGTGACCAGCCGATTCGTTGTCCGAATTCCGATCGTGTACTGCAGCGGAAAGTGGCCGGAATATATGGCCTAGTTTCCTTTTCAGAGGTTTCGCAGAGTATTTTGGAGGTTGAGCCGAAAAAAGGAGCTCCCGAAATTTGTATTTGAGACTCTGAAGCACTGCGTCATCCTTCTGCGCCTTGGCGATTGCCGAAACATCGGCTGTGGCAGGGATTTTGGCTTCTGCAATCCCTTACAAACCGCTTGAAACTACATTGTCCTTGCCAAACACGTGTTGGATGTCTGAAGTTCAGGTGCCGAAGTTGGGGAGGGGACGTTTTCTCGGGCTTCTCCTTAAAAGCAGAGATAACATGTTACAGGTTGATTCCCACGTAAGCGGCTAATAGCTCATGATCGTAGGTGCTGCAATTCCGTTGAGCTGTATTCAATTTCTTGGAAAAGAAGTTTAATGACTGCCAGATTTGGTTCACCTTTTGGTGAAAGGCAGCACCTACCGCGATGTCTGAAGCATCGATGAATACGGCTAAGGGTGCATTTGGTTGATAAGTGTTGTGGGGCTTTGGACAAGAAGGACGTATTTTCAGTTGATGTAGTGACAATATAACGGTAATATCATTGACATGTCGCTGTCATCCAGACGCACATCGCCTCGTGTAGGCTCCAGTCTGTTGATTTCTCTCAATTTTGTGTAAGTGCACTGCGCACTGTGATTATTTTTCAGATTGTTCGGTTGGATATGTTCTGGGAACGAGACCTGTTTCACTTTTCGGAGCACATATTTTGAGTCCTCATTCCCCTGCATTTCACTTAATATCAGAAATGACCATTTTCGAAAAGTACTAATTGATCCATGACCATATTCTGTGAGAAAAATATTAATCCCCTTTCGCAAATATGTTGAGAAAAAAGTACTACCCTTTATTTTTGAATCTCCTGTAGGAATCATAGAGGGAAGGGATCATTGGTCTCTAATGCAAGGTCAAAACGCGTCAACGAACATTGTGATATCATCTATTTAATATGACTTAATTTCAAAATGATTCAAACCAAACAACCTACTGTCCATGGCAAAGTTAATTCATAAGTATTTGCTTTTCCTCTGGATGGGTTGAAATTTAAATACGTTCTTTGAAGTGACGGATATACTATGCATTTATTTGTTTAAATCTGGAGGCTATATTCGATTTCAAGAGGTTTTTCACAGTGATTACGTGGGTTATTACGTACTTTTTCTCGAAAGACGTGAATAGGCAACAAAATTAAAATTCTCAGCTTGAATCAATCGTTTTCCCAGAAAGCCATATTTAATATTTAGTCAAGAAACAGAGGGTGTGAAAGCAGATACTAAAATATCCATTTTATATTTTTCTTTGTGGTTCTAGAATTACCTCTTATTAAATGAAAGTAGAAGAACTAAAATCGAACACTCTGGCTAGATTGAATTATATTATACTGCACGACACGAAACAGTTTAGACAGACAAACAAGAATACCTCGTCGTAACCATCCTATCTCAAGGATATCTTATTGTTAATAGTTGTAATTCGCAAACAAACATGATACAGCCTTGTTACTGGACTAAATATCACAAGGACCCCTTCTACCCCTTTCTATCGCTGCTTGTTGAAGCTTGTTGAATTTCAAAATCCAACAGCTATTGTTGCTGAGCCGAGAGCCACAAACAAAATGCCACCTCAGTGACCCCGGATTTTTTTACAAGGACCTTCGCCTTCTGGCAAGAGTTCAAATTTCTCTACTCGGCTGCGTGAATTCTTGGAATTTTACCCTTCACAGTTGATTTGACAGTAGATGGCCGGATGCCAAAATCTGGTTCTGGCTCCATCATTGTGGATTCAGATTCTTGGCAAACCAATCTGTCAACTTCCTCATTACCAGCGATTTTTGTCGCAATCATTCTTCTGCTTCCAATGAAATGACGTCATTTTTCCGAGGGGTCGGACCAGTTCCATAAGTAGACTACTCAAGAGCACCCCTGCGGTCGATCCGTCTTCAATGACCGACTCGTCGGTGAAGATTATTAGGTCTGCATTCCCAACAGACTTGCGCCCATTTATCGATCATTCTTCTCTTTTAGTGATTACGACAGAGTATGTTTTTTCAAAGACAAATCTGGAAACCATATGATCGGCCGGCATCAGAGCCACCGGATGATTGTCAAGGAATTTTCAGATGGACGCATGACCCTATATTTGACCGCCTGTCCACGCTTCATTGGTACTGATTTTATATGAAGCGGTCGGCGTAATACTTATTGCTTCAGTAATACTTAGACAACCGAGTCTTTGTATCTGCGCCAACTGCTTCCTGCTGTTATTTTTTGGGTAGGGAGGTGAAATGCAGGTACGCACCACTCGATGCATGCCTACATCAAAGTGAACATTCTTGTGGATGTATGCATCTAACGAATCCCCTAAGTCTTACCTTTCGCAGTCCTACAGTATCAGAGCAATCTGCAGGATTTTTTTTTTTTATGGATGAAGGCGGAAATCTTGGAAAGACGCTGCTGTGCCAGTTTGCAGCAGTGTGTGGGATTCACACCCACTAAAACCACCCCCACTCTTCCGCCCCTCCCCACGGGACCACCGTGAAGTATTACTTCGCGGGGGAGGCTCTGGTTCGTTATACCAGCTCGTCCATATCACGTCTTCGTCGCGCCGCCTTCCGAGCTCGATCCAACTCCAGGAGTTTTGTTTGCACCACGGCTACTGCCTCATTTACCGCCATCCAGTTTTCCTCCGACTTCAACATCTCTTCCACCAGGTTGGAGGGCTCGATGTCCGCCCCTCCTTTTCTGCTGCAGAAATCTGGGACAATGGAACACAACGTGCTCCGAGTCCTCGAGTGTAGCACCGCATTCAGGACAGTTGGGAGACTCGTCCAACTCGAAGCGATACAAGTACTTCCTATAGCCACCGTGTCCCGTAAGGAACTGTGTCAGGTGGTAACTCAATTCTTCGTGCTTTCGGTTGACTCATTTCTTGATACACGGAATCAATGTATGGGTCCACCTGCCCTTGTCGGAGTTATCCCATCGTTGTTGCCACTTGCCACACAACTCTCTCCTGATGGCTTTTCGGAAATCCGCATTCACCTCGGCTGGATTTGCCCTCCGTTTTTCGTAGAGCCAGTGTGCCTCGCTCGCTAGAAGATCTATAGGGATCATTCCTGCGATAACACACACTGCCTCCGTCGACGCCGTCCTAAATGCGCTGCACACCCTTAGCGCAATTGGCCGGTATGCCGAACATATCTTCTTCCGGTTGACAGCGTGGTTCAACGCTCCCGCCCAGACAGGGGCCGCGTATAGCAGGATCGACCTCACCACTCCCGCGATGAGTAGCCTGCGACGATACTTCGGCCCTCCCACGTTAGGCATCATCCTTGCAAGGGATGAGCTGGCATTTGCTGCCTTCTCTCGCGCATAATCCAAGTGTCCCTTGAAACTCAGCTTGGCATCGATCATCACCCGCAGGTATTTGACAACCGATTTTGAGACGACCTCATGATTACCAACCTGGATGGTAACCGTGTTGTTCTTCCTACGGTTGGTAATGAGGACCGCCTCTGTCTTTTCGTTCGCCAGGTCCAGCTTGGCCATTCGTAACCATGACTTGATGGTATGAATGGCTTCATTTGCATAAAGCTCCACGTCCTCGGGATGCTTTGCAATTGCAATTACCGCCAAGTCATCCGCAAAACCAATCAGTGTTGTCTCCTCCGGCACGCGAAGACCAAGCACTCCGTCGTACATTATGTTCCACAGCAGCGGTCCCAATACAGAACCTTGAGGCACACCTGCTGTCACAATGTACTCCTTCGGCCCGTCGTCCGTCCCGTACCAGAGAAGTCTGTCCGAAAAGTAACTCTCGATGAGCCGAGCCAAGTAGCTAGGAACACCCAGTTTGGCCAAAGTGCCCTTAATCCAGTCCCAATTGGCTGAGTTAAAAGCATTTTTGACGTCCAGCGTCACCAGAGCACAGCATTTGCCCATGGCTATTGCATTTTGAGCCAATTCTACGACTTTTGCTACTGCATTGACCGTAGAACGGGCTCGCCGAAACCCATATTGCCGCTCTGAAAGACCACCCGCAAGCTCGATGAACGGGGGCAGCCTGTTGTATATCACCCTCTCCAACATCTTCCCCATGGTGTCTAAGAGACAAATAGGGCGATATGAAGAGGGCACGCCGGGTGGTTTTCAGGGTTTCGGTAGCAACACCAGCTTCTGCCTCTTCCACTGGGCGGGAAACACTCCTTCCGCTATGCACGATTCGAATGTGCTTGCGAACCACCTTGGTCTGGCCTTGACCGCCACCTTCAGAGCCCTGTTCGGAATTCCGCCCAATCCCGGAGCCTTGCTGTCCCCAATACGTCTGCAGATTTCCCAAAGTTCCCCTTCGGTAACATCAGGGATCGAGAAGACGTCCTGCTGAGCTGCCAGTTGGGGTTCTCTTTCGTCCTGCTCCTGCTGCGGGAAAAGAGTTGTAATTATTTGCAACAAGAGCCGTGGGCATGTCACCTGAGGTCATTTTCGCCCGCGGATCTCCTTCATTACAACTTGGTAGGCTGTACCCCACGGATTCGTATTAGCCTCCATGCAGAGCTTCTGGTAGCATTCCCGCTTGCTTCTCCGAATGACCTTTTTAAGGTTGCTTCGCAGATCCCTGTATTCCTCCTCACGCTCCTGGTGCTCCGGCCTTCCCCTTGTCCTGTGGGAAAGTCTCCTTGCTCGGAGACAAGAGGATCTCAAGGCAGCGATCTCCGTGTTCCACCAGTAGTTTGGCCTCTTGCCGTGGTGCAAACGTCGTCGTGGCATCGTAGCGTCGCATGCTTCGGTTACACGCTGAGACAGCTGGGTGACCCTTTCCACCGCTGTTCCATCCGGATCATGGGCTCCCTCCAATGCGACCAGGAATGTCTCCTCGTCGAAAGCTCCGATAGACCAGCCAACCGCCTTAGCCTTTCCACCTCCAGAGCGTCGTTGACTGCTTCCCCGGTTCCCACTGCGGAGGAGGATGGCCTGGTGGTCACTGTGGGTGTAGTGCTCACTCACTTGCCAAGCCATCTCCCTCACCAGTGAAATGCTAACAAATGTCAGGTCAACGATCGAACCCGACCCTCCAACGTTGGCCAGCACGATGTCCAGCTCCGCCCAACAGAATTTGACCTCTGGTGTTCGTCGATCGGCTTCCCCACTCCAGGGCCCACGCGTTGAAATCATCCGCAATGATTTTAGGGCTGCGGTCTCTAGCGTCCAACACCAGACTCTCTAACATCTCCTCATATTGTGCTAAGGTTGCACTAGGAGGAGCGTAGCAGCTATAAATATGGACACCGTTGACCTTCGTCCTTATAAAACCGGCTGCCGGGGGGGGGGGGGCATGACTTCCTGAATGGCCTGTCTTCCGCACGCCCAGATTGCGGCGTTGCCAGACGCATCCACCGCCCAAGCCGCACCGCCGTAGTTTCTGTACGGCTCGCAAATAACCGCGACATCGACATTCGACTCTCGAATGGTTTGCGAGAGCAGGTCCTGAGCTGCCTCACAGTGATTGAGATTGATTTGTATCAATCTCATTTGCCTGTGCGGTTCAGCTTCCTCCTATATACCGAACATCTGCTGCTTCCCGCAATATGCCGGCCGTCCACGCCCTCATTCCCACTACATAACATACACCGTGGATCTCCGGTGCAATCTTTGATGAGGTGGCCCTCTTTCCCACACTTCAACTCGTCGACCTATCATGCTGGCTAATGCATGCCGCCGCAGAATGGCCGAAATCGAGGCATCTGAAGCATCTCTTTAGAGATATTTGCTCCCTGAGTCTGCACACGACCCAACCTACTCTTACCTTGCCCGCGGTAATTAACTTAATAGCTGATTCCGCCGGCAAACTAATAATAGCGGTCTGTGTGCCACCATATGCCTTCTTCATCCTTTTTATGGCACTCTGGTCTATATCGCCAAGGTTGAACTGCTGCTTTAGCCCAGCACAGATGTCCTCCCGTGAGGTGACTTCATCTAGGTCCTTGCATTCAACCACTATCTCCTGTTTCCGAGCTCTTACCTCAGCTTCCTCTCCAAGTACACTTTCCACCTTCCCTCGGAAGTTATCGGCCGACTTGTCGGCGGATTTACCTAACTCCAGCATCAGATCCCCTCTCTGTGTTCGCCTGATACGGCTCACACTATCCCCAAATCCTTCAATTTCGGGTGTGACTTCACCTTTCGGAGGATGTCGGCATAGGACATATTTCCCTTCTTGGAAATAATTATTATTTCCGGGCGGAGCTTCTTTTTGTCCTTTTTCCTCTTGTTGCTCACCTTAGTCCATTGTTCGGGTCTCCGGGCGTTGGTTTCTTTCACTTTTGTAGGTGTTGTGGCTGTAATCGTGAGATTACCGACTTTCGCGGGTACTCTCGCCGGCTCCGCCTTCTTTGGTGAAGAGGCTTTTTTCTTCTTCGGGACTTGCTGTGGTCCAAGAGGCTGGCTGGTACCGTCTCTGGCCCGTTTTCCTGTCTTCCCGCCTGCTTTATCACGGGGAGGCGTCACCTGCGTTTCCCTTGTGACCTTGCCAACTGACGCTTGGGAATTCTTTTCTTCGAGTGGCTTGATATAAGACAATTTAATGCCTCTTATCAAGGCTCGAATATTTTGGTGGATATTCCGCCTCTCCTTGATGAACTCGCACAGTTCATTTATTCGTTCCCCGAGTGTAACGAACGCCATTCCGGTATGTTCCCGTTTGCTTTCGCGCCTTGCGCCACAAGGAATGATCTCGATTAAGGGACTATTCGTATTTCTTTTAGAGTACCGCGACGAATCTCGACTACCCACAAGAACTATTGTTCTCGGTGGTGATCTCCCAAGCTTCGAACTCCTCCTAAAAGGATCCGGTGTGGACCTAATTTCCACTCCACCATTATCTCTTGTAGCATTAGATGCCACAGTAGCCAAGTTTCCCACTACTGAGGCACTGCGGTCGTTGGATATCGACGGCCGACAGCCCGCTTGCTCACTCCCAAAAACCGCCGGCACTGGGTTTCCGAAGCCCTGCACCGTAAAAAAACTACTTTTCTCCTCTTCCATATTTGGTTTAATTTCTGGGTGTCCTTCCCATAGCCAATCTGCAGGATTTCTGATATTGTTCCTGGATATGGTGCTTCCACGTTAGCTTGGAGTTGAGATGTATTCCTAAATACTTAACTGTTTGTACCAGCTAGATTTTCGCCCTTGCTAACGTGGGTAGGGCGTAGCTGCTCCACCTAACCTTTCTAGTGATCATAATTAGTCCGGGCTTCCTCACGTTTACCGTGAGTCCGTTACGGAGGCACCATTAAATTACTAACTTGGTTATATGTTTCTGGAAGATTCGTTCTTTTGGGAAGTGTTTCCTGGCATGTAAACTCAAGATAATTACCATTCACACACATGTAAACTGTGTGCTTACCTTGAATAGACATTTTAACATTGCGTAGATACTGCGTTTTGAAGTTCAAAGCAAATTGCTCAAAGCATGTCTGTCTTTAAGTTTTTATAGAACGGCTGACATAAAAACACAGAAATTTGAAAATTTCTGCGTATTTGCTTGCAGACCAATTCATAATGAAAACTGTCCTTGTATATACTAACATTCCAGTCTATGACTTCTAATTATTCAACCATGTTTTTAATGGTAATTCGACTTAATATACAGAATTAATTATCAGAACGCGACTGAAAAACGAGGGGCTATTTATAGCTACGTGCATTGTAGCATCTTCGAAGATTGTCCCAAGGTTCGGTTAGAGCAAAGAAAAGCATAAAGTTGGGAAGACCTAGAAATATCTGGATGCCTTCTATAATTATGTTAGTGCTTTACATGCTCCTAAACAACTTGAAAAGCGAAAGTTAGATGTTTTAGACATAAAAGATTGTTTTTTGTAAAAACTCCTTCGTGCTTTTCCATGCGAATTGAAAGAATTCAACTAATTTTCTTTTAGATATTAGACTGTTTACTCTGAAATGTAATAAATTGTAAGCCTGGGAAGCTGGGCATGCACCTAAAGGTTTAGGTTATTCGGGTAGCAAAGAATGATAAGGGTATCTGGAAATGTTTTCCGGCCCTAAAGAATTTCCAATCAGCCATTTCCAAAATAAAATGACTAAATAAATAAAGTAAAAGGAAACAATCCTGTTAGAAGAAAGCAAATAAATGAATAGAGAAAAGCATAAAATACCTCATCCAGAGCTCTGTGTGATCACATTTTTTCCAATAATTGCCCCCAAGTGCTACTAAAACAAAGGATTGAAACGTAAACACGTTAATCGAAAAACAAAAAAAAAACCCAACTTAAAAACCGATTTTCCACCTAAATTTCAATATAGATTATTGTAACGGTACTTTAAACTTAAAAAACATGCAAATTTGCCAAAATTTGTCTCATTATGTTAGCTTTCATGTAAAAATTATAGTGTCAATTATGGAAAATTTAGGAATATTACGCATTCAATGGGAGAAAAAGGTGATCTTAATATGAAGCAAATTCAAGCCCAAGTATTTGATGGCCGGTTTGGAAGTGATGATACGATTCCCAATTCTCTTGCGGAGCTTAGTGATGAGGACCGCTTCCGTCTTTCTCTTCGCGAGTAACAGTCCAGCACTTTCTAATCAAGCTTTAACAGCACTGATTGCTCCGCTTGAGAACAATTCAGCATCTTCGAGATGCTTTATAACCACAACCAGTGCTACATCGTCGGCGTAACCCACCATCGTTTCCTCCTCCGAGACCAGAAGGTAAAGTACATCATTATGCATCACCTTCCACAATAGTGGACCCAGTGTAGAGCCCTGTGGGACCCCCGCAAAGGGAACGTACTCCGTGGGTCCATCATCTCTATTATACCAAAGCGTCAGCTCTTGCAAATAGCTATCGACAAGAGTAGCGAGGTAGGTGGGAACATCAACCATCAATCCCCAAACTTTCGTATAAGGTTCCAACGAGCCGAGTAGAATGTATTTTTCACGTCCAGGGTCACAATCACGAAATATCCGCTGATACCACCCTTTCTGTGAAATGCATTCTCGGCCAAGCAAGCAACTATTTTAATAGCATCAATGGTTTATCTGGCTTCACGGAACTCATACGGCCGATCTGAAAGGCCACCTTGACTCTCGACGATCGGGAGTAATCTAGAGCTAGAGCCAGCTACTGCCACTGCTATGGTGTAGGACATGCAGGCTACATTTGATGGCAAGCTTGAGGGCTTTATTCGGTACACCGTCTAGACCCGGGGCTTTGCCGTTGTCTATACTACTGCAGATCTCTAACAGCTCGTCCCTGGTGACTGATGGAATCAGCGTCACATTCAGGGTTCATTGGAAAGTATCGGCTGAGCTTAACAGCTGTATACGAATATACTGCTTATTTTCGCCCACGCAAAGCCACTAGCCACCGCACGCTCATATCGCCGCTCCACCAAAAGAATCTGTGAATCTGTACGGTTCACTAATGATAGCAACCTCCATTCAATCTGTGGAACCCTGCAATGATTGAGGTTTATTTGTATTAAACGCGTTTTTGCACTGCAGTTAACGCCTTCCTAAATTCCGGGCATTTACCACTTTCGGCAATATGCCGGCTATCTCATCCTCCTTTCCCTCCCATAAAATGCAATTGGGGTCCCTATTGGACTCCTTGGCAATATGTTCTTTTTTCCCACATCTTCGACATCGATCGACCCGATCAATGTTCCTAGTGCATGCCTTTGCGAAGGTATGTGGCATCTGTGAGGTATCTCTTTAGAGAAATATGTTCCCTTAGTCGGAAAATAACTCATTCAGTCCGAACCTTCCCCACGGTCAGCAACTTCTGCACGGCCTCTACTGACAGTCGCATTGTGGCCTTTTGAGTACTGCAATAAGCTTTTCTTAAGCTAGATTCTTCCTCGAGTTCTTCCCACTTGAATTGTTGTTTCAAGGCAGTGCAGATCTGTTCTCTGGATGTTACCTCATCGAGATCCTTGCACTCTATATAGATCTCATGTTTTTGGGAACGTACCCCGACATTCTCTCCAAGTAAGTTTATAAGTCAAACATGAAATCCCCTTTCTAAGTCCTCCGGAATCTGCTCACATTTCCGCCTAGGTCTCTTAGGTCAGAGTCAGATTTCACTTTTTTTCAGTATCTACGCATACAACGGATTTCCATTGCTGGAGATTACAATTGCCTCTGGGCGAATTCGTACTTTTGGTTTCTTGTTCCTTTTTTGTTTACGACCTTGTTTTATCCACCGTTTTCAGTTTCCTTCGGTTTCGCTTCTCTAGCAGGGTTCCCTCTTTGGGCACATGTTTTCTCGCTTCTGAACTTTTAATTGCATTTGTTGGACTGGTCAAGACGCCTTTTTTCTTTTTCGACGCCTGCTGATTTCCTAAAGCTGTCTGTCTGTCTGTCATACGCACTTTTCTCGGAATCGGCAGTACCGATTGACGTGAAATTTCGTGAGAAGGTGGGAACTGTAAACGCCTAGATGCAGTGAATTACATCCTTCCATGTTGAGATTAAGAGAGATATTCATACATGCAAAAAGGAGGTGTAAGATTGTTTTTTACCGAATATAGTCAAGTTGGATATCAAATGAAAGATGTCGATTAGTGTTTTTCAATGTTTTGACATTTGTAAGAAAAGCGGGGAGTGCGGGGGACGAAAGTGATGATTTCTTTAACAGAAACTACCCTACCCTACCTCAGAAACTACCCAACCAAAAAATCTGAAAGAAAAATCATGAAGCTGCCTCTATAGGTGTTCAGTCCTTAAAATATTCTCCATATCGATATCTACCCAAATTAAGTTAATAATAGTTTAATACTATTGAAATAATAAAACTTGTTGTTTCTTTTTCGTTGGTGTGGGTATTTATTCTTGCAAATACCGATATTTTGGGAACCACTTGTTCCCTTCATCAGTGCAAACATCAGTGCAAACTTGTTTGCACTGATGAAGGGAACAAGTGGTTCCCGAAATATCGGTATTTGCAAGAATAAATACCCACACCAACGAAAAAGAAACAACAAGTTTTATTATTTCAATTAATTAATCGTTGGAAACACCGCATAATTTCACTCTGGTTTAATACTATATTTTTGGGGAAATTGACTAGACCTTAAGTTTATCCAAGAGCTATAAAAATTTGCAGTAATATAGATTATAGTATGAAGCACGATATGCCCAAATTTGAAAAAATCATACTAGTTTAAAGTTGTCTTAACCATCAATATCACACTAAAATGAGTAGTCTGACATTCTAAATGGATCTATACACTACGGGCTACGCAAAAATGAGGTAGTTCTGCACTCAATTATACTCACTCAAGAACACACAACACCTTTCATATCTGAAGTGCCGAGCTTCCGGTTTCCCGACATCTTTTGATGTTGCTATTTTTCTATTTGATTTTCAAAAAGATTGCTTCAGTTTCATTATCATCATATTTAATGCTGTGCAAACGGTAAGCCTATAGCAGTGGGACAGCAGGAAGACTAACACATGACAACCGGGATTCGAACCCGGGGAAACGAATTCGAGAGTCTGACGTTCACCCAACTCAAACATTGTAGCTTCCAAATTAGACGAACTGCAAGAAATAATTCTATGATCAGACTGTCAATCCAAGTGGTTATAGGTTTCGATCGTTTCCTTGTATACATACATATGTTCGTCTTTTATTACCCCAGGGCTAGTTAAATCATTATTTCCATTGCACATAATGACACGTTCCTTGGCTATAACCATTGCTAGACCCTCAATTAGCTTATCGTCATTGACCATTGTTTCCTTCCTCGTCACGTGGAGACCAAGCAGTCCATCGTCCACCATGTTTGATTAAAGCGAAACTCCTGCTTCCGGTCCATTATTCGCCAGCTCTAAATAAGACAACTCCAGTTGGCCAAATAAAACTAATTCTTGACAATAACCATAGTGTCATAGTTAGTTCACTTTTTTGAAGGTTTGGTAAGTTTTGTTTTGGCCAAGAGACATTTACTTCGCCCTTTCTGATTCAAAATTTATACTGAACCAAGAAGATCCTAGCGGCTATGTTCAAATTTTATTCCTATATATATATATATATATATATGGCCCTGCCTCTGCTCTAAAACGCGGCTATCATAGAAAACGTTCTGATAAATCGGTACCTTAATTGTTCCTTTTGTTTATTGAAAAAAATAGTAAACGTGAGGAAGTTCTGTATTTTTTCAAAATAAGAGGAAGTGTATATAAATTAGCAATAAAATTTTGAAGAACTTTTCAAGGATTGAATGTTTTCGTTTCATTAAAACTTTCAAACTTAACCGAGAATTGGCAATTCAGTACTTTTTCGCTCATACGAGTATCTGTCTAAAAAAGAACATTCACTAGAATTCTTTTCACCTAATGTATCTGTATACATATTTATATCTTTGTTTATTTAGCTATTTTTACTATGCAGATTCTATTTGGTGGTAGTTCACTGGAATTCGTACAAATTGAAAATTAGCAGTTTTGAATTACAAATACATACATGGAAAAGATCGCGTCGTCAATAATAAAGCAAATTAGCACATTTTGCATAGAGAAGTTACGCATTCTCACCTTGAACCTAATCATTCTTTTGATCATTTATTTACGTAATTATCAACTTCTAGGATATATAAAACGAATGAACTAAAATAAACGCAAAGCTTCGAAGATACGTCATGGAGGTCGTATAAAATACATATTTTTTGGTTTTTTTCACATTTGAACAAACATTCGAGTTCTACGAATTTACGAATAGATTTCTGCAGGTAAATGTAGGAAGCAAGTGCTAATGTTTCATTTGAAAAGATGTGACCCTCAGCCCCGCAATCATCTCCATTGAAGACCATTAATCCTGATTGATGCCTCATTTCATTGAAGTCCTCTTTGCGGAATTTTTACAGTCTAGTTATGTATGTATGAAGCAGTGAATCTAAAGAAACCATCAATAAATAATGAAATTGAAAAAGCCTCCTCTTGGGCCATGACTTATCAATAATACCAGATCTAAACTGGCAAGAATCTATAATATTAAAAGTCCTTCTGAACGTCAAGGTTATTTTTACTTTAGATACAATCTTAAAAGGAATGTATCAATACGTACCAATACCAAGAGCATGTGGGCTGGAAAAACGCACCTTTATACCAAACCGATTAAGCAGATTAAATTTCCGGCCAATATCGCAGGGAGGCGTTTCTCAATAGTATGGACATGATTTGTTAGATGCCTAATTTTTGACAAAACCTGGCGCACAAGAAATCATAAAGAAACAAATTCTTGACAAACTTAAGCAGTATAACTGAAGGAGTCAAAAATATAACAAGAGAACCAAATGTCCTTAAAATCATAACATGGAAAGCAAATGGATTGCAAAAGAACCTGCAAAAGTTGGAAGTATTTCTTAACACTAAGAAGATAGTCAAACGCCTTATCTTAGAACAACTATTTAAAAAATTTATGAAAATCTCCTCAATATACTGTCCGCCCGGATCCGGTGTTAAAAAAAAAGATTTTGCTCGACCCTTCCAGTTCATCGGAAATTTCTTAACTTTAGGATGTGATTTTAACGCAAAAAATGAATTCTGGGGATCTAGGTTAACAACATCCAGAGGCAGAGCATTACTTGAAGCAGGAAAAGCACAAAAATGCAATTTTCACTCCATCGGTAAGCCTACATACTGGCCCACTTCTTCTTTTTCTTCAGCCTTTGTCCCGTTCACAAGCGGGGTCGGCTCGTCGTGATCGGCTTCGCCATTTGGCTCTATCGAATGCCTGATCTGGGTGCAATCTCGAGGCTTTCAAATCCCCATCCAGCGTATCAAGCCACCGTCGCTTAGGTCTGCCTTTTGGTCGTTTACCATCAACTTCGATGTTCAGACCAATCTTGGCAAGTGAATTCTCGTTTGCACGAATTGCGTGACCATACCATCGAAGACGCTTCTCTCGCAACTTTTCCACAATCGGTGCAACCCCATAACGATCGCGGATATCCTCATTTCGGATGTGATCTAAATGTGTGACGCCACTAGTCCAACGTAGCATCTTCATCTCCATTACCGCAAGACGCCGTTCATTGTCTTTTATGGTCGGCCAACACTCAGAACCATAGAGAGCGACTGGACGGACGACATTGCGGTAAATTTTAGATTTGAGACGTTCGTTGATACGTCGATCACAAAGGACACCAGGCTGCGTTAATGCGTGAAGCAATTTCATAACGCAGCTCTGCATTGGCTGATAGCGTTGACCCGAGGTTTTTAAATCGCTCAGTTCTGGGCAGATCACTGCCGCTGACACTGATTGTGCCTGTTTCATGGGGATCGGTCGTCAAAAATTCAGTTTTGTTTAAATTCAATTCAATTCAATTCAATTCAATTCAATCTGGGACCGTGTTGCATGAGGCGATCATTCCGTTTTTGAACAAGTTGCTCGAGATCATTTTTGGTATCAGATGCTAGGAAAAAATCATCTGCATAAAGCAGTGTGTAGGGTGCTGGACGTTGGATATCCCGTGTGACGGTGTCCATAACAAGAACAAAAAGGAGTGGTGAGAGGGCGCTTCCTTGATGAACTCAAACAGAGACACGAAGCGGTTTTGATACACCCGCCATACTTCGAACTTTACTTTTCGCATCGTGGTAGAGCAATTGAACCCAGCGCACGAGTTCTTCTGGCACGAAGTGTTGTCGTAGAGTATACCAAATGAGTTCGTGTGGTACACGGTCAAACGCTTTCTCTAGATCCAAAAAGGCAATGTAAAGAGGGCGATGCTTCTCACGGTGTTTTTCCATGAGTAACCGTGCAGCGTGTATTGCGTCAGTAGTTCCGCAGTTCTTGACAAATCCGGCTTGATTCACGGTTATTTCAACGATTTCGCGAATACGGTTGTCAAGAATGCCTTCAAAAATCTTCATGGTATGGGAAAGTAACCGGATCGGACGGTAATTTGAACATTCTGCTGGACTACCTTTCTTTTTCCATATTTGAACAGTGGTACTTTCTTGCCAGTCAGATGGTGTTCTTCCTTCCTGAATAACCCGGTTAAAGAATTCACTGAGCCACAGTGTAGGGTTCCAGCTCTTCGCTTTCCAGAGCTCAGATGCGATGTCGTCAGGTCCTGTTGCTTTCTCCGATTTCATTCGTTTTATTGCCTCCTCGACTTCAGTTGCGCTGACTGGTGGAACTGCTCCAAATGTCGGCAATGATTGTGGAAGTGGAGGATGAGCAAATTCTTCAGTTGAAATCTTGCCGAAATATTCTCGCCATCTATCCGTTGCGGCTCGACGGTTGGTAAGCAAAGTACCGTTCTTGTCATTAACACAACAGAAGTGTTCGATATCCTGTGTGCGTTCACCACGGCTTTTAGCAAGTCGATACAGATCTCTCTCGCCATTTCGAGTGTCCAGTTTATCGTAAAGATTTTTGAAATGGTTCGCTCGGGTGACAGCGACCGCTTTCTTTGCTTCCCGATTGGCATTCTTATAAATTTGCCAATTGGCAGGCGTTTTATCGTCGAAAAATTTGTGGTAGAGGCGTTTCTTTTCACGGACCTTCATTTCAACATCATCATTCCAAAGCCAAGTATCTCGGTTGATGTACCGCTTACCCTGCTTGGTGACCCCGAGGGTTGCAGAGGCCGCTTTGTGGATCGTGTCTTTCATTTGGCTCCATGAGACCGTTTCTTCTTTCTTCTCACCAAATCGCCACCATTTAATGCGCGGCGGGCCAGTACGTTCCTCACGCTGTTTTATCGGTGGCTTAATTCGCAGGACGGCAATCAACGGCCGATGTTGAGGTGCGATGGTCTCATAGGAAACGACTTTGCAATCAGTGACAGTGGTAAAATGTTGGCGTCTTATGAGAATATAGTCGATTTGCGTTTCATTGTTTCCACTATAAAATGTGCGAAGATGAGACAATCGTTTGATGAACCATGTATTCATAAGTACAAGGTCATGGGTGTCCGCAAAATCGATTATACGCTCGCCACCTTCATTGCACGCTCCGAACCCCTTTCCCCCATGGCACCTGTTACCGTCTGTCTTTTCACCCACATGACCATTAAGGTCACCGGCAATGATTATGTAATCGTCAGCAGGCACGTGACAAGTCTTTTCATCGAGAAGTTGCCAGAAGGCATCTTTCTCGGCATCAGGTCGACCTGTCTGTGGTGCATAAGCGGTGAAGAAGTGAATAGTGCGATCAGCTGATATAATGGTGAGCTTCATTAGCCGATCATCAAATCGTTCGACTTCTTTAATGGCATCACGGAAACCCTCTGAGATGGCAATGCCAACACCATATTGAATGTGTGGGTTACCAAAATAGAGAAGTTTGTAGCCATTTTTACCGCGTTCGCGTTCAGTGTCGCAGCTTTGGGCACCAGACCATCGGGTTCTTGCAGAGCGCAGATGTCAATGCACCTTTTCCGAAGGGCTCTTGCGAGTTCCTCGGTCTTTCCAGTTAGGGTACCAATATTTAGCGTGCAGACACGTATTTGTTTTGTTCGTTGTGTGCGGACTAACTTGCTTACGTCCTGACGCCGTCCATGCGTCAAGAACCCTTGCCCATTTCTCGACAGGACCGGGGCCCGTCCTGCCGCGCCTAGTTTTTCTTCGAGGCTTGTGACTCAATCCGATCATCATGTTTGTAACGACATTCATCAATACCAAGAGAATGTGGGTTGGATGTTATTGACTTATGTAACAGTAAGAGATTTTCGGTCAACATCGTCGGGAGGCGTTTCTAAATAGTGTAGATATGATATGTTAGGTGCCTTATTTTTTGACAAAACCTAAGCTTTATGGCAGCCTACACTGTTTCAATTGGATTCCTATCTGGTGACTGTGCAGGCGACTTCATCACTTTCGTGTGGGTTGCTTCGGGTTGTTAAAAGAGTGCATACGCTCTGATCTGCGCCAAACCATTGACGAATAGACTTCCGTGAACATTTTTGATGAATTCCCTTCATACGTGCTGCATGCAGGTTGGAAGTAAGCAGATGCAGGGTGCTGAATAGATAGATCAATTATATCTACAAACCGAATATACTCGTATGTGGGATTAAATCAGAAGAACTAATAGAAATTTATCTGCGTCCTAACAATTCGCGACCGAAGTTTCGAATCCAAGGTCAGTGAATCGTATTTCTCTCCGTTTGTTACTTCATCAAACTCCATTCTTACGAAAGCCAGCCAATATCCAGAAGAAGAAGAAAACAGGAGCATCTGCGCCTGCTGGCTTGAATTCATAATTATGTAAATGGTCATTATCAATACTACTCCACGTGGAAAGTATCGAGGAGAAAAATAGTAGTTCTATCACTCCAAATTCACTACATTTCCATGCCCACTATGAACACAGTCACCTATCTCTGAACGTCTACAAGGTACCTGAGATTTTAAAAGAACTTCACATTCGTATACCTAATCCAGGACTCAAATTATTGCAACTTTTCAAAAATTAAGCTTCTCAAATAAAAAATCTCCAACCTAGAAAATGAAGAAGAGAATTTAAGGGTAACGGTAAGGTAATCCCATGTGGTTGATCCGAGAAATCAACTTTTTCTAACCATCAATTGTATCCAAAAGTAGTATAGAACATTTCGGTAAAATAATTTTTCGATATTTCGAGTCATTCGGAAATTACAATGTTAAAAGTGTCATATGTCGCAAATTTACTGCCCCGAACGACGTTCGAATTACATATTTTGCCAAGGCTTTACATGTGTTTTTTTTAAGAAGGTTTTGGACCAGGTATATCAGACTAATCGATTATGGTTCTTCTTAAATGGTACGACAGACAGAATTTGACTCCAGGATAGACTTCCATCTCGATCCTTCGACCGCATCCTCCAGTTAGAAAATTTCAGCAGCTTTTTACTGGCCTCGCCCAATGAGTCCTCCCACCGTTTGCGTGACTTTCCAATTGAGCGGCGTCTTTCGAGTATGCCTTTGAATACCTTGATGATTTTTTGCCCATAATTATTCGTTGATGAACTTCGTCCTTTTCATTACCATCCTTCGCATTGTTTACTCTTAGGTACACGAAGTCCACGTTTTCAAAATTAAAGTCGCCATTGTCAGGATTTGTCATATTGGCGTCTGTCATCTTGACAATGTCATGAATTTTGTTTTCTTTTCATCAATTTCTAGGCCGACTTCTTGCGATGCTTCATTTAGTTGCAACAATACTTCCTTGTCGTCTGAAATTGAATGTGCCATGATGTTTATGTCGTCAGTGAATCCCACTTGTAATGTTAGGAGTGGAAATAGGAGATCAGGTCGATCATCCTGAGTGACCGATAACGACCTAGAGGGCAGAGCTATCCCAAAAATCTAAACAAATTGGCTAAATTGACCGTGAAGGTCCGCCACAAAGATTGAAGCTCCATCAAAGTGCTCGGTCGACACGTTCTTGCACGCCTCTGTGCTAGCCAGGCTCGGGAATGTGGAGGGGTCCTTTACGGTCAATTTAGCCAATTTGTTTAGATTTTTGGGATAGCTTTGCCCTATAGGTCGTTATCGGCCACTCAGGATGATCGACCTGATCTCCTATAACCTCTCTTAACATTACAAATGGCGCCCAACGTGGGGCCCAACATTTCCTGGATTCAGGCCTAATTTCTTATTTGCAGATTCTGAATCAAGTGGAAGATAGCCTATTCCGGCTCACAACTTCGTTTGGTGGTGTCGGATAGAGAATCAATAGATTCTCAATATTGTTCCCGGCTAGGCTCCACGTACACTTGCCTTCAGATTTCTAGTTTTAGGTTTTACGCCTTTTTCCCCGGAAGCAAGTGTTCCTAAGCCTCAATTTCCTTTCTTAAAGTATTTCATCCATCTTTCTTGATATCGTCGGGCTTACCTACGATTTTTCCTTAGTTATCCTTACAGAGAATCGTCTGCGGCCAAGTTTTAATATACTTGTCATTGTCGTATTTTCACTGGTTTTTTCTGCACGTCCGGTCTGCTATTTGCCTAAGCTCGTCATACGTTTCGTGCTTTCCCCTTGCGGGTTGTTCTATGTATTTACGGTAAGCTTCGTTCTTTTTGTTGGTTGCATCACAACGTTACTCGTCAAACCAATCATTACGGGTGCGTTTGATTTGGAAACTACGGTTCTTCAACGTCGAGCTCGGCTAACGATGTACTTTTGAAGTAGTTGTCTAAAACTAGAATATTTGTGATTTATTTTAAAGAGGGCGTGAAAAGACACCAAAATTTCTAAAAATTTACCTTTTAATATTTTTTTATAATCCCAACCGTAATATACAGGGTGCGGCAGCATAACTTCCTTTTTTAAAATGCGCGCCAATCAGTTAGTTGATGTCATAGCGGAGCGCTAGTGGTCTCGTTCAAGAGGGGATACTGTAAAGTTTTGTCCCGACACGGTTCAGTCGCCATCATGCGTTGGAATAGTAAGGAGCGTGCCTTTGCCGTTGAGGTTTACTTTTCAAGCGGATGTTCGGTTATTGCAACACAGCGTGCATTTCGGAATCGCTTTAATTTAGCCCCGTTGGCTCCCGTCCCAGACCGCAAATCAATTGTTACATGGGTCACTACATTCAGAAAAACTGCAAGCGTGACAAAAGGAAGAACTGGAGTCCCTCGGCCCGTTAGATTACCTGAGAACATTGAAGCAGTGAGAGCGTCAATGTTGCGATCGCCACGGCGTTCTGCGCGCAAACACGCATCTGCTCTTGGACTATCCGATCGTTCTGTGAGAAGAATTCTTCATGATGATCTTCATTTTCATCCCTATAAGATGGCGATAGTGCAGGAACTTTCAGAACGTGACTTCAATTCTGGGATGAACGCGTGTGAGCTTCTTCTTGATGTCGTTCCCGAGGGTGCTATTGTTTTTTTTTAGCGACGAAGCCCATTTTCATTTGTGTGGGTCGGTTAACAAACAAAACATGCGTTACTGGGCTTACACCAACCCTCGAGAATTGTATCAAAAGCCTTTGCATTCACCCAAAGTCACGGTGCGGTGTGCAATTTCCTCAGCTGGAATTATTGGTCCCTGGTTTTTTGAGGAAAATGAGGTTATAGTGACAGTGAATTCGGACCGGTATGTAAACATGCTACAGAATTTTTTTTTCCCACGGATAGAAAATTTGGATTTAGGGGACACTTGGTTCTAACAAGACGGTGCAACAGCACACACTTCAAGAGCATCGATGGCTGTTTTGAGAGAACACTTTCCAGAGCGCCTTATCTCAATTAGAGGCGATTTGGAATGGCTGGCACGCTCACCCGATCTGTCTCCTTGTGATTTTTTTCTATGGGGTTTTTTGAAATCCCGTGTTTATGTGAACCGTCCAAGAAACCTACAAGATTTGAAGACCAACATCCAAGAAGAAATTGCCAACATAGCACCTGCTATGCTAACAAGAGTCATGACAAACGCCAGAAATCGGTTTACGCAATGTATGGAGAACACCTAACAGATTTGATCTTCAAAACAATGTAAATAAAAATATAAAAAATAAAACTTCTTCACAGGTCAGACCAGTACTATAGCGTCAACGCTGCACTGGAAGTTGAGTCAAAGCTATTTATTATAGCTGCTCGCCCGTGATCCCGTGTTTACCACCGCACCTGACTAGAACTATAGCGCCCCGCACTGCACTAACCCTCAAATCGGGATTATCCAGTTGCGGTTAAAGTCCTATAACATTCTCAGAAAAGCGAAAAAAACGTCCTTCACATGGAATGATCACCTTAAGGGGTGAACTCCACCTGTAACTTTGAAAAAATACGATTTTTTATTGTCAAGTCGATCAGAATAAAATTGACTGAGATATGATCGTTGATAAAAAAGATTCCGTTCCGCAAGCGATATGAAATTGAAACTTTATATGCGTTTTTCTCAAATTACTTATTTGAAGCCGGCGACCAAAATTACTCGAAAATTATTGAACCGATGTTGTGCTGCAGTCGTAATTGCCAAAAAAAACGCCGATCTAAATACATCAACCAAATGCTTCATGATTTCTGCAAGATATCAACAACGCAATTTTAGTCCGATATATACCGAACATTTTGCTAACTCCCTCGCAATCCTCGGAAAACCTAATGCAGATCGAGTGCATTGCAGGACACTTCTGAACTAATATATTCTCCCCATTGCTGTTTTCCTTTCAGAATCAAAATCACCTATTTGACCTCAAAGGTAAGCTTATAAGGGAAATGATTTACAATCGCAATTTGCAGAATTTGTAGTCGTTGCAAATACCCAACAGCATCTTGTCAAATTGGATTTTTTTGAAGCTGCATGTCTTTTCAGGAAAGTTGCCTACAGAGGACCATCATATAATTTAGAAGCCATTAATTATCTGTCCGTTCGCCTGCCAGTCTATTAGCCTATCTGATGTCGACAGGGTTCATCAGTAGAAGCTGCAATTCATTTGGAACTGAGGGGTAACATCAATGCCATTGCAGGATCCTAAAAGAGTCTGGAGTCCTGCGACGAATCTTGATCACTGAAGGGCAAGGCTGCACTGCTATCCTTTTTTCCATAGAAATATCGAAACTGGACTCCTTGAAAAGCTGCGAACCGCATTCCCCCCTTCCCCTTTTCGACTCCTTGCCCTTAGTCCTGGTCATTGTAGTAGCTAGACATCAACGGCCGGGAATCCGCTTTTCGGCCCACAAAAGCTTCCGATATCAATATTTGGCACCTGTGCGGTTTTATCAAGTATTCTTTTCTTTTTCACCACATTTCGTTCACCGGGGTACTTGCCTGAGAGAATCTTCAACAGTAGATTCACTGGCTCCCCCTTTTCAAGATTTCTACAAGGTGTCGATATCATTTATCAAAACTTAGAATTGTCACCGCATTTACAATAGATTTTAATGGAAAGAAAGCTGCTTTTTCTTTGGTGTATATAATTTTCCTTATCAGATCAAGGAACACTATGCTGATCGGCGGTTTTGCTGGAGGAGAGGTCATGCAAGCTTCAGGTTTAGGGCATCGAGTTTTCAATCATGGGGAAAATTGGTTGGCAAGTTTCCAAAACAGGGCCTTCAGGCAAATCAGTAAACAATGAGCCATAAATGAATCCTAGTGGAAGTTCCAAATGCGTCAAACTCAAGAGAGAGACGTGAGTTTTCGGAGATGAAGTGTGAGAGAACGAAGTACCATGGATCGACCCATTCATCATTCAGAATTACTAGCAAAGAAGAGGGCAAATCCATGTCAAAAATACTTCTTTGCAACTGCCGGCGGACTTGGACAGAGTTTGGCAATTTTTACCGCTTATTGGTGGTTCGAAACAATTGTGGAGCAACTGTCTCCCAAGGTCCAAGGACCTCTCTCAGGGCAGAGGCAACCCATCAGATGGTGCTCCAACTCTACCCTGGGAACAGCGTGGATCCAGAACTCGTTCGTTTGGTGGTTTCCATGCATCTGTTTCATTTTGGGGATAGTTTTTTCAATTTTGTGAAAATATTATATTGCGTTCTCAAATGACACCTTATGAAAGCAGGGCTAGACTGGACACTGGTTGTTACGCCGTTGGCGACCAATTTACCAATACCAGCACTCAAAATGTGTCACTTACAGTCTCTAATTTGTCATCATCAACTGCTGTGACAACCCAAGTCGAACCTTGGCATCCATTGCCTTTAGTCGTCCCTATCAATGGCCGCTTCTTCTAGTCGGCAAAGCTTAGAAGCGACTCAGCATCTGCATCCATTGAACCTTCCATTCGTTTCCTCGGTTCCCCCGCCTGATCAACTTTTGATTAGCTCCAGTATTCATCGGGAATTCATCCTTTTTGTTGCCGGCCTCAGCAATAAGTCTCCCACTATTACTGCCGAAGGATTCCTCATCAATGGGCTAGTGTTCGTATTTAATGCCATTGACCTTGCTGTTTTCGGTTATCGCACTGCTTGTTATATACATATGTGAATGCCAAACTTCAATGATGTCTCTAATAAAATTGACCAAAATTATTATGAGGAATCGCATCGTACTTGTGTAAACTTTGTAGCTTTGAATAATTGAATCACGGATTGAAATTGGCATTGCCGATTCATTATTTAAGATTTACAATAACAATTCATCCTTCGTAGCTGTGAATGAGTATAAGCAAACTAATGCTAATTGAGACAAAATCAAAGTGATAACTAATGCGGAGATAAAGCGCAACATCATGCAAATGCGGAAAACTAAAATATGAAAATCACGAACAAACTGACTTGACTTTTTTCGTTTGAATGGTGCTTGGAAAATGTGAGTTGATTCTCAACAGAAAGTTAGCGTATTGTTCGAAAAGAGGTGTCAGTTGCATATTGAAAACAAAAGTTACGAAGAGCAGTCTTTGTTTCATTGAGAAGTATGTACTTGACAACTTATTAGCTTATAGTATGTATTTATTCTCGCTTTTTTAAGGAAGTAGTACCTAATTTTAATTAGTGAGTTAGCTAAGCTAATGAGATTGAATGAATTCACAAATCTATTGATTGTGAAAGATTATCCATCCATTAATACACACCAACAATGGAGTTGCCACACTTTCTTAATGTGTGACCTACCCACTGCCATTTCCACCTTCAAAAAATAGGTACACGGGTAACTGCATGCAAGGGAGCTTTCTATATACGATACTATGTAGGAAGTTTGCAGCACATGGAGAATACTAGCGAGTTAGCATGGAATAATCGGACAAATCTACTGAGCCAATCTTCCCTTTACTTTTACAAGCATAATTCAGAAGTTATTTCGTTGATTTCCTGGATATTTATAGTTTTTGGTTCCATCAGGGACAGTTTTACCTCCTTCACCTCGGGATAACATGACAAGTCAGTGTTACTGCTCTACTCTGTAAGGGTGCAATTCACAATCTCTCCATGCACTTCTATTGCCAAAGAAGTGTTTAGCCACCCAGTGAGCTGCGTTTCCTCCCAAAAAATGTCATTATTATTCGCATGCCAATCTAATAAGGGTTCAAAACTACTTCACTCTGCAAACTTCATCAAATTTATTGCATACGCAGTTCGTGCTCGGAGAGCGCCGAAAATCATAAGATAGGTATGCAGCGGTAGCTACGAAGTTTACGTTTCTTCTTGCTATTAACCTGAAATTATAAAATTTGATATCAAAATATAGGTTCACAGTTTTGTGCATTTTCTTCATAACGAATTTCAGCTCCCTTTACTAACATAATACAAGAGATTCCCTTAAAACGAACCAATGGTTTTTATAGCAAAAAGATATAAGGGCAACTCTGCAACTTTGTCAACCTTGCTGACAATAGAAACAAAAGTTTTTTTCACGCTGCAAGTTAATTTGACCAACCTTTGTATTTCTTTATATGGCGGTAGTCCTGTGTGTGACAGAAATTGTTACAAAAGTACACTATATTTAGTGTAATTCCCCTCTAAGCATAGAGATAATGTGATGAGCCTTTCTCTTTCTTTTCGATTAAAAATGGCTATGTGGACATACAGTGTCCGTAGATATTCCTATGCGTAGGTTCGCCCAGTGTAGTTCCCTAAGCCGTTTCTCTTAATTTTTCAGCGCCACCTACTTCCAACTCCATTGAATGACTCTGGCCCGTGTAGCGGGGTCCCTGCTCCTTTCCTGGCTAGCTCGTCTGCTATCTTCTTGTCTTCTAGCCCAATGTGGCGTGCAACCCACCTACTTCGAACTTTACTTTGCAGATCGTGGTAGATTAGTTCATATGGTACACGGTTAAACACTTTCTCCAGATCCAGAAATGCAACATAAAGAGGGCGATTTTTCTCACGCTGTTTCTCTATGAGTAACCGCCCTGCCTGTGTTGGGTGTAAGCAATGTTCTGCCTCCTATAATTAATTTCTTTCGAGGTTGAAGGAGGCATAGCTCTCTATGACGTATAATTCCGCCGGGTCACCCGGAATATGCTAACGTGCGTACCCATTCGTTCAAATTGAGCCTTTTGATCCCTTTTTACCAGCAATTCTTCTGGGTTGATAAACAAGGTTTTTCTTTGGCTCAGAGTTTTCCTTGTTGTAAGTACAATCCTTTACTCAGCAATAGGCTACAATTTACACCAAAATTGTATAGGCTCAAAAACCTGATCTTTAAAATTATTGTCTATGATTCTTTTTCTTCAGCCTTTGTCCCGTTCACAAGCGGGGTCGGCTCGTCGTGATCGGCTTCGCCATTTGGCTCTATCGAATGCCTGATCTGGGTGCAATCTCGAGGCTTTCAAATCCCCATCCAGCGTATCAAGCCACCGTTGCTTAGGTCTGCCTTTTGGTCGTTTACCATCGACTTCGATGTTCAGACCAATCTTGGCAAGTGAATTCTCGTTTGCACGAATTGCGTGACCATACCATCGTAGACGCCTCTCTCGCAACTTTTCCACGATCGGTGCAACCCCATAACGATCGCGGATATCCTCATTTCGGATGTGATCTAAACGTGTGACGCCACTAATCCAACGTAGCATCTTCGTCTCCATTACCGCAAGACGCCGTTCATTGTCTTTTATGGTCGGCCACCACTCAGAACCATAGAGAGCGACTGGACGGACGACATTGCGGTAAATTTTAGATTTGAGACGTTCGTTGATACGTCGATCACAAAGGACACCAGTTGTGGAACGCCACTTCATCCAGGTTGCGTTAATGCGTGTAGCAATTTCATAACGCAGCTCTCCATTGACTGATAGCGTTGACCCGAGGTATTTAAATCGCTCAGTTCTGGGCAGATCACTGCCGCTGACAGTGATTGTGCCTGTTTCATGGGGATCGGTCGTCAAAAATTCAGTTTTGTTTAAATTCAATCTGAGACCGTGTTGCATGAGGCGAACATTCCATTTTTGAACAAGTTGCTCGAGATCATTTTTGCTATCAGATGCTAGGAAAACATCATCTGCATAAAGCAGTGTGTAGGGCGCTGGACGTTGGATATCCCGTGTGACGGTGTCCATAACAAGGACAAAGAGGAGTGGTGAGAGGGCACTTCCTTGATGAACTCCAACAGAGACACGAAGCGGTTTTGATACACCCGCCATACTTCAAACTTTACTTTTCGGATCGTGGTAGAGCAATTGAACCCAGCGCACGAGTTCTTCTGGCACCAAGTGTTGTCGTAAAGCATACCAGATGAGTTCGTGTGGTACACGGTCAAATGCTTTCTCTAGATCCAGAAAGGCAATGTAAAGAGGGCGATCCTTCTCACGGTGTTTCTCCATGAGTAACCGCGCAGCGTGTATTGCGTCAGTAGTTCCGTAGTTCTTGACAAATCCGGCTTGATTCACGGTTATTTCAACAATTTCGTGAATACGGTTGTCAAGAATGCGTTCAAAAATCTTCATGGTATGGGAAAGTAACCGGATCGGACGGTAATTTGAACATTCTGCTGGGCTACCTTTCTTTTTCCATATTGGAACAGTGGTACTTTTTTGCCAGTCAGATGGTGTTCTTCCTTCCTGAATAACCCGATTAAAGAATTCACTGAGTCACAGTGTTGGGTCCCAGCTCTTCGCTTTCCAGAGCTCAGATGCGATGTCGTCAGGTCCTGTTGCTTTCCCCGATTTCATTTGTTTTATTGCCTCCTCGACTTCAGTTGCGCTGACTGGTGGAAGTGGTCCAAATGTCGGCAATGATTGTGGAAGTGGAGGATGAGCAAATTCTTCAGTTGAAATCTGCTCGAAGTATTCTCGCCATCTCGCCGCAACGGCTCGACGGTTGGTAAGCAAAGTACCGTTCTTGTCATTAACACAACAGAAGTGTTCGATATCCAGTGTGCGTTCATCACGGCTTTTAGCAAGTCGATACAGATCTTTCTCGCCATCCCGAGTGTCCAGTTTATCGTAAAGATTTTTGAAATGGTTCGCTCGGGTACAACGACCGCTTTCTTTGCTTTCCGGTTGGCCTTTTTATAAATTTGCCAATTAGCAGGAGTTTTATCGTCGAAAAATTTGAGGCGTTTCTTTTCACGGACCTTCATTTCAACATCATCATTCCAAAGCCAAGTATCTCGGTTGATGTACCGCTTACCCGGCTTGGTGACCCCGAGGGTTGCAGAGGCCGCTTTGTGGATCGTGTCTTTCATTTGGTTCCACGATTCTTCCACATCCGTAATGGTTGGCAATCGTATGAGTGAGACCGTTTCTTCATTCTTCTCACCAAATCGCCACCATTTAATGCGTGGCGGGCCAGTGCGTTCCTCACGCCGTTTTATCGGTGGCTTAATTCGCAGGACAGCAATCAACGGCCGATGCTGAGGTGCGATGGTCTCACAGGGAACGACTTTGCAATCAGTGACAGTGGTAAAATGTTGACGTCTTATGAGAATATAGTCGATTTGCGTTTTATTGTTCCCACTATAAAATGTGGGAAGATGAGACAATCGTTTGATGAACCATGTATTCATAAGTACAAGGTCATGGGTGTCCGCAAAATCGATTATACGCTCGCCACCTTCATTGCGCGCTCCGAACCCCTTTCCCCCATGGCACCTGTTATCGTCTGCCTTTTCACCCACATGACCGCGTTCGCGTTCAATGTCGCAGCTTTTGGAACCAGACCATCGGGTTTCTTGCAGACCGCAGATGTCAATGCACCTTCTCCGAAGGGCTCTTGCGAGTTCCTCGGTCTTTCCAGTTAGGGTACCAACTTTTAGCGTGCAGACACGTATTTGTTTTGTTCGTTGTGTGCGGACTAACTTGCTTACGTCCTGACGCCGTCCATGCGTCAAGAACCCTTGCCCATTTCTCGACAGGACCGGGGCCCGTCCTGCCGCGTCGACTGAGGTGGACGCCCTAGCATTTCTCCGAGGCCTGTGACTTAATCCGATCATCATGTTTGTAACGACATTCTATGCATTTTCTTGGTCGACCTGTCGCGGGGCCTGTCACCAAGAGAGATCAGGTAGGATTTAGCATAGTAGAATAACTCCAACTATACTCTATTTATCTCTTTCCCTGATCTCAGCATTTTATTTTTGTTTTACTGAGGATAGTACAGAGTACGTTGCCTCAAACCCTCCTCCTTTACCTGGGCTTGGGACCAGCATACTATGTTAATAGCATGGCGGAGTTAAAATGATTGTCTATGATTGAATACCTGAATTATATTGAAGGAAGATATATATTTCATTTTAATATCAATCTTCCTTCGATTTAGGCAGTTCTCCGCCTCATTAATATCCAGGCCAGTCTGAAGATCGCCCTCCTTGCCTGCATCTGTATGTGCAGATGGAGAGGAGTTAATCCCAGAAGGACCTCCAGGGATGCCGCCTTTGAAGTGTGTGTAGCCAAGAGGGCTGATATGCTGGGTTCAATTTTCTCTGGCTTCATAGGCAAACATTGATGTTACTATTGCAATGCGAATCCAGTGCAGTATTTTCGGAGTACATCCCCCACCCCTCTTGTACTCGTTTCACCTTTATGACATGTAATCTAATGGCTCCCATGTGATCAGACTTGCGCTTCCTAGTGAATGGTACTATATTGGCCTGCATTTATGCGGAGCCTCGCCTTCCTGCATCAGCTACTAGTACCCCACTCCCTTGCAGATCAAGGTATCTTGTATCTTTGCGTGCGATGTGTTATCGAAGATTCCTTTCGTATCCAAAAACTCAAACAGTGTAACTTCCTCTGTATCTATGACTTTCCGTACGTTCATCAGATGATGTCGGTGCAGTTTGGGTTGACGGTCACGCCCAGTTAGAATGTTGACATTGATGTAGGCGATTGCACATTAGAACGTTCGTTCAAATATCGTTCCCTATGACCTTCTCAAGTTTTTAAGTACAAACGATATCAAGCAGGACCGGTCTGAGAGATTTAGAGGATACCTATTCTCGCTTTCGAAATAAAGACCACTCTTGCCCGCATCCATGCCCTTGGTATAGATCTCAAGGCTATGCTGCCTCTTACCACTTTTAGGATAGATCTTAAGATGATTTCTAGGCCTCTCTGGAGTAGTGCTGGAAAAATATTATCTACTCCGGGTGATTTCAGTAGTTTGAGATTTCCATTGCCCATCTTACTCTAGCTTCTTCAACTTTTTCCTCTTATGTCGGTTGGTGGGGTGTCAGGCAGAATACTATTGCCTTTCGCTGTGGGGTCGGAGCCCTCTGTAAAGCAGATATACCCTGGCCTCCTCATTCTCGATAAATGCCCCATCTTCCTTCCTCAGACAGATAGAAGGTATTGTCTTGTCTTTGTCTATAGCTTTGTGCAGCCTGGGTGCTTGTGTGGTTTTTTCGATCCCTTTACAAAATTTCCTGCCAGTTCCCGGCTTGTTTCGCCCGTTTGAAGAGTTTTTGGAACTCCGTTCCCATTCGGTCTAGTTGTGTGTTCCATCGGGGTATGTCCCTTGATGACTTAACTGTCTTAGCCGGACAGCTGGTTTCATATGCTTCGATATGAAATCCTTAATATTCTATCTACTTCTCAGTTGTCCTCAATGTCGAATCTAATTATTCTGTGATCCGACATAGAGCGCTAATCCGATGCTCTCCAGTTCTTGAGCAAATAACTTATCAGAGTGTTCCCTAGAGTTATGTCAAGTGCCTTTTGGCTGGTGCTAGTCATGAATGTTAGCATTATCAATACATTATGTATTTCTAGCTTATTACTAAGGATGAATTCAAGAAGGTACTCTTCTTTCCGAATGGTATCGCTGCTTTCCCAGATCTCATGATAGGTGTTGTATCGCTGCCGAAGAGAAGTAGTAGCGCCTTCCTCTCGTAGAACATCACCAGTCTAATGACTAATTCCAATGGGATCCGCGTGTCGTCCCCTGGGAAGTATCCTTAAGACACGACTACCTCTCGAATTCTTTCGTCCGACTTGAACCCCAGAAGGTCTACGGCTAGGTCGTCCAGCTTGTCCTCTTCTATGGGCAGCAAACCCACTTCCCAGCTCTTTTCTTTAGGGATCATAGTAGGATTTCTATATGTCCTTTGAATTATCCTTATTGTGCACTTGCACAGATATGTTGCCAAACCTGTCGTTGATGAGGCAGTTACGGCATTTAATTGTCTCCAAGGATGGGCTATCTAAGCCGATTCTGAGGATTTTGCTTTTACCCAAATCCTTGCTTCCAATAAAGTGTCCATAATCGCGTGTAGAAATCCATGTTTTGAGTGATGAGGAGGCGCAGAAGCTTCCCCGTCTCAATTGCTGCGGTTTTGGGAGGATAGACCGTCACCACGTATGCCTCTGGTATATCATCCCTAGAGTCGATTGTTCCGTTCCCTTCTAGCCTGGCTATTTCGGGACTATAGTCCTAAGCCAGTCCGCCGTGTTCTCAATCGCGCAGTCTACCAGTACAAGACGTAGTCAAACGCATGTGCCGGTTAACATGCGCCCCATATTTCGTCACTTATACATCTCCATGACGATGGGGTCCTCAATAATTTCCTCCTCCTCACAACTGAGTATTTGTTGCGGAAATACTTCTGGCAGTATGGCCAGTCGAAAGCTCTTTACCGTATTATTCTCATGGCTCGTACTTTAACCCCTGACATTTATGAGCGAACATTGTATTGCAAATCCAAGACTGCTCATTAGGTAGAGTTAAAGCCAGGTATGCAGCGAACTATGAATTGTCAATAATATTTCTAATGCCTAAATAGATTGGAGATGACCAAAGACCTTAGAGGTCGGAAACGATCTAGAGGGAAGAAGGTTTTAAAAACCTAAAAAAATTGGCTAAATTAACGGTGAAGGTTCGCCCGCAAATTTTGAAGCTCCATCGAAGTGCTCCGTCGACACGTGCTAGTCACGCTCGGAAATGTGGAGGGGTCCTTTGAGCACTTTGATCCCTCACATGTCATTATACAAAATTTCACTATGTCCATGCGTGGGTCCGCACTGAATCCTGAAAAATACTTAAACATGGGGACTCGCGTCAGCCTGCTTGAGAGATGCTCCTTTAAAACTTCGCTCTGCTGCACTAACTTGACAGCCCGCAAACCGTGCTAGTTGGAAAATAGAGAAGTTGCCTGTGAACGTCGGGTCTCAGCCCACGACATAGTAACTCTACCAATTTATTTTCCGTTAAGGAATTTTCTAGCCTATTGGCTAGCGAACGCACAGCTTTGTAGTAGTTATCGAAGTTTTCGAATGGACCTTGCGTGCGGTCTCGCATCAGTCCAAGGATGTCGCAGTCATCTAGAAAATCCTTAACCTCCTGGCGAAGAATCTCAAGTCTACTCGATTCGTCCGACGGACTGGTTGTAATCCCAATACCAATCTGCTGCTCGGTCTCTGAATACGGTGTGCACATAAGTACACAGTGTTGGTCAAGGCCTCCATGCGGAAGAGGAACTGGCTGATCGCAAAGGGCTTGGTGAACCATCAAAAACCAGCTCCCAGGATGCCATAATAGCATAGACACGATCCGCTTAGAACTTATTAAGCGGTTGTGCTTGGCATCTGTTAGGCGCTTCGTCATCTTCCGATACGTCATAACCACACTGTTCATAATAGTCCTCGGATCCGGACCTGTCGTCGAGTCCGTAAGAATTTACTTTACTTTTGGCCCACCGTCATGTCTGTTAAATTCATTTGTATACAACCCATGTCTGTCTCTAATGTACGTGACACGAGTTGAAGCAGGCTGATGTTGTGGCTCAATATAATTGTCCGTCACCCTTGGATCCTGCATGGAAGGATCAACCCAACCCGCAGGATCTATCCTCGTGGCCTCTTGCCATCGTCAATCATCGCGGTGCGTTGCCAGGTCAAGCTCAGAGATGACCTTCTGGAAACGCCGAGGGAAGGTAATGCTAATTGTATGAAGAACTTTCACGATGATGAAATATGTTTTCAATTTCACAAAATCGGGAACGTCCAAAAAAAAAGCCCAAGAAAGTCAAGCTAAATTTCAAAATATAAAAAAGCAAAAAGAAGCGATAAATTCGGGCAAAAAACAAAAACGAAGGGAACACGAGAATTCAATCTTCTTCGTTTGAAATCAGAGAACAAAGTGAGCATGAATCATTGAGGACGGAATGGGACAGCATGTAATCGACTACTTTCGTATTCCATCAAGGGTTCATCCCACCCGTCACTTCATAGGGCAGGAAACTCTACAAGGTGGGAAGGAAAATTGAGGCTTAGAAACACTTGCTTCTGGGGAAAATGGCGTGAAATCTAAAAATTGAAAGATGAAGTCAAGTGTATGTGGATCCTAGTCCGGAACAAGGTTGAGAAACCATCGTTTCTCTACCCGCAACAAAAAAACGAAGTTTTGAGCCGGAACAAGCTATCTTCCACTGATTCAAGGAATCTGAAACTAGGCCCCACGTTGGGCGCCATTTCTAAAGACTAAATGGGTTGAAGATGTTCAAAAAACCATCTTTAGTGGACTGAGAATGTCAAGGAAGGGTGGGAACCGCAGAGGCCGCGCTTCACTGAACATCTGAGACACGAGGAACAATGATCGAGGATGTGATCCGGCGTGGATCCTCCCTTTCGATTGCGGTACTCAGGTGCGGAGTTTTACGGCTCTACGCGCGCGGTCGAGCCGTTTTTTTTTAGTTTTTATTTCCAGATTTAGCTCGCGAAGTGCTCAAAGAACACCCCTACATTCCTGAGCCTGGCTAGCACAGAGGCGTGCAAACACGTATGACGGATCACTTCGATGGAGCTTCAAAATTTGCTGGCGGACCTTTGGGGTTTTGGGATAGTTCTTCCCTCTAGGTCTTTTCCGGCCACTAAGGATGGTCTTTTGGACATGTTCAATCCATTTAGTCACTACATATATATATATGTATTTGTATTTGCTGGGAAGAGTTCTGGTTTTAGGACCTGTCCAGATTTATTGCAACTTCAATATCTTAAATGATAACGTATTGTAGTCTTCAGTATTGGTATTCTTGCAACTGGCCTTTTTGGTAGCCCTAGTGATTCCTACAATGACATTCCGTGTTTTTGTTGCCTATTGTATTAAATGGCCGGCTTATCTTCAAATCATATCCTTGGAGATTACAAAGCAATTCATGCAGTGCCATCACGGTAACTGCTTTTGTGATAGTTGAGCTGCTTTCAATGGGTTCGACTTAATTTCCTTGTCATTGACGCTCCATTGCAATTCGCAATTAAACTTGATTACTTGCATGGTTATGAAGCTAGTCAAGCGAGACTAGTTTACTAATCTTCATTGAGAAGAAATATATCGGTCAATGTTGGCGAGAATTCGCGTTACTTTCTTCAAGGTCAATGCAAAGTATACACACTTGTCTTATGCATTTACTTTAGTAATGATAGTCAACAATCGAGAACTTATCAACTTCAATCAACTTTCATTTGATATATTGGGGACTGAAAGTTAGCTATTTACTTGATAGTATTGTTTTTTTTTATATTTACAGATGACGCTCTCCATTTTCTGACTTGAAGATGGCTGTCGAGGGAAGAATTTTTATGGCGGTGTTGTTGATATGGGGGTTGAAAACCAACCATGCAAATGAATTGGATGCATTTTTTAATTTCGGAGTTCGCATTCCGGACACAAATCACTTCGATTCGGAATACGATTTTATAATAATTGGAGCTGGATCGGCGGGATCAGTTCTCGCTCATCGTCTCAGTGAAGTAAGAAACTTCACAGTTCTTCTACTAGAAGCCGGCACTCAAGAAAATTTCATTACCGACGTACCTCTGACTGCGGCATCAAATGAAATAACAAGATACAATTGGGGCTACAAATCTGAACCCACCGCCAATGCGTGTAAAGCACTAAAAGGAGGAGTTTGCAATTGGCCTAAAGGTCGTGCTTTGGGAGGTTCGAGCGTCATTAACTTTATGGTCTATGTTCGAGGACAGCAAAGCGACTTCAATAGTTGGGCTGAGATGGGGAATCCTGGCTGGAGCTACAAAGAAGTCCTACCATACTTCAAGAAATCCGAAAATATGAATGCTGACGACCTACCAAACTCACCTTTCCACGGTTACGAAGGACCGCTAGATGTTGGATACTCTAAATACACTTCGAAACTGCTTGATTCATTCTTGAAAACTGGCTTGGAATTTGGCTACAATATAACTGATATCAACTCAGACAGTCAACTAGGATTCGATAGGACCCAAGCGAACATTAGGAAAGGTAAAAGATGCAGTGCTGCTAAAGCTTTTCTGAACCCTATCATCAATAGAAAGAATATTCACATTTCGCAACGCTCATGGGTCACTAAAATAATCATAGACCCAGAAACAAAACGGGCCTTAGGAGTTGAATTTTTGAAAAACAGAAAGAGGCGTCTGGTAATGGCAAAAAAGGAAATAATTTTATCCGCGGGTGCTGTAGGCTCCCCACAAATTTTAATGTTATCGGGCGTAGGTCCAAAGGAAAATCTTGAAAGTCTAAATATCTCCGTTATACAGGATTTGAAGGTCGGCTACAATCTTCAGGACCATGTTTCCGTCGCTGGACTTATATTTCCCGTAAGTCAACCAGTGACCATTCTCGAGGAGAACATAATGAATCCCGTAGATTTTCTGAGTTATTGGTTTAAGGAAGCTGGCCCTTACACTAGCCCAGCAGGAGCCGATGCTATAGCGCTAGTGAAAGTGAATGGAACAACACTTCGTAAGAAAAAGGAATACAGAATTTTTGTTTAATTGAAATAATTGATCACTTATGTTCTAGCCTCACATGTACCTGATATCGAGATTGTTTTAGGTGCTGGTTCAATGTGTGGAGATAAATCAGGAAGCTTACGAAACCTGGTTGGTATATCGGATGAAATTTTTCAAAGGCTTTGTAAGGGAATCATTGGAAAGGTTGGTAATATACCTATAACGTCTATAATAAATATTTCAATGCTTTTTTAACCATTAAAATTTGCTGGTAATATGTGTGACCAAAGGGTAGTATAGGTCCCAGGGCGAAACGTGGATTGGTACCCACGATGGAGCATTAAACCTGGGAAATGCCTGCTGAACCAACACCAACAGCTCTACTACCAAACCCTATCTCCACCTCCACGTGGTGACCGCTGGGAGATCTTTCGTAACGAAAAGCTGCAGACGGAGAAGGATGAAGGCGAGTCTCACGCGCCTAAAAACGAGACAAATTGTACCAACTGGTCCTTCAGGTTGGGGGTTGGGTAGGGCTGACAACCCTACACGGAAAACAACTTGTTACGAAACCACAACAGGAGCCTCGGACAGGATGGACCCGGCAACGATAACGGATCAACGATTTGCGCATTTTCTCATGGAACGTGCGCTCCCTGTACAGAGATGAAGCTGATGAGCAGCTAGCGATACCCTGTCCCAATATAGGGCTGATATAACAGCGTTGCAAGAGATGCGATGGACAGGGACCGGTTTTCTGGAGAAGAGTCACTACACCATATATTATAGCGGTCATCCAGTAAACCATGTGCTCGGAGTAGGTTTCTTAGTCAGCCAAAAAATGAAACCTGCTGTTATCGGCTTTGAAAACATAAGGGAACGGCTATACACTCTGCGCTTGCGAGGCAAATTTAGAAATATAAGCCTCATAAACGTTCACGCCCCTACAGAGGAGACTGCAGAGTCGGAGAAGGATACCTTCTACGAGGCAGTAGAACGAACCCTCGAAGTCTGTCCCAGATATGATATCAAAATTATACTTGGGGATTTTAACAGCCAAGTAGGGAAGGAGCCCGTATTCAGGCGATAAGTTGGCTCCCATAGCTTACACGAAAAAACAAATGATAATGGACTGCGGATTATTCAATTAGCAGGGTCACACGAAATGGTTGTTGGAAGTACCTGGTTTGCGCGGAAAGCGGTCCACAAACATACGTGGGCCTCTCCAGACGGGGCCACTTTCAACCAAATTGACCACGTGTTGATCGAACGCCGCCACCTCTCAGCCTTGATGAATGTCAGAACATATAGGGGGCCAATATAGACAAGGATCACTATCTCGTTGGCATGGTGTTCCGGGCTCGAATAACAATACCACCTACAATCCCCTCTGACAATCAGGTGAGAGTGAATACTGAAGCCATCCACAACACAACCCTCCGCGACACCTATAAGAGGGAAATGGATGCCGCAATAACCGCAGTCAACAGAGGACCTGGAGATGAAGCATCAACAAATGATCTTCACAATCACATGAAGAACGTTATCATGGATACGGCCACAAGCATACTTGGCCCCAGCCGCAAAAGAAGTCGGAATGGCTGGTTTAACGATGAATGTAAGCTAGCAACGGAACGGAAGAATGCTGCATACCGAGTAATGTTGCATTCTCAAAGAACGCGGACACGCGCAGAGGCTTATCACGAACTCCGTCGGGCGGAGAAGCGACTTCACAGACAGAAAAAGGAAGCCTGGGAGAACCAACAAGTCTGTGAACTAAAAAAGTACAGGGAGCAACCGCACCAGGCACGCAAGTTTTACCGACAAGTCAGCAGGATGAAGCCTTATACACCTCGATGCTCATCCTGCCGAGACAAAGAGGGAAATCTGATTTCCGACAGAATGGGCATATTAGAGCGATAGGTTGAGTACTTTGATGAGCTACTGAACAACCAGAACATCGGCGAGTTGGAGGTCCCGCCAACTGAAGACGACGGACAAATACTGCCACCACCAAGTTTAGGAGAAACAGTCCGTGCAATTCATCGGCTAAAAAATCATAAGTCGCCAGGAGCCGATGGAATTACAGCCGAATTGGTTAAATATGGAGGCGATCAGTTACACCAAGTGGTTCATCAACTTGTGCTCAAGGTATGGGACAGCGAATTAATGCCTGACGATTGGCAACGAGGCATTATCTGTCTCATACATAAAAAGGGAGATATCACACAGTGCAGCAATTATAGAGGTATTACGTTGCTGAGTACCATCTATAAGATATTCTCGACTATCTTGCTAGGCCGGATAGCCCCATACGCCATACGAACATCATTGGCCCATACCAAAGAGGCTTCACTCCAGGCAAATCAGCAACAGATCAGATTTTCTCTCTGCGGCAGGCGATGGAAAAACTTTTGGAATATGGACAACAGTTGCACCATCTGTTCATCGACTTTAAAGCTGCTTATGATAGCATAGCCAGGGTAAAACTGTACACGGCCATGAGAGAATTAAGTATCCCGACGAAATTAATAAGACTGACTAGGCTGACCCTGACCAATGTGCGAGGTCAGATAAAAGCAGCAGGATCACTCTCAAGACCATTCGATGTCAACAACGGTCTACGACAAGGGGATGCGCTATCATGCGTCCTCTTTAACCTGGCCCTCGAGAAAGTGATCCGTGATGCTGAGGTGAATGCAAGAGGTACGATCCTCTTCAAATCCACCCAACTACTGGCCTATGCTGACGATATCGACATCATGGGAAGAACCACCCGAGACGTACAAACTGCCTTCATCCAAATCGAGCAGGCGGCGCGAGATCTTGGACTGCACATCAATGAAGGCAAGACAAAATATATGGTGGCAACGTCAGCTCCGAAGACGAATCAACCAACAACATCAAACCGCACTGGTCAAACACGAAGAAGAATAAGGATAGGAGAATACAACTTTGAGACCGTTGACAATTTCTCCTATCTAGGGTCGAAAATCACAACCGATAACAACTACGATGATGAAATCCGCGCACGGTTGTTGTCAGCTAACAGAGCCTATTTCAGCTTACAAAGACTGTTCCGCTCGAAACGTCTCACCATAGGGTCAAAGCTCTTACTGTACAAGACTATGATCTTGCCAGTCCTCATGTATTCCTCGGAAACTTGGGTTCTTAGCAAGAAAAATTGCGAACTCTTGGCCGCGTTCGAGAGAAGAATCCTTCGCAGAATTTTTGGCTCCCTACAAGAGGATGGACGATTCCCTAGGCTACACAATGACGAAATCTATGAGCGATGCCATGACCGTCCGGTTGTGGATAAAATCTGGCTCAATAGGTTACGGTGGGCGGGTCACTTAATCCGTATGGATGAGGATCATCCCACCCGGAAAGTCTATAAGGGCAATATCTATGGTAGAAAAAGAAGACGAGGCAAACCCTGCCTAAGATGGAGCGATAGCGTAGGACAGGACGCCAGACAGCTTTTAGGGATATCGAATTGGTGGACCTCCACGCAAAACCGGGATGTCGGGAGTTCCTTATTGAGGCAGGCCTAAACCGGGTACCGGTTGTTGCGCCGTTGATAATGATGATGATGATGAATGTGTCGCTGCACTGCACACGATTGAACTGAAAACTAGAAACACGTTATAACTTTTTATTTTATTTATGATGAGGGAGCTCAGTAAGAAAGATCCTCCAGGAAACCAGAGGTAACCTCTGAATAATAATAATAATCGATGGCATAACACTCTATATTGGATTAGGGCCTTGAAGTGTATTAGAGCAGTTCATTCGAGACCGTATCAGATTACTACAGTTCACCCTAGGAGGCAATGTGGTGTGAGTGGTCACAAGGGTTAAAATGTAGCTGTGGACGGTGAACTCTGAGTACCAAGTGACCCCCAGTTGTCTCGGCAAAAGGAGCTCTGCCGAGATCGACTTATTTTCCTCTGAAAAACAAAGGCCATGGCAACCAATTATGAAGAAACGAAAAACTTAAAAAACCAATTAAAAGATTTCAACAGCTCTTTGATCATGACGATCCTGTCCTGAGTGAAGACGCATCCCTGAGCCTTTCGACGGAGAACCTGAGTCTATACTCAGATTCGCCACTTATTCAAGTGGTAACCAACCCTATTGGGACCCAATCCTTAACGGATGAGCCAAAGCAATCCCCTTCTGTCAGCATTCCTGATCCCGGGCTCGAATCGGCGCCATCTGCTGAGGCTAAAGTATTACCCACGGATAAGCATCTGTCTTGCGACAGCAACCACTCTTCGGGCAAAACAATGCCTCCGGACAAAAAGCCTTCGAGCAAACCGCCTCCATGCAAACTGCCTCTGGGCATACCACCTTCGGACAAAACACAACCACCGGGTTGCGCCAATATTGAAGGGAAAAGATCGTCTGGAATCTGCGGCTAAGGGCAAACCAAGGAGGCAGCTGTCTTCAGAGGATCCCAACTCTTCGGCTCAAATGGATGCAAAGAAATCTTCATTTGCAGCCTGGGCTACCGAAGTCGATGGATGGGTCTTGTATGGCGATAGCAATCTTTCCGGTTATGATACAGAGCAGTGTGAGCAGCTTACGAGGAAACTCCTCTTAGCGGTAAGGATTGCATCCTTGCAAGGGGGTATACCGTTGTTAATGTTACGGATAAATTTTGCCGACGAAAGCATGAACGAGTGGCTTAGACAGTACTGCTCCTCCTTCAACGATGTGTGGGAGGGTGCGCGACTGATTCTGACCAGGGTTTCCGAGCTACCATAATTTGAAAAGTGCTTTTTCTTGAAGAGGAGCGTAATAGTGCATAGGTCCTGGAACAACCTGGAGTCCAAAATAACGTTATCACCTCCATCTGGATGCTACTAGGTAGCAAAGCAAGAAGAAGAGCCGATAGGCCGGGAACTTTTCTCACTATCGGCGTTCCTGAATTGAATGTTAAGAAGATTCGGGAACAAACCGGCTATCGGCCCTACTACGGGCTTGGAACCATCACATTACAAGCGTCGGCTCCTAAAACCATTAAGTGCGACGTGCAGCTTACGACATTTTCATCTGAACCATCGATGAGGTGCCATATCTTTCAGATAAATTTGCAGCATTTTAAAGCGGCAACTGCACTTATCAGTCGTCGGATCAACATCTACAAGATATGTATATACCTCATACAAGAACCGTGGAGAAATTAGAGGATGCAACTTCGGATTGACCCCTCTCCTGCATGGTGGTTTCAAAAAAACTTGAAGCTATCTTGGTTAACGATCTATGTGATGACGACACCACAACGATCAAATTGACCATAAACAGCCAATAGGGAGACAAAGTTTCCAGTGGAACATTCATCAGAGCTAACCAATATGCCAAAAGTAAAGTCATGGGTATCATAGCAGGATGTGATGTTAACGCCCACCATATATGCTGGGAAAGTTCCAACATCAGTGCCAGAGGATCGAGACTGCTAACGTATCTGGTAGGAACTGAATTGCTGATAATTAATTTGGGTGTAGGGTGGGTTCATTCACTTTCTTCCCCGTTGTCAGGCAAGAGATCATCGACATCACGGTGGCATCCCCTAACATTGCGGCTCATGCCGGAGAACGGAGAATATTAAACGATATCATGCTCTTGGATCACAGGCGCATTGATTTCATAATGGACATGGATCCACTTCCACCTACTCCATTTCGGAATCGACGTAATATTGGGCGACATACAAAGCAGAACTAAGCGCCCAAGTTACGATCTCTGGGAGACTCATCAAATCCATTGCTGAAATTCAGGAAACAGCCCAGATGATCACTGCCAACATGAAATTTGCTTTCGAAAAAAACTGTCCACTAATGATGCCAAAGAAGGGTAAAACACCATGGTGGGACTCAGATTTGGCGAAACAAAGGAGAACGACAAGTGTGTCCCTCAACATAACTCTAAAGTCTTATTCAGTCGCTTGATGGATTCGGTACAAAGGGGCTCAAAAAGCTCTAAAGAAAAGCATAAGGTCGATAAAATGGTCTCTTGATTCAACCTCAAAACTAAAGCGGATCCTTGTCAAAGAACGTAGCCAGCAGGTGAACGCTAGGAAAACTGGACTAGTTATGTTCACTAGGAACATCAGTTACAGCAGCTACATACTACCCACTTTAGCAGGGGCGGAAATCCAGCTAGTACAAACAGTCATCAGGCATCACAACTAGGAACAATACCAAAAAGCCTGCAGATTGCTCTGGTGCTGTAGCACTGCGATCGACCTGGGGACTTTCAACAAAATCGATTCATTGGATGTATACCTCTATAATAAAACCCATTTTGACGTATGTGTGCATCTTCTGGTGACCGAGCCTGGACTGCGCTAACAGCAGGAAGCTGCTGACGCAGATTCAGAGGCTCGGTTGTCTAAGTTTTCTTGGAGCAATGAGTAGTATGTCGACCATGGCACTCGAAGCTATTCCAAACTTACCCACAATCCATTTGGAGGTAAAACGAAGAGTGTGGAAGCGTGTGGAAGCCTACAAACGCCGTTGGCGAAAGACCGATGAATAGGCGATCTTCGGGGATAGTACAATGGGAATAGCAAAACTCTGAGTGTTTGGAGCTGCGGCTCCCCCATTAAACTAAACTAACTAACTACTTCGACCTTCTCTTCGATAAATTCAGTTGAGAATTCTCATTGGAGGCCATAACTATCAATTGTGCTTTTCATGGTCCCTCCAGTTAAACACACAAGCTTGCAGTTTAACTCGAAATAATGTCCCGTCAGAAAAGATGATATAAGACAAATGGTCAATCGTGACCAAGCGAAGCAACTCTTGGCAAAGTTTTTGACGCGGTAGTGCACTTTTTGGAACTTCCACAACTTTTCCGCCCAAGGGTTGTACACCTTCGGTTGATATGCATATTTTATCACACTGCTGGGATGCCTCTCTATATTGCATTTCTGGATCTAGAGAAGTAGTTCAACCAGGTACCAGGTTGTGTGGCAACCTAATTCGGTATATTCTGCGGTAACACCTGGTGCCAGAGGGACGTGCGCTGGGTTAAATTTCGCTACCGCGATCCGAAGAATAAAGTTCAAAATGTCGCAAGTATAGGAACACCACTTCGCCCTATGCAACATGGTCTCAAATTGATTCGGAATAAAACACAATTTTCGGCAACTGATCCTAATGAAACAGACACTATCACTGGTGGGTGGTGGTGACCTGCTAAGAACTGAGCCATTTTTCGGATTGCATTAGTGAAACTTGGGTTAAGTGGTGTGTGAAATCCAAAATTTACCTCTATAGTTCTGTATGCTGCCCGACTATCAAAGGCAATGAACGGCACTTTGGAGTAATGTAAATCAAAATGTTGTTCGGATCTGTGGCGAAAGAAGCCATGATCACTTCCCAAAGGAGGACATCAGTGATCGTGGAAAAATCACACTGATTGTGGAAAAATCGCGAGGAAGGCGTATTCGATGATATGGGCTAACCGGAATACACTTGAGTCACAAGAGTGGTCTGAACATCAAAGTCGATGTGAAACGACCAAAAGGGTGGTTGAAGCAACGATGGTTTTATACACCGGATTGTGACTTGATAGCTTCGCAGCTCCATCCAAATAAGGCCTTTGACCGCGCAAGATGACGTAACCGATCAACACGAGCCGACCTCGCTTCTCAACAGGACAAAGGCACATCAATTATTTGGTAATTCGTCTTGGATTTCATTTTTAAATTTGCGGACCATAGCAAGAGAGGTTGTGATCGGTTTATGGCCACCAACCAAACGTTCATATACGCTGCCAGTTTCATGGCAATATTTTATCATATAGGAGTCTCTCAATAATATAAGTTTTTGGTATTCCAATCAAGGTAATACCAAAATAAGGTCTTAGAAGAAGCCCGCCGTTTTCAATTCTTTCCTCGCTTTTTTTGTAGTGTGTAGTAGAGTTGCTAATAGTTCAATTAAATAGTCATCCAAAAATTATTTATTATTATTCATCTACGTTCTCTTCAATATTTCAGCATGCTTTCGACCTGGTTCCTGTTCTTCAACACCCTAAATCTCGCGGAAGAATTTCCCTGCGGAGTAAAAATCCCTTCCATTGGCCTATAATGGAGCCAAATTACTTAGACGATCCCGATGATTTGGCCACGATTGTCGAAGGCATCAAACTGGTAAGCAATTGAAAATGTAGTTGAATCTACTGGAAAGTGACGAGTGAAAACTTCCAGGCTATTAAAATTGGTGAATCGAAAAGTTTTCGAAAATTCAAAAGCAGGTTTAATACGAACTCCCTGCCACATTGCCAAGATTTGGATTTCCGGAGCGATGAATATTGGAGATGTTACGTACGAAATATTGCTTCCACAATTCAACATCAATGCGGAACCTGCAAAATGGGCCCCAAGACGGACCCTGATGCTGTTGTAGACGCAGAGTTGAAAGTATATGGGATTGAAGGCCTAAGAGTGGTCGATGCATCTATAATGCCAACGATAACAGCAGGACACATCAATGCAGTAGTTTACATGATCGCAGAAAAGGCCTCCGATATGATCAAAGCCTTTTGGCAGCAGTAGGGAATTATGAAATTTTTACTGAAAAGGATTGAGAGGGTCAAAATTTGATGAAAAGGCGTATGTCCCATTTTTGGTAAAAAGTATTTTATCGCTTGCATGGACTGTATTTCGGGAACTAACTCTTCTCCCCTTCAGTGCTTTACATTTTTGTACCGAAGAATGTAACATGCTCAGAGAAGAAATAATTCTTTCCCGCTCCTGAAACGAAGAATGTAGGCCATTAACGGAGCAGTTGGTTCCCGAAATACAGCTGCCAAAAATGGAACATTCCTTTCCTCTAAATTTGAAATGTTAGCTAATAAAAGTAACCTCAGATTTCAACCGCGATTCAGGAGGTTTCTCATTATAAGTTGATTTAAGAATTTCAAGTCTAATTTAACTAGTCTTATAAAGTAGTATAAGAAACTAATTTATTATAATAAACAGTCGAATTCCATATTTTATATTAAATATAATTAAAAAGAATGTTCGAGCTGCTGGGTTGGTTTCTGATCTAGTGAACACCAGTATTAAACCTGGCGCACTTTCAGATGTTGACAGAAGGAAGCAGTTTAAGTATGCGTATCTAAAGATCTTTTCATTAAAAGTCCCCAATTATGTCGAGCAGGTCGTTAAAATGTTGGGTGCAAAATAAATAATAAGAACATATGTAGGGAGGTATCAGTGGCCGCTCCCAAATAACGCTGTGGTGCGTCATTTCGATGTCTCAAACTCCTAAGACTGTGACTGCTGTTATGGGAGTAAGGGGGCGGAGTCCAACAGGCTCGGATTTTCATGGCCAGCCGATAGCATTCATGAAGGAAAGCAGCTCTCCCACCCGGCAGCAAGGAATCTCTCTGAGATCCCCAGGCAAGATTTGCCTGGTATCCCTAGCCTGACTCTAGCTAACACTGGGCAATCGCAAAGGAAGTGCTTGAGGGTTTTCCCCTCTCCTCCGCAGGTTCGGCAATGCGAATTGTAAGGTATGCGAGCTTGAGGGCATGGTCCCCTATGACCCAGTGTGCCGTGCAGACCGCCGTAATCTTGAATGCATTTGCACGCGTCTGGCGCAAAAACCTTCGTGATCGGGTTTTGTTATAAGCGCGACAAACCTGGGAGACCATACGACTCGGATACACGGTGTGTAATCGAGAAAACCCCCACACCGACTCCACAGACCACCTTTGATCCGTCGATGATGAATATTGTGTCATAGCCTTGCAACCCGCTTTCGGTCTTCCAATCTGCCCTGGTTGGAAAGTCCACAGCAAGTTTCTCGTAAAGTTCAGCTTGCATGTTGCATAGTCCGTGGGGGATGTCCAGATTTCCCGAGGTACTTCGTCTAGGGTGTTACTATGGCCGTAGGACTCCGCTGTCCAGCGTCCGGATTCAGGTATTCTGACAGCACTGTAAGCTACAACGCATTTAATGTGGAGGAGATGCAAAAGCACATTGATCTGCGGGGCAGGACTGCAGAGCCCTGGTAGCACCTGCACACGCGGTTCTTTGAATCTTATTAAACTTTGTTCTATTGCACTTTTTGCTCAAAACATTCCACCATATAATAGAGTCGTTCGTTAGGATGAAACACACCTCAGCTGTGTACATCCAGAGAACCATCCTTGGCCGGATCCCATTTCTTTGCAGGCATAGCATCAGTTAAGTTTTGCTTGGGTTTATGTCGAGTCCGCACGCTCCTTCCATGATGTCACTCATAATGGAGGGAAACATCCGTGAAACTAATATGACCAAGTTGTGGACATACGACACCACTTTCACCCCGCTTCTATCCAATATCCGCAAAATTTCGTCCATCACTATTAACCAGAGCGCCGGGGAGGTGGCGCCACCCTGGGGCATCCCTCTGTTCATAGCTCTGGCCAAGTGGTTGCCTCCTAGATCCGACTGGATTATCTTGGTTCTTAGTATGGATATTATCTAATGAATAAGATACCCCTCCAATCCAATACTGGTCTAGGCTTCCTTGATGGCGTTAGTTCTAATATTGTTGAATGTCCCCTCTATATCCAAGAAGGCAGCTGGGGAATACTATTTGTATTGCAGTGACCGCTCTACCGCCCCAAGTACCTCGTGGAGAGCAGTTTCAGTGGATCCCGATCTTATCCACGGTAATTACTGATTTGATAGTCTCGCATATCTGGGGTGGGTACAAACCCTCCAAGCAAGGCTCTGACTCACAGTCCTGCTCGCTGGCGGAAAAGTGCATCTGAACCAGAAGCTCCAAGGTTTCACCAGAAAGTTCCGGGACGAAATCTGCTTTCTTATGAAAAAATGGGATCCTATGTTCCTTGGACAGAATCTTACTGAACCTTGCTGGTGCTTTCAATGTTCTGACGATAATCCAATCACTTGATGGCCGGCTTGTACTTCTTTAGGCAGTCGGACGGATCTTCATTTTACTACGGCAGTGGTAGTGTGTTCTTGTTGTATTTAGCAGTGCACGAGACTTTAGAGACGGTATTAAATGCCTTTTCCCGAACCTCGACCTTTGACTCCAGTTCATTTATCGTGCCAATCTTGCCGATTTGCGCACCGGAGTATTTGTTCTTGATAACTTGACCAAACTTCCTCCAGTTGATCCTCTTGTGGTCTCTCAAGGGTTTGGGGACCTGTGCAGCGAGATCTAGACTGAAAAGTATCCAACTATGATCTGAGAAGAATTTCTGGTCAGACACTCTTCAGTTCCCCACCCTAAGAATCCTGTTGCCGGTTAGTGGAGTGATATCAAGGACCTCCCCCGAGCTGGAAAATGGAGGCTTGGTATACTGCACCTGCAATTTGCAGCATTGTAAAGCGGCGACTGCACTTATCAGTTGTCGGATCAATAGCTGCAAAACATTTATATACCTCATACAAGAACCGTGGGTTGTTGGTGGGGCAGTCAGGGGCCTAAACTTCCAACATGCTAATCTATTGTATGCCAATGGAAGCGATCGACCCCGCATCTGCATGGTAGTCTCCACAGACTTCCAGGCTAACCTGGTTAACGACCTATGTGATGGCGACACCACATCGGCTAAGCTAACCGTAAAAAGTCAACAGGGAGATAAAGAGATACTATGGTGCTCTGCATATTTCCCCTACGACGCAGAAGACGTTCCCAGTGGAACATTCATCAGAGCTATCCAATATGCCAAAAGTAGAGGCATGGGGGTAATAGCAGGATGTGATGTCAACGCTCACCACATATGCTGGGGAAGTTCGAACATCAATGCAAGAGGATCGAGACTACTGGAGTATCTAGTAGGAACCGATTTGCAGATCCTAAATGTGGGTAATGAACCCACTTTCTTCAACGTGGTCAGGCGAGAGGTCATCGACATCACGGTGGCATCTCCTGACATCGCGGCTCTGATCGGAGAGTGGAGAGTATCAAACGATATCACACTCTCGGATCACAGACGCATTCATTTCGTTATGGGCATGGATCCACCTCCACCCACTCCATTTCGGAATCCGAGGAAGACAGATTGGGTAATGTATCAAACAGAATTGAGCGCCCGAATCACGATCCCTGGGAAGCGCATCAAATCCATTACTGGAATTGAGAAGACAACCCAGATGATCTCAAATAGCATGAGAGAAGCTTTCGAAGAAAGCTGTCCACTCAAGATGCCAAAGAAGGGTAAAACACCATGGTGAAACTCGGATTTGGCAAAACAGAGGAGAACGACAAGGATGCTCCTCGATCGTGCTCTGAAGGGTGAATCAAGCACTAGCTGGAATCGCTATAAAGAGGCACAGAAGGCTCTAAAGAAGAGCATAAGATCGGCGAAACGATCATCTTGGAGACGCTTTTGCGAAGAGACTAACTCTTTTGAGGCAACCTCAAAGCTGAAGCGGATTCTGGTTAAAGAACGTAGCCAGAAACTGGGTTATTTACGTTTACAGAATGGGAAGTACACAGAAAGCGATGAAGAAACGGCAAATCATTTACTTGAAGTACACTTCCCAGGCAGCATCCAAAATCTAATCTCGGGACCAACAGGTGCATACAGCCCTCAACCGAGAGACTGGAATCTGGCATGCAAAGTAGTATCACTGGAGCGAGTGAAATGGGCATTTAACTCGTTCCATAGATACAAGTCTGCAGGTTCGGAAGGCATCATCCCTGCGCTAGTAATAGAAGGAATGGATGCCCTGGGTCTACACATTCGGAATATATATCGCGCATGCCTAGCACACGCTTATATTCCAATTAAATGGCGTGATGTGAAGGTGCTGTTCATTCCCAAACCAGGAAAACCCATCTACACAGACGCAAAAAGCTTTCGACCGATCAGCCTAACGTCCTTTCTGCTAAAAGGACTAGAAAGGCTAGTAGATCGGTTCATAAGGGACACACACATTCCTAAGTGGCCACTTCACCATAGGCAACACGCCTACCAGAAAGGCAAATCCACGGAGACAGCCCTCCATGAGCTTACGGCAAAAATTGAAAAGGCGATGTCCGAAAAAGAATACGCCTTAGGCGCATTCATGGACATCGAAGGTGCCTTCAATTATGCCTCATTCGTGGCAATCTGTGATGCGGCAAGACAGCATGGAATCGAACCGCTGCTAATCAGTTGGATCCTTCACATGCTAGAGTGGAGAAAAATCCACATATCGGTCGGCCAGAAGTCTATTGAAGCAGGATGTCTCAGGGGCTGCCCATAGGGAGGGGTTCTCTCTCCACTGTTATGGCTCTTGGTGATGGATACCCTGCTGTGGCTCCTGGAGGACAAAAAAGTCTTCGCGCAAGCATTTGCGGACGACCTAGCCGTAATAATTACCGGTAAGTTTGCGGACACAGTATGTGACCGCTTGAATGCAACTCTGCATGTAATCCACAGCTGCTGCCTCCGCAATGGACTCACGGCGAACGCTAGGAAGACTGGACTAGTTATGCTCACTAGGAACGTCAGGTGGGGTAGCTATACGCTACCCACCTTAGCAGAGGCGGAAATCCAGCTGGCACAAACAGTCAAGTACTTAGGAGTACATTTCGACTCCAAGTTAACGTGGAGGCATCATATCCAGGAACAATATCATAAATCCTGCAGATTGCTCTGGTGCTGTAGGAATGCGATAGTTAAGACCTGGGGACTTTCACCTAAACGGATACACTGGATGTATACATCCATAATAAAACCCATTTTGATGTATGCATGCATCGTCTGGTGACCAAGACTGAACTTTGCTAACAGCAGGAAGCTGCTAACGCAGATTCAAAGACTTGGTTGCCTAAGTATTACTGGAGCAATGAGTACTACGCCGACTGCGGCACTTGAAGCTATCCTAAATTTACCCCCAATTCACTTGGAGGTGAAACGGAAAGCGACCAACGACGCATATAGGCTCGATACCATTGGGGCGTGGAAAGGCGACCAATCCAACGGGCATGCGTCTATCTGGAAATTCCTTGAAAAACATCCGGTAGCCCTGATGCCGACCGATCATATGGTTTCCAGATTCGTCTTTGGAAAGACATACACTGTCGTAATAACCGAAAGAGAAGAATGGTCCACAAGTGGCCATGAGTCTTTTCAGATTACAGACCTAATAATCTTCACCGACGGGTCAGTCATGGAGGATGGATCAGGTGCAGGGGTGTTCTCGGAGAATCCGATTACAGAACTGGCCCGACCTCTCGGAAAAATGACGACCATATTCCAGGCGGAGATATATGCCATTTCATTGGCAGCAGAAGAATGTCTGCGACAAAAATGGAGGGGTCGCACCATTCGAATCTGTTTCGACAGTCGGGCGGCATTATCAGCGCTAAATGGCAATAACAATGGCAATAACATATCAAGCAAGTTGGTGTGGAGTTGTCATCAGGTGCTGCTGAAACTTGGCCGACTGAACGAAACATTCCTGATGTGGGTGCCGGGGCACTCTAACATCGCCGGCAATGAGGAGGCTGACAGACTAGCTCGTCGAGGGTCTGGATCCACAATGGTGGGGCCAGAACCAGCTCTTGGAATCCGACCATCTACTGTCAAGTCTACTCTGAAGGGTCAAATTGCAAGGATTCACGCAACCGAGTGGAAAAATTTGGACTCTTGCCGGCAAGCGAAAATCCTTGTGAAGGAGCCTAGAGCCACTAGAGCGGCATTTTTGTTGTCTCTTAAGAAGTGGGACATGAAAACCCTAGTAGGCCTTTTGACGGGACACTGCCCCTTAAACTACCATATGGAAAAGATAGGGGTAGTGGTTTCGGCTGTGTGCAGCCAATGTGAGGAGGAAGAGGAGACGGCCCTGCACTTTTTATGCAGCTGCCCGGCATCCTCAGATCTCAGACGAAGACACCTTGGCAAGGTTTTCTTCAATGAAGAATCTGCACACTCTCTGCCTCTGGAGAATGTTCTCAGATTCGCTAAAGCCTGCGAACACCGTAGGCGGGAAGCCATTGAATAGGCAACTACGGGGATAGTACAATGGGCCTAATAATGGCCTGAGTGCTCGGGGCTGCGGCTCCCCCCAGTTAACTAAACTAACTAACTATACTGCACCTGTTACACACCGCTAGATTTGTATCAATAATAAAATCAAAGAATAACTCACATCTTTCGTTGGTTTCCAAGCCGCCCCAAAGTTTATGCCCTGCATTGGCGTCGAAGCCAATCAACAGGTTGGCCTTCTGTGTTGATATGGTGGTCATCAAATGTTGTAGTTCTTCTGGTGGAGCTGATCGGTCATGATCCATGTAAGCCGAGGAAATATGCACGTTTCCTGCTGCCGCCTGTTCCAGTTTGACCACGACTAGGTCACTGGAACTCAGATCTGGCACAGAAAAGCGTGTAGACTCTTCCTCGCTAGGATACATGCTCTAGATCTGTCCGGATCAGCGTCTTTTGTGCTGGGAATAAATTATAATATTTGCTTTGAAGCCCTTTGATGGTTCGGTCGCCTCCGATCCAAGGCTAATGTACTAGTGCGGTGTCGATGTCCTCCTCTAATAGGAAGACTGATTGAAGTCAGTTTTATAATTATTGACCGTCTAAGAATCTTTGAGACAAATTTCAATAGTCCTATGTGCACGGGACTCCCCTCCTTTGGATCCCTTGGATGCCACACATAATAATAAATACCATAAATAAAAATATCAATGGACAACCTTTTTCATGTATAAAGCAGATTCGAACCTCCCTTGACAGATCCCAGTACATAAACATAGGTACTTCTGAAAAGTATTTCGAATTGAAGATTTTTAATTGCAATATCAATCGGTCCAAGAAGATTATAGATAGGAAGTGATACTGTCTAAGCAAGCCTTGAATTTTTACGGGTCAAAGAAATGGCTCCGATCCGCAGGCCTTTGAATCGAAATTATGGTACCTGCCTTTAATATGTTAGCTTGCCAGGCTCCAAAGACCAACGACACACTGGAAACGTAGCTCCGTGACAATACTGGTTTACAATTTAAAGAAGTTTTACGTTTGTACCCTCGTTATAGCTTTCTGACCTTGTTATAGTTTTCTGAGAGGAGGCATGTAACAATAATTCGTGGTCAGACACCGAAATGTGGTCGTCTAGTTTATACCTGCTTTAAGACCCCGTCTTTACAGCATTACTACGCACTGCACTCGTGGGCAATGCATCCATGTGCTTTCTTCGATGCAGCAAATACATTTCCCAGCGCCATCCCTACGTACTCAGAGAGAGCGGTCAGATTCAAGTCCACAAGGGACTTATCTGAAGTGGCCCTTTCTACGAAACCTTAGCGGAAGTTATCTGGTACCATCGGAACCGGGATGGCCGCTTTAGAGCATATGAGGATACCTAGATTGTTTTCGCCAGATCAATCCGTTGTCGAAGACGACCCTGGGCCTACACGGCAGGTAGTGACGATAAACTCCTACGGAAATTTGTACCTCTTTCGAGCAAACCTGTACATCCCTCGGGTGTTTCGTGGCTACATCTAAGTTTCGATCCGATTACTGCAAAATTAAGACCATCCAATCCTACACTAATCATATAAAAGAAGGAATGTTCATAAAGGTAAGTTTCATTTATTAACATTTTATAACCAGAACAAATTTATATGGCACGGGAGCCCTCTCTCATCATTCCATGTTGAGCACTGTACGTTCCACAAAACAGAATCAAGTGTCGGTGGGTGCGCATTCCTTCTCAAAGCAATTGCATTCTGTAGGAGCTCTCCAAGGGGGTAAGTCTTTTTCACATTCTGAAAAACTAAGGGTAGGTGCTGGGATGGGCACACAGTCAGCGGGTAGTCTTGTCCGTTGACACTTGACAGCTTTACTAGGTTCCTTGCAGCCTGGTAATTGGATTTTCATGCAGTGTTCGTTTGTATCTATGGGACCCACTTGTTTTGCTATATCACGAACTTTCCCTTTTCGTGGTGTATCCACAGGCATCTTTTCGCCAGCGCAAAACGGGACTTCTTCAATCACACGAGGTGGGCATTCTGCCCAGGTTTGCTGGAAAGGACCTTTCTTGGCCCGAGAATCAGGTGGACAAATCTCATCAAGACGTCTGGCATCATGACATTCCCCTTCCCCGCATTCCGGATTCAATTCCCACTTATTGTCTTGCTTATCAATTTCTTCACATTTTATTGTACCGTTTTTTTCTAGTTGGGCTTTTTCTGCGGAATATCTTCTAAAATGCCCTAATCGCGGTAAAGTTCCTACAATTGGTTGAGCAGCTCTATAAATGGAAAGTGATGATTTATGGATCGCACTGCTTAAATTTTGCATTATCCTTTTTTTGAAATAATTTAAAATTTATCTTAAATGTATTGAATAAATAAATGGGAGATCTCCGAAAACGTGTGGAACAACCTGAGATTTTTAACTGGATTTCGTTTGTCAAAACTTATCGACGCTTACTATGATCGCAATGAAAGTTACGAAACGAGTTGTATGCCAAAATGGGAAAGTATAATTAAACTATGGGGTAAGGAAGATTGATATCCTCTCTAGGCGGTATCCCGAATTACTGATACCGAGGGACAACATGACAACGAGGTTTCACTTCGATAAGAAGTTTGAAACACGTTGGAGTAACAAGGCAAACTGGGAGAGCGTGGCTGCGACATATGGCTTAAACCAGCAACTGATTACTTGGTACACTGACGGATCCCTCACAGCAGAGGGAGCGGGTGCCGGTTTCATTGGTCCAAGGAAAATGTACTTTGAGTAAATGGGCAGGTACACTAACATATTCCAAGCGGAAATATATGCCATAGACAAATGTGCCTCCTTTAATCTGCAAAGGAACTACAGGGGGCAGAACATAGCTATTCTCACCGATAGCCAAGCAGCCATCAAGGCACTTAGGTCCAACCAGGTGAACTCTAAACTGGTATGGGAATGCCTTGAGAGACTGAATACACTCGGCTCGTCCAACAAGGTCTGGATACTTTGGGTTCCAGGCCATGCTGGGTTGGAAGGCAATAAGGCAGCGGATGAACTAGCCAAGAAGGGAGCAGGGATGCCTTTACACGGGCCAGAACCCTTCTGTGGAATCGGAAACGGTTTCATGGCTATGAATCTAAGAAACGAAGAGAAACGGTTGAGGGAACTATATTGGGCGGGCCTACCAGTGATGGAGCAGTCCAGGGTGCTTATTGGGGGATACGTACCCATGCGTACAAAGGATTGCTTAAACCTCACCAAAAAGAACCTCCGAATCATAGTGGGAATTCTCACTGGTCATTGTCGGCTGAACTATCACCTAGGGAAGCTAGGGATATCTACGGACACTGCCTGCAGGTTCTGTGAGGAGGAGGACGAAACCTCTATGCACGTCCTGGGACAGTGTCCGGCACTTGTGCAAATTAGGTCGATACATCTGGGAGAACACTTAATACCAGATGCAAAGCTGAAACTTCTCGAAGTGGGGAACATACTAAAGTTCCTAACGGTTACAGGCCTGCTTGAGATACTATGATCAACAGGTACACTATAACCAGTAAAAGGGGCAAAATAGTTCTTCAAGGACGCGGTGCGACTTTCCCTTAACAGAATAATAATGGGGTAAATGAAAAATCCCTTTCTCCCCGCGTTTGCAGAAATTAATTGCTGCAGGTGACGAACGATGCAAAGTGAAATGATGCAATAATTTTGGTTTGGTTAATTAAAAAGAAAGAAGAAGAAATTATAGAAAGGGCAGGGCTAAAATTAAAAAATTATGAAGATCGCCTTTACATGCAACAACAGGGAATACTCCATCGGCATACGGTTGCATGACACTATACTAATCAGCTCGCGGAAATGGTGGAGTTTCTGTCACATCTGCCACTCACTGTTATTGTGAAAAAAATCACCAATCCTAAACTGATACCTTCGGTTCCGCATAATACATACTAAATCCCTTTAAAAACGGAACTGTTATGCCATCAGCTTCTAAACCGAGTAGTCTAAAGTACTCTGATGGCACAACGGAGACCCGAATTTGGGGCCTTTGAGTAAGAGTAATGGTCACCTTCCATGTTCTGACAGGAAACAGCCTTGGTCTTCAGATTGCCACATTTCCCAATTTCGGACTGAACTACCAAAGCGCTGTTGATGTGTGGAGTATCATCAAATTCGTTACCACCGTGGGCAGAACGGGGGTGCACATTTTCTTTACCAAATATAGCCATCAGATGAAAGGACTTGATTAGTTTTCACACCGAACATGGTCACGGCGTCGAAAATCAAGAAATCAGTAGGTCTTGGCAAAAACCCATCCATAGTCGTAAAAAAATGTGTTGCAAGCATTTTCACCTTCCTTGTCTCAATTATCAACCGCTGTCCCCTCAACGCCCATTTTTCAACTGATTGGAAAAGTTCTATAGGCCTATCTGCATCCTTTCATCCTCTGCCAAGATCTTCGAGCGGACCATTAAGTCCATTATCGATGAGCACTTTGAGTCCAATTACACACTTCCCGACTTCCAAAAAACACCCTAATCACTCGGTCGAGCACGCGCTTCTTGTCTTTAAAATGGAGATTCATCTTGGTATTAACTAGAAGACTCCAATCATAGCCTGCCTCCCAGATCTAAGAAAAGTTTTCGACTCCCTATGGCAATATGGTTTCGGTTTAACCTTTCTGAAGTTCTCAAACTCCATCCGCATCTCTGTAAGTTAATCCTTAGCTTTCTAGATGGGCGGAAATCCTAAGTCAACTTCCAACAATACCTTTCATGCCAATACACATGTCCAGCAGGCATTCCCCAAGGTTCAGTCCTTCCAGCCATCTTGTTTTCCCTGTTCACCGCTGACCTATTTAACCGGGTCTTGACCCTAAACCAATCAAAATCCTCCAATTTTCGGATGACTTCCACTAAATTATTTCCCTCGGCGGAGCTTGTCTGATACATGACTGTACTCGTGGTTTGAATAGCCAAAAAGCTGCAGCTGCCAATGGATTGGATTTGTTCAAACACATGTATAGCACTCTTTCCAATGCCTTGTGTGCCATCAAGCTTATCTATGAAGATTTGGGCAGAGATCCTCTCAGGAGCGATGTGTCGGAGGCTATACGCAAAACTACAATGAGAGTTCCAACCGACTTATTTGGAAAATCTCCCCAAAGCAGTTGAGTAGAACCTCTGTCATCGTTGAGATTGCGACTTATGTGGCATTTTGAGTCTACAATAAAGGTTCCTTTGCTTTACTAGCCTTCACGCAAGGCATAAGAATCAGCCGACCTGGCATCGGTGATCCAGTGTAAGGTAGGTAGGTAGGTATCAGTGGCCGCTCCGAGGAGCCTAATTAGCGCTTTGGTGCGCCGTTTTGATGCCACAAACTCCTAAGACCGTGACTGTTGTTATAGGAACAGGAAAGCGGAGTCCAGCTGGCTCGGATCTTCAAAGCCAGCCCGTAGCATTCACGAAGGAAAGCAGCTCTCCGACCCTGTAACTAGAAATCTCACTGAGGTCCCCAAAGAATGGTTTACCCAGTGTCCGCAGCCTAACCCGAGCCAGAGCCGGGCAATCGCAGAGAAAGTGCATGAGGGTTTCCCTTCCTTCTCCGCAGCTTCGGCAATGCGAGTTGTAGGGTAAGCCGAGCCTAGCTGCATGGTCCCCTATGGGCCAGTGCCCCGAGCAGACCGCAGTAATCTTAAATGCATTTGCACGCGTCTGGCACAGGAGCTCTCGTGATCGGGCTATGTTATAAGCGTAAGCCTTCGCCATCTCAGGCCCGCGGCTGCTAGGTAGTGCGAGTAGACTCGGCCCCCGACAGCCGCCAGCGGAACACCGACTGTATTCGCCGAGGGACTGCCAAGAGCAGAGCCTTGCCTGGCCAATCCGTCAGCCCGCTCATTCCCCTCTATGTTCCTATGCCCGGGAACCCAGAGGAGAGTGATCTTGAGCGTGCCGCCCAGATGGTTGAGCGTGTCTCTGCACTGCCCCACCAACCGGGAACATGTCGTCGTTGAGTACAAGGCCTTGATGGCCGCTTGGCTGTCGGTCAGAATGGCTCTGTTACGCTTGGGGCTCGAATCACGCTCCAGCCATCGACAGACTTCCAATACCGCCAGTACTTCCACCTGGAATACACTGGTGAAACCTGGGAGACCATACGATTTGGATACACCGTGTGTATTCGAGAAAACCCCCGCGCCGACTCCATAGGCCATCTTTGATCCGTCCGTAAAGAATACCGTGTCATAGTCTTACAACACGCCGCCGGTCTTCCACTTTGCCCTGGTTGGAAAGTCCACAGCAAAGTTTCTCGTGAAGTTCAGCTTGCGTGTGACATAGTCCGTGGGGGATGCCCAGATTTCTCGAGGTATTTCATCTAGAATGTTGCTGTGGCCGTAGGACTTTGCTGCCCAGCATCCGGACTCACGTAGTCTGACGGCACTGCACGCTGCAACATATTTGATGTGGAGGTCAAGGGGGAGGAGATGCAGGAGTACATTGAGAGCATCTGCCGGGCAAGACTGCAGAGCCCCCGTAGCACCTGCACACGCGGTTCTTTGAATCCTATTAAGCTTCGTTCTATTGTATTTCTTCTTCAAAGCCTGCCACCATACAATAGATCCGTACGTCAGGGTTGGACGCACTACAGCGGTGTACATCCAGAGAACCATCCTCGGCCGGAGACCCCATTTCTTGGCAAAGGTTCTCTTACAGGCATAGAAGGCTATACAGGCCTTCTTAACCCTCAGTTCTATGTTCAACATCCAATTTAGCTTAGGATCAAGGATTACACCCAGATACTTCACATTAGAGGAAAGAACCAATCTTTGTTCATTCAGCCGTGGTAGATGGAATTCAGGTATCCTTGTCTTGGTGGTGAATAGCATCAGTTGCGTTTTGGTTGGGTTTATGCTGAGTCCGCATCTTACGGCCCACAGGCACACCTTTCGCAACGCTCCTTCCATGATGTCGCTCATAATGGACAGAAACATCCCTGATACTAATATCACCAAGTCGTCGGCATACGCCACCACCTTCACCCCGCTGCTGTCTAATGTACGTAAAATTTTGTCCATTACTATTAACCAGAGCACTGGTGAGATAGCACCACCCTGGGACGTGCCTCTGTTCACAGCTCTGGTCAAGTGGTTGCCTCCCAGATCGGACTGGATTATCTTGGTACTCAGCATGGATATAATCCAATGCGAGAGATACCCCTCCAATCCAATACCGGTCAAGGCTTCCTTGATGGCGTTGGTACTGACGTTGTTGAAAGCTCCTTCTATATCCAAGAAGGCAGCAAGGGTATACTGCTTGTACTGCAGCGACCGCTCAACCGTGCCAATTACCTCGTGGAGGGCGGTTTCTGTGGATTTTCCTTTGAGGTAGGCATGCTGGGACTTAGAGAAAGGCGTTCTCTCCATAATCGTCCTTAAGTGAATGTCCAGGACGCGTTCTAGGGTCTTCAGCACGAAAGAGGTCAGGCTGATTGGCCGAAAGTCCTTCGCGGACTCATGACCGCGCCTGCCCGCTTTCGGTATGAAAACCACCCGTGCGCGCCTCCAGAACTGCGGTACGTATCCTAAAGTGATGCAGCTCCGGTAAATCTCAACAAGCCACGGCACAACCCTTTCTTGCTGCTTCTGTAGCATGACTGGCATTATGCCATCTGGGCCTGGAGATTTGTATGCGGAGAAGCTGTTTATTGCCTAGCCGATACTTTCCCCGTAATTACCGATTTGATAGTCTCGCACAGCTGGGGTTGCCGCAAATCCTCTAAGCAAGGTTCTGACATACAGTCCTCCTCGCTGGAGGGAAAGTGCGTTTGCACCAGCAGCTCCAAGGTTTCACTAGAAGATTCCGTCCAGGAGCCTTCCGACTTTTTAAGGAAGGATGGACTCTTATGTTCCTTGGACAGAATCTTATTGAGCCTCGCGGATTCACTAGTGCTTTCAATGTTCTGACAATAGTCTAGCCAAGACCGCCTCTTGGCAGTCCTGATGGCCGACTTGTACTTCTTTAGGCAGTCCTTGTATGGCTGCCAGTATTTTTGCCTGTAGCAGATGTTGAAGATTTCTCTGGTCAGCTCCCTGAGACTAGAGAGATCTTCGTTCCACCACGGTGGCAGGGTCATTTTGCTGTACTTAGCAGGGCACGAGACTTTGAAGGCGGTATCAAAAGCCAGGTGATGAGTAACCTTCATGGTGTTCATTTTATGTGGATATTCTATTCGCTTAGCCTCGGCATCAGCGCATTCGTGGGTTACGGGAGGAGTTAATCCAAAAATATTTTCATCAAGTTAACAGGTAACAAAGGTGAGTAAAATTTTCAATAGACAACGTCACAGTAAAAAAGGTAATTTCCTTATATTTTCTTCGGGATAGTATCAGAAATCAAGCTTATATAAGGTTGTATCCAGTTCAGTCGTAGCAGCGGCCGCGTGCAAACGTTGCTCTCTGGATCTGAGAATTGAATTATCACGGACTGAGCACCGAGGAACCAGAGCCGACTCTGGTCGGCAGGAAGCCGCAAGCAACATTTGGACTTTTACGGAGTCCATCATTATCGGTCGACGTTAGTCGTTAATTATTTTTTATTTTTTCCCCAGGATGTCGACCTGGGTGAAGGTGAAGCGTAAGAAGCGCGCTACCACGCCGCTCGAAGACGACGCCACGGAGGACATCGACACCGTGGAGAAAGAGGAGCAAGCAACAGCAAGCACTACGGACCGGAATGACCCGGCAGTGAGGATACGGTTCCTGATGGCGCACATTCAGCGCCTGAATATGACGATCCTGGAACTACGAAAACAGGTGAACGAGGCGGAGTGTGCACGGACTACTCCATCCACTTCTCAGCCCGTCTCCAACGAACTGTGCACTTCGAAGGCTATGTCAGCGTGCACCGCTGACAACAGCACCGCCACGTCGAAGCCAGCAGCAGCCAGCAATAGGAAAGTGCGAATTCCGCCGATCATCCTATGTGAAGACGAGGCAGCACTGCACACCATCATTTCGGAGCACCTCGAGTCGCTCCCAGACAAGACAAGTACAAGAATGGCGCTAAAACCAAAGTGCTCTTGAACTCACTGAGTGACTTCAACGAGACACGGGACTACCTTGCAAGGAAGGAGAAGAACTTCTTCTCCTACACCCCGAAGAGTTTGAAACTGGTGAACATGGTTATCCGGGGCTTGCATCGGTTCCATCCGAGGTTATGACCGCCGTCGCGCAGGCCGGCTTATCTGAGGCCCCAGACGTCAGGGAGTATGTGATGAGACGCTCTCTACGAGAGAATCATTCGCTCGACCTCTGGCTCATAACGTTCTCACCAGGGTTCAACACGGCGAAGCTCGCCCGTGTGAAAACACTCCTTAACACGCTCGTTAAATTCAAGCCTGTTAGGAACAAGAAGGTAACGCAGTGTAAGAACTGTCAGCGGGTCGGCCACGCTGCGGTCAGTTGCAGCATGCACTACAGGTGTGTGAAGTGCGTCACTTCACACGCGCCAGGCAAATGCCTTAAAAAGCAAGATGAGAAACCCGCTTGCATCAATTGTGGTTCGACAGAACATCCGGCGAATTATAGAAAATGTTCCGCCTTCTTGATGTTCAAGAAGGGCGCTGGTCACCATCAATCCGCTAAAATAAGCCCTGGCGTCTCCTACGCCCAGGCTATCCAAGGCATCCCGTCGAGGAAAAGCCAGCAGACACCTGCTCAGACACCAGCCCCTAATGCATATGAGGTCATTAGCAGCAAGGCGCAGGAGCTCTTTAAGTGCTGCCTGCCGGAACTCAGTCGCCAACTGAAGGCCTTTTTACCAGCTCTGTCCAGTTCCAAGGACATCTGGAAACAAAGGCTCCAAATGATTGCTTTTGTGGCGTCAATCGGCAAAGATTGAAGCTCCATTAGCAGTCCACTGACGGCTCCTCAACGGAATTTAATTGCCTGGCCTTACCCTGGTAAGTCCAGCAAGTAGTTTTTAAGTACTTTTAGTCGTAAGAGGTTTTAATTGTCTTTCCTCTTTTTCTTTTCTTTGATGTTTTAGGTGATATGTTTTCTTAATTAGTTAGTCTAGTCTGTAAACTTTTCTTCTTTAGGTTATGATTTAGGTAAGAGTTAGCTCGTTAAGTCTTGTTTCATGTTTTATTTAATCACCCTCTGTGTTTGTAACTCTGTTAGGCTAAGGTTTATATAAATAAAAAATTGTATTTCTGAAATTGCGTTTCTGCTGTTGGTGTAGAATATTGAAGTATAAATACTCCTACATTTAATCAAGGAGTCATGAAAAAAGAAAATTAATATCCTTCACGCGAGGAGGATTCACCTGGGAGTGAGAATAACTCCAGAGCAGCCGAGCGACCACCGGAAGATCACTAAATTCTTTAGAGAAAGTGGAATTCAATTCCACACATATCTTCTCCCAGAAGAGAAGAACATCAACATTATAATCCGGGGGCTCGAGGGAATAGGGCCCGAAGATGTGAAGGAAGACCTTGAGGATCAGGGCTTCCATCCTATAGAGTGCTTCTTCATAAAAATGAAGAACGGGCCCTCCAGACTACTAAAGGTGTTAATGCCGAAAAACGAAACCGGCATATACAATGTCAAATCGATCTGCCACCTGATCGTGAAAATCGAGTCCCAAAAACCGAGGACTTCCCAATCGCAGTGCCATAACTGTCAGCAGTTTGGACACTCTGCGAACAACTGTTTCGCTGACGCACGTTGCGTTAAATGCGAGGGATCGCATCACTTTTCCGAATGCGAGAGGAAGCAGGAGCAGAAGGCAACCTGCACCAACTGCAAAGGGGATCATCCAGCCAGCTACGGCGGATGTCCAAAAAACCCTAAAAATATTAAAAAAACCTTCGCCCAGATGGCGAAATCTAATTCTTCTCCACAGGTATCACAGGTAACACAACCAATCAACAAACCGACAGGAAAAGCTCCAACAGCACCGAAAACTCCCTCTTCCTCAGCGAACCCGAAGCCTGTGCAAATGGATCAAGTGCTGAGCAGCATGCAAGCACAGATACAAAACATGATGGAGTCAATGATGACTAAAATGATCCAAAACCTGTTTAGCTCTCAGATCCCTCTAGGCAACCCAACTAAGATCCACCATGGTAAGCATTAACCTTAACATTATCTCATGGATGGTGTGCCGGGAGGTGATCAAATCAGCGAGAGAGATCTCAATGAAGCTGGTCCCTCCCACAGGAATACGAACACGAAGGCGGGAAGGAAGAGGACGTATGCGCAAGCTGCGGCCTCTGTTCTGACTGCTGCCGTGGGAGTTTCCTCCAAGGATGGCAAAATGTCAGAGGGACAATTTACCATCCTCCAGGAATGCCTATGCAAGAAAATGATGGAGCCTGGAACGAAGCCACGATTTAGCGATCAAGGTTTTCGTGATGGGCTTCTACATTTGGAGTGCGCTGACGAGGTTGCCTTAAAATGGCTCCAGCAGGTAATCCCAACTTTGAGTTCCGGCGGTCGGCCCAAGTTCACTATTGTGAACACTGAGCTACGCAGGACAGAACATGTCGGATGTTGGCTACCGGGCCCTCGAAGGAAGGCAGAGGACATCATCCGCTTGCTGGGTGAACAGAACCCGGGCATGGACTTTGGGCACTGGAGGGTAAAGTTCATGAATGCCAGGAAGGACCAATCTACAAACGTGGAGGGCTTCAACTTGGTATTCGAACTGGACCAACAGAGTCTGAATGTGCTCAGGGGAAGTCACCATATGGTGCTCCACTTTTTCCTATATAGACTGAAATTCAGTCATATCAGGAAACTGTAGGGCATCATCTCCATTTTGAGAGCGAAGAACAATGATGGTCTTCGACTCACACAACATAGAGCAAATTGCAGCATCTTCGGTGCGCTCTCCCACAATGGAGACGTGCGCGGAGGATAGTGCATACAGGGGCGGAACTCCCGTATGGGGGCTCGCACTGGGGAAGGGACTACAGAGTGAATCCTACCTGCTAGTAACTTCTCCTACACCTTCCAAGGAACAGGCGGAAGGAAGGGAAGCCAGAGACGTGAACGAAACTGACTTGATGCCAGTTCGAGTGATCGAATCTATGCAACCCGGACACCGCAAACCAAGTAAGGTGCTAAGTAGAAAACAGACGAATGCTCTGTGGGATGAGGTGAGATCTTTCGTGGATGAGAACATGGGAATTGCGGTACTCCCAAGTACGGCTTTTCTCAGAGAAATCAATCACGAGGGGATCGAGTCTCCGGCGGTACGGTGTGGGGGAAACCCCGTCATACGCAGACTGCCGTATATGCTTCTAACTGTTTCCATAAGACAATAGACTAAGTTTATGTCGAAAAACATAAAGATTGGTCAAATTAACCTGCAGCATGCCAAAGCTTCCTCCTAGCTGTTGGCAGCGAGAATGACAAAGCTACAGGATTTCCCCTATATCTTTCTGGTGCAAGAACCGTGTGTTCGATTTAACAGAATCTGTGGTATTGGATCAGTAAAGGGGGCTAGGATCTTCTACGACGAAAGATCCATAAGATCAAGAGCTTGCGTCCTGATGTCAAGACGGTTAGAGGCAATTATGCTGAGACAATATTGTTCCCAGGACTTAGCTACGGTCATCATGCAATACCAGATAAATGGCGAGAGGAAAAGCATCATAGTTGCCTCCGCTTATTTACCCTATGATTCTTTGTATCCTCCACCGACGCAAGAACTTAGGGATCTGGTGGCGTATGCAGAATCAAGTGGTCTCGAACTTTTAATAGGTTGCGATGCGAATGCTCAACATATTTGTTGGGGCAGTAGCAAATGCAATCCAAGAGGAGAGAAGCTATTTGATTTCATCACTTCAGCTGGTCTTATGACTGCAAACGTGGGGTGCGCCCCTACGTTCGTGGGACCGAGAAGAAGCGAAGTAATTGACCTAACAATCTGTACCCCAAAATTGTTAGAGTTGATTACACACTGGCGAGTGCTAGACGAGGTCTCACTGTCAGATCACCGATATCTAGAATTCAATCTGACTATTGCGGGCGAACAGTCTGCAGTACAAAGACGGAACCCTAGGAAAACGGATTGGGCAAAGTTCAATGAACTTCTTGGCAATAAAGTACAGTTCCCTAGGCGACTAAGGACTCCTTTGGTGCTGGAAGATGAATTGAAAACTCTGAACGGCACACTTTTAGAGTGTTATGAAGAGGCTTGTCCTATTTCCCGAGGCCAAAGCGGTAAAACAGTTCCTTGGTGGAACCGAGAACTGCAAAAACTCAGGAAATCAACTAGGCGACTTCTAAATCGTGCTTGCAAAAGTAACGAGAACGAAGACTGGTTAAATTTCAGGAACTCACAACGTGAATATAAGAGGCTCGTGAGGTGCTCGAAACGAGACTCCTTTAGAGCGTACTGTGAGGAACTGGAAGGCGAAAGGGAGACTTCAAGACTGTGCAGAGTCCTCAAAAGGGATGAGTCGGCCAAGTTGGATTCTCTTAGAAAACCCGACGGTACTTTCACGAGCTCCAGACTGGACTCAGTACAGACCCTCCTGGAAGTACACCACCCGGGGAACGGGTGAGAGAAGTGGTAGGGGGAGAGTTGACGGTTCTTGCAACCCCTTCAACACGCAAGTGTTGCAAGAGGAACTGGAACACGGCGAAAGCGGTTGTTACCCTTGAAAAGGTGAGAGCTGCGATACTGTCCTTTGAACATTTCAAAACACCTGGCATAGATGGCATCTATCCGGCAATGCTAAAGGAGGGTATGGAGCATTTAGAGCGACCTCTAAGAAATATTTTTCGAAGATGTCTTGCTCTGGGCTACGTGCCTTCTTCTTGGCAACAGGTTAAAGTAGTTTTCATACCGAAACCTGGGAAAGATGACTATTCTAATCCAAAGAACTTCAGACAGATCAGCTTGACTTCATTCTTGCTGAAAGGTTTGGAGAGACTGGTGGAGCGTCACATTCGTGGAAAGGCACTTAGGTCACACCCACTTAGTGAAAACCAACATGCTTACCAACGTGGAAAGTCCTGTGAGTCTGCTCTTCATTCTTTGGTCACAAAGATAGAGGATGCAACTTTGAATGGTGAGTACGCGATGGGGGTGTTCGTGGACATTGAAGGGGCTTTTGACTGTGCGCCTTTTCAAAAACTTTGTGATGCCGCCAGAGCGCATGGTGTTGATGATGCTTTAATTAAGTGGATCCATGCTATGCTAACGCAAAGATTGCTGTGCGCTGAGGTAGGGGTCAATCGCTACCTGACTACGGAGGCAACGAAGGGCTGCCCCCAAGGAGGTGTGCTTTCGCCGCTTCTGTGGAGTATGCTGATCGACTCACTACTATGCGAACTGCAAAATTTGCCAATACACGCTCAAGCTTATGCTGATGACGTGGCTGTACTTGGTGTTGATCGGGATCTTGGAACGGTGTGTAGGAATATACAGCGTGCCGTTGATTTGATAGACAGCTGGTGCCTTAGACATGGTTTGTCAGTTAATCCCAATAAAACCACAATGGTTTTATTCACAAAAAGGAGAAAATTGGATGGACTTTGTCTCCCTGAGATGAGGGGTACTACCCTTCAACTCTCCGAAGAAGTGAAATACCTGGGGGTTACTCTAGATAAAAAACTTCTTTGGAACAAACATGTAGAGGTAAAGATGAAACGAGCTCTCACAGCTTACAGACTCACAGCTCTCACAGCTTAGCAGACGGACCTTTGCCTCGACATGGGGACTCAGGCCTCATGTGGTAATGTGGATATACGTTGCCATCATTAGGCCGATGTTCGTATATGCATCCGTAGTGTGGTGGGTTAAGCTGAGACAAAAAGGTTTTCACCGTAAACTAGCTGCACTGCAAAAAACTGTTTGTCTGGGTATCACTGGTGCCATGAGCACGACATCCGGCGCAGCTCTGAATGCACTACTCAATTTGCAGCCCCTGGATATATTTATTCAAAGCACTGCAATGAGAGCAGCTCATAGGCTAATTCGATTAGATCTATGGGAAAACAACGGACGTGGGGGGCACAGAGCATTGCAAAAGTTATTGGGAAGACTGAATCCAGTTCTTACAATGCCTTCCGATTCTCGTGTCCCAATACATCTGTTTGGTAGAAGATATGTAGTTACCCTGAAGCGTAGAGAGGACTGGGAAGACCCAGAGGAATGCGTGGCGGGATATACGGAAGTCTTCTACACCGATGGCTCAAAAACAGAAGAGGGTTCTGGAGCCGGAGTCTACCTCTCGAATAAAAACGAGAAGTGGGCTTTTCCTTTGGGACAATATGGAACGGTTTTTCAAGCCGAAGTTTATGCGATCCTAAGGGTGGCAAACTGGGTGATTGACGAGCGGTTGAAGGGCAGGTGCATCGCAATCTGCAGTGACAGTCAAGCTGCACTGAGGGCATTGAGCAGTTCTTTGATCACCTCGAAAATCGTTCAGGAATGCAGAAACCGTTTGAACTCTATGTCTAGATTCAATACGGTGGAACTACTCTGGGTACCTGGTCACTGTGGCATAGAGGGAAATGAAATCTCGGATGCTTTAGCGAAAGAGGGGTCAATCTCCCCTATGCAGGGACCGGAGCCAGCATTTGGGGTGTCAGTAGCATTGGCTAAATCTGTTTTCAAAAACTGGGAACAAGTTTCCCATAATGACAGGTGGCAGAGCCTTAATGCTGCTCGACACACCAAACTTTTCCTGCCAGAACCCAACATACGTACCGCAAAGTTTATCCAGTTGAAAAGCAGGAGAACTTGCAGGTGTATTGTGGGCATTCTGACAGGCCATAATTCACTAGCTGGGCATATGTTCAGAATAGGAATTACCGAAGATGATACGTGTCCCTCCTGTAATGAGGAAGCGGAATCCACGGAGCATTTCCTATGTGAATGCCCCGCCTATGGACGCATCAGGCATCAGATCTTTGGTGCCGATGTTCTCCAATTACGACGGGTAGCATCACATCCACTAACGGAAATCCTACGATACGTTAACGAATCCGGAATATTCCGTTAGACGGGGGACGCGAGTACAATGGGCCAACACGGCCTGAGTGCTCGGAAGCTGTAGCTTCTCCCCACCATACACACACACACATTATAAAGTAATATTGTTAATATTGTTAGTTAAGATAAGATAAAATTATTAAGTATTGTAAGTAATTTATAATTATTATAAGATATAAGTATTATAACGTTTGGGAAAAAAAAAAGAGGAACAATAACCAACCAGAGTAAAGATGGACAAGAAGGTCCACAGTGAAAAGGGGAGCAAAGGTGTCGAACACCAGCTCCAGATTCATCACAGTTCCAAGTCAAGGAGTCATTTCAGTTTTGACCATCGTTGGGATAACAGGGAATAGAAAGGAAAAAAAGGATGGAAAAGAACCAAGAACGTATACTTTTTCTGTATGAGTTCAAACTCGATCATAAAGCAGCGGAGGCGACCAAAAACATTAACAGCACATTTGGAGCTGATATGGTAAGCGAACGAACCACACGGCGGAGGTTCGAAAAATTGCGGTCAGGCGACGTAAACCTTCAAAGTGGGTCACGTGGACATCCAGGACCATCGATTGACAAGGACGAGCTGCGTTTGCTAGTCGAATCCGACGCACGTCAGTCTGTGAGAGACATTGCAGAGAAACTGGGCGTACACTGTTTGACAGTTTCCCGGCACTTACAACAACTTGGGAAGGTGAAATGCTCGACAAATTCGTTCCGTATGCCCTTACCGAGCAAAACATGGCGCTTCGAATGGAAATTTGCAGTTCTTTACTCTCCCGCAAGAGAAGCGATCCCTTTTGCCACAGAATAGTGACATGTGATGAAAAGTGGATATTATACGACAATCGTCGCCAATCACATGCCAAAGCACATGCCGAAACCGAGCCTCCATCCTGTCACAAACGAGCAATCGCGACAACGATGGGTAGCAAAGGAGTCGAGTTCGAGACGTCGACCGATATGGACCACAATATGTTCCGTGTCTAAAAACGTGAAATAAACAATTCTTGTAAATCAGTTAAAGACTTTGCTTTCTGTCTCGGTCCCTTTGACAGATCAGAAGTGGGATCTTCCTTTTCGGTTTCGGTGAATGCAAAATGCCGCGACAAAAATTCCCAATCGCAGATTTAACGTGCCCGGTATTACGGAAGTTGTTGCGCGACCGGGAGTTGAGATCGGCCGGGCGAAAACCGGATTTAGTGAAGCGGTTGATCGACAGTGAAGGTAGCGATGAAATCGAATTGTCCGACAACGAAATCGAGGACAATGACGACGACCTTCGACAGACGGTTTCCGCTTTGGTGGAAAATGTGGCGTCAACAATGGCGGCCATTAAAAATGGCCAAGTCGGTGTACCAGACGTACCACATGTTCCACCCGTTCCATCAGCTGTCCTACCCCAGGACGACGATGCTATTGCCGAAGCCCATCATCAACGCACACCATTCAATATTACCGCACCGACTCATTCAACGGCTTTCGGCGATATCGAGCCGACACTAGGACGACGCAACGAGACGATGACGTCAACTCGTCAACCGACCGCGGAATACGTATTTCAACCACGAGATGTTATCGGGATTCTACCAACATTTGACCCGCTCGACAATGTGTCCCCATCAGCCGAACAATTCATCGACCGAATTGAAAAATTGGCTCAGGTATATCACTGGGAGGAATACCTCGTTCTGTTTGCCGCTCAGGCTAAGTTGAAAGGCCCGACGAGACGATAGATTGACGGATTGCAAACGACGTTTGCAACGTGGGAAGAATTCTCCAAAGCGCTAATTGCAGATTTCCCCAGTCGATTTACGACAGAAGATATGCGACAGCGGCTCGATAGCAGCCGTCGCGCACACAACGAAACAATCGAAGAATATTTTTTCCGCGTCTGCGCAATGGGACGACGGGCGAAGCTTGACGACGAAACGATCGTGTATTACATACGACGAGGGCTTTGTATGAAACCATTACAAACTGCCATAGCCACGATGCATTTCAACACGCCGAGCGAAATGCTAGTGGCCATACGACGATTTGTAGCGAACGATCCGGGAACGAACGATAGTTCCAATAGCGTTCGGGGTGAACGAACGAATATACTCCGATCGCCGCCGCTGCTGAATGCTGCAAATCAAAACTCGAGGTTATGTTACAATTGTTTCGAAAGAGGGCATTTGTCGTTGAACTGTCCGAAGCCGCAACGAAGACCACGATGCGTGAAATGCAATAGAACTGGCCATGCGCAGAATGACTGCCCGACAGCCGCGCGAACAGAAGCCAACCGCCGAGAGACAATAAATCGTATAGCACAACACACAGACAACAAATTGCTAACGAAGGCAGTGGAAATAGGCGACGATGAATTTAAGTGTATTGCGGACTCAGCAAGTAGCTGTTCTTTGATCAGACAGTCTGAGGCTCAACGAATTGGATAGACTAAACCATTCGAGCCAGCACAACAACTTAAAGGGTTCGGTGGAGCTGTATACCTTTGCAATAAGACAATAATTGCAACAATCAGAATTGACGACGTGGTACTGGAGGGAGTTTTGTATATCGTGGACGACGAGCAGATGGATAAGCCGATACTCATTGGAACCAATATTCTACTGCAAGAAGGTAGGTGCTGCACAATTCGTGGTCGTGAATTTAAAATGAAATCGGAATTCGAGAACATACGAACCGGACCAATATCATCAATCGATAAAGAACAACTGTCTGAAGTATTGGAAAAATGGCATAAGTGTTTTTCTACTAATTTATCAACGATCGGTCGTTCAAATTCCACCGAAATGGAAATCCGTGTTACAACCAGCAAACCAGTCAGTCGACAGCCTTACAAGGTTCCGTTCCCGAGGCGATTGAAAGTGGAAGAAATGATCGACGAGCTACTGAAAGCTGGAATAATTCGACCGAGCGAGTCGGAATATTCATCTCCGGTCATACTGGTCGCGAAATCAGATGGTACAGACCGGCTTTGTATCGATTATCGAGCATTAAACGCGATTACAGTGAAGGAACCATTCCCAGTTCCCAGTGTGGAAGAGCAAGTGGCACAATTGGCCGGAAATTCCTTCTTTACGACGCTGGATTTCATTTCAGGATATTACCAAATCCCGATTGCCGAATCATCAAAAAATATACGGCTTTCGCCACTCATATAGGCCAATACGAATTCAACGTAGCTCCATTTGGATTGACCAACGCTCCATTCAAATTCCAAAGAGAAATCCGAAAAATCATATCGAGAATGAAACGACGAGTAGTATCTTATGTTGACGAAATCATCATACCGAGCAAAAATATCAAAGAAGGCTTGGAAGCGTTGGATGAGTTCTTAGGAATATTAGCGGAAATCGGTATGACATTAAATATAAAGAAATGTACATTTTTAACGACCGAAGTATCCTTTTTGGGACATCGAATCACTAAGGAAGGTCTTCTACCCGGTGAAGTGAAAACCGATGCAATCCAGAAATTCCCAACACCTAGTAATCGAACCGAGGTTCGACGGTTTCTTGGACTAACTAGTTTCTTTCGACGATTCGTTCAAGGATATGCTCAGATAGCTTTACCGTTAACTCGATTGCTGAAAACGAAGGATGCGGAACCATTTACATGGACATTTCTTGAACAGGAATCATTCGATACCTTACGAAGAGCTCTTTATCATCCACCGATTTTAGAGATCTACGACGTCAAGCGACAGCACGAAGTCCACACGGACGCGAGTTCGAATGGAATTGCTGGAGTGTTACTTCAAGAGAGCGACAACGGGTTAAAACCTGTCATGTACTTCAGTCGGAAGTGCTCGGAGACCGAAGCGAAATATCACAGTCATGAGCTAGAGATTCTAGCCATAGTCGACAGCCTGGAACGGTTCAGAATGTTTTTGATCGGAAAGAGGTTTCGTGTCATTACTGATTGTGCCTGCAATGGTAGGTAGGTAGGTAGGTATCAGTGGCCGCTCCGAGGAGCCCAATTAGCGCTTTGGTGCGCCGTTTTGATGCCACAAACTCCTAAGACCGTGACTGTTGTTATAGGAACAGGGAAGCGGAGTCCAGCTGGCTCGGATCTTCAGAGCCAGCCCGTAGCATTCACGAAGGAAAGCAGCTCTCCGACCCTGTAACTAGAAATCTCACTGAGGTCCCCAAAGAATGGTTTACCTAGTGTCCACAGCCTGACTCGAGCCAGAGCCGGGCAATCGCAGAGAAAGTGCATGAGGGTTTCCCTTCCTTCTCCGCAGCTTCGGCAATGCGAGTTGTAGGGTAAGCCGAGCCTAGCGGCATGGTCCCCTATGGGCCAGTGCCCCGTGCAGACCGCCGTAATCTTGAATGCATTTGCACGCGTCTGGCACAGGAGCTCTCGTGATCGGGCCATGTTATAAGCGGGCCAAATTCTCCTTGATTTGGCACAGCTTGTAAGCCTTCGCCATCTCAGGCCCGCGGCTGCTAGGTAGTGCGAGTAGACTCGGCCCCCGACAGCCGCCAGCGGAACACCGACTGTGTTCCCCGAGGGACTGCCAAGAGCAGAGCCTTGCCTGGCCAATCCGTCAGCCCGCTCATTCCCTTCTATGTTCCTATGCCCGGGAACCCAGAGGAGAGTGATCTTGAGCGTGCCGCCCAGATGGTTGAGCGTGTCTCTGCACTGCCCCACCAACCGGGAACATGTCGTCGTTGAGTACAAGGCCTTGATGGCTGCTTGGCTGTCGGTCAGAATGGCTATGTTACGCTTGGGACTCGAATCACGCTCCAGCCATCGACAGACTTCCAATATCGCCAGTACTTCCGCCTGGAATACACTGGCGAAACCTGGGAGACCATACGACTTGGATACACCGTGTGTATTCGAGAAAACCCCCGCGCCGACTCCATAGGCCATCTTTGATCCGTCCGTAAAGAATACCGTGTCATAGTCTTGCAACACGCGCCGGTCTTCCACTTTGCCCTGGTTGGAAGGTCCACAGCAAAGTTTCTCGTGAAGTTCAGCTTGCGTGTGACATAGTCCGTGGGGGATGCCCAGATTTCTCGAGGTATTTCATCTAGAATGTTGCTGTGGCCGTAGGACTTCGCTGCCCAGCATCCGGACTCACGCAGTCTTACGGCACTGCACGCTGCAACATATTTGATGTGGAGGTCTAGGGGGAGGAGATGCAGGAGTACATTGAGAGCATCTGCCGGGCAAGACTGCAGAGCCCCCGTAGCACCTGCACACGCGGTTCTTTGAATCCTATTAAGCTTCGTTCTATTGTATTTCTTCTTCAAAGCCTGCCACCATACAATAGATCCGTACGTCAGGATCGGACGCACTACAGCGGTGTACATCCAGAGAACCATCCTCGGCTGGAGACCCCATTTCTTGGCAAAGGTTCTCTTACAGGCATAGAAGGCTATACAGGCCTTCTTAACCCTCAGTTCTATGTTCAACCTCCAATTTAGCTTAGGATCCAGGATTACACCCAAATACTTCACATTAGAGGAAAGAACCAATCTTTGTTCATTCAGCCGTGGTAGATGGAATTCAGGTATCCTTGTCTTGGTGGTGAATAGCATCAGTTGCGTTTTGGTTGGGTTTATGCTGAGTCCGCATCTTGCGGCCCACAGGCACACCTTTCGCAACGCTCCTTCCATGATGTCGCTCATAATGGACAGAAACATCCCAGATACTAGTATCACCAAGTCGTCGGCATACGCCACCACCTTCACCCCGCTGCTGTCTAAAGTACGTAAAATTTTCTCTATTACTATTAACCAGAGCACCGGTGAGATAGCACCACCCTGGGGCGTGCCTCTGTTCACAGCTCTGGTCAAGTGGTTGCCTCCCAGATCGGATTGGATTATCCTGGTACTCAGCATGGATATAATCCAATGCGTGAGATACCCCTCCAACCCAATACCGGTCAAGGCTTCCTTGATGGCGTTGGTACTGACGTTGTTGAAGGCTCCTTCTATATCCAAGAAGGCAGCAAGGGTATACTGCTTGTACTGCAGCGACCGCTCAACCGTGCCAATTACCTCGTGGAGGGCGGTTTCTGTAGATTTTCCTTTGAGGTAGGCATGCTGGGACTTAGAGAAAGGCGTTCTCTCCATAATCGTCCTTAAGTGAATGTCCAGGACGCGTTCTAGGGTCTTCAGCACGAAAGAGGTCAGGCTGATTGGTCGAAAGTCCTTCGCGGACTCATGACCGCGCCTGCCCGCTTTCGGTATGAAAACCACTCGTGCGCGCCTCCAGGACTGCGGTACGTATCCTAAAGTGATGCAGCTCCGGTAAATCTCAACAAGCCACGGCACAACCCTTTCCTGCTGCTTCTGTAGCATAACTGGCATTATGCCATCTGGGCCCGGAGATTTGTATGCGGAGAAGCTGTTAATAGCCCAGCCGATCCTATCCCCGGTAATTACCGATTTGATAGTCTCGCACAGCTGGGGTTGCCGCAAACCCTCCAAGCGAGGTTCTGACTCACAGTCCTCCTCGCTGGAGGGAAAGTGCGTTTGCACCAGCAGCTCCAAGGTTTCACTAGAAGATTCCGTCCAGGAGCCTTCCGACTTTTTAAGGAAGGATGGACTCTTATGTTCCTTGGACAGAATCTTATTGAGCCTCGCGGATTCACTAGTGCTTTCAATGTTCTGACAATAGTCTAGCCAAGACCGCCTCTTGGCGGTCCTGATGGCCGACTTGTACTTCTTTAGGCAGTCCTTGTATGGCTGCCAGTATTTTTGCCTGTAGCAGATGTTGAAGATTTCTCTGGTCAACTTCCTGAGACTAGAGAGATCTTCGTTCCACCACGGTGGCAGGGTCTTTTTGCTGTACTTAGCAGGGCACGAGACTTTGAAGGCGGTATCAAAAGCCTTCTCCAGAGCCCCGGCCTTTGACTCCAGTTCGTCTGTCGTGCCAATCCTACCAATTTGCGCACCGGAGAGTTTGTTCTTAATTACCTGACCAAACTTTCTCCAGTCGATCCTCCTGGGGTCTCTAAAGGGCTTGGAGACCTCTGCGGCGAGATCTAGACTGAAGAGTATCCAACTGTGGTCAGAGAAGGATCTCTGGTCAGACACTCTCCAGTCCTCCACCCTAAGAATCCCGTTGTCGGTCATTAGGGTGATATCAAGGACCTCTTCCCAACCGTCACAGTTCTCCGAGCAGGGGAAATGAAAGGTTGGTGTACTGCCCCTGTTACACACCGATAAATTTGAAGTAATAATAAAATCAAAGAATGACTCACCCCTTTCGTTGATTTCAGAGCTGCCCCAAAGCGTATGCCTTGCATTTGCGTCGCAGCCTATCAGCAGGTTGGCTTTCTTTGCTGTTATGGTGTTCATCAGATGTTGTAGTTCTTGTGGCGGAGCTGATCGGTCGTGAGCCATGTACGCCGAGGAAATATACACGTTCTCTGCCCCCACCTGCTCCAACTTGACCACAACCAGGTCACTGGAACTCAGGTCCGGGCACAGAAAAGCGTGCAGACTCTTCCTCGCAAGAATACATGCTCTAGGTTTAGCCTGATCAGCGTCTCCTGTGCTGTGGAATAGATTAAAATATTTGTTTTGGAGCCCTTTGATGGTTCGGTCGCTTCCGACCCAGGGCTCCTGTATTAATGCGATGTCGATGTCTTCCTCTAAGAGGAAGACGAGCAGATTAGCCGAGGCACACTTCGAGTGCTGCAGATTTATCTGCGTTACCCTCAGCATGATCTGCTTGCGTGGGGGGTTCGACAGCCCCCGTCGGACCGTCGATCGTCATCTCCTCCAACAGCTCGTTGGCGGCGTCGATTGGGTCAAGGTCGTCGTCCAGAGCGGAACACTTTTACTTTGGCATTCCTGACTCCGAACCACACTTTGTAATCGGCCTTTTTCAGTGCCTCCAGGCACTCCTCGTTTATGCGGAGTAGTACGGGCTGGCTGTTTATCTGAGGTTCCTCCTCCTTTATAACAACCCAGTCGTCCATGGGAATCCCGGGGTTGTGAAGACGCAGGAAATGGACCAGCTTGTCCTTCTCCATGCGGATCTTCGGCAACCAAATGCGAGCGACCGGTCTCCTGGGAATCTCGTCGTAAGGGATAGTCTTGAGCTTAACGCCCTCCCAAGCGTCGCTGATCTTAGCGACGCACGAGCCGAGAAAGTCCTTAGAGAACTGGTCCATGCAAGCTATTACGTGGAACCCACGGACCACATGAGATGAATCAAAGTGGGGAGTGAGTCCCGGTTGTTTGCCTCCGGTTTCCACGAGATGTTCATAGACCATGCCCGACAGCCTAGCCTCAACACTGGTCCACACCTCCAGCGTTAGTTTGCCGCTAGCAGAATTGCCATCCGCCAGCGCCACCCATAAGTGACTCCTGGCCACATCGCTGAAGGTCTTCGCAGTGCGTGGCCCGCCGGCTGACGGTTGCTGAACAATTTCCTTCGTATGTTGCTTGGCGTCTGCGCTCTTGCCCACTCTACTCGGCTTTTTATCTTGTTCGACCTCGTCTTGAGATCGGTTGCGTTTTAGAGCGATGGGCTTCGCCTTCTGCTCGTCAGCCCGGCGTTTGCTGTTGTATTCATCAACAATCGCCTGGTATTTAGCGAGGTCTTTTTCATCCCGCTCGTCGACAGTACCGGCCTCCTTATTCTTGGCAATCTTGCCGAGAATATGCATGGCCTTCTGGTACTGACTCTTGAGCAGGACACCCGTGGACCTTCGCTTCTTAGCCGGTTTCCGGCGATTCTTGTCGGTTTTCGCTTTCGAGGGATCCCGCGACGTTGAGGACTTCGGGTCAGGAGTACTATGTCTGGTACTCGCTACACCCAGCCTGACGGCAGTGGATTCCAGGCTAGAAGCCACTAGTCCGTCTGACGCCTCGCCCCGGGAGGTCCCTGCGGTTGGTTTCAGCATAACGGTGCTACGGCTGACACCGAGTGTACTGCTCTCGACGGCCACTGTCTCCTGGCTGGAGGCCAGCAGCTCGTCCTCCGATGATGCGCCTGGCATCATCGCCTCCTCTTCCATCGCCGTTTTGGTTTTTTTATTATTAATTGAGTCCATGTCTTGGTCCCACGAGTAGTCCGGGAAGAATGTCCACCCTGGCTGGCCCGGCCACCAGGGTAAGGGTCTTATTTGAAACTGAAGGTGCCCAAGTTATTCAGAGTTCGCATACTAAAGACCAAGCTCCCCATTGGCCACGCAGCCACGCGGAGGTCGTGTGAGGACTTGCCTAATTACGCAACTTTAACCTGAAGCATAATCAGACCAGGCCGCCTGTGCTGCAATAACATCTACGAAAAAATAAAACGCCGTTACATCCTCACATTGCTAGATGGTGGCTACGTCTTCAGGAATTCGATTGTGAATACATCCATCGAAGTGCTGACCGCATGCGACATGTAGACGCTCTGAGCAGAGCACCCGTAGATCCTCCAAACCCAACCAAGACAGTCGCCGACCTTGTCCTTAAAGTGGAACTCGATGAACACGATTTCTTGACGACCATCCAGCTGCAGGATATGAAGTTAGCAAATATTGTCAAAGTTCTTCAAGGAATGAGCTCTGAACAAGCGACACAGATTCGACGCGAATACGTTTACAAAAATAACCGTTTGTACCGCAAAGTTGACGATCAGTTGAGATTCGTTGTACCGACGGCAATGCGATGGAGAGTAGTGCGTACGTACCAGGATGACATGGGACACTTTGCTGTGGAGAAAACTTTAGATCGATTGAAGAAAGATTTTTGGTTCCCGAAAATGAGAAAATATGTCAAATCATATATTTCAGCATGCATGGAATGCGTGTACAATAAGACGGTGACAGGGAAGGCCGAAGGGCAGCTATACATCGACACTGTGAAACCTATTCCCTTCATGCGATTGCACCTGGATCATGTAGGACCACTGCCGAAGACGTCACGAGGAAATCAATATATTCTGGGAATCACCGATCCTTTTACTAAATTTACAGTCTTAAAAGCCGTCCGTAGCGTAAACACCCAGCCAGTAATACGAGCGTTGAATGAATTGACTTCGTATTTTCAGCTACCAGCTATTGTCGTCACCGATCGAGGCACGGCTTTCACTTCTCACAACTTTGCCGAATACTGTAAATTAAACGGGATCCAACACATTCAAACAGCTGTTCGAACACCTCGAGACAACGGTTCAATTGAAAGAATTAATCAAACGGTTTGCAAATGTCTTCGAGCCAGCTGTGTAAGCGATTCAGATTGGGACACAGCTATCCGCGACATCCAGTGGACTTTGAACAGCAATACAAATGCAACGACCAAATATAGTCCGAACGATCTCATATTCGATTTTCGATTGCGGGATGTTGTTCATAACCGTCTCGTACAAGCCATCCACGATGAAGCGAACGATTCACAAGAAAGCATCGATATCCGACGGGAAAGGGCAACTAAAGCGATTGAAGCCGAGCAGGCAAAATGGAAGCAGCGATTCGATAGGCAGCGCAAGAAGCCTTCTCAATATCAGGAGGGTGATCTGGTCATGATTACCAACGTTGCTCCTTCGACGGGGTTTTCTCGAAAGCTGGAGCCGCGATATCGAGGGCTAAAGTCTTAAGGTTCGACCGATACGTCGTTGAAGATATCGAAGGTCTCCAACGTCGACAAATGCGCTTTAATTCGGTGTTCCACGCCGAACATCTTAAACCGTGGTGCACAGCTGCACCTTTCCTCGACAACGATACCGATGGGAGCGACAACGAAGAAGACCCGGGGAACGTGCCCGGCCAGGAGTCCGATTTGTCAGGAGTGGCCGAACTGTCACAAACGAGCAATCGCGACAACGATGGTTAGCAAAGGAGTCGAGTTCGAGACGCCGACCGATATGGACCACAATATGTTCCGTGTCTAAAAACGTGAAATAAACAATTCTTGTAAATCAGTTAAAGACTTTGCTTTCTGTCTCGGCCCCTTTGACAATCCGAAGAAGGTAATGGATGCTGTTTGGTGGTCTACAACTGGAGTTATCCACTATTCTTTCTTGGCACCTGGAGAAACGATAAATACACAGAAATACTGGGCCCAACTCGAAGAAATGCACCAAATATTGAGTATTCAACGGCCGAAATTGGTCAACCGAGATGGTGTGATACTCCTTCACGACAATGCACGACCTCATGTTTCCAGAACAGCGGTTCAAAAGTTGAACGAATTGCAGTATGAGAGTCTGCCTCATCCACCATATTCACCGGACCTTTCGCCAACCGACTTTCGCTTTTTTAAGCATTTGGATCATTTTCTGGCGGAAAAACAATTTAGAAACGAAGAGGCTGTCAATATTGCCTTCGACGAATTTATGAACACAGTTGGATTTCTACGAAACTGGCATACATGCTCTTGAATCTCGCTGGGAGAAGTGTTTTGAATCGACTGGCACCTATTTTGATTAAATAAATAAATTTAAATTTGCACCCCACAACCTGATTTCTCCCTTTACCCAGGGGTGCATTTATTACACATAGATACAAATGACGCATTCCAGTTTTATCTTCAATAATTTTTTCCAAATCTTCTAGCCACCCCTGACAGATTTGGTTTCTATCTTTGGTAAGTAATCCACATGAAAGCTTCCCACCATGCCATGTTCTTGTGGGTGGCGGAAAGTTTTCTTTTCCACCTGAAAATACGCCAGCTTTAGGCTTTGCTCAATGCCGACAATGAACAACTGACTAGTTTCTTGGTCGGTGTTGTTCGGAGAACTCAACTGCAGTGCCCACATTACTCGAAAGCAGTCAACTCACGGTAGGGCTAATAAATAAATGTCCTAAAATCTAAAAAAGGAGCGTGTCCCTAAGGAAATGGCCATTGCATACTAGAACGGGAGAAAGTGAAACTTACAAGCTAAGGAAGTTGAAAAAGACACAACAGAGTGAATGTGGTGAAATGTGCATTAATGAGATTCGTAAAGGTGTTTCGACGATGCTGAAAAAGGGTGTTACCCACGCGCAAATTGTTAGAGTGGAACAGGAGCAGTAGAAACCGTGTCATTCACCTGTGCCTCTCTTACATGCGAATCATCCAAAGGAAGCAATTTACTGAGTTCCCTTTGGCTTGCTAGTTGTTTTCGAGTTTCCAAGGAACATATCGTGCATACTACATATATACGTATGTAGTCTGACACCACGTTTTGTCGTCATCGATTGTCCACTACGCTTCGCATGCGAGAAGGGGGATGCGGCAGGCTAACAATAAAAGGGAATTAACTTCGTCCTTCCAACCACGCTAGACAAGGAGTGCGGGCAGCGTCATAAAGCTTTCCTGGCACCGAGTTTTGTTTGAGGTCCTTTGGTGCTGCGGACGTTCGGGGAGGATTGAGGGAGGTTTGTTTATTTTACTTTTTGGTCTAATATAGTGTGCTGAATTGGCAAAACAAGGGAAAGGTGTTGTTGGCAAGGAATATGTCAACAATGCTTGAAACTTGGACAGGACCCGGTCTGAGAAGTGTTGTAAGGAGCAACAATTTGCATTGGAAACGACACACACGAAACTAAAACCGACTATCGACTGTATAGAGGAGCGACGCAGTGCGGCTATGATGCCGATTTTGTTTCCTGAAACGTGACTTTTTTCTAATCTGAAGGAAGTAGGGGATCAATCATGTATTGGAGTTGGTTATATGATTGAATCAGTGAAACATTACATATGTATGTTTGAATGGTCATATAAACGACGAGGGATAGTTTTCCTTCTTAGAAATACCAAACAGGAATGCCAATTTCCTCTTCAGGGAATGATCAATTGGCGCAATCAGACTAATATATTGCACTATCAAGTTTGGAAATAAGTGAATAAGTAAATTATGCCAACGATGGCTATCTCAGGAAACCCTTCCAACGGTTCCTGTTTTCTCTTCTACTCTATTTTCGAGATTCTTTTCTATTATTGGAAGATGGGGAAGTTCAAAGGCTTTTACATCTCCACAATAGACCCAGCGTCATAATGACCTTAGGTATTGGATCGCTAGAACTTAGTTCAGATTTTATCTCTCACACTGCCTGGAATACGAAAATGTTGGTTTTGAGGAAGCTTTGTATCATGATAGTCATTTCGATGCCATTTTTGAAGTTAATGATGGCCAGAGCGTTAAGGAGCTGTAACTTCAGCTACAATGTTCAGTACTAACCACAAGGAAGGATGAGCTGGATCATCTTAGGTTGCGCTTGTAGTCCAGTCTGATGTGTTCAGTATAAACAAGACAAAAAAAAACACTTTTGCTGAATGTATTTAAAAAGCCAAACCAATATGAAGTCATATTTCTATCAACAACACAATGACAACTGCATTACACTCAATTTATCATCAGTCCAACCAAACTGACAGTTTTTTTTTAATTTAAATTTTCATCAGTCCATCAGTCATTCCCTTAAAAATACCGTAGATGATCAGTTCGATATACGACTGACGCCAAGCTGATGAAACATTGATCGTCTAAGGTCAGCCGTAGCCTTTCCGGGCTGGATCACCATCAGTTATACGGATTAAGTGACCCGATCAACGCAACCTATTCAGCCGGATTTTATCCGTAGTCAGACGGTCGGAGGAACCCATCTTCATGTAGGGGGCCAAAACTTCAGTTTTGGGGAGCTTTTAATTATTGGTATGAAATGGCCATAGGTTCTCCGAATTTGCGTCTTATATACTGTCGTTCGTTGACTTCATTCCAATTCTTCTCACTCCACTTGACATCCTCACGGGCCAATTGTAGGAGGGACGTTTAATCCGATTCAAAAATTAACATTTTTTAACAGATCGACTTCCATGAAGTCCGCGCTCTTGTAATCGATGTCGTTTGGAAAGCACAGAAATTGCTACATTTTCAGCCGCTGTTTTGAAATGGCCCCCGAGTGGCGACCGATAAAGTACTCGATTTTCTCTTGACGAAGTTATTCTAGACCCTTCAGATCTGTTTTTGCATCCAGCATCTCCTGTCTGCCGATACTTTTACAGCAGTGTTCAGAGGTGGCGGTGAGGAAGACGGGGCGGCAACCCTGTCGGCTGAACCAAAACCAAGTGGCCGAGGAAAACCTCCATAGTGGTAGCACCGGGAGACGCTGTATTCACTTTGGCTTGTCGGCCGCGAAGCAGTAGGCAAATGCTCCAAAGGCCTAATCAGGGCGATCAGACCCGAGTCTGCACGGGGATTCATCCGAAGTGGCAATGGTCACGAAACCTTACCACAAGTATACTGATACCATGGGAACCGGGATAGCTCCTGGACTCTCATACTTCAGGCGAACTCCCGTTGTATGTGAGTACAGCTCGGTTGTCTGCGGTGGGAGCTTCATGGGGGCTGTGGTGATGCTCAAGCGAGAAGAGACCTTCGGGGCTAGGCGTGTTGTTGTGCGTTTCAACACGGGTGCCGTACTCCTTAGTTCGGTAGAGATTTAGATATATCTTGCATCCACCAGTATTAATGCTAAGCCATGCACTTAGTATAGACTGGTACCGTTGTTGCTTGTCTCAGCGGGGCTCTGATTGTGGTCACAAAATCAATCCGTGTCTGAAGAGGACCGTAGGATTAAGTCTCACGATAGGTGCCTACGTAAAACACTATGGGCTTCACTGTCCGCGCAACTCAAGTCGAGAAAGCAATAAAACGAATGTTTTGTATGATACAAGAGCTCAAGATGTTCTCGTTGAATGGTATGGGCTTCTTCGGCTATGTGCGCTGCCACTGATGATCTTATGTACGGCTTTTGTTTCCCAACGCTACTTACCGCTTCCTTGATATGATAGTCTGTCCTATGTATATCTTATTACAGTCGCTGCACATTATTCGGTAGATGCCGCTTTTTTCCTATGCTGCCAATGGATCCTTGACGCTTCCCAGTAAATTCCACAAGGTGGACGATCGACTCAAACCTACGACTTCCATTTGAAACTTTTTTATCCAATTTCTGATGTTGTTAAATAGGTAAGGATACGGGATACTTATCCGTCTCGTGGCTGTCTCCTTATCCTGCGAGAATAGTGTTGTATAGGCATGCCTATTGTGTTGCTAGATTTACCTTCCGATCAGCTTTCCAATAGTCTCAGGGTTATGTCTATTTTTAATAGCGGTGTCGCTCCTTATTGAAGCCGTGATCAGTCGATGAATCATGCAATTTTTTTGGAAAATATATGGTGCCAAGTTGCTGGTATCGTTCTCTGCGTTGCTGTAGAGTTACGGTATATCTCGATCTTAAACTTCCCGCTGGAGTTGACGATATTCAGATCTAAGCTCCATCCTTTTCTACCTTTAGTGTAAACTCGATTTTATGATGAATCTTGTTTATAGACGAGATGACCATTTCGATATCGTCTCTTCGAACAATCACAAACATGTCGTCTACCTACCTAAACCATACTTTAGGCATTATTCCCTGTAATGATAAGTGTGGAATATAGCCTATTCCGGCTCACAACTTCGTTTGGTGGTGTCGGATAGAGAATCAATAGATTCTCAATATTGTTCCCGGCTAGGCTCCACGTACACTTGTCTTCAGATTTCTAGTTTTAGGTTTCACGCCTTTTTTTTCCCCAGAAGCAAGTGTTCCTAAGCCTCAATTTCCTTTCCCACCTTGTAACGTAGAGTTTCCTGCCCTATCCTTGGTAGAATACCATAAGAGCTAGTCGTTTGTTGTGTTTGTCTTGAGACTTAACGTCTCGTAGGTGATTGCCTCCCAGAAGCCTCTGGATCTACGGGCCTTTGCGGCTATAAGCTGAAAGGTATTGCCGTCCGAGCTTCTGAGGAGTGTCCTTCCCTACCTTTATGTGAAATGACTATCTCTTCGTTTCAGCATTGGAAAAATTAAATATTCTTTCTTCTTCGTAGGGATGAAGTGACGGGTGAGATGAGTCCTTGATGGAATACGGAGGTAGTCGGCTATATGCTGTGCCGTTCCCTCCTCAATGATTCATCTTCACTTTGTTCTCTGACTCCAGACGAGGAAGATTGAATTCTCGCGATCCCTTTTTGCTTGTTCTTTTTATCTAATATTCTGCGACGGGGAGCAACTCGATTTTTGTCTCTTCTTGGAAAAACACTGTGTGTGGAAGTTCTGCACACAGATGAGAAAGTTTATGAGGTTGGGATGGCTTTTTGGTCATCCGTGCGTTCTGCGGGAGTTGAATATGGAGTGAACATTTGGAGAGAGAGGAGTCCTCAGAGTACATTTTACTGCATTTTTGGTTTTATTTTGCTATGATTTTTCGGGTTGTCTGACAGATAAATTTGTTTTTTTTTTTGTTTTGTCATTATTCATTTTCTTTTTCTTCTCATTCAAAATGTCCGAGAATGAAGGTGACCCAATGCCGAATGGAGATGAACGAGGGGCAGGGGCCTGGGCGTCGACACATAATCGAAGGGCGCGAACAAAGCAGCGTTGCATTTCGGCAACCTGAGAAGACTCTGCTTATCCAGCGACAGACAACACCCAACAGGGAACTTCTAGCACGGCGACTCAGGTTAGAGGACCATATGATGTGACACCGGAATCACCGTCGGTGTCATATCTAGAAGCTAGACTAATGTCGCGATTAAGCATGTTTGTGAAGGAGGTGCTGGACGAGGTACAGCGTTCTACCACGCTTAAAAATCCTCCGAGAGTGGATCGCCCCCCGGCACCTGTTTCTCTTTCATCGCCATTACCCCCATTAACTCTCCCTTCCAATTCCTCAGGACGACTACGCAGCATGATGTCCCCAGACAAAATTACTCACATCATAAACTCGTGGGGTTTAAAATATGACGGCTCTGAGGGATCGTTGCCAATAGAGAAGTTCCTTTTCAGAGTCGAATCTTTGACTCATTCGACTCTGCAGGGGAACTTTTCTCTTCTCTTGGAGTTCGCCTACACTTTGTTCTCTGGGGAAGCGGCTGACTGGTATTGGGAGTATCGGCAAAGCAACCCTGACGCGCAATGGACGGATCTGCGGGACGCTCTCCGAGATCAATTCCGAGATCGTTTGCCGGACATTGATCTTTGGGAGCGAATTCGGAGCCGGACTCAAAAGGATCGGGAACCTTTCAAAGAATTTTATAAGGGACTCTCTCTAATCGAATAACTGGCCGGAGGATGTCGAGGAAGGGTGGGAACCTCAGAGGCCGCGCCTCGTACAAGATCTGAGGTGGAAGAGACGGCAATCGAGACGGCGATCCGGCGTGGATCTTCCCCTCCTTGATCGCGGCACTCGGGTCCGGAGACTTACGGCTCCACGCGCGCGGTCGAGCCGGTTTTTTTTTATTTTCCAATTTAGCTCGCGTTCTGTTTGTCCATCGATAGGCCGTCGCGAAATTCCTTGTAAAATCGAAGTTAAAATCCGGTGCGGACCCACGCATCGGAAAAGGCACGTTCTTTTAAGTAATGAAGCATGAGGGATCAAAGCGCTCAAAGGACCCCCCCACATTCCCGAGCCTGGCTAGCACAGAGGCGTGCAAGAACGTGTCGACCAAGCACTTTGATGGAGCTTCAATCTTTGTGGGCGGACCTTCACGGTCAATTTAGCCAAATTGTTTAGATTTTTGGGATAGCTCTGCCCTCTAGGTCGTTATCGGCCACTAAGGATGATCGACCTGATCTCCTATTCCACTCTAATCATTACATCCCCTCGAATCAATTTCTCCTTTATTTCTTCCATTGACGACATGAAACTTTCAGTGAATAACGGCGAGAGGGGGGTTCCCTATCCGCTACTCCGGAAGTAGCCTGGTAAGGTTTGCATAGATTCGAACTTTTCTTCTCCATTCCGGACCAGATCCAAACTAGCTCAGCCATCTCTCGAATTCGAAAATTAACTCTTTCACTGGCGTATTGGGAAATAATACCTGCACGTCGAAAGACACCATTACCTCGTCCTCACCCATCCTCTCAATGCGTTGCAGCTTCTTTCTGTATTAGCTCGTGGGAGTTAGCCACTGAATATTTACTATTCGTCGTCCCAAGGGTCTGGCACTCATTGATCAACCACTTGAGGATGTTGTACATCGGTGAGTTTGAGTCCGCAATGAGTTCTCGAATCTCGTCCTTGTGAATTTTCGGTTGGTATCTAATTCTTGGAAGCCCAGGATTAGGCATTCGGAGTCGCCCAATATTCGGAAACACCGCACTAGCTACCTTCAACGCTCGATTGACCCTTATGATAGATTAGGAAAACGGGTTGTTCCTCAGTTCGAAGAAGTTTCCACTTTCCAGTTTCCGAAGGACAGCCTGGTAATACTTATCTTTGTCCATAGCGACGACGTTGTTCCCCTTGTCCGCCTTGAGAAAGTATAGCGGTTTATCACGAAGTTCGCGTATTGTTTTTAAATCGCGTTTACAAATTGTGTCAGAAGAACTCGTGCGTCAATTGTACAACACGATCCGAAAAGTAAAAATTCGTTTGTTTATCCTGTTCTATTTAATTTCACAGAATTATATGCCGGAGGAGTGGTTTACAGGAATCACTTTCTTAACTCGCTTGAATGTTATAACTGAAAACTCCTCTCATATGAATCCTTGTGAATCCTTTTTGCTCATTCCCCTTCCAGAATAAACTTCACATCTCCATTCAACTCGGCAGCCTCAATTGAAGAAAAATTTAAATTCTTTAGAAGTGGATGTAGTCCATTAAGGAGGATCGGTAGGCAGATCCCAGATGCCTGTTTAGATAGGAGTGTAATACATAGTGTATCGGAAACTAGTAGTAGTTTGCAAGGAAGCTCAAACTTAATGAATAATATCACGACACTCAACATGCTGCAAAAATTCATAAGTTCTTCAGTCAACTTCCCTTACCCCCCATTCACTTGGAGGTGAAACGGAAAGCGGCCAACGACGCATATAGGCTCGATATCATTGGGGCGTGGAAAGGCGGCCAATCCAACGGGCATGCGTCTATCTGGAAATTCCTTGAAAAACATCCGGTAGCCCTGATGCCGACCGATCATATGGTTTCCAGATTCGTCTTTGAAAAGACATACAATGTCGTAATCACCGAAAGAGAAGAATGGTCGACAAGTGGTTATGAATCTTTTCAGATTACAGACCTAATAATCTTCACCGACGGGTGTGTCACGGAGGATGGATCGGGTGCAAGTGTGTTCTCGGAGAATCCGATTATAGAACTGGTCCGACCCCTCGGAAAAATGACGACCATATTCCAGGCGGAGATATATGCCATTTCATTGGCAGCAGAAGAATGTCTGCGACAAAAATGGAGGGATCGCACCATTCGAATCTGTTCCGACAGTCGGGCGGCATTATCAGCACTAAATGGCAACAACATATCAAGCCAGTTGGTGTGGAGTTGTCATCAGGTGCTGCTGAAACTTGGCCGACTGAACGAAACATTCCTGATGTGGGTGCCGGGGCACTCTAACATCGCCGGTAATCAGGGGGCTGATAGACTGGCTTGCCAAGGGTCTGGATCCACAATGGTGGGGCCAGAACCAGCTCTTGGAATCCGACCATCTACTGTCAAGTCTACTCTGAAGGGTGAAATTGCAAGGATTCACGCAACCGAGTGGAGAAATTTGGACGGCAAGCGAAAATCCTTGTGAAGGAGCCTAGGGCCACTAGAGCGGCATTTTTGTTATCCCTTAAGAAGAGGGACATGAAAATCCTAGTAGGGCTTTTGACGGGACACTGCCCCTTCAACTACCATATGGAAAAGATTGGGGTATTGGTTTCGGCTGTGTGTAGCCAATGTGAGGAGGAGGAGGACACAGCTCTGCACTTTTTATGCAGCTGCCCGGCATCCTCAGATCTCAGACGAAGACATCTTGGCAAGATTTTCTTCAATGAAGAATCTGCACACTCTCTGCCTCTTGAGAATGTTCTCAGATTCGCTAAAGCCTGCGAACACCGTAGGCGGGAAGCCATTGAATAGGCAACTTACGGGGATAGTACAATGGGCCTAATAATGGCCTGAGTGCTCGGAGCTGCGGCTCCCCCCAGTTAACTAAACTAACTAACTCAGTCAACTTCAGATCCACCAGATGATTCCATCTTTTGAGGATAAAGGCTCGAATAAATACCTTCTTTTGACCTTTATTCGCGTTATGACTTACTGCTCAGTAAACTTGTGTTGAACGTCCGAATTTTTCCCGATCTATGTCGATTTTGCGAGCATTTAATTTAGCTTAGTTATTCATCTAGCTACAATTGGGACGACCATGGTGATAAACCAGAGAAGAAGGAACAATTTGCAATGCTTTATAATATATTTGGATGGCTTCTCTGCTTGTATCCCTCCTTCCTCTTTGTCTCCGCAGAATGAGCATCGAGGTGAATAAGGCTTCATCCTACTGAGTTGTTGGTAAAACTTCCGCACCTGGTGCGATTCCTCCCTGTACTTTTCGAGCTCGCAGACCTGTTAGTTCTCCCAGGCTTCTTTTTTCTGTCTGTGAAGTCGCTTCTCCGCTCGGCGGAGTTCGTGATAAATCTCCGCACGTGCTCGCGTTCTTTGAGAATGCAACGTTACTCGGTATGCGGCATTCTTCCGGTCCGTCGCTAGCTTCATTGTCAAACCAGCCGTTCCGACTCCTTTTGCGGCTGGGGGCAAGTATATTTGTGGCCGTATCAATGATAACGCTCTTTAGGTGATTGTGAAAATCATTTGTTGATGCTTCATCTCTAGGATATCTGTTAGCTGCGATTATTGCGGCATCCATTTACTCCTTATAGGTGTTGCAGAGGGCTGTGTTGTGAATAGATTCAGTATAGACTCTCAGCTAATTGTCAGAAGGGATTTTAGGCGGTGCTGTAATTCGAGTCCGGAGCACTATGCCAACGAGATAATGATCCGAGTCTATATTGGCCCCCTATATGTCCTAGCATTCATCAAGGCAGAGAGATGGTGTCATTCAATCAGCGCGTGATCAATTTGGTTGAAAGTACTCCCATCTGGAGAGCTCCACCTATGTTTATGGACCGTTTTCCGTGTAAACCAAGTACTTCCAACAACCATTTCGTGTGATACTGGTAACTGAATTATCCGCAGTCTGTTATCATTGGTATCCTTACGTAAACTAAGGGAGCCGATGCATCGCCTGAATACGGGCTCCGTCTTTACTTGACTGTTAAAATCTCCAGATATGATGTCATACTTGGAACAGGCTTCGAGGATCCGCTCAACTGCCTCGTAGATGGTACCCTTCTCCGACTCTGCAGTCTTCTCTGTATGTGAAAGTGCAGAGTGCATAGTCTTTCACTATTACAGAGCTTCATATAATGGCGCAAAATGTCACGTGCTGCATCGAGGCGAAATCTCGGGAGATTTTGGGATCCAAAGCGGGATTCGCCTAGGCTTGCATCCTGTCACCGATATTATTTCTTCTTGTTGTCGGTGATATTCTCCATGCTGTCTTGACTGGAGGACGTGGAATAATTCAATGGATAATGACACCTGTCATCAAATCTTCGACTACGCTGTTGACACTTGTTTGCTCATTAACCGGGTCATGGACCCTGGGCAAATGGCTCCGGATATGTGCTGCCTTTGCAAACAAATAGGTCTTCCAATGCTGCATCTTTTCGACTGCAGATAATGACTCGACCGTTGTGAGGTAAACAAAATCGATGAACGTCCTTTATTGATAATAATTCCCGTCCCGTCGGATTTTGGAATCACTAATCACTCACTGCCTTTGTCGCCGTTATTTGTCCTGGTTTGATATCGAAAGATATCATTTCTAAATGGTGATAGAAAATCCAGATAGTAATTTTCAAGCCATACGAACTCTTCCAGGTATGAGCAGCGCCGCTCAGAATTGGATGCAGTCTCGACAAGCGCTTGTTACGCACGTAACAGAGTTGGCGCCCAACGTGAGGCCCGAAAGGTGGCTTTTCCGCCATCTGTTGAGGTTTACATACACCGGGCTTGGTTAGTATTGCGATCAGAGCTTCCTTCGCTTACGAATACTCTGATACTTATACGAACTTGGGAGGATTTTGTTCACCATCAGGTGAACATCCTCTTGTAAGTTCGAGCTTGACGTTCAAAACAGGACTCTTCAGCGGATTTCTCTGCATAGCTGGCTGAAATTATTGCCAAGGTGCCTGTGTGGAGGATGTAAAAAGAAGTAAAATGGAACTTGACCATCCGTAGCTCAGGAGCTCCACCTTTTAAATGTTTGCCGAGGAGTTAGCTCTGACTTCGTGGTTGGTTGGTTTCTATCATGGCGTTGAGTTTCTACCGGACTAGTCGAACTTGAGAAGATGGCCGTACTCGTCACCTTGTCCCTAGATTGGGAAGAACTTAGGTCTGCGGTTCCAATCAGATTCCTCACAAAACGTAGATTTCGCCAACCCTATCCTTTTTTCCTGATTAAAGCTTTTGTGGATAAAATCTGGCTCAATAGGTTTCGGTGGGCGGGTCACTTAATCCGTATGGATAAGGATGATCCAGCCCGGAAACTCTATAAGGGTAATATCTATCTATGGTAGGAAAAGAAGAAGAGGCAGACCCTGCCATAGATGGAGCGATGTCGTAGGTCAGGATGTCAGATAGCTTTTAGGGATATCGAATTGGCGGACCTCGACGCAAAACCGGGATGTCTGGAGTTCTTTATTAAGGCAGGATTTGATTTGATCGATCTACTTGGTCGGCGAATGGCCGTCGACTTTCTTCGTCGTGGGGAAATCTTTTTGTGTGAACTAACGTTTTCTGGGAGTTGGGAAGGAGGACAAATACCACGATTTTTCACAGTTGTTGCGTACGTAACACACTAGATGATCCTACCAACGACAAGTTGACTACAGTTCCTGCAGTCGTTACAGTCTTTCCTCAAAATAGGCAAGGCTGTGTCGCTCCTTGCTATCCCTCCCGAAATTTTTCTTCATACTGGTGATGCTCGTAAAGTTGTCATACTGCACAGTACTGCTTACAAACATTGTCCTTTGGCTCCGTTATACCAAATTGCACAGAAATTACAAATCGTTGTTCGAATGTAATGGTCTTTATACCGACGGAACTAACCAATTTATCTGCACTCAATTGCAATTTTATCGGTTTGGTGAATATTTTGAATATTCTTGGTGTTGATTTGGTCATATGAACGGAAAATAACTTCCAACTCGACGAACAAAAAATGTTTATTTTTGAAAGATTTTTCTATCCTAAAACGAGAAGAGATTCATTTTACTTTAAGAGTTTTCTAAACAATGGGGAATAGCAGTTACCCAGATCTGAGTTCAACCTAGTGTCAACCGGTTGTTTGCTAATGAACCAACTTTCATAAGCATCCAGCTGGTTAATCTTTCTTACCTGCTTTAGGACCTTCAAATCCTCAGCACTTACTTTATGGCCGCATTCCACCATATGTTTTGCCACCATAGATTTAGTGGGTTTTCGGGAGTGCTTTACAGCCAGCTCTGCCTCCTTCATGTGCTCCCTAAATCTGGTGGTTGCCAATCTTTTTGTTTGCCCGATATACACCTTCGGACAATCTGAGCAGGCGATTTTATAAATGCCGCTCATCTCCTCTACCGTTTTTCGATCTTTTTCCCCCGTCAGCTGGGATTTTAGCTGGTAGATACGGCTTGATCCTACCAGCTGTATGTCAAACCTTTTCAATGTCCTTTGTATGTGTTTGGACAGATTTGAGAAGGTGACACTTGATCTTTTTTGAGCAGTTAAGGGTAATTGTTGGCTATAGAGTGTAGTGAGATTACTACGTTCTAACCTTCGGGTGTGTTTCTTAATCATTGTGTCTATGGTGGCGCTGGTGTACCCGTTCTTCATAGCCGTGTCCATGATGTAGAGTTTTTCCCTCCGGTAGTCTTCCTCTGTGAGAGGAGTTGTTAGGAGGCGGTGGATCATAGTGCCATAAGCAGCCATTTTGTGCTGGTAGCTGTGGAACGAAGTGGTCGGGATTGTACGTTGAGTGCTGGTCGGTTTCCAGAAAGTAGAAAAAGTAAATTGTCCGTTTTGACGTTTGATTGTCAAATCTAGAAAAGCCAATTTGTTGTTAACTTCAATCTCGGGTGCAGCGTGTTGATTTTATCCAGCATATTGTGGATATTTGTGTCCGGGATCACTGCCAAAATGTCGTCCACGTACCTAAACCATTTATTTGGCAATAATCCATCCTGCTCCATTTTTTCCTCTAGTGATGCCATGAAGATTTCATTTAGGAGTGGGGAGAGGGGGTTGCCCATCGCTACACCTGAGGTCATTTTGAAATATTTTCCCCTGAATGTGAAATAATTCTCACTCATGCAGAGGGAAGCCAACCTCGCATATCGTTTAGCCTTTTTCCTCCATTCTGGTGTCGAACCAAAACGTAGTAGCCACTCTTCAAATTTTGTTATGGCTTCTTTTACAGGCGTACTTGGGAATAGAGCATTGACGTCAAATGACACTAGTCGTTCATTATCCGTCGTTTTTGACGGATTGGTTTCCGTTAATGGATCCCAATTTTTGGCATTCCTCGACCAACCATTTGGAAATGTTGTACGTAGGGGAGTTAGAATCTGCAATGATCTCCCTCATCTCATTGCCTGGTTTATGTATTTTTGGTTGGCACAAAGAAACAACAAGTTTTTATTACTTCAATTAATTAATCGTTGGAAACACCGCATAATTTCACTCAGAACAATCTCCTAGATTCTAGAATACTCGATTCGAGGTAATTAAACCTTTTGCAAATTTGGGAAAGAGAATGTTGTTCATATCACATTCCCCAAATATTGTTATACTATGTTAGGTTGGCATCCATTGCTCCAGTGCAACAGAGCCCCGGCAGATGCAATGTGGCTTTTGTCATCAAAGTACTTTGATGAAGTACATGCTCGGAATTTAATCCATGAAGCTGCGTTCAAAGATGTAATTATGAAGCTACGGTAAATTTAAATGTGTACACGTAATTTACTTTGTGGTGCGTGATATCGATATCAAAGCAAATATTACGCTCAAATTAATTCTTACTTTATACGATCGCAAATATTTTAAATAAGAATAAACAAGTCGGGAAACCGGAAGCTGGACGCTTCGGGTATGAAAGGTTTTGTGTATATCTTTTCGAAAACCATTTATCCCATTAGTACCTTGCACGGGACATATGCATATATTATATGAGAATATCCACTTTCGAGTGATACTGACATTCGAAGTCTTGAATTTGCACGGAAGCGACAACTTCGAACTATTATAACTTTGTCAGGGATAGTGTGACTTCCATGCTTCCACTTCGAATCATGCTCATCATATTATAGCCTACACTGTTGCAATTTCGTGATTCTAGGATGAACTTAAGGTGGGTTTTGAAGCCAACTGCCAATTTTTTTCAGCTAGTTTCTGAGAAAGAGAAGAGAAAAACCTCCACTCCCCACTCCCCCCCCCCCGCCCCTGTACTCCCCACCTTTCCAACAAATGTCAGAAATAAAACCGGCTTCGAAGAGAACTAGCCGAGACCTTTCATTTGATATTTAGTGAAAAAAATGTCCACCCCCTTTGCATGTATGGGCACCACCCTTAAATTCGATATATTAGGTTGTTGCAAATGAAATGTCGGATTTTTCAATGAAGTGAAGTTAGTTATGATTTTAATGTTTAAAACTGCCGCAAGGTGACTCTGGTGGTATGGGATAATTGAGGGGGATAATAGTCGTTCGTTCGATCAAGGAGTCATTTCAGTTTCAATCGTCATTGAAGTTCCAAGTAAAAAGCATGGAAGGGAGTCAAAAACGTCTACTTTTTCTATATGAATTTAAACTTGGTCACAATGCAGCGGAGGTAACCAGAAACATTTGCAGAGCATTGGAGCTGACGCAGCAAACGAACGAACGGCACAGCGGTGGTTCGAAAAATTCCGATCAGGCGACATGACCCTCCAAAGTGAACCTCGTGGACACCCAGGACCATCGATCGACAACGACGAGTTGCGTTTGATAGTGGAATCTGATCCCCGATCATCGATTCGTGACATTGCAGAGAAAATAGGCGTACACTACTCGACAGTATCTCGGCTTTTACAACAGCTTGGAAAGGTGAAGAAGCTTGATAAGTGGGTTCCGCATGAACTCAACGAGCAAAACATGGCGCTGCGAATGGAAATATCCAGTTCTCTACTCAACCGCAACAGGAACAATCCCTTTTTGCGCAGAATAGTGACATGCGATGAAAAGTGGATATTGTACGACAACCGTCGCAGATCAGCGCAATGGCTAGATGCCGATCAACCTCCACAACACATGCCAAAACCGAGCCTTCACCCGAAGAAGGTAATGGTAACTGTTTGGTGGTCTGCATCTGGAATTATTCATTATTCGTTTTTGGAGCGTGGTGAAACAATTAATGCAGAGAAATATTGTGCCCAACTTGATGAAATGCACGAGAAATTACGTGTTCAGCGGCCTAGATTGGTCAACAGAGATGGAGTGATACAGCTCCATGATAACGCCCGACCTCATGTTTCCAGAATGACGGTCCAAAAATTAAATGAATTACGATATGAGACTCTTCCTCATCCACCATATTCACCCGACCTCTCGCCAACCGACTACCACTTTTTTAAGCATTTGGATCACTTTTTGGCGGGGAAACAATTCAGCAATGAAGTAGCTGTCAAAAGTGCCTTTGAAGAATTTCTTAGCTCTAGAAACCCAGACTTTTACGAAACTGGAATAAATGCCCTTGTATCTCGTTGGGAGAAGTGCATTGAAGCTGCTGGTTCTTATTTTGACTAATAAAATTAATTTTCATAAAAGTTATAGTTTTTTGAAATTTTACTCAAGAGATAACTCACTGTAGGCGTGAGCGTTCACAGTTCCCACTTTTCCACCAAATTAGGTGTCAATCACTATAACCGATTCCAAGAAAAATGCGTGTGACAGGCAGACAGGGAGACACACGGATAGACGGACAGACAGGTATTCAGACAGTAAACCGATTTTAATAAGGTTTTGTTTTACACAAACCCTTTTTTTTTTTTTTTTTTTTTATGGGTAGGGTAGGTGAATGCATTTACGCACACAGTGTTGGACTCCCGATTCGGTACATCGTCGGACTACCAACTAAACACCTCCCCATCGTCAGAGAGCTAGCCTGGAACCGTTTGTCACATTACTTCGGGCCAGCCCCCGATCTCTCCCGCCTTGCGGAGCCTTCAAATCAGGGAATTCCTTTCACCAACGGGAGGGGAGAGGAGGAAGGGAACTGTCAGTTCAAGGAACTCCCTGCCATCCGGCTCCTCCACCGGTCGAGTTCTATCTTCTTAGCAACGAGAAGGGCCCGAACGTAATGGGCAACACGGTTCCAGCTGTCAGCAGTCCTCAGCATCTCTTCCACAATGTTGTCTGGAGAGAGATCCCCTGTGTTTAAATAGAGCTGCTGACGAACCCCATCCCACCTTCCACAAGAAAAAAAAGTGTGGTGGGCATCGTCCACAACTCCATTGCAAAACACACAGTCCGGAGAATGCGCCTTTCCAATCTTGTGCAGGTAAGACTGAAAACTTCCATGCCCACTTAAAAATTGGGTAAGGAAATAGTCAGTCTCACCATGCTTCCGATTCAGCCACGCACCTAGGTTGCCGATGAGCCGCGCAGTCCATCTGCCTCTAGTTTCATTTTGCCAAGAGAGCTGCCACTCGTCTAGAGTGTGTTGCCGTTCTTCGCGAGCAACCACCTCCCTTGGCTCATCTCCCTTGCGCTTGTATATGGCCTGACGCTCCCTAGCAAGAAGGGCAACGGGGATAACTCCCGCGATCACCATCACGGCCGGTTCAGAGACTGTGCGGTACGCAGACGCCACTCGTAAAGCTCCCCGTCTCTGTACTTGCGCGAGGCGTCTACGATATACCTCCTTGTTAAGAGCGCCAGCCCATACCTCTGCGCCGTAGAGCAGGGCAGACTGCGTTGAGCTCATCAGGAGACGTCGCCTACTAGACGTAGGACCCCCAATGTTTGCCATTAGCCTACTTAACGCCGAAACTCCAACCGCAGCCTTGTTCGCTGCTGCTTGGATTTGCTCAGAAAAGCTCATCTTTGAGTCAAGAGTCAACCCGAGGTACTTTACCGCTGATTTTGACTCGATTATCGACTCGCCGAACGATATGGGACACAGGGTCGGAATTCTCTTCTTAGTCAGGATGACTACTTCGGTTTTTTCCAGTGCAAGGTTGAAACCATGAGTAGTCATCCATCCGCTTACCCGTCGCATCAATATGCCGAGTCTGCTTTGCGCCTGTTCGACAGTGCGTCCAGCAACAAGCGCTGCGACATCATCTGCGTAGCCGACCAGGCGCGATTCTTCTGGCATGTCGAGTTTAAGCAGACTGTCATAGGTAGCGTTCCAGAGGTCCGGCCCTAGGATGGATCCCTGTGCTACCCCCGACGTGACCTCCATCCACCTTTGACCCTCTAGTGTTTCATAGAGCAGGGAGCGATTCCTCAGATAGTCCCTCAAAATCCGTAAGAGATAGTTCGGCACGTTGAAGGTATTGTCTAGTGTGCCTAGAATGTCTTTCCATCTTACGGAATTGAAGGCGTTTCTGACGTCAAGCGTTACGAGGAGCACCACCCGTCGAGTTCGGCGGCTATGTGCCTCTGCTCGTTGAACGGCGTCCACGACCTGCATGACAGCATCAATTGTCGATCTCCCTGCCCTAAAACCAAACTGCCGGGGAGATAAATCTCCGGCAGCGCGTATCGCTTCAGCGAGTCTACTTCTGATGAGCTTTTCGAGCACTTTCCCAGCAGTATCAAGCATACATAGCGGGCGGTATGAAGACGGCAGTTCGGGATCGCCTTTCCCTTTAGGGATCAGCGCAAGCCTCGCAACTTTCCAACGAGCAGGGAAAATGCCCTCTTTCAGGCAAGCGTTGAATGCACCGAGCAGTAGGCCTGGCCGGTGTTGGAATACCAGTTTGTACACCTCTGCTGGAATACCATCGGGTCCTGGCGCCTTCTTGTTTTTCATAGAGAGGACTGCCTGTTCCAACTCTTTTACAGAGAAAAGTGGACAGTCCTCTGCGCTCTCCGCGCCGACGTCACCATCCCATACGGGGTGTGCAGGGAAGAGTGCCCTCACAATGCGGTCCATCTGCTCGGCCTTAAGTGAACAGGGTTTCCGCAGAGCCCCGATTTTTCGGGTTACAAGTTTGTAACCGAGTCCCCACGGATCCCCGTTCACCTCGTCGATCAGATCTTGCCAGCAGCGAGCTTTGCTCTTGTTTATTGCGCTGCGGAGTCTCCTTTTGGCTGATTTGTACTCCATCATTATGGTACATGCCTCTTCCCGGTCGCCTAGACGTTGTGTTAAGCGGCGGAGCCTGTGACATTCCTTCCGGAGCTCTGCGATTTCCACTGTCCACCAATACATGGAAGGTTTGCCGCGCCTCGATGTCTTCCTGGGCATGGAGGCTCCGCAGACCGTCGTTATCAGGTTCATAACTGAATTTACGACAGTGTCAGCAGCGGCGCCACCGCCCCCAGGAGTACCCTTCAGCGTGGCCCCACCCGTTCCCAGAGTTTCGACAAACTTCCCGGTGTTCACCTTCGCGACGTTCCATACACAGAAAGATCGCTGGGGTGGCGCACACCGAGAGTTTGTGTCCACCACTTCAAAAGCAATGTATTGGTGGTCACTGGCCGAAAACTCTTCCAGAACTCGCCACCCGTCCACCAGCGACACCAGTGATTCCGATGCGAAGGTTACGTCTGGAATGCTTCCTTCGCAGCCCGGGCGCCGGAACGTTGGGGTGGATCCGGTGTTTAGAACTACCAGTCCTGTTCTCGCCGCCATTTCCAAAATTCGTTTCCCTCTGGAATCTGTGTGAGGCATGCCCCATTCAAGTGCCCTAGCATTGAAGTCACCTCCGACCAGGATCCGCCCATCCGTGCTTAAGATAGCGTCCTCCAATGCCTCAAGCCTCCGACGAAAGTCCGGCATCGTCTCATTCGGCGTAAGATAGACACTAAAAAACGTTATCCCTGAACACCGAATCCAAACAAAGCCGTCCCCTCGGCCTTGGGCAAGAACCCCCAGGAGGGTGCCGTCCCGAACCCAGATGGCAGCGGTACCTGATATGTCTGGGTGCCATGAAACTGGGCCCTTGTTTCGGTACTGCTCACTGATGAGTACTAAATCAGCTTTGGTCTCCGCAGCGAACTGCGCTAGCAACTCGTGAGCGGTTGCACTCCGGTGCATATTGATTTGTAGGATGCGAATCATGTTGACCGTATCCTAGCTCTTTCCAGTTCTGCTCTGAAAACTGGACACCGCCCCGATCCCGCAGTGTGCGCAATGCTCTCATCAGTCGCGCCACGGTCCTTGCATAGAACGCAGCTTTCCTTTTCATTGCAGCTGTTCGCTTTATGGCCTGCCTGACCGCATTTACGGCATTTACGGCATGGCCCTTAAAAAGCATATTTAAATGTTGATGTTTCGTAAGAACCCGAGATTCCTATGGCGATCTGACAGCCACCTGTAAACTACTTTTGGCAGCCATGAAGGTCGATTATTAGTAGTTCTGACCAAAATGACCCTCACGACTTCTCTGATTTTAAGCAGATCTCACAAAGGCAGTGAGCACCCCGATTCAGCGAAATATATTTGCCTGGGGTCTAAGCAAACTGGGGAACTGCATAGAAAAAGCAAGGCTCGCATATCCTCTTCCACACATTGGCTGCAGCCTAGTAAGTCACCCCGATTATCAATAGGAGATAATTTGGATAGCAGTGTCCTGTTCGAAGTCCTAATAGGTTTTCATTTTCTCCCTCCGTCTTAAGTAATAATTAAAAAATTGAAGTGGATATCGTTTTCTGATCCTTGTAAGATTGTTTACTTATCAAAAGAAGTAACTTCTCCTTTTCTTCCAAAATTTTTTTGTTTTTGGTAAGCGAAACTATGTATTTTAGACTCTTCATAGCTGCCTCGAAAAGCCCCAAACAACAGACTTTAGGTGTGTTGGGTAGCCAAATAATTTGCTTCCGAGCTTCCTCTTATTGACTGCAATTGTTTTCTTTTGCGTTGACATATGATGATCGCTAGCTCTGCTTATGTCAGCTCCTGTACGAACAATGGACCTCGAAGTTTATTCATCCAGCGTAGACACATCGCAATAATTTTAATCAACCTCCTAAACGAGGAAAATTGTTTCAGCAGCAACAAATTGAAGTTTTCAATTTCCCAGCAAGGACACCACATCAGCAGTAGATAAGTTGTCTTCTGAATGTGAGAAATAGATGCGATGTTAACACCTCGAGGGAAGCCATTACGTGATGCCCGCTTATCTTCGCTTCCACATTTTCTCACAGGGGTGGGAAGCTAACATCGTCCACCTACGGGACGCGGATACCATTCCACAGGTGGAAAACTAGCTTGCTACCCGGACGACAGACATCTTAGGGAGCTATTCGAAGAATATTGATGAGCACTGCTCTACCAACCATTCAAAGGGCTCTTCTATCCGGGGTGAATGAGGCTGTTGTAGTCGTCCTGATGAGGTGCCATAAAATCTGGCTGATTGCTGGAACTTGGAGCCGAATCAACGAGCGTAGAGAGCAGAAAGTTTTTATTGCCGCTCCGGGAGCAAACGTGATGCGCTTGAGCTCCTCCAAAATCTTGGGGGATAAAACGTAGCGTGGGCTGTGACAATAGGGAATTGATTATTTCACTGGAGAGGCAAGCGACATAAAAGATGCCACAAATAACTATGACGTGCCTGTGGCCGCAAGTATCCTGATGACCCTGTAAGAGGCGTTAATGGTAGGCTCCTCCTCCACGGTGACGTCCAGCTCAAGAGGTGGGAACTTTTCACCACGGCCCTCAATCTGATAACATCTAGTGAAAGAACACTTCTTGTGGATGAAATAGTTAGTCACATTAACATATGGATTCGGACAACTCCTCCAAAGAAAATGGAGATTATCTTGGCCATCATTGCGCCTAAACGAGATGAGGCTGCTGCGCTCGACAGTCTTATTGTGGAACTGTTCATCGCAGCTCGGTCTGCCCCTGCAGAGCTGCTTCTTTCATTCATCGGTAAATCCTGGGAAACGGAGGTGTTTCCGAGTGAGTAGAAGAAGATCGCCGTCAAGAAGAAGAAGAAAAGAACTCATCTAGAGTGCTTACTGCGGTTGCAAAGATGATAGGTAAAACTATCCTGGAACACATTAAAGAATATTTCGAAAGCTTAATCGACAGAGAGCAGGGTGGTTTCCGCTCTGGATCAACACCTTGCGGTTCATATTAGAGTAGTGTGCGGAGTTCAGATCTCCACTTAACCTACTCCTCATCATCCTGAAGGCGTTCGACAGCATCAACCGGAAGTATATCTGGAATGCTTTACACAGAAGTGGTATTTTAGGGAAGCTAATAGCTATTATGAAGCGATATATGATGGTTCAAAATGTCACATGTTGCATTGAGGTAAAGTTTCTGTGCAGTTTGAAATTCAAAGCTGAACTCCGCTGTTGCATTTTGTCGCCTTATCCGGAGGTCGTGGATTATTTTTATGGACTATGACATCTTTCCGCAAATATCTCGACTACACTGATGGCATATGGCTGCCCTCTCACCGAGTCACGGATCTCAGTCAACTAGCTTAGTGTTTGCAAGGAGAGACAAGCAAAGTCAGACTGAAGATAAACACAAATAAAACTAAGATTCTCAGTCTGACTGGTCATCGCACTCTTCTTACCTACATCAAAAAGTAGAACAATAAGGGTGTCGATCAATTTGTCTATCTTGGTAATGTTGTTTCTGCTGATGGTGATACCGTGCTTGGTGTCATTCAACATATTAACAGCACTAGATCCACCTTTGCAATATCGTTTAAAATTTGGAAATGCCAACGCCAAGTTGAGGTTATTTCACGGCAATGTTCTCTCCGTACTATTCTAGGGAAAGTGACCACCAATGTTACTCAGAAGTTTCGAGGTTTCGTTAACACCTCTTTGCGCAGTGTCATTGGTGTACTGTGGTCTGACAAAATCTCGAAAGATGATTTATATCAGCGTTAGGGTACTAATTACTAATAGATTTGTTCACTGAAAGGGAGACTAATGCATTGCTGGCTATGCCAAAGCCACTTTCCCAGAGTGGCCAACAAGTGGGTCGCTCATGAATCACAAGGGGCAGAACAGTAGAGAAGGAAGTTTAGAGTTCTCGGAGAGGCTCGCAGAGAGGTAAAGCACATAATAATTGGGATAATATTTAAAGTTGTCAAATTCAGTGAATTACGAACAGTTTGAGCCGTTTGGTTGGGTGGAGGGGCGTGTTGTGAGTGACGACCGAAGTGGGAGACTACTCTACCTTACCTGTCAAACAGATGGTTATCGTTATTATAGGGAATAAGAACTTTTAGGACATCATTCTTACAGAGGAAATTTTTCTCATCGATCTTAATCCACAGATATTCGGCAACTAGAGGGTAGGCACTGACATTGAATTTTACCGCATATTTGGTCATCTCGATATCGATATGCGGGCTTCGGGAACGTCGTAAAGGATCTGGTTGGATATATACTTCGTATCATAGTCGCTTTTAAATATGCCGGTACAGTAGCGGATAATTTATTTTTCTTTGAGGCATTGCCTCTCCATATGTCTAAGAGATATAAGCGGCCAGAAGATGAATCCAAAAGTCATCAGAGGTCTAATTAACCGATTGCAGCGTAGAGAGGACTGGGAAGACCCAGAGGGATGCGTGGCGGTATATACGGAAGTCTTCTACACCGATGGCTCAAAAACAGAAGAGGGCTCTAGAGCCGGAGTATACCTCTCAAATAAAAACGAGAAGTGGGCTTTTCCTTTGGGACAATATGCAACGGGTTGTCAAGCCGAAGTTTATGCGATCCTAAGGGCGGCAAACTGGGTGATTGACGAGCAGTTGAAGGGCAGGCGCATTGCAATCTGCAGTGACAGCTAAGCTGCATTGAGACCATTGAGTAGTCCTTTGATCACCTCGAAAATCATTCAGGAATGCAGAAACTGTTTGAACTCTATCTCTAGATTCAGTATGGTGGAACTACTCTGGGTACCTGGGCACTGTGGCGTAGAGGGAAATGAAATCTCGGATGCTTTAACGAAAGAGGGGTCAATCTCCCTTATGCCGGCACCGGAGCCAGTATTAGCTAAGTCTGTTTTGAAAAACTGGAAACAAGCTTCCCATAATGGCAGGTGGCAAAGCCTAAATGCAGCTCGACACACCAAACTTTTCCTGCCAGAACCGAACATGCGTACCGTAAAGTTTATCCTGTCGAAAAGCACGAGGACTTGCATTCTGACAGGCCATAATTCATTAGCTGGGCATATGTTCAGAATAGGAATTACTCAAGATGATACATGTCCCTCCTGTAATGAGGAAGCGGAATCCACGGAGCATTTCCTATGTGAATGCCCCGCCTATGGACGCATCAGCCATCAGATCTTTGGTGCTGATGTTCTTCAATTGCTACGGGTAGCATCACATCCACTAACGGAAATCCTGCAATACGTTAACGAATCCGGAATATTCCGTTAGACGGGGGTGGCGAGTACAATGGGCCAACACGGCCTAAGTGCTCAGAAGCTGTAGCTTCTCCCCACCATACACAGACACACATACACACAACTGGTTACAGCAGAAAAATGTCTCCTTTTATGGAGTGATTTGAAGGCACCCTTTACTTGGTTTATAGCGGGAAGGATATTGAATAAGTTGGAGGTGATGGTGACGTTAACAAAGCTGACTTGTTGAACGGCACTTGACGTCACGAGACATTTTCAAAATCATCCTGGTTCTATTCAAGTGGAAGACAATCGTTTGACACTTTTAAGGATTATGAGCTAGCTTCGACTTGGTAAAGTGTCGGTAAAGATTGTCCATGAATTCAGAGGGGCCTGTCCGGCTACCATATCCTTTATGAAGGTTTAAACTATGAAGTCATCGGTATATTGCAGGATCTTGCTAGAGTTGCGGTTAGGAGCGGATTTGAGAATGTCTGCTGTGAGAAGGGAGAAAAGGATTACGGAAGGAATGGATACTTGTGGGATTCCAGCAGAACTTGTGTAGGGAGAGTTGAGTTGAAGTGGAAGTTCAGGATGTTATTGAGCTTATAGACCAGCTTTAATTGTGTCAAGGAAGTAGGCTATTATAGGTGCGTTGTAGAAAATATCATAAACAGCTGGCTTCGTTTATTTTAATTCAATTCTACAAGGGCGAAAATATAAAGTATTTTATCTTTTTAAGGTTTTGTGTAAACACAAAACCTTGTGTTTACACAAAACCTTGTGTTTACACAAAACCTTATTAAAATCGGTTTACTGTCTGCCTCTCTGTCTGCCTTTTTTTTTAAGGAGGTGAACATTTTCAAAAGACTCTGGCCTGGGCACGCCAGAGTGTGGGATTTTTACCCACTAAAACCACCCCCAACTCCCCCCTACCCCGTGGAACCACCTTTAGGTATTACATCACGGGGCGGAGTTAACTTACTTTAGCTAGGTCTCCTTCCGTTTTCCCGCGGGGTTCGTAACCGCGCCTACCTCACTTCTTCTGCTTTTCATAGTTTCTCCTGGATTACTGCGATCATGGAATTGATCACATCCCAGTCTTCCTGGCAAGCTACCATTCTCCGGACAAAATTTTCCGGTAATAGCACTTCACCTAGAGTTTCCTCTAGGTTCCTTCTTTCTTCCACGAACCTAGAACATTGGAAGAATACGTGCGTTGGATCCTCTGGGCCTCGTCGCAGTTTGGACAATTAGGTCCGGTGTCCAATTTAAATCTATACAGGTATTGACGGTATCTTCCATGGCCGGTGAGAAACTGGGTGAGATTATAATTGATCTCCCCATGTTTTCTCTCCATCCACTCCCTGATGGAAGGGATCAACCTGTAAATCCAACGACCCTTTTCTGACTAGTCCCATCGCTGTTGCCATCTGCTTATGGATCTCCCTTTCGGCTTTTTTCAGCTGCGATAAGGGAGAGATGGATAAATATAAATGTTCATCATTTCGGTTACCAGGATGTCAATCGGCATCATTCCCGAGATGACGAACGCTGCATCGTCTGAGGCGGTCCTGAAGGCAGAACACACCCTTAAGGCTGTTCTTCTGTAAACCGTATTCAGTTTATATGCATTGCCTAAAACTTGCAGCGCGTTTCCCCAAACTGGGACTGCATACAGCATGATAGAACTCACCACCTTGGCTATGAGCAGCCTGCAAGTATGCCGCGCTCCTTCTACGTTCCATACGAGCCATACTTGTGGTGAATGCGTTTTTACAAGTATGTTCTATATCCTGCTTAAAATTGAGTTTTCTGTCTATCATCACCTCCAAGTATTTGATGGCAGGCTTGGAAGTGATGAAAGTCGTGGGGGGTTTAACGTGAGTACCTGCCGTGAAGACATAATCCCACGGTCCTCTTCGGACACGGATTGATTTTGGGACCACAATCAGAGCCCCGCCATGCAAGCACAGAGATCCTGGTTTATACTGAGTGCAGGCTCAGCGTTCATACCAGTGGATGCGACCTCCTCTCCATACCTCTGCTGCAACTAAGGAGTACGACACCCGAGTTGTACAGCGTAACTCCACGCTTGAGCTCCGAGGATCTCTGCCCGCGATGTAGGCATAACCACAACCACCATGAAACTCCCACTAGGGAGCCAACCGCAAATAACCGGGCCAAGAACACATCCTCCAGGAATTCTCCTGGAGCATATGCTCTCAGAGGGCCATCCCGATTCCCATGGTACCAGATAATCTCCGGTGAGGCTTCGTGGCTGAGCTTCAAATGAGTCCTTTGCAGACTCGGGTCTGATCACCCTCCTCGAGTATGTGGGGACGGAACTCCCCAACGGGTTTTATTGGTCTTGGAAGTGATAATACGATTCCCGATTCTAATGTAGGCGTAATTTCTTTTGCGGCGCTTAGTGATAAGGACCGCTTCCGTGTTTTCCTCAACGAGTGCCAGTCCAGCACTCTCTAGCCAAGCCTTAACAACACTGATTGCTTCGCTTGAGTACAACTCAGCATCCTCGAGATGCTTTGCGACCACAACCCGTGCTATGTCATCGGCGTAACCCACCACCGTGGCCTCCTCCGGAACCGGAAGGTTAAGCACATCATTGTGCATGATGTTTCACAGTAGTGGGCCTAGTACAGAGCCATGTGGGACACCCGCGAAGATAATGTACTCCTTGGGTCCATCGGTATTATACCACAATGTTCGCTCATGCAAATAGCTACCTATAATAGCGGCGAGGTAGGTGGGAACACCAATCGTCGCCAGAGACTTTCGTATAAGGTTCCAATTGACCGAGTTGAATGCATTCTTCACATCCAGGGTGACCACCACACAATATTTGCTTCCGTGAATTGTATTTTCGGCCAAGCCAGTAACCATTTTGATGGCATCAATCGTTTATCTGGCTTTACGGAACCCATACTGCCTATCTGAAAGGCCCCCTTGGCTCTCGACGACTGGGAGTAGTCTATTATAAATAACCCGCCCCCCATTTTTTCCCATAGTGTCTAGAAGACATATGGGTCTATAGGAGGATGGTTTCCCTGGCAGTTTGCTAGCCTTAGGCAGCAGCACCAGCTTCTGCCGCTTCCACTGTGCTGGAAAGATACCCTCGGGCATGTACGTTTCGAACAGCTCCGCGAACATATCCAGTCTAAATTTGACGGCAAGTTTCAGAGCCTTATTCCGTATGTTGTCCAGACCCGGGGCTTTGCTGTTGCCCATTCGACTGCAGATCTCCAGCAGCACGTCTCTGGTGACTGGCGGAATAGGGGTCACATTCAAGGACGCTGGAAAGTGTTAGTACCCCGCTCTTGCTGGGGAGATAACCCCTGTCTGTCCGTCGCACTCATTTTTCTCAGAGACGGTTATAGCGATTGACACCAAATTTGGTAGAAAGGTGGAAATTGTGAACGCTCACACGTACAGTAAGTTACATCCTTTTACGTTGAATTTAAGGGGGGTTCCCATACATGCAAAAGGGGGGTGTAAAATTTTTTTTTCATCCAATATAGTCATGTGGGATATCAAATTAAAGATCTCGGTTAGTACTTTCTGAAGCCGGCCTTAATTTTGACATTTGTGGGGGGGGGGGGGGTTAAAAGTAATGATTTTTTTAAAGAGGCCATTGACAGAAACTACCAAACCGAAAAATCAGGAGGCTGCACTATATGATGCCTGGGCTCCGAAATTCCTTCTATACCGATATCTGTTCAAATAAAGTTAATAATAGTATATTACTATAATTGTTTGTAGTTGGCTGGAAACCCCCCTCTCCTTGAGTCCATCCTAGCACCACGAAATTTTGCAGTGATGTAGGCTATAATCATATCATGTAGAGCATGATCTTACCAAGTTTGGTGGAAATCGCACTATTACTAACAAAGTTTTAATACGTCAAAGTTGTTGCTTCTTCGAAAATTGAAGACTATGAATGTCAATATCACCTGAAAGTGGATACTCTCACAAAATATATGGATATATTACGTGTTACGTACTAAGAAATACACAAAACCTTTTGTACCTGAAGCGTCCAGCTTCCGGTTTCCCGACTTGTTTACTACTCAATACAGTCCATTCCGTAAAAAGCAGTTAATTCGGAATTTTATTTGATCTTTGATGGTTCCTTTCTGAAGCCCGCAGTTTGCTCAACTTGCACACATGTTGATAGTCCTCGACAACGGATCTTAATTGATTACATCCTCTTAGACGATCTAGTTGATTATATGTGAAAGCTCAGCATTCCCGGATTCAATTTCGGACCTACTTTTTGTTCAGTTGATTAATTGAAGTATTATAATTATCCTTGTTCTTAGCCATAACAAAATCAAGCGTTAGCACATCATAATTACTTCCACGCATGCAGTCAATACCACGCTATTAGGTCTGAAGCCTAGGGCACTATATTTAGCTACAAAGTACGGAATCCGGATGCAGTAGACTTGATGTTTGTAAACATGTAGCCCCAGAAACCGAACACGCAAATTATTGAGAGCTATCAGAGTGCTCTGAAAATAATTAAAATTTCTGGCAGGTACATATGTACATACATAAACAATCCCCTTAGCCGACGTTCTAGAATGGCTTGTTCATAGGCGAATTCTAGAACGTTATTCAGATAGAATTTGTAAATAAACGGATTGGAACTCATATAAATTTATTGAAATATTGTATCTTGAATTCCGAGCGAGATTAATGAAAGAATGAGCAATGCGATGTTATTCTCATGTGCACATATATGTATACATGTATTGTACAGCGAGATGATTTCTTCTGAGAAAAAAGAAGATACTCCACATATGATCGAAAGAACTTCAATAAATATCTATCTTTGTAGAAACGCAAAAATTCATTGATGCGAATAAAATTCAACTGACACAACCGGAACTCTTATAAATATAGATTTATACATGTGTATGACGATTATTTTGAGAAAGGAGAATATTCTTTGCAAGCATCTGGAATCTGTTAAACTTGCGGAGCTTATGCTTTGATGCGAGTAATATAATTTTTTGTAACGGTTCAATATTGTTTTTTAGGGTGAAGTTGATTGGTCTCCTCCAAGCTACTATGAGTAACACATCCTTGAAAGCAGGTTCGCTGTGAGGGGGTTGAAAATAATCCGGGGCTTTCCCACAAGAGGGGGCGAAGTTAAATTGACTGTACAATTTAGGGAGGGGCTCGCATTCCTACGACCCTGCTTAGAGAGAGGGTTGTGGAGTTTCCCATCAGATGCAACCCTTCATGCGGATTATGGAATGCTCGCCGGATGTGATGCGGACACGCACATCTACGCGAACGCCTGTTCGTGGATGAAAATTGGCTATGGGAAGGATACCCATAAATCGAACCAAACATGGAGGAGAAAGGAGGAGGCGACTTTTGGAAATGGGCCTGAGGTATGCCTAGTAGTGAGAAACTTGCCTACATGTTACGGATTCCCTTCGTAATATCTCGAAATTGGGAAGGTCATCGCACAGGAGAAAGTTATCCCTCGGCAGTCAGGATTCATCGTGGGATTCGGAAAGGAATACGGGTAGCCCCCGCATCGACATCACTGTTGCTGTTGTAAAAGAATAAATGAACTTTGTTTTCATCAAGGGGGATCAGAATTTCCACCAAAACATAGAGGCTTTGATGTGTATATCTATATAAGGTCACTAGACGAGAAAAATGTCCAAACGTTGACCGGTAAAGTCACGCGAGAAACACAGGTGACACGACAGCTTATAAGCCCCACCAATGGGCAATGGTGGGCTACAAAAGAACAAAAAGAAAATCCGGCCAGGAATCGTTATTTTTAAGAAATAGGACATGTTTTACGCGGATATATTTCGGAGGTACGTAGGTAGGTAGTTATCAGTGGCCGCTCCGAGGAGCCCGATTAGCGCTTAGGTGCGCCTAAGACCGTGACTGTTTTTATGGGAGCAGGGAGGCAGAGTCCGTAGCATTCATAAAGGAAAGCAGCTCTCCGACCCTGCAGCTAGAAATCTCTCTGAGGTCCCCAAAGAATGGTTTACCCATTGTCCGCAGCCTGACTCTAGCCAGAGCTGGGCAATCGCAGAAAAAGTGCATGAGGGTTTCCCTTCCTTCTCCGCAGCTTCGGCAATGCGAGTTGTAGGGTATACCGAGCCTAGCGGCATGGTCCCCTATGGACCAGTGCCCCGTGCAGATCGCCGTAATCTTGAATGCATTTGCACGCGTCTGGCGCAGGAGCTCCCGTGATCGGGCTATGTTATAAGCGGGCCAAATTCTCCTTGACTTGACACAGCTTGTAAGCTGCGAGTAAACTCGGCCCCCAACAGCCGCCAGCGGAACACCGACTGTATTCGCCGAGAGACTGCCAAGAGCAGAGCCTTGCCTGACCAATCCGTCTGCCCGCTCATTCCCCTCTATGTTCCTATTTTCCGGGAACACAGAGAAGGGTGATTTTGAGCGTGCCGCCCAGACGGTTAAGCGCGTCTCTGCGCTGCCCCACCAGCCGGGAAAATGTCGTCGTTGAGTACAAGGCCTTGATGGCCACTTGGCTTTCGGCCAGAATGGCTATGTTACGCTTGGGGCTCGAATCACGCTTCAGCCATCGACAGACTTTCAATATCGCCAGTACTTCCGCCTGGAATACACTGGCAAAACCTGGGAGACCACACGATTTGGATACACCGTGTGTATTCGAGACTCCATAGGCCAACTTTGCTCCGTCCGTAAAGAATACTGTATCATAGTCTTGCAACACGCCGCCGGTCTTCCACTTTGCCCTGGTTGGAAGGTCCACAGCAAAGTTCAGCTTGCGTGTACCATAGTCCGTGGGGGATGCCCAGATTTTCCGAATTATTTCATCTAGGATGTTGCTGTGGCCGTAGGACTTCGCTGCCCACGTAGTCTCACAGCATTGCATGCTGCAATGTATTTAATGTGGAGGTCTAAGGGGAGTAGATGCAGGAGTACATTGAGAGCATCTGCCGGGCAGGACTGCAGAGCCCCAGTAACACCCGCACACGCGGTTCTTTGAATCCTATTAAGCTTCGTTCTATTGTATTTCTTCTTCAAAGCCTGCCACCATACAATAGGGCCGTATGTTAGGATCGCACGCACTACAGCGGTATACATCCAGAGAACCATCCTCGACCGAAGACTCCATATCTTTGCAAAGGTTCTCTTGCAGGCATAGAAGACTATATAGGTCTCCTTAACCCTCAGTTCTATGTTCAACCTCCAATTTAGCTTAGGATCCAGGATTACACGTAGATACTTTACATTAGAGGAAAGAACCAATCTTTGTTCATTCAGCCGTGTTACATGGAATTCAGGTATCCTTGTCTTGGTGGTGAATAGCATCAGTTGCGTTTTAGGAGAGTGATAGCGAATCTGGAACTGACAGACTTGGGCGGTAGTGTTATCCGTATCAGACGGACGCAGAAAGGGGATCTGATGCTGGAGCTAAGTGAATCCAACAAGAAATCAACGGATAGCTTTCGTGATTTGGTAGAAAAGGTGCACGCAGGTAAGCACAAAGAACTGAAAGCCCGAAAGAGGTAGATAATAATCGAATGCAAGGACCTAGACAAGGTTACATCACAGGAGGACATCTGTGTTGCGCTAAAGGAGCGATTCAACCTAAGCGAAATAAAGAAAATAAAGATAGCATATGGGGATACAGAAGCCGCTATTATTAGCTTGCAGGTGGAATTAATAGTTAAACTGAATGGTCCCAGGTTTTCGGCGTAGGACTAACTGAGGTTAATACAAATCAATCTAAACCATTCCAATGCTGTTCAAGTCCTGCTCTCATAAACCATTCGGAAGTCGAATGTGAATGTGCCGGTAATCTGGGAACCTAGCCAACGTTGGATGTACACCGACTTCTCGAGGCTCGATATCTAGTCGGCGAGAAGGATTGTCCGCCGGGTGAGTAAACATTAAAACCACACTGACCACCAGACCATCTTTTTCGACATTAGCAGCGGAGGAGGCGAAAGTCGAAGACGAACAGAATTTAAAAAGCTAGGATAGCTGGCTGGTCTACTGGGGATTTTAAGGAGAAGACACTCCTGGTGACTTTAGAAGGATGTCACGACCCGAAGGGAATGGCACAAGGAAAGACGAGTACAAGGTTGTAATGAGCAAGATTCATTGGCAAAACTCACCCCAAGTGACGTGTCTTGTTCAAAATAATTACAATTTTTTAACAATTCAACAAGACGTTTGCTCGATCCTTTATTTATTTATTTATTTATTTATTTATTTATTTATTTATTTAATGAGGACAATACACAGAAAGCAAATTTCTTATTACATATTGTCCTCAGAGGGAGGAGCAAGTAAATGGCATATTTTGCGCTTAAAGCTAGAGAGGGACATAGAGTCAAAGGAACCAAGCTGTAGGGCATTGTAGGACCGGCAAAACCTCGGGATCGGAGAGTGAAAGTAAATCTCGAGCTCGGCGAAGGGCACATCAAAAATGTCCGCATTACGTGTGTTATGAGACGAGGCGATACGGAGAGTAATATCCGAGTTGGCGGAGCAGTCCATCAGACCATTGCAGAGTTTGAAAAGAGTACACATATCAAGGAAGATACGGCGTTGCTGTAGGGAGGGGAGATTGAGGGTGCGGAGTCGTGACGGATAATCAACCCGTGGAAGGTTCTTTTTGTAAAAGAGGGTCCGGGTGAATTTGCGTTGTACAGCTTCAAGAGCGCGGCCGTCACGGATGCGGTAGGGGGACCAGACTACACAGCAATATTCAAGGATGTTTTATGTAACCAAGCTACGAAAAACCTTTGGAGGAATTGGGGATAATAATGGTGCGATATTGGACAGGACTCCGAACAAAATCCTAAAGTTGTCCATATGGCTCATAAACGCATTTGGGTCGTATATGGTGGAAGTAGAAGGGAAATTGTAATGGAAGAGGAAGAAGCTGATTCTGCTAAAGAAACCTCAAGAACCACCTACCATATTCTTTTCATATCGCCCTATCTGTCTTTCTGGCACTAGAGAAGATGTTGGAGAAGATGATATACAACAGGTTGCTTCCATTTGTCGAGTTAGTGGGTTATCTATCGAAATGGCAGTATGATTTTCGACAAGCTAATTTTACGATCGATATGATAGTAAAGGTTATATATCCTGCTCGGAACGCGTCGGTCGTTAGTAAGCGCTGCGTGTAGGGTGACACTATATGTAAGGAATGTCTTTAAATCGACCAACTGGGGTTGGATTGAGGGCAGCTTGGTTAAACTGCGTATCTGGTTAATTAGCTCGAATGATCGAGGATTACCTTTCGGAGAAGCTTCTCTAGAACGACGCGGATGGCCGACCGAAACGATACCTTGTGAACCCGAAGGTCCCTATCGGGGCTCCTGCTGTTGAATACAATGTATAATGGAGTGCTTGGCCTTCGTATGTTGGAGAAAACAACATTGAGCAGACGGTCTGGTACTGGTTGAAGCTTCGATGGGTAATTCGACGTGGAACTTTATGAAAGTAAAATTATTCATGCTATAAAAGTATGGTTTCGAATGGTTACACTTGGACCTGACGTAGGAGAGGACAGTGGAGGTTCTTATTACCAATCGCAGGGAAGCATTACCGTCAAAACCCGGGTTGGTAACCCGAGGTCGTTTCAAAACCGATCGCAAGACACATAGAAGTCATACCGATGGAGAAGTTAAGATTTAAGGAGCATTTGGACTATGCACAAGAAATAGCAACAAAGACTAGTTCATGTTTGGTAAGGATTATTCCTAAAATCTGAAGATCAAAATATAGTTGCTGGCTTATTCTCACAGGGGTTGTGAAATCCATCTTCCACAGTCAACGGGAGAGAAAGATGAGTTCCGTATGCCAACCAATCGCGTTGAGGGTATCCAGCGCATGTAGTACTGGAGACATCGTGGGAATGATTCTATTGGACCTTCTAGCGAATGAGGTCTTACTATCTCTACCAGAGGACAAATCCGTCCGATGTAGCTGTAGACTTCCGAAAAGCCACTAGAAAGGAGCTGCACAGGAGATGCAATGGTGGGTTAATTCTGGAAAGGGCCGTGTATTGAGAGATGGGTTGCGGAGAATCGAATTACCACCTAAGACAGTTCCTTACAGAGCATTGTAATTACAGGAAGAATTTTGTATCGCGTCGTAATAAACAAGTCTCCCGACTGTCTCAAATGCGCCGCTTCACCCAAGGACCTGAAGCATGTGTTATATTCCATTGTCAGAGATTCGCGGATGAGAGAAGGAGGTTGAATGGCGTCCTCCTGATTTAATTTGAATAGTCTAGACTAGAGCCCTTCCCCCTTTACTATAGCCCAGCGGGGATATATACGGAGAAGTAAGAGTGGTTTATGTGGGTGAAAAAGGTACATGCAGTTGCAACGTGGCGCAACAGCGGATTTCCACCTCCCCCACATAAAAAACAACAAAAAGCCTTTGAGGGGTAAGGGTAAGATTTCAGGATTAACGCACTGGGGATACAATTACAAAGCGTATAATAGATATACCTAGAAAATAAAATGATCATTCATCATCAACGGCGCAATAACCGGTATCCGGTCTAGGCATGCCTTAATAAGGAACTCCAGACATCCCGGTTTTGCGCCGAGGTCCACCAATTCGATATCCCTAAAAGCTGTCTGGCGTCCTGACCCACGCCATCGCTCAATCTTAGGCAGGGTCTGCCTCGTCTTCTTTTTCTACCATAGATATTGCCCTTATAGACTTTCCGGGTGGGATCATCCTCATCCATACGGATTAAGTGACCCGCCCACCGTAACCTATTGAGCCGGATTTTATCCACAACCGGACGGTCATGGTATCGCTCATAGATTTCGTCATTGTATAGGTTACGGAATCGTCCATCCTCATGTAGGGGGCCAAAAATTCTTCGGAGGATTCTTCTCTCGAACGCGGCCAAGAGTTCACGATTCTTGCTAAGAACCCAAGTTTCCGAGGAATACATGAGGACTGGCAAGATCATAGTCTTGTACAGTAAGAGCTTTGACCCTATGGTGAGATGTTTCGAGCGGAAAAGTCTTTGTAAGCTGAAATAGGCTCTGTTGGCTGACAACAACCGTGCGGGGATTTCATCATCGTAGTTGTTATCGGTTGTGATTTTCGACCCTAGATAGGAGAAATTGTCAACGGTCGCAAAGTTGTATTCTCCTATCCTTATTCTTCTTCGTGTTTGTGTTTGACCAGTGCGGTTTGATGTTGTTGGTTGATTCGTCTTCGGTGCTGACGTTGCCACCATATATTTTGTCTCACCTTCATTGATGTGCAGCCCAAGATTTCGCGCCGCCTGCTCGATCTGGATGAAGGCCGTTTGTACGTCTCGTGATATCTCCCTTTCTATGTATGAGACAGATAATGCCTCGTTGCCAATCGTCAGGCATTGATTCGCTGTCCCATACCTTGAGCACAAGTTGATGAACCACTTGGTGTAACTGGCCGCCTCCATATTTAACCAATTCGGCTGTAATTCCATCGGCTCCTGGCGACTTATGATTTTTTAGCCGATGAATTGCACGGACTGTTTCTCCTAAACTTGGTGGAGGCAGTATTTGTCCGTCGTCTTCAGATGGCGGGACCTCCAACTCGCTGATGTTCTGGTTGTTCAGTAGCTCATCAAAGTACTCAACCCATCGTTCTATCATAATATGTCCATTCTGTCGGAAATCAGATTTCCCTCTTTGTCTCGGCAGGATGAGCATCGAAGTGTATAAGGCTTCATCCTGCTGACTTGTTGGTAAAACTTGCGCGCCTGGTGCGGTTGCTCCCTGTACTTTTCTAGTTCACAGACTTGTTGGTTTTCCCAGGCTTCCTTTTTCCGTCTGTGAAGTTGCTTCTCCGCTCGACGGAGTTCGTGATAAGTCTCTGCACGTGCCCACGTTCTTTGAGAATGCAACATTATTCGGTATGCTGCATTCTTCCGTTCCGTTGCTAGCTTACATTCATCGTCAAACCAGCCGTTCCGACTCCTTTTGCGACTGGGGCCAAGTATGTTTGTGGCCGTATCCATGATAACGTTCTTCAGGTGATTGTGAAGATCATTTGTTGATGCTTCAACTCCAGGTCCTCTGTTGACTGCGGTTATTGCGGCATCCATTTCCCTCTTATAGGTGTCGCGGAGGGTTGTGTTGTGGATGGCTTCAGTGTTCACTCTCATCTGATTGTCAGAGGGGATTCTAGGTGGTATTGTTATTCGAGCTCGGACCACCATGCCAACGAGATAGTGATCCGAGTCTATATTGGCCCCCCTATATGTTCTGACATTCATCAAGGCTGAGAGGTGGCGGCGTTCGATCAACACGTGGTCAATTTGGTTGAAAGTGGTCCCGTCTGAAGAGGCCCACGTATATTTGAGGACCGCTTTCTGCGCAAACCAAGTACTTCCAACAACCATTTCGTGTGACCCTGCTAATTGAATAGTCCGCAGTCCGTTATCATTTGTTTTTCCGTGGAAGCTATGGGAGCCAACGTATCGCCTGAATACGGGCTCCTTCCCTACTTGGCTGTTAAAATCCCCAAGTATGATTTTGATATCATATCTGGGACAGGCTTCGAGGGTTCGTTCTACTGCCTCGTAGAAGATATCCTTCTCCGACTCTGCAGTCTCCTCCGTAGGGGCGTGAACGTTTATGAGACTTATATTTCTAAACTTGCCTCGCAAGCGCGGTGTGCATAGCCATTCGCTTATGTTTTCAAAGCCGATTACAGCAGGTTTAATTTTTTGGCTGACTAAGAAACCTACTCCGAGTACATGGTTTACTGGATGACCGCTATGATATATGGTGTAGTGGCTCTTCTCCAGGAAACCGGTCCCTGCCCATCGCGTCTCTTTAAACGCTGTTATATCAGCCCTATATTGGGACAGGGTATCGGCTAGCTGCACATCAACTTCATCTCTGTACAGGGAGCGCACGTTCCATGAGAAAATGCGCAAATCGTTATTCCGTTGTCGTTGCCGGGTCCGTCGTTTTAAAATCCGTCCTGTCCGAGGCTCCTGTTGTCGCTTCGTAACAAGTTGTTTTCCGTGTAGGGTTATCAGCCCTACCCAACCCCCAACCTGGAGGACCAGTTGGTACAATTTGTGCCGTTTTTAGGCGCGGGAGACTCGCCTTCATTCTTCTCCGTCTGCAGCTTTTCGTTACGAAAGAGCTCCCAGCGGTCACCACGTGGAGGTGGAGATAGGGTTTGGTAGTAGCGCTGTTGGTGTTGGTTCAGCAGGCATTTTCATGCTAAATGATCATTACCCCAGAAAAACTAGAAAGGGAGGGGTTTTTATCTATTTGAAGGCACTTAAATTTTTAATATTGACCTGTTATAGTTTTTTCTTTTTCAACAACAGATGAAGTTGATGATATGGCTGCCACCTGCCCATTCCTCTTGATAGATGGGTCCAGACCCCTATGTTATAGGGTGGGTCTTGGTTTTTTTCGTTGGTTGTCATCTACTGTTGTTTCTATGCTTGTGACTTCCATCTTCACCTGTAGCTGCTGGGAAAGAAGCTGCTAGTAACTCAAATTAAATCAACGAATTTTTCATTTCTTTGACTCCGTCGTAGATTGGCCATGAGAGTCGATACCTTAGGCCCTTAGTGGACATTTTCCTGACCCCAAAAAATTGCTTTCAACCTGAGAATATTTTTTTAAAAGGTGTGACTGTACCCTGAGAGTATTGTAGTGTTACCTGATTCGCCTTGCCTGGCTATTTATGTTGATAGCTACTTTTGCATTTCATCCACGGATGAATTAAAATTTATGAATTTGTGGAAATGTTGGATTTCAGAATAGAAGGTAATCAATTCCGCTCAATAAGCGATTCTATAGTTCGAATTTCCTCTGACACTGAGGAACTCTAAATCGACTTATAATGAACTATATACACAGGTGATTCAAAATCCCCATCTGTTCCTCTCATTTCAGATTCGAAATATGTAACTGACCAGCAATAAATCATCACCTACCAATGAATGATGTTCGTAAAAACAAATAGGCCTACTCACATTTTAAAGTCAATAACGCTAGCGAAGTAGTTTACTACCGACCAACGGATATTTTTATACAATGAACTTACAAAACCTTGTTAAAACAACAATGGCAGCAATAATATAGAAAACTAGCCAAGGTGCAGTAGGAAACCAACTGTATTGTACATAAGCTGATTGTTAACAAATTGGAATCAATTAATTTTTGATGGTACTACTATAATTAGGATTTTACAAGAACAGGACATTCGAATAGGAAACTACGAAATGTTTCTACGTATTGTTCAGCATATCCAAAATTTAGGCCTTATTATAGCGATATTTGTGATTTTCGTGAAAGAAGGTGAGTTTGTCGTTTTGAAACAAGTTTACATTATCCTGAATGGGGTTATTTTCAGCCTATTGCATAGATTGTTTCAAATGCGTGTCGTTTAATGGCGCTAACAAAGCTTGTGATGATCCATTTCATAACAATTACTCAACAGCGATTTTAGAGTCGCCTTGCATGGGAGGACGTAAAGGACGAGATGGCCTATTTCCAGCTACGGCCTGCATTAAAATTGCGGGTTATTATGGTATGTATGAGTTCAAATTTAAATCTTGCATGTAAAGTACTTGTACATATGGTGCAGTGTTAGCTTTCCAAATTCAAGTAGATTCTTTTCGAGGTTGTCCATTCTTTCTCATATAATTTTCCCGCTTATTTGGGTGTACTAGGATCAAAATTTGCAATGTGCACAAGTCATCCGATTGCTGCTCCATATTTATCAAAATGCATGGCATTTAGAGAAAAGTAAGCTTCGTTCAGCAATCGAATGATAGTCTTAAGGACAAATTTCCAATATCCACGTATGATAGACGTAGACATAATTAAAATGGACCGCATGATTCCGCAAGGTACCAACATAAATCCTAAATGTCTAAAGGAGTACGCCCACTGAGACTGACACAACACGATAGTTTTGCTCACCTCCACTGCCAGTTATTGATAGAGTGACCTTAAGAGCTAACTTTTTCGAAATGACTCATTAACTAGATTTCAGAAACTTTGCGAAAATTCATGGGTCGTGTACCAAATCCCGCAGTCAACTATCTGCAAGGACTTGTTTCCGCCTGAGCTGCAAGTCCCTCGAATCTTCGTGCATATGTAGATATCCGAACCTGTGAAACTGAGGTCAAAAAAGAAAGCTAACTGGCTCAAATCTCGACAGAAACTTACCAGCCTCATAATAACGAAAAATTTCAGAGCCATCAATAAATTCGGAAACTAAGGCCATAACTCTAAATTACAGTCAACAAGGCGAAGTCTTACCATGATGTTACCGCTGAAGAACCAGGCTAACTTAGCACCGCCTCCTGCAAAAGTTTCTAAATCATTTTGAACATTGGTGCCTACACTTTTCAGCCTGATGAGTAGATATTCCAAACTATATATGAATTATAAAGGGCTGAGGGTCTGAGGATCGAAGTCGATGGGGAACGGCCAAAAGACCGACCGAATTAACAGTGACTTGGTACACTGGATGTTGATTTGAAAACCCAGTTCAGACCTATAGCCACCGAAAACGGCCCAATCGTTTAGGACCAGCAGACCCCACTATTAAAGAAGAAGAAGCAGAGAATCCCTAATTCCATCATAACACCTATTTAAATCCACATAATTTTTCTCAGAAATTTTACTTCTCTATTAAATATTAAAATCCTACTTAATGAACAATCCAAAAATAATGAGCCACCACTCCTTCCACCAGTCCTTCATTATGTTATGTAATTCTATCATTCATCAAGGGGTACGAATTCCACTCAATATACATATAGCAAGTGGCGGCATTTTTTATTGAGTTTAAAATGGGAGGGGGCTCCCAATGCATGTAAAAAGGAAGTGTACATTTTTTTTCAAAGAGTGTGGTTGTGCGGGGTATCCAAGGAAAGGCGTCAATGAGTACTTTTCGAAGCTGATAATATTTTTGATGATGGGTGAAACATAGGGGGGCGAGCGCTCAAAATGTGTACCCCAAAAAGTGTAACAGGTCTCGTCTCAGAACATATCCATCCGAAAAATCTAAAAAAGCCCAGCCCTCAAAGTGCATCCTATTCCAATTTCTGCCTAAATAAAGTTAATAATAGTATATTGCCAAATGCCTTAAATTCATCCTAAAAGTACAAAATTTGTTAGGCTTATAAATAATAAGTAATAATAATAGTACACAATTTTGGAAAGTTTGACAAAAATCCAACTATTATTAACAAAGTCATAGAAGGTTGAAATTGTGTATTTTACATGAATTTATCGCACTGTAGGACATTTTTGACGTCATTATCATATAAAGTGAACTCATATGAAAGGCGGAATTGGAGTTTAGAAATATATATGTATATCAAGGAATATTTTGAATTAAGAGATATGGGATATGGAAAAACATGAAAAGAAAATTTCCCACACAAGATGAACACAAAATCTGTATATAAGCTTCCGGTATTCTGACTTATTTAGTGACAGTATTCGTATCATTATTTTGAGTCTGTGCAAATTCGTCCACCCTCATGATGACTCACTAGCTAAGATTGACCTTAGAATCCAAACTAATAGGTTTGACCCAAAGACTAATCTAAATAGCGATGGCTTGATACATTGAATGGCGTTTTAAGTGTCTGTCAACTCAACAGATCGAGCTGATGACTGAAAGAAACCAAATGGAGCGAAAAATAAGAGATTGAATCACGGATTTTTTTAATGACAACCTCTGGAATGCTACTTAAGATTATTTGAGCGATGGCTCGGTGGATAGAGTGCTAGACTGTCGTAAGGAAGGTTCAAATCTCACTTGCATCGTGACTGTTCCCTCGACGATTACCTACCTTGTCGTGGTGAGGGAGCTCAGTAAGGAAGATCCTCCAGAAACGGGAGGTGACACCTGAAGCCAAGCGGTAATCAAAACCCCAAGCCAAGGTGTGACTACCGTGCCGAGGGCTGAATGGTCACAGGGGTTAAGATGTGGCCGTAAACGGTGAACTCTGGGTACCAGGCGACCCCCAGTTTCAACTAGCCTTGTCTCGGCAAAAAGGAGCTCTGCCGAGATCGACTTACTTTCCCCGGAAAAATTGAGGCCATGGCAGCCAACTATGAAGAAACAAAAAAACAAAAATATAAACCTATAAAGCAAACACTATTAAACTTCGATCGCGACGATCCAACCCCGAGTGAAGGGGCAACCCTGAGCTCATCGATGGAGAACCTCAGTCTAAACTCAGATTCCCCACTTATTCAAGTGGGAACCAATTCAATTGTATGACGACTCTAATCCATCCGGCTACGATACTAAGCAGTGCGAACAGCTTAGGAGGAAACTCCTCCTAGCTGTAAGGACTGCGTCCGCGCAAGGCATTAAGCTTTGCTTTGAGTCGGTAGGTGTATACCGTAAAATGTTACAGCTGAACTTTGCCGACGAAGACACGAACGAGTGGCTCAGGCAGTACTGCTCCTCCCTTAATGATGTGTGGGAGGGTGCGCGACTAACCTTGAAAAGGGTCTCTGAGTTTCCATCGATCAAAAAGTGTTTTCTCTGGCTTCCAGAAGAAGAGCGAAATGGCGTTGGGGTTCTGGAACAACTTGGTGTACAGAACAATCTTAACACTTCCACCTGGTTGCTGCTAGGCAGCAAAACAGGAGAGAGGACCGATAGGCCGGGAACTTTTCTCATTATCGGCGTTCCCGAACCTGATGTTAAGAAGGTTCGGGAAAAATCGGGTTGCCGGTTCTACTATGGGCTGGGGACCGTCACGTTACAAGTGTCGGCTCCTAAAACCATTGAAGGGGACATGCAGCCCCGGCATCTACACCTGAAACGTAGATGAGGTGCCACATTTCCCAAGTAAATTTGCAGCATTGTAAAGCGGCGACTGCACTTATCAGTCGTCGGATCAATAGCTGCAAGATATTTATGTACCCCATACAAGAACCGTGGGTTGTTGGTGGGGCAGTCAGGGGCCTAAACTTCCAACATGCTGACCTATTGTATGCCAATGGAAGCGATCGACCCCGCACCTGCATGGTAGTCTCCAAAGACTTCCAGGCTAACCTGGTTAACGACCTATGTGATGGCGACACCACATCGGCTAAGCTAACCGTAAAAAGTCAACAGGGAGATAAAGAGATACTATGGTGCTCTGCATATTTCCCCTACGACGCAGAAGACGTTCCCAGTGGAACATTCATCAGAGCTATCCAATATGCCAAAAGTAGAGGCATGGGGGTAATAGCAGGATGTGATATCAACGCTCACCACATATGCTGGGGAAGTTCGAACATCAATGCAAGAGGATCGAGACTACTGGAGTATCTAGTAGGAACCGATTTGCAGATCCTAAATGTGGGTAATGAACGCATTTTCTTCAACGTGGTCAGGCGCGAGGTCATCGACATCATGGTGGCATCTCCTGACATTGCGGCTCTGATCGGAGAGTGGAGAGTATCAAACGATATCACACTCTCGGATCACAGACGCATTGATTTCGTTATGGGCATGGATCCACCTCCACCCACTCCATTTCGGCATCCGAGGAACACAGATTGGGTAATGTATCAAACAGAATTAAGCGCCCGAATCACGATCCCTGGGAAGCGCATCAAATCCATTACTGGAATTGAGAAGACAACCCAGATGATCACAACTAGCATGAGAGAAGCTTTCGAAAAAAGCTGTCCACTCAAGATGCCAAAGAAGGGTAAAACACCATGGTGGAACTCGGATTTGGCAAAACAGAGGAGAACGCAAGGATGCTCCTCAATCGTGCTCTGAAGGGTGAATCAAGCACTAGCTGGAATCGCTATAAAGAGGCACAGAAGGCTCTAAAGAAGAGCATAAGATCGGCCAAACGATCATCTTGGAAACGCTTTTGCGAAGAGACTAACTCTCTTGAGGCAACCTCAAAGCTGAAGCGGATTCTGGTTAAAGAACATAGCCAGAAACTGGGTTATTTACGTTTACAGAATGGGAAGTACACAGAAAGCGATGAAGAAACGGCAAATCATTTGCTTGAAGTACACTTCCCAGGCAGCTTCCAAAATCTAATCTCGGGACCAACAGGTGCATACAGCGCTCAACCGAGAGACTGGAATCTGGCATGCAAAGTAGTATCACTGGAGCGAGTGAAATGGGCATTTAATTCGTTCCATAGATACAAGTCTGCAGGTCCGGATGGCATCATCCCTGCGCTAGTAATAGAAGGAATGGATGCCATGGGTCTACATATTCGGAATATATATCGCGCATGCCTAGCACACGCTTATTTTCCAATTAAATGGCGGGATGTGAAGGTGTTGTTCATTCCCAAACCAGGAAAACCCACCTACATAGACGCAAAAAACTTTCGACCGATCAGCCTAACGTCCTTTCTGCTAAAAGGACTAGAAAGACTAGTAGATCGGTTCATAAGGGACACACACATTCCTAAGTGGCCACTTCACCATAGGCAACACGTCTACCAGAAAGACAAATCCACGGAGACAGCCCTCCATGAACTTACGGCAAAAATTGAAAAGGCGATGTCCAAAAAGAATACGCCTTAGGCGCATTCATGGACATCGAAGGTGCCTTCAATTATGCCTCATTCGCGGCAATTTGTGATGCGGCAAGACAGCATGGAATCGAACCGCTGCTAATCAGTTGGATCTTTCACATGCTAGAGTGGTGAAAAACCCACACATCGGTCGGCCAGAAGTCTATTGAAGCAGGATGTCTCAGGGGCTGCCCACAGGGAGGGGTTCTCTCTCCACTGTTATGGCTCTTGGTAATGGATACCCTGCTGTGGCTCCTGGAGGACAAAAAAGTCTTCGCGCAAGCATTTGCGGACGACCTATCCGTAATAATTACCGGCAAGTTAGGTAAGACCTGGGGACTTCCACCTAAACGGATACACTGGATGTATACATCCATAATAAAACCCATTTTGATGGATGCATTCATCGTCTGGTGGCCAAGACTGAACTTTGCTAACAGCAGGAAGCTGCTAACGGAAGTATTACTGGAGCAATGAGTACTACGCCGACTGCGGCACTTGAAGCTATCCTAAATTTACCCCCAATTCACTTGGAGGTGAAACGGAAAGCAGCAAACGACGCATATAGGCTCGATACCATTGGGGCGTGGAAAGGCGGCCAATCCAACGGGCATGCGTCTATATGGAAATTCATTGAAAAACATCCGGTAGCCCTGATGCCGACCGATCATATGGTTTCCAGATTCGTCTTTGAAAAGACATATACTGTCGTAATCACCGAAAGAGAAGAATGGTCGACAAGTGGCCATGAGTCTTTTCAGATTACAGACCTAATAATCTTCACCGACGGGTCAGTCATGGAGGATGGATCAGGTGCAGGGGTGTTCTCGGAGAATCCGATTATAGAACTGGCCCGACCTCTCAGAAAAATGACGACCATATTCCAGGCGGAGATATATGCCATTTCATTGGCAGCAGAAGAATGTCTGCGACAAAATTGGAGGGGTCGCACCATTCGAATCTGTTCCGACAGTCGGGCGGCATTATCAGCGCTAAATGGCAACAACATATCAAGCCAGTTGGTGTGGAGTTGTCATCAGGTGCTGCTGAAACTTGGCCGACTGAACGAAACATTCCTGATGTGGGTGCCGGGGCACTCTAACATCGCCGGCAATGAGGAGGCTGACAGACTAGCTCGCCGAGGGTCTGGATCCACAATGGTGGGGACAGAACCAGCTCTTGGAATCCGACCATCTACTTTCAAGTCTACTCTGAAGAGTGAAATTGCAAGGATTCACGCAACCGAGTGGAAAAATTTGGACTCTTGCCGGCAAGCGAAAATCCTTGTGAAGGAGGCTAGAGCCGCTAGAGCGGCATTTTTGTTGTCTCTTAAGAAGTCGGACATGAAAACCCTAGTAGGGCTTTTGACGGGACACTGCCCCTTAAACTACCATATGGAAAAGATTGGGGTAGTGGTTTCGGCTGTGTGCAGCCAATGTGAGGAGGAGGAGGAGACGGCCCTGCACTTTTTATGCAGCTGCCCGGCATCCTCAGATCTCAGACGAAGACACCTTGGCAAGGTTTTCTTCAATGAAGAATCTGCACACTCTCTGCCTCTGGAGAATGTTCTCAGATTCGCTAAAGCCTGCGAACACCGTAGGCGGGAAGCTATTGAATAGGCAACTACGGGGATAGTACAATGGGCCTAATAATGGCCTGAGTGTTCGGGGCTGCGGCTCCCCCCAGTTAACTAAACTAACTAACTAACTGCATCGTGACTGTATGTTTGGATAGCAGTCGACTCAGCAGAATGAAGCCCCCTCAAATGCTTCAACACTCAGATCTGATTAGATTGTGACACAAGGGGTTCATTATACATTGTGTAATGGTTGATGATTGGTAACCCAGATTTAAATCCTCCTTTCCGTCAAGGATGTTCACAGTCTTTGTGTTGTCCAGCATTATTGGCCGTGATAATGAATAAGAACCCTCCAATAAGGAACCCTCCAAAAAGGATGTATAAACCGTAGGATAATTGGACAACAAAAAGGCTATCTAAGTATTTTATTTCTCACAAAATAATGATAATTAATATGAAATGCGAAGGGAAGGGATATTAATCACGAACAAGTAGCTTGGGAACAAAATGTCTTAGAATCATATATGTTTGTGCATGAGTAGGTAGTACAGATCGACTTGAGTTAAATATGGACTGCAGATTTTTGTGGTCTTTCCTAAACTGTTTTTTAGTTTTGACTGGTCTTGCTTCTCTAAATATTGAAAGCTATAAACATACATTAAAAAATACTTACAGGATGTGATACCTTATTTTAATTTTCTGATTTTTTTAGATGATACTGGAGAGACCATAACTGTTCGAGGCTGCGCACTTGATAGTGGGACGCTGACGACAGATACGGAAATTATCCGGATGTCTCATTGTGGAAGATTTTATTACGACGACAGGTAATATATATATTGAATGTCAATTATAGTTTGTCTCGGTGGACGTAGGAATGTAGGTCAGTCTTCCAGTTTTTCCTTTGTTATTAATTTATTCGCGATTTGATTTTATTTTTTGAGACAGAGTTTCAATTTCATTATCACCAGATTTAATGCTTTAAAAGTGATGAACTTACTGTAGCGGGATAAACACTAAGAGGGACAAAAACGTTAGTAATATAACCGAGTTTCAAACGCACCAACCCCGCTTAACGATTTGCGCACAAAGTTATTCATTGCTGCCCCTACAGCTTCTGCAGATCTGCCACTTCTGCTCATACGGAAATCTTGGAAATCCGGCACCTTTCCCAAAGAGTGGAGAAAGGGGAATATCAATTGAAGGAATATCTACGTGCTCCCTGCTGTCTCAAAGATAATAGAGAAAATAATCCTGGAATGTGTAACGATCAGAGTCCAGCGTTGTATCACCTTGGCGCCAACACGGTCACCAAAGCTATCGACCAACCAAACTCCCCTAACAGGTTTGCCAGTCGTGAACACCTACTGCGCGAGATAATATGTAGAACCGGACGGCGCGTGCTGGAGCTAACCCGAATGCAGTTCGGCGAGATGAGGGCCGGGGTTCTTGGCTCTTAAATATTATCACTGTGTCAGAGCCCAGAGATTTTACTCACGTGCCTAGACTCAAGACTAAAAAACTAAACCAACTCGGGATAAACTACTCTAATAGAGACGTGAAGTCTCGATACGGGTCGATACCACCAAAAATTTCTTCACAAAGGGAGTTAAACTGGCCTAATAAGGGAGGGAACTAAAATCACAAATAAATGCTTACGCGCGCGGGATTAACAGGGAAGGACTAGCCCTGAGTCAACTCTGGTACCTACGCGACGAGCGGCCCCCGTCTTCCTTTCTTCTTCCACCCCAACCTCATTTTTCCCCACCTGCCGCTTCAAACATAATGGGGGAAATCCCATTATATGGGAGGACTCACGCCTTCCTGGGGACGGCTAGAGCAATAACAACGTCGGTTGTAGTGACTTGTAGTGACTACTACTTATATATTATCTTTAAACTATTTTTTTTTTCTTTGTAAATATTTATATATAAAAGTTCTTAACAATAGGAAAAGTGCTATAACTGTGCAACGGTAAAATATAGACTATCCATTCCAGGGACCAATTTTCTTGGCTAATATTCAGTGAAACCAGGAATTTAGAGTGCGAGATACCCGATAAATAATACCATTCCAGATAAAATCAATTTTAAGTGATTATCACATAACTCTTGAAATTTTTCTGATGTAAGCTTATATAAGTATTAGCAACGCACCGGAGAATATTTAGTGCCAAAAGATAGCACATACATCGCCATTAATTCGTTAGGTCACAGAAAGTTGAAGAAATTATGGGTGTTTGTGAAGTACAGAGGCCAATACAAAGCGGGAAATTTTTGCGCTCGATTTAGATATTTACTCGGTTTATATATATGTCGTCTATTCTTGCACATGGTGATTGCAATCACGACTCCAAAATAGGTAACGACCACTAGGATCACACATGAGCATAGCAAATTTGAGTATTACCTGAGTCCTCCGCTTGTCAAACAGCGTTGTTGTTTGCTTACCACCAAATTGTTTCTTTTCTGTACGGCGCGTCCCCTACCTGGCCTCTATGTCGTCCCCGCCTTGATTGCTCAACCGGTCCGCTAATGGGCTGGTTTCTCGTTCCACGAACTCGCTTTTCGGCCCTGAAAAACGTCCAACTCTCCGATTTTCCAACTGCCCGCCGATTTCGCTGTATTCAAACTTTTCATGGCACTCTTTTGAGTAGAGTTCCGCACGTTCGCGACGCGTTTTTCGGATCACGAAGGAGCTCGCCGGAGATTAGTTATAAAACTTGCGAAGGAAAACATGTCTATCTCACGCCATCATCTTTTAATCTCCCCCCATTCTTCTTCCTTTCTCCTCTAACCGCCCCCCCCCCCCCTCACCGAGCAGTGCAGCCACAAGGATAAATTTCTTTTCCGTGGCCGAAGTTGAAGTTGAACCTGAAATTTCAAATTGATTCTCCAAACCTCGAAAGCGGGCAACAGAGCAAGCTGGTTTCCTTTTCACATCCTTCTTCACTGGTTACATAAAACTCCTGTTTTTTTCCTTCACCTGCTTTTCATTGATTTCGACAGCGTGAACAGGGAGAACATTCTAGAGAAACTAATCGCTATTATCTGACCGACATATAATGGCCAAAAATATCAGATGCCGCGCCGAAATAAATCTCAGAACAATTTGAGGTGCAAATCAGAGTCCACCAGGGTTACATCTTGTCACTGATTTTATTTGTCCTTGTTATTGGTGACGTTTATCATGTTGCCTAGTTCGGAGGACGTGGATGGGTTCAATGCATTATGACCTTTTTCCTCAGGCACGTTAACTACGCTCTTGATGTCTGTTTGCTTCCTCACCGGGCAAATGGCTCTGGGTTTGGAAAGAGAGGCAAGTAGGGTCGGAGTGAAGATAAACACTAACAAAATTAAGGTTGTGTCTACCTGACGGGTCATTGCACTCTTCCTATCTGCATTACTGGGCAGACCATTGAAGGCTTTGATCAATTTTTTTATCTAAGGGACATGGTTTCTGCGGAGCGGAGCCAGTTACCCGCGAGCATTGTGATCACCAGGCGGAAGTGGCAATGAATGGGTCAGCCATTAAAGAGGCGCGACAATCCCATTGCTGGCTACGACATGCAGTCGAACCGACTCTCCGAAAATGGCCGATGAGTAGGTCGTCGCAAGAGCGCTTGGTGCAGAATAATAGAGGAGGAGTGCGGGCGTCTCGGGAAGTCCTGGAAAGAATTGAAGCGCTTTCAGCGAATCGTGAACGATGACGCGTAGACGAGGTTGACGCGGTATACCCCAACAATGGGTCAATGGCAAACTATATACTTAAACCCAATTTTTCAAAGCTTTACTAACTATAAAAACCCTAAACAAATATGTATATCATATAAATACACAATAGTAACAATATATGATCATTTGAAGTATATAAAATTTATTTTACAGATATGTCCACGGTTGCCTTCAAAGCTGCAACGATGCTGATGCCTGCAATGCATCCGAAAGGAGTGTGAAGATGCCAATAATGCTGCAGATGCTCGGAGCAATGCTTCTCCTATTGTTATTACCGTCGGCCATTAGCAGATAACAGAACAAATGCAGAGAAAAGTACGCCAATAATATACTATCCATAACATGTTTACAATAATTCTACATAACACCATGCTAAATATTAAAGATGCTAAGAAAGCGGATTCGCCGCTATGATTTTTACTGAGCTAACAACCAAAAACAGGAGACAGGGACCGATCAAAATCAAACATAAACGGAATTGTTGGTTCCGAATTGATTTACAAACTCAATCAAAAGGAGATCAAAATACACCATGTTAACTAAATGCATCACATTAATTACCTTATAAGGTTTTCGATAAGAAACATAGCACACGTATTACGTAGAGAAGATTGCTTTCTAGATGCCTGGTAAGTTAACAACCTCTGCCCAAGCAGCAAAATTATTAGTAACTAGGCTACCGTCAATATACTCCATTTGAACTTAGGCAAGAACAACGGTTTTGATCAATTATTACCACTTAAAAATCAATTATTGTCATCTAGATATTAAAACGCATTGTTACATACATATCTTTTCAAATTGTTTACATAGATAAATCAGAAGAAAATGAGAACGTTCAAATATTTTTGGGGAACTCGTACAAAGCCGGCATTTAAAATTAACTTAATAGAAAACGTCCTTTCGCTTGTCTTCTTTTGTATCTAAAACTTACAAAGTTTGGTTGGAATTGGAATGTTCTGCAAACGATGGATGAACGGACGAACATGATCTGTGGCCCACGTTATATAATACATCGACAATTTTCGAAAAATAATTCTTTTGACAACGATTTATTATAAGTAGTATTTTAAAAGCTCGTATTCTCCCTGATTTTCGTATAAGTCTTGCTATTTCGGCCTCAATAAAACTTTCAGGATTTGATAGATATACAAATTAATTCATCTCATCGAGTAGTATAGAAGTTCTTGGTTCTCGAATTATCATTTGATAATAACGATGACTTTTTGCGTATTTGTCCTCATTTGAAAATGTGGCAACAATCAATCTCAAAACAAAACCATGCGGTTCCAGAAGTCAGACCATGATAATATAACTAAAGTCAGCAAAATTGATAATAGACATCAGATATTCCAAATGATTCCGATTCGTTTACATCATAGTTTGTCCTGCCTGGCGATTCTCCCCCGGGAAAGTAAAGGGCGTGGCATTTGTCTTGAGAGACATTGTGATAAATGCCATAGAATACATTATATTTACGGAAACATAATCACATAGTCGAGTTATATCACAACCTTAGGAATGCAAAATTAAGAGTTAGGCACACTCCTCATTAATAATAATTGAAAATATGAATACCAAAATGTATCTCAAAACAGTTTATTTATTAATATTTAAAAACAGGAATTTATAATATGTTTATAATAAACGATTGATGAAAAAAGGTTAAAAGATTGAATGTTATTGACTTCATGCTTTGAAGTTGTCACATATCCTTTGCCCATACCCCCACAATTCATTTTGTATGGTATCTCGTGTCACGGTCATCTATTTCAATTTTTATAGTCTGACCATGCGATTTTCATCTTCTCTATTCATTCAAAGATGTTTTTATTATTTTTTATTTATTTATTATTTATTTTACTATGTAATCCCTGTTGTACAGTATTATTTTCATCAGCTGAATCAGCCCCTACGTTCGTGGGACCGAGAAGAAGCGAAGTAATTGACCTAACAATCTGTACCCCAAAATTGTTAGAGTTGATTACACACTGGCGAGTGCTAGACGAGGTCTCACTGTCAGATCACCGATATCTAGAATTCAATCTGACTATGACTATTGCGGGCGAACAGTCTGCAGTACAAAGACGGAACCCTAGGAAAACGGATTTGGCAAAGTTCAATGAACTTCTTGGCAATAAAGTACAGTTCCCTAGGTGACTAAGGACTCCTTTGGTGCTGGAAGATGAATTGAAAACTTTGAACGGCACACTTTTAGAGTGCTATGAAGAGGCTTGTCCTATTTCCCGAGGCCAAAGCGGTAAAACGGTTCCTTGGTGGAACCGAGAACTGCAAAAACTCAGGAAATCAACCAGGCGACTTCTAAATCGTCCTTGCAAAAGTAACAAGAACGAAGACTGGTTAAATTTCAGGAACTCACAACGTGAATATAAGAGGCTCGTGAGGTGCTCGAAACGAGACTCCTTTAGAGCGTACTGTGAGGAACTGGAAGGCGAAAGGGAGACGTCAAGGCTGTGCAGAGTCCTCAAAAGGGATGAGTCGGCCAAGTTGGATTCTCTTAGAAAACCCGACGGTACTTTCACGAGCTCCAGACTGGACTCAGTACAGACCCTCCTGGAAGTACACCACCCGGGAGAACGGGTGAGAGAAGTGGTAGGGGGAGAATTGACGGTTCTTGCAACCTCTTCAACACGCAAGTGTTGCAAGGGGAACTGGAACACTGCGAAAGCGGTTGTTACCCATGAAAAGGTGAGAGCTGCCATACTGTCCTTTGAACATTTCAAAGCACCTGGCATGGATGGCATCTATCCGGCAATGCTAAAGGAGGGTATGGAGCATTTAGAGCAACCTCTAAGAAATATTTTTCGAAGATGTCTTGCTCTGGGCTACTTGCCTTCTTCTTGGCAACAGGATAAGGTAGTTTTCATACCGAAACCTGGGAAAGATGACTATTCTAATCCAAAGAACTTCAGACAGGTCAGCTTGACTTCATTCTTGCTGAAAGGTTTGGAGAGACTGGTGGAGCGTCACATTCGTGGAAACGCACTTAGGTCACACCCGCTTAGTGAAAACCAACATGCTTACCAACGTGGAAAGTCCTGTGAGTCTGCTCTTCATTCTTTGGTCACAAGTATAGAGGATGCAACTTTGAATGGTGAGTATGCGATGGGGATGTTCGTGGACATTGAAGGGGCTTTTGACTGTGCGCCTTTTCAAAAACTTTGTGATGCCGCCAGAGCGCAAGTTTCGTAGCGAGCGGGTGCATCGAACAAAAAAAAAGAACTAAACAATTTGTGGACAAATTATAGTTTATTTAAAAAAGGCTCGGACAGAGTTTCGGCTTATGAGAGTACAACTTCAATGGGGCGAGTGTTACGTTTACGTGCTTTATATATTCTAATTATGCTGATGCAATTTACCGGTGTACGCTTGCATTTTTGTAATTTGAAGAAATCAAAAATGCTGACATTGTGTCTGGACTTTAGACAGGTGTCTAATTTCTAGTTTGCAAATGAATTTTGTTACTTTAGAATTTCTAGGTATTATTTCTATTACTTAAGTTGGAATTTATCTGACTAAGTATTTTAGTTACGTTGTCATCTGGTGACGTATACATAACTTCTCCGCCCTTACAAAGAGAATTCTCCTGAATTCTATCAGGTTTTACACTTTTCTTTTTAACATTTTTAATGTAAACTGCCATGTTTTTGCTTTTTTGACAAATGGTAAATATGACAATTATGATAACAATTAAAATAACAATAACAACAGATCCAGTGACAGAGTTCACAGTATTATGGAATTTTAACATTTTAATTTGTTCTAGGTTTTCAACCTTTTTTAATACAATCTTTTCAAAATTAATTTTCTCGGCAAAATTATGAATTTTTTCATCTATGTAGAAAAATCTATCTACAAATTGCATGTCTTTATTGCTAAATGTTTCATCCAAAATTTTGATAGTACAATTGTTTATTACTATTAGATAATTTCCGTTTAATATCAGTTTTCTATCGTCACAATAGTTAAGTATTTCTTGATTTTTAAGATTTTTACAAATGATAGTACTTTCATCTAATTTCTTGATTTCTACTACTTTATTTTCAACTAATTCACAATTGTTTTTAGTAATACAATTATTAATTTTTTTCAATTCTTTTTCATATTGAATACTTTCAGTGTATTCGAATTTTGTTCCGTTTATTTCTAATATATACTGAT